>NC_139689.1:53492835-54092835 GCF_964106915.1 Podarcis gaigeae
ACGGTAAGTATGTCACTTCCTTGATTAAAGTTACCAGGTTTCCGTCATCTATTCTTGAAAGGAGAGTTAGTAGAGAAAAGATGACTAATGGGTTTGTAATGGAGTGTCACTTAAGGCCTGGTGCTGGAAGTTGTTGCATCACCAACTGATCTGTCAGGAATCATGACATTATCTGGGTGAGTATCACTCCCAGGACATTTTCAGAGAATGATTCTGGGAACTGTTGTCCAGGCCTTTACAGGCTGGCTAAGGAAATATTTTATATACAGGCATCCATCAAAAAATTATTCTGGGAGCTTCAACCCCAGAGGAGTAAACACTTGGAAGTGTTAGAACTGTTCCCTCTCACAAAGAGGTGAGCGCTAGCAGCATTTATGGTCAAAGAGCGGGAGACTCCACTTTTCTGTTCTTTTTTTTTTTTGGTAACATTTGTAAAGACCCTGAGTTTCATAGAAAGCAACTCCAGCTACAAAATTGAAGCTATGGACATGAACACTTTCAGTCAGCCTTACTGAAAAACAATATTTATTAGACTGCATTCCTTTTAGTTAGAGCAGTCAGTGGGATTATACCACAATTGTCTATATGAGAATTTAGTTGAATTACTCGCTGAGGAAAGATAAACAATGGGACATTTCTCCCTTTCCGATCTAAACTTGGCTGAATAATCTTGTTAGGTAATGATCATGTCGGATATTTTACAAAATGCTTGCATAGCTTTAACATACATATTTGTGGCTTTACAGTTATATTTTGGATTTATTCTGAAATAGATCTATGCAGCTGACATTTTGGAAAATCAACATTTGCTGCTTTTGTATTATTCCAGTCCCATATAACATAGTTTGTTTGCCGTCACTGTGAACAGTCACTGTGAACTAGATGTTCAGCTCGGCATTTGAAGAATTCCAGAAGAATGTCCGTGTTAATTTGTAGTAGCAAATACATATAAAGAACTGTGGCCCATTAGAGCATGACAGGAGACTCCTTCTCATGTATCACCACTCACCTGTATTAAATATTCTGTAAACCAAATTAGAATTTGGATTAGGTTGGTAAAATCCAAGGCAAGACCTTGAAAGTTCAGACAAATCCCTCTCAGGGTATGATGGGATAATGGAATTCATTGTACATTATTCCACCATCAATCAGAGCATGCCTAGTCCCTTATAGGACCTTGCTGTCATATCAATATGTCTCTGGGAATGGTGCCTGCTTCAGAAGGAAAAAGGCAGTATTTTCTCTGTATTTCAAATCCAGCTGCATTTCAGTTGCAGCTCAATATGATGTACTCACTCTCTGCAACCTGGCAGCAGAGAATTAACAGAGATCTAGCTTAGTCTAAAAAAATATTTGTTTAGGATATCTTCCATGCAAACATGCAGTTTTATGAACTTCTATGGATTCTAGCCAGAAAGGTTTATAAACTTTGACATGGGCATTAATGCAGCAGAAAAGCTTGATGCAAACACGGCATGAGCCATTCTACACAGATAAGCCCCCTTTTCCTCTCTCCTCTTCTTTAAGGGGAGGGCATTTAAAGTCTGAACCTGGTTTGATATTCTGCTTCAATGTGCTAGCTGATTTGTACAAAACTATTTTTTCTGTATTTAGACAAAATGTAAAATGACCACTACAATGAGAAGAAGTGGATGAGGGAGGAGAATGAGTGGAGCACAGGAGCTTGAGATTTGCTGTGGCCTGGTCTCATGGCGCTGCCTCCTGGTTTAGCGCAGGGGGGGCTCACTCAGAAGGAGGGCAGGAAACGGTGTGGTGCTGGAGGAAGGCATGACTCTGGAGGAAGCCCTCAGACCAGGGAGAAAAATATGCCAGCAGGTAGTTAATTTTCCTTCCCTTGTTTGCAATGGAAGGGAAATTGTGAAAGAAATAAAACACTGGAAAAAGGACAGAGGAGCCGAAGAGCACTCCTTTCCCCCTTACTGCACTCTTTGATTCTCTCTGTCCCACCTTAGGATTGCAGCCTTAGCTTAGGGCAGAACAGAAATTTGTCCTCCTCCTCTTGCATCATGCTGAGCTGGCAGGATGTGGGAGGGACACTCTTGCCCTTCTCTGTCCCTATATCTCTATTTTTAAAAACCATTTGCATCCCCTGGTTTGGGGAGATAGGGAAGGCTATGGATCCTTCAGAACAGCCCCTTTTTAGCCCTTTTGGTGTCAGAGCTCGGATACTGATTCTGGCCAGAACTTTGGATGCTGCTGTGGTGGCAGGAAGGGACAATCCAACACTGGATCTCCTTCTCTGAGACCGAAGCTCCAAGACCCTCCCAGAAGCCAAAGGATTTCAGGCTCAAGGATATAATTCTAGGCATATTACTTTAATGGCACCTTTTATTATATGTCCTGAAAGATGATCCAAAAACAAATAAATGTCCTATTGAACTTACTTCTGAATGAATTTGCACAGGATAAAGTTGCAAGTTATGGTGTTGACATGTTTATGAATGATATGTTTTCAACCAAAAGCAACACTTTCCTGTCTGAAAATACTAAATGTGAAAAATAAATGGATAAATAAATATCCTGACTGTGTGTGTGGATATGTGTGAGTATGCTTACACACACACACACACACACACACACACACACACACACACGTCTACACAGCACTGAGCTCAGGGTAGCTGCCCCAAAATGGAAATCCTTGAGTTTCTGTTTTGTTCTCTGTGACATGTAGAAGGTACCTAATGTCCTCATGTCCTTATGTCTGCAATGGGTGTGCAGGATGTGCCGAAGCACACCTAGATAGATAGATAGATAGATAGATAGATGGATAGATAGATGATAGATTTTTTTTTTAAAGCAGGGATCAAGGTAAGCAGAAAGAGAGAAACACAGGCAGAATAAAAAGATTGGAATGGATCTGCAGCTTCTGCCTGCGACTGTCTCTGGAAGCCATGGTGGGTGATTGGCTCCAGCGCCGGCAGTAAGGGAGGAAGAGGGACTCCCTCCTTTGCAGACAAAAGGTGCTGAGCCACTTCAGCCTTTTCCTTCTGCCCACACCTGTCTCTGTCTGAGCTCCAGTTACCACCTTTTGTGGAGAGAGCTCTGTAGGGTGAGGGGCTGCTTTTGTGGCAAGCAAGTAAAAAGGGGAGGGGTCATCCTGTCCCCAGCCCTCCAGATCTGGCACAGGTATTTTTATCGGAAGGAAAAATCTCCTGTTTTGGCTTCTTGCCCACACTTCTCGTAGTTGTTTGATTAGCATTTTGTCTCTATACCTCTTCTTTGATCTCCTTGTCATTCTCCCCTCCCCATTCTCTTCATTTGAATAAATGAATGAATGAAATTCCCTGGGTGCGCACCCTAATGAAATGTGCTGCCTATAATGTTGTCTTTCTGTGCACTGGTTGGTGCTGGTGGCCAAATGCTTAGTGGGATGACATCAAGCCATTGGTGAGTTGCATTCTATGCTATGGAGGCAGACAACTCCTAGAGTTCTCAGCGATGCCGATGAGAAAGGAGATGTAGAATGAAGAAAAAAACAGTGAAGGAGAAGCTAGCAATACACTGGAACATGTTATTTCACATGGCTGTGAGCTGCATTTATCATTTTGTTTCATTTAAATGTTACAGAAAACATAAGGAACGTAAACACAGGTCCTAGAGACTCAGTCTGGCCCCTAACAACTTCCTATCAGGTCCCCAGCATAATTCACAATCCCAAGCATTTCAGATACATTGTAGAATCATAGAATCATAGCAAACGGCTCTTTGCCACCAGTCTCAGTGTGAATAACAGAATATTTCTGAGAGTCCATCCTTTGCTTTGCTTGATGACCTTCAGAGACAACCAAGGAACTCTTTACATTAAAAAGTCCTTGGACTCAGACTCTGGATTTTATGGTACATAAAAAGGGAAGAGTCTGCCAAAGTCTGTTGCTGCTCACAATAGGAAGGCAAGAGTTAAATAGCTCTTAGCCTTTGTTTCAGCTTGCACTGGAGTAGTTTAGTAGGTCAGACTGCTTGCCCATCAGACCCTGCTCAATTCAAAATAAGCTGTGTTAAAAATTAGCTGTCAAGCTGAGATGTGTGTTTTTAGGTATTATCTGATAATAACTGAATGCTTTATACACCAGTCTTCAGTGTGGCTGCTTTTAAGCTTCTCACCTTCCTACGGTGAAGCCACCACAAATCACTACAGAGATATGTAATATTCACAGCTCATGCAGTCTGTTGAGACTCCCAATATAGGGCTTGCATGACTCCTTTGATTACAGAGCGCTCCCAACATTTTCTCCATGAGCAAAAAACATGCTCGGTGCCACATTCAAGCTGCCAAATTGGATAGACCCCATTCTTTTGCCTTTGTAAATTCAGAATGTATTTTACTTGCACATTCTCTCAAGACTCTTTATTTATAAATCGTAGCCATTTTATGAAGATACATTTGCCACATAAGTAATATGTACATAAGATACATGTTTAAAAACAGAAGGTGACTGTTACAAGTCCCACCTAGAAATTCAACAAAAGAAACCACCTTCTGGTTCTACAGTATCCATAGTGTAGGATTGCTGAGCGGTTGTCTTCTTTGCCAAAGGGCGTTAAATGATCTCTTAAATTCCATTCCATGAAAACATCAAAAGTACCATGAGAGTTCACAAGATTTTCTAAGTGAATCAGGTATAGGTTTGTTCACTAGAATAAACATTATCTGCTGAGCAGCAAGCTGCAACTCCATTAATAAGTGTTTTATTTTATTTGCATGCTTTAGCTGTCCGGAGGATCTTAAATTGTTATCTTCAGAGATCCAGATGCATGCCATGTGGTGTTTGTACAACTAAAAATGAAGGGGTCTATTCTCATCTCGATGTGTGGGGAATCCCTGAACACCAAGAGAAGAACATATCCTTAAGGGTTAAAGGAGGGAACACATGTTTATTTGATCACAGGGCTTAAGGTACTGATTTATATTCATTATATAGACGGCTGACTGCAATACTGGAAAACTTTTTTGAATTTGGAAACTGACAAGCACATTTATCTGACTTCTAGTTTTGCTTTGATTTTTGAACCCGGCAGAAGAGTATACATACTTTTGGCATAAAAGTAAGCCTATGCAGATGGTTCCATTTACTGTCAAGTCTATGGGTGGCCCACAGAACTGACAGACAAATATTTGGCTGCCCAAAAAGATCCAGAAGCCCCCCCCCCCAGGATCTCTTACTAAATGGCTCATAGTGTTGCCAGAACAGCACTTTGAGTGGGCTGCGCAAATCAAGAGTCCACTCTGAGCGATGCACAAATCAAGAGCCAATTTTGAAAGGAATCATAGGGCACACACATACACCCTAACAAATATTAGGTCCCCCCCCAAAATACTGTGTGTCCTCAGTGTTGCTTTGAATTGTGTATGCAAAAGTTGAAAGAGAGGTTTGTCTGATGTGAGAAATGCTTAATCTTCTGAGTGAATACATACAGCAACGTATTTCTGCTTGAGAAAGGATATTTTAGAAAAACGGTACATATTTTAATTCTCTGTGCTGACATGATTTAAGTAGTAGAGTTGGACAGTATAATATTCAGTATATTTTCTTCCAGTGCTCAGAAGTACTAGCTGAGAATCAAATCAAGCATTTTTGCAAAATTAGAATGCAATGGGAAGCAGACACTCCAACCCAGAGTCAGGGGTAGGGCTCCCAGCCACCATGTGCCATTTTCCTCTTTTAAACCCAATCCCTCTTTGAAATCAAATATCTGTTTAATGTTATACAATTGAAGCAACTTCTAGCTAGCAAATTATATCAGCTTTGCTTTCTGATTAATGACTGTTTCTATTTTGGACAGCAGAATCGATCAGCATAGGAAGCAGCCTGTTTTGCAAAAGACATTGTCTTCCAAGCATTAGAAATAATAATAATCAGGTAATGTTACTAAAAAGGCTAATTTGGGCCAATTTACTAATCCACATGGTTACAGTTGTGGTGGTGGTACAGGACTGGACCAGGGCAGCTGCATCCAGCTACTATGAAGCACAGTGGACGTCAAGAAGAACCTTGCTTACAAAACGAACTTACCTTGCATTAATGAGGTACTGTGCTAGGCTGATGTTTGCAGGTGATCCTGTGATTGTTACTTGTCGTTCTGCTGAGCCTTCTGTGGCATTTGCAATCTTGATCTGCGCTCCTGACATTTGCCTGATTTCATTTATCTTACTGCCTTGTCTGCCAATGATGCAACCTATTAGCTAAAGCAGGACAAAAGCAGAGTTTAGGGCAAGAGATGGAAGCAAAAAAAAGTCTTCTCACAGCAAACGGGGGGGGGGGGGTATCATCCAAGCTGCAATCCAAGTGGCTAAGTCTATGATAAGATGACCTTAGGCAACAGAGCCAAGTACCATTAAAGGGCAGACAGTGGTTAATTTCACTAGAAATTATATTTTTCTACTGTGTGCCCATTTAGATTTCCCACCCCAAACACCAAAATATCTTGGGTCAGATCTGGATTCACTGGTCTTTGTCAAGGGGCATAGATATCTAAAAACTGAACAAAATAGCTTTAAGTCTGCAGGGACTGCTTTCCAAGCTATTGTGTTTTAGCTTCTTCAACTTTTTCACTGACTAGGACACAGCAGGATGGCATGTGTAAGATACTTCTCAAAGCCTCTTGTACATCAATTGTTGCTGGCATCAATTTTCTCGAGAGACAATGGAGTGTGGCTGCCGGGGTGAAGTTTTCAACCACTGTGGTAGCACCAAAGTGTGTATGGAGGTTGCAGGCTACCAGACAACAAGACCCTCCTCTTGGCCTTGCTGATGTGGTCCAAAGGAAAGCAGAGCACTATATGTGACACCAGCTTGGCTGCAGGAGTAGGCAGAAGGAGGTGTACAAGGCGCCATCTAACAATCTTAAGGTCTCCACTCCAGATTTGTGTAAGGTTTACTCTTTAGACTTTTCTTCTCCTGAAGACATCCCATAAGGCAGGGGAGGTTTAGGACCAAAGTTTTCTTTCTCCTAGATGGGCTATCTTCCCAGGTGGACGAGCCCCACCTGCCCCTCATTTCCCCTGCAGCACCTGCAGAAACTGTCTTCTTGACTGTTGGACCCACTCTTGGTCTCGTCTGTTCAATCATCCAGAGCCTGTCTTTGCATGCAGGGGAAGTCCCTAGCTCACCAAGGGTTTGAGACCCATCAACTCCCCTTACCTGGTTTAGCTGGCCAGTCAAAGCTGTTCCTGGGATTGTGGCCGCTGTCACATGCTGACAGCTTTTAGGAGCCACAGGTGACAGCTGAGTGCAGGTTGGGGGCCAAAGGTGGGCAAACTACACAAGAAGGAACACGATGTGTCCCCCACCAGAGGTTCTACCCCTTCCCTAACACCCCTAATAGCTCTATATAAATAAAGACAGGAATTGAAATGAAAATGCTATTAAGTGGTTAACTTATGCAAAATAAGGTAAGCAATAAAGGTTGCCAACTTTTTTCCTAACCAGGTTCCTACATCTTTAACGGGGTTGTCAGTGCTTACTGGTCGTTGCTGCTGATCTGCCTGGGGCTCACATTGGCGGGGGGCTCACATTGGCCCCCATGCCCTACTCTCACTCCAGCTGATTTATGCACATTGTAAAAGGCACAGGAGCCAGCCTGGCTGTGAGTTTTCAATAATTGACAAGTCTAGTCTTAAAGGTTGCAATAGAAAAAGAGGAAATCCAGTTGATAAAGAACGTGCTAGCCTCCCTAATCTCCCACACTTTCCCCTGAAGGCTCTTTTGTGCATTAAAAACTGCCCATTAGAAAACAACCACTGTGTCCCTCAGTGAGATTTCCTCCTCCCCTGCATGCCTCTCAAATTATCCTCCTTTTTCTCCACTGTAACTCCTTTCACACCTAACTTCTATGTCCTGACCTACCTGAATTGTAAACACTTCAAGGTTGAGAAGCCTGGTCTGACAGTACTTTCATATCTCAGACCACTTCACAAGCACTCACAACTATCACCTCCAAAGTGCTTTTTTCTTCTTAAGTTGATCTCTAAAAATTCTGTGTGGACCCCAAGGTGGCTGTCACCGATGGAAGCGAAAGCTCAGAAAAAGCTCAATATGGAGGCTAAATGGCCGAAATATTGGGAAATTTTAGAACAAGATGGAGATAGACTAAAATTGCAGAGTTTTGAGAAATTAAAGAATAAAGTGCGAGATTGGCTCCATTACTATCAGATAATGGAGGCATATAATTTGGACAAGAAAATTGGCTTCCAGGTGGAAAAATCAAAATTAGAAACAGAATTGTTAGAACCCAAAACAAAGAATTTGTCAAGAATGTATAATTTGCTGTTGAAATGGAACACTCAGGATGAAACGGTTAAATCTGCTACGATAAAATGGGCACAAGATGTTGGACATAATATCATGTTCGCAGACTGGGAACAGTTGTGGAACACCGGTATGAAATTTATGGCGTGTAATGCCCTAAGAGAGAATATTATGAAAATGATTTACAGGTGGTACATGACCCCAGTCAAGCTTGCAAAAATCTATCATTTGCCCGATAATAAATGTTGGAAATGTAAGGAAAATGAGGGCACATTCTTTCACCTTTGGTGGACGTGCCCAAGGATTAAGGCTTTCTGGGAGATGATATATAATGAACTGAAGAACATATTTAAATATACCCTTTTGAAGAAACCAGAGGCCTTTCTCCTGGGCATAGTTGACCAATTGGTGTTAAAGAAGGATAGAACTTTCTTTATGTATGCCACAACAGCAGCAAGAATACTTATCGCAAAATATTGGAAGACACAAGATCTACCCACTTTGGAAGAATGGCAGATGAAAGTGATGGACTATATGGAATTGACGGAAATGACCGGCAGGATTCGAGACCAGGGAGAAGAGTCAGTGGAGGAAGATTGGAAGAAATTTAAAGACTATTTACAGAGATATTGTAAAATTAAGAAATTTTAGAATAATGTTGGATTGGAACTAAGTGGTTTCTAGCTGTGATGGGTTAAAAGAATATGAAAAAAATGGGTTTATATAAGTAAAAATCTAAGATTGTAATAATTTAAGAATAAGATCTGGGTAATAAAAAGAGGGAAAGAAATTGTTGAATTAATAATTTGATTTGGAATACAAAAAAGGGTGGTATGAGGAGGTCCGAGAAACAAGTAAATGAAAAATAAGGAGATTGATTGTTTTTAACAATTTTTGTTGGATATTTTTTTCTTTTTCTGTTTTTTTTTATTTTTTTGTAATGTAAAATCCTTAATAAAAATTATTATAAAAAAAAATTCTGTGTGGATTTTAAAGGATATATTCCAATTTGTCCTTGAACACATGGAAATGGGATGGAATAGATGGTATTTTTCATGACGCACCAGCCCAGCACAGGTTTTGTTATTGGGTCAGCCCTAGGAAAGGGTGGCCCGGGATGGAGAGGCAATCAGAGACTTCAGTGACGAAAGCAGATCAAGGAGTACCCACAGACTTATGCACAGTTTAGGGGAACATGACCCACTCACCCTGAACAAGCTGAACATCACACACCTGAGCAGACAAACCTCCTATTAACAGTACCTCTACCTTGTCTGGATTAAGCTTTGGTTTATTGGGTTACATCTAGTCTCACTGACTCACCTGAATTTGATAAAAAGGAGAACTTTTCTTTTCTTTTTTTTCTTTTCTTTCTTGGGTTTTATAAACAAGAATCATGTTATACAAGCAAGTATACCAAGTTTTTGCATGTCATTTATATATCACAAAAACAGCATAAAAAAGGAGAACTTGAGTTGCGTGTCCTCCAGCTCACTCCAAACCTCCAGATCAACTCACTCAGTGCCTTCATGCAGTGGTTAAAAAACATAAGATAGAGAACAGAACTCTGTGGAACCCCAAAGCACAAGTCCCAGGAAGTTGAACAACAACCTCCCAGCTCCACCTTCTGGAATCAGCCATCCAAGCAGAAACAGAACCACGGCGAAGAGGGCCCCCAGTTCCCAGACCCAGCTCAAAAGAAGGAAACCATGGCTCATGGTTCCTCATCTAGAGAGGTACTGCCTTGCAAAACTGTAAGTGTATTTCCTTTAGCTGGCTAGGGTGGATGGCTCTGCATTCATGGTTAAGTCAAAATCTGAACTAGGGACTCCCCAGTTCACTCTGAGCGACTATGCTATATCAACTATGATAGGTAAGAGATATAAACAAATCTCAAGAAGAAGAGAAATTAAGTGTACTTACATCATTTGGAATAGTGAGCTCATGGGAACTGGTTGGGGTACTGGTATCCAATCCTAGATTTGAAGGACAAAAGAGGGGGGGAAATTACAACAATGGTTTTGAAACAGGGCGAAGCAAAAACTGTGGCATTCATAAGTTTTTTAGTTTTAAAAAGTGGAGCAAAGAAAAATATTGAGCAGCTAGCTCAACAAAAAATAAAGCCAGAACTGCAGATATTAGAGCTATGTACTAATTGGAATGTAATTTTTAAAAAGACATTGGCTCCTACCAAAATAACAAAAGAATATATATGTTCATCATATATATATGATGCTGTTAAAGGAAAATAGAAAACTAGATTTCAATTAGCAATATAGTTAGAAATCCAGCACTTGGTTGTAAAAAATAAATAGATGGCTCAAATTCAAACTTCCAGAAAATAAAAAGTGGGAATCTAAAGCCAAAAAATACATATGAAAACTGAAAAAATACATAAATATGGGGAGAAACTAGGCAAGCTATAATGTTATACAGGGGATTAGTCAATTTGCAGAGGGTTGGAAAGAAGGGTGTTTTAAAGGAGAAGGGATGAAATACCATTAAGGTTGCAATAGGCTAGATTAAATTTGGATGGATTAAAGGGAAGTGCTTAGGAAATGCAATTAATGTGTTAACACTCAAAATTACAGATCTACACAGTCCACAATAGTACAAGGAACAGATTCAGGAGCAGCGAGTTAATGAAAAGAATAAGGAAAAGAGTGCAGTACTTCTTAAAGAAGTTTATTTATCAGATACACCATATATCCATGTCAGTTCTACTTTATCCATTTTAATTTTTGGTAAGCAAATGTTTCAACAGCTTATAGGTGTTTTATTTTCTTTGTGTACCCAACAAATTTGTCCATTTAAATTAGATTGTTATGTTTAAATTCAGCCAATTCTCTCATAATATATAAATGTCATGTCAACTGATTTAGTGAACACTGTGTACTCAATTCAGTTTCCCACAAAGGTTTTGATGTATGTGATAAAAATGTTATTAATTGCCATTCAAAGTATGTGCCAGTGTGCAGAGCTTGTCTTTTGAAAATACGTAAATCTATAATTCCACTGAAACAAATTTAATTATTTCAAACATAGTCAAGGTTGCCATGTCCAGAATTTTAGCAAATTGGCAAAATGTCCAGGATTCTGAGGTAAAACTCAAAACAATTTGAGTTTCCTAAAAAAATCTCAACAACTTTGAGTTACCCCCCCCAAAAAAAAGCTCAACAACTATTTAACAACCCTTCATTAAGAAAATATATTTGTGGCATTTTGTTCAATCATCAAGGCAGAAGAAGGTATTCCAGGTAATTCATTAATACAGAAATTCAGTAAGAACTTGAATCTACAAAAATATATATCAATGATCCACAACACACAATATTTAGTTCCAGTTTACGCAGGCTCTTTGAAAAGCAAACGGGCAATTTTAACCATCAAAAACTTCATGCACATGGCACATCCTCAGTGGCTCATAACAACATTTGATGCCTGATAAAAAAGAAACCCCAGTTCTTAAGTTGGTGGTAAAATTGAGGTAAAGCACATGAAAACCCAGAACAAAGCAAAAATGTTTAGCGATGACAAAGGAAATCTGATAAAGGGAGCCACAGGAGGGGAAAGCGTAACAACCGACAGAGATTAATGAGTCAAAACAAAAGGAGCATTGGCCATTGACGACATTTAGCGATGCAAATGCTGCAATGGCCCATGGGAAACAAAGCTGTTAAGAAGAAGGACATCCCCAGGGAGTCATGGGTACGTACCAGGGAAACCAGGGGTGGTCTGCCCAAGGGGAGTAAAGGGGGGATGCTGCATAGCCAACTGGTGAAGCTTGGTCAACTGCAGGGCAGGATGGGAAATTAGAACTAACCAATCAAATGGAATTATTTCAGAGTAGAAAAAAACCATCTTAACACGTTTCAAAACTGGATTAATTAAAATTAAATAATAAAAAAGTTTTAAATCATTCACTCTAGTCTACTAATAGAAAAGTAAGTTAAAATTACATTGCTACCGTTATTACATGTAAATGGCTACTGTTAATATCTTTAACTACCGTTCTGTATAATATTTACAATTTAAAAACCAAAATATATAACATGCATAACATGGGGTGGGGGTTCATTTGTATCTGGGCCACTGTACTTTCTATAGCAACGCTGGCACAAAGTTATCTGAGAAACCTAGCATTTGACTAAATGTTTCACTGCTAAGGAGGGTCATTCATAGATGCTTCCTTGACATTTAGATACTCAGAAAGTAATGCTGCCCAGAACAAATAGAAGAGAAAATAGAAAACAGAAAGCAATTTACATGCGTTGGACTCACGTCTGGGTGAGGGATGGCATACTGCCCTTGAATTGTGAATGCCTGCAAATGACAAAGACAGATTAAAGATTCTCAGCAGTCATGTTTCAGAATAGTTTGTGCTTCAATTTTTTATTTTATGTTTTAAGAGAGTGTGCTTGACTTCAATTTATGAATAAAAAAATTCAAAGCTTAAGGCCCATGACCTGCAATCCAGAAACTTTGGCTTGCCCAATTCATTGATGTGTGGAGTGGGATATCCTATCTCAAAAGCTGCTTTCGGAAGTCCCTTTTGTTTCAAAAGTGCTTTGTAATGCAACTGGAGTGGGTGGCAGGGAGTGCTGCCCATGTTTCTAAAGATGTTACATAGGAATATTCCGAAGTAGCCCAATTTGGACAGTTGTTTTCAGTTATGGGCCTCCAGAATTGGGAACCTGACAGTAAATACACTTGGTGATACAATTCTAAATATGGGATCCCAAATCCTCCTCCTTTTATCGGTATTTGCATCTTTTACACAGATATTCTTGGAACTGAAGAGCCCCAAAGGCATTTTCTAAACAAAGATTTAATTTTGTGAAAGTATTTGCTCAGTATGAGAATTGGAATTCCTCTTAAGATATAAATTAGTCTAGGTATTATATTTATTTTAAGAGCACTGACTTTTCCCCACAGGGTCAGGTTCAATGACTCCCATCTGTCAATACCTATTGATACCTCATGATATATTTTGTTGATGTTTAATGACAATATTTATATAAGTCTTGTGGTATTAATATGCCTAGATATTTAATGTTCTCTATGCAAATATGAGATTGGTATTGTTCAAATGGTTGAACCAAAAAGTTATTTCCTATTAACATTAACTCCGATTTGGACCAGTTTATAGTATATCCCGAGATATTGCCAAACACATCTATATTTTGCATTAATATTGGAACAGTGCCAATTTCTCAAGTTTATAAAACAGAATTCCATCCCTAGAAATGCTGGTGCATGAATAACTAACAAAAATTGGATTGGGACATTATTAATACATGATACAAATATATGAGTGTGTGATTCGTGGTCTGCTCTAAGGGTTATTTTATGCACAGAGTCCTGCATGCTTCCATATCTGACATAGCCTCAGCCTTCCCCTACCAAATTAACCTGTTCCAGACATGGCTTCCAACCTGGTTGGGGGGAGGAGGGGTCGTAGGAACAGAGGCATGGCAGGGAGCATGCTGGTGTTGAGGGCGGCACAGGTAGGATTTGGGGACAGCAACAACAGAATTGCATCTATCACATCAGAAAAGCAGTACTATACCAGACAGAAAAGTAGTAAAAGTTGAAAACTAACAGGCGCTGGCTGAGGTTGGGCCAAGACGGTGTGGTTTCCGGCTGAAGTCAAAATGGTGTCTGCTCTTACCTGGCCACCTGCAAAAATTATGGGTGCAGAGGCAGGTTTGGGGCGGTAAGGAATGGTGGCACCTTTGGGTGGTGACTGAGGACGAAAAAATAAGGCAGTAAGAGAAAGTAAACATGCATTCAAATTTGTTTCGTGCAAATTATTGTTATGGTACTGAGAATCCCCAAAATGTGATAGTGAAAGACTCAAAACAAGACTGATTGGTTTTGAATGCCTGAATTGTACAGGGTGTTCAAAAAGTAATGATACACCCCTGGACAGTGTATCCATAGTGGGTGTATAGTTACGTTTTGAACACCCCACGTTTCCAGCCAGGTATAGTAGGGTAGCATTTACATACATAGATGTTAAAAGTTTTTTGTTACATACTGTTCCCGGCTACTGGGATGTAACATACAGCCAGTATCTACTTGGTAGTAGAAAAGAAAGACTAACCAGGAAAACTGTGAGCTGCAATTGCTGTCAAAGAGATGTATGTGCTATATTGCCCTAATGGCAGAGGGCAACCCTCCAGAGTTCCCTGCATAGGCCTCAGAGCTCTCCCCCAGGCCCATACTGGCCCAGCCACTAAGTCTTTTGTCCTTGAACTCTGATAATGCCTCTTACATGTCTGACTATAGTGAGTGAGTGCATGTAGAAACTAGCCTATGGTACAAAGGTGAAATCTACATCCATTGCTCCACCCATTTGCACATGGCCCTCAAAGCTGCCCAGAAAGAAAAGAGAGCATTGGACTGAAAATAAGCTGAGCATCCCTCAATCGCAGTTACTCAGATTTGAAAGACAGCCCGCAACAAAAGCTCTTGATCATTATTTTAAAAGACCTGCATCCTACCTCTAGCATCACCACGCAGATTTGCTTCACACACTGAATTATTGCGTCAGGAGTGCCCGAAATTGTAACTGCACGTTCTGTGGAGTTTGGTAACATATCGCCAGCAACTTGCACTTGGGCTCCTGTAGACTTAAACACAAACAAAGGTGTTACAAGAAATGCACAGCTCACCACATCACGCAAACTTTTCACTCACTGGCGCATTTTTTATATCTCACTCACCCATGGAGGAGGGACGAGTAAGGAGGGAATGGCCTCCTCCGAGCCTTGTGCGCTCCACTGCCTTTCTCCTTCTGGTGCATGGCTGGAGGGAGCTTGCAAGCTTTTGCCTGGCTGTACTTTGCCCTGTTGTTCAGACTGTCAAAGTGGGGCTAGTTTCAGGGACGGTCCAAAGTGCCTGCTGTGCACCACCTGCCACCCCTGCCAAAGCCTTGCAGCAATGGAAAAATTCCAAGTTGGCTGTTGCTGCCACCACTTTCTGATCCTTGTCGAAATTCTTTGGCATTAATTTAAATGGTTTGGGTTTTTCTACATACTGAATTTGTATCCCACTCCTCCTTCAAGGATCTCAAGGTAATGTCTCCCTATTTTCTCACAATTACTGTACCTTCTAAGGTAAGTTAGGCTGAGGGACAGTCTCTTCCCCAAGGCCACTCACTGAGCTCACTGAGGATTCAAACCCATGTCTCCCTCATCCAAGTATCTCAGGTTCAGTGGAACACTGCTGACTGAATGTCATTTAAAACCAGGAAACAATTTCATATGACAAATCCTTAAGCACTAGAGTATTTCATTACTACAGAAGCTGTATGGTTCTCCTTGAATCTTTAATCTTTTCTTTTTGATGATTTATTGCAGCCTCCATTTTTGTAGTTAAAACTAAGATTTTTACAAATCATTAAAGTACCAATTAAAAACAATTGGTGGTGCCTGAAAAAATCCAGCCTTGAAAATGAACACAATTCCTGGCTGAGTGATTCTTTATTATTCAATAACTGCCTTTTATCGTATGTTTTGTATGATATTTGGAGTATTTCATAATGGTGAAAGAAGAATAATGGTGGCTGCTCAGTATCTGCATACAACCAGCTGTGAGTAACCCAGTCATGTAATGAGCTAGTGATCTCCTTCTGCCTCTTCAGACTAGATAATTATCAAATGCAAGAAGACATGGAAAGAGAATCATTGTCATTATATAACCTGCAGTGGCAGCTGGTGGGTTGGAGGCCAGGCATCTAAAAGTGGTTGAGGAATGCTCACAGTTGGAAAAAGATTGGGAAACACTGGTTTAAAGTACAAGCTGCAGAGGACAGGGAATTCCTGGGCTGACTTATGCAACCAGCCTAGCTGGCTTAGTGAAGAGCAAACCTGTTAACATGACAAAAAGTGTTGATGGGCCATCTGAGAGAATCCTTTAGGTCCTGGAGTGAGATGTGTGTTTGAGGGCACAGGAAAATGAGGTTTTTGAGCGAGGGTTGCTGGGAAGGAAAAGCAGGAAGAGGAGCTGAGATCCATCTTGGGCAGGCTGGCGGAAGGTTGCCTGTGCTGCTGCCTTTGGGAATGACCATGCTGTAAGATCTGGACTCCCTCCATGCAGACTGAAGGTGTAAATAGGTGAATAAACCATAATTCTTAAAGCCACAACAGTCTCTGCCGCATCATCAATTCTCCAGTGGAGCACAGGCCTGGGCTCAGCAGAGAGGGGCAGGCACCCTACTTTGGTAACAATATCTGTATGAAAGCATTGGATGCCATCGTTAGGGGGTGGAGCACAATGTCCTCAGTACGCTGATCAAAAACAACAGACAAGTTCACAGGAACCCCCAAAAGGCAATAGAAATGTATAAAAAGTTATTTATAAGGGAAGGCTAGATAAAAAATGAACACACACACACACACACACACACAAAATTATGAACAAACATGAAAGATTCTCACTGTTGTGTAACAATTACAATTTCTCCAAATTCCACAAACATTAGATGAGGTCTCCTAGATTACATCGTGTTTCATGCTTCCTTAGAAACAAAACTGGATAATTTATTCCAATTGGCAACTGTAAATCCCCTTATCACCTTGTGTTTGCGGCTTGCTACCTGTGAGAAATTATCCAGTTTTGTTACTGATGAAATAACTGATGATGCAGGATGCAATTCAGGAGATCTCAGCTAACATTTTAGATACACTGATGACATGCAGCTTTATTTATCTGTAACCTCTGAATCGGTTGTGGCTGTCAACTGTCCACGTCAGTGTCTGGACAGTGGTGGGCTGGATGAGGCAGCAACATGCTTCTTGCTGGGATTTTTGTCTACCTACCTTTCTGTGCAATTTAGTTTATACGTAATGTTGCACTCCCCTTCTTTCCCCATCTCTTGCATGCTCCAATTCCCTTCCTAACCTCCCTTTAGTTCGCCACTAAATGCAAACAAGGCAAACTGTGGTTTGCACAAATAACAGGTTGCTTGGTTCAGGTGCAACACAAACTATGTTTCCCTACCCACCCCTGCCACCGCCAAACAAGGAAACTGGAGCATGCGAAGGGAGGAGGGAGCAGGAAAAGGAAGCAAACAAGCCTAGATCTGATTCTATGAAACCTGAAACCCAAAAGGCCTGTATTAAGAGCCTCTTTCCTACAGAAAGACCACCACTCAAGAACCATCATTTCTGACAACCGGAAACTTCATCAAGAACACTGCTACCTTCTACAGATAGGTAGCCGTGTTGGTCTGCCATAGTCAAAACAAAACAAAAATTCCTTCCAGTAGCACCTTAAAGACCAACTAAGTTAGTTCTTGGTATGAGCTTTCGTGTGCATGCACACTTCTTCAGATACACTGAAACAGAAGTTTCCAGACCCTTCTATATAGTGAGAAGGTGGGGAGGGGTATTACTCAGAAGGGTGGTGGGAATGGGTGATTGGCAGATAGCTGTGATGAGCCTGTTGACAACTCTTAACGACTGCAATAGGTCTTACAAGAAAAAGCAAGGGGTGAGAAGGTGAAAAATTGCTTTGTCATGTATAATGAGATAAGAATCCAATGTCTTTGTTCAGACCAGGTCTCTCCATGGTTTTAAGTTTGGTGATAAGTTGCAATTCAGCAGCTTCTCTTTCCAGTCTATTTCTGAAATTCCTTTGTAGTAAAACAGCTACTTTGAGATCTTGTATAGAATGTCCTGGGAGATTGAAGTGTTCTCCTACTGGTTTCTCTGTCTTGTGATTCCTGATGTCCGATTTATGTCCGTTTATTCTTTGGTGTAACATCTGGCCTGTTTGTCCAATATAGAGAGCTGAAGGACACTGTTGGCATTTGATGGCATACACAATGTTAGACGATGAGCAATTAAATAGTCCCGAGATGGTATGTGTGATGTTGTTGGGGCCAGTAATGGTGTTGTCCGGGTGTATGTGGCAGCAAAGTTGGCATCTGGGTTTATTGCAGGCTCTGGTGCCAGTGTCTGTGTTAGGTCTGGTTGTAGTATTATTGTGGGTTAGGAGTTGTTTAAGATTGGGTGGCTGTCTGTAGGCAATGAAAGGTCTTCCTCCCAGAGCTTGAGAAAGAGAACTGTCATTGTCCAGGAGAGGTTGTAGATCTCTGATGATGCGTTGTACTGTTTTAACTTGGGAGCTGTATGTGATGACTAGAGGTGTTCTGTTATTTTCTTTTTTGGGTCTGTCTTGCAGCAAGTTCTCTCTGGGTATCAGTCTGGCTCTGTTGATCTGTTGTCTAACTTCATCTGCTACCTTCTGTTTTTGGCCTCTAAGAAAGCCCTGCCATCCCTTCACCAGAGCTTTCCAAACAGCTTTCAAATTCTGCTCCAGGGGAACTTGAGTTCTAAGTGGAGAAGATTCCCTGACATATATCACTTACAAACTCAGGAGAGGTATGTTTTAGGAGACAGGCTCTGTTTGTAGGGGGCAATGGTGAGGCCTGGCAAGTCTGACCAGTGACTGAGTATGCATCGTATAATGCAGCCCCAAATCAAGGCACAGGTGTTCCATGATACATGTGCAGCATCCCTCAACACAGGAGAGACTGTAAGCAGGATTTCTCTGACAGTAGAAACTTTGAAACCCACTGTGCTAAAGAAAACAATCAATACTCTGGATTGCTGCCTACCTCCCTGATTTCTTTGATTTTGGACCCTCCTTTGCCTATAAGGGATCCACATTGGCTTGCAGGAACTACAAGTCGCAGCGTTACAGGAGGCTTGCTTGTTACCGTGCTGTTTGTCATCGAAGCATTGATATCCTGAAATGACAATGTCAAGAAGAATTAGGTGAGGATTTATTAGTCCCCTGGACACTAGAGAGGAACAGTTGAAGTACTTAGAGAAAGAATAAATACAAAGAAGTATGATTTCACTGCATATATTGTACACTGCACTTATAGACGTTGAGGCACAATCCTGCTGATATTTTTCTTCTGCAGGATTCATTGAAACAGATACCTGTCTGTGCCTTGCATGACTACCATTTGTTTCAGCGGGGTTTACACAAGGCAAAGTTACTTGTTAATTTTGCCTCAACAGTGTCCAGTGGAAGGATTTTACTTGTCCTTAAACAGCCAACAGGTAGTGATTATCCATAAACATTTTACACTTTCAATGTGCAGGAAAAAAATGCTGAGAAAACATTGTCAGTGAGTACTGTACCAGTGGTGTTAGATAGAAGTCTACTGAATTTTTTATTTCTAATTTTCACATTGGTCACCAAATATTTTTGTGCACACAGTTTTTCATTTTGTAGCATGCAAATAGATGGATCCAGTCCCATATCATATTTTGCTAGAGAGAGTTGTATGGGATTAGTGAGCCAGGAAAACGGGGCAATCTTCCTGCCCTTCATCACTGTCTGTGTAATGCATACCTAGCTTAGTGGATGAAGAAAGTCTAAAAGCAACAGAAATGCATAACAGAAAAAAAAACATGCTAATGATTGGGGTGCTGAGAATTATTAGAACAAAAATATCCTGTCTATCTTAAAAAGGTACTTAAGGAATAGTAGGAATATTAAGTTTAGTTCCACACTACCTCTTCATGAAATATTATATTTTCATGTGTGCTATCACATGCTTGAATCCCCGCGACGGGGTGAGCTCCCGTTGCTCGGTCCCTGCTCCTGCCAACCTAGCAGTTCGAAAGCACGAAGTAGATAAATAGGTACAGCTCCAGCGGAAGGTAAACGGCGTTTCCATGCGCTGCTCTGGTTCGCCAGCAGCAGCTTAGTCATGACCGGGAAGCTGTACGCTGGCTCCCTTGGCCAATAAAGCAAGATGAGCGCCGCAACCCCAGAGTCATCCGCAATTGGACCTAATGGTCAGGGGTCCCTTTACCCTTTATCACATGGACAGCTCACTCCACATTGGACTGGCACGGAGGGCAGGGCTCTTTGGGGGTGGGCCTGGGGAAACAACCAGGCTTCCCTCAGGTCTGCTCCCAGGGGATTTAAACAGCCTGCGTTAGTCCCTGACACCCAGCTGTTCTCCATCAGATCAACCTCCCCACCCATTCCATTAATCTTGAATTTATCCCTACTGAATTGGCCTCCAGAAATAGGGTATCCTGTCAAAGGGATCCGTGATGTGACAAGCAGGAAGTCTGCTTGCTCCTCACCCAAAGAGGGTCCTTACACATTTAAGTGCTCTGGACAATGATGGGGTTCCACAGCTAGCCACCAACACCTGGTTACTGGAGAGCAGTCCCAACCCAGTGAACTCCCTATCCTTATGTCACAGAGTTTGGTCCCAAGGGATCATGCCATTCAGTCATCATGGGTCTTCGCCTTAGATTGCTTCTGCCTGGCTCAGTCTGCTCCATCTTCATGTGACCTCCACAAGATTGTTCCAACAGATTGTTCCAACCCCAGCAAACTCTGCTACCCTGGTCCATTGCCTCTCCTTTGTTTTCTTTGGGTAAGCCAGGAACAAAGCTTTGTGTTTGCCCTTAAAATAAATGTTCACACCTTTTTGTATCATGAATTCCAAGATGTCATGGGCCACAGGCTTTGACCACTTTCTCTGCATTAACCATTAATCTCTGTTGGACAGGATTAAGTCCAGATCCCCTTGTCCATTTTTTTTACCTTTTGAGGTGAAAGCTTGTTTATAGCATTCGGAAAATAATTAATGAGAAAAAGTTGGTTTTGGCTGTGCACAAACTCCTGTTTACATGGTATCCAGTTTGTATACATGTCATTAGCCACAATCCTATCTATCTTTTATCTTGCATCTATTCTGTCATTTTTAAAAATGAAATAACCCATCTTGATGCAAAACAGATTAGTTTGAAATGAGAAAAAGAATGACCAAGCTGCATTTTAAACTGTACACGGCTGAAGCTATTGCCAACACTCTCACATCTGATGAAGTCTCTCTCATCTCCACATGCAGCCATGTGGGTGAGGAAAAACTACATTCTTTCCGCGGCACCCCTATGGGGCTCAGGAGGCCAGTTATGTCCCCCCTTGCCTGCAGAGCTTACAGCCTCTCACCCTTTTTCAAACGCCCTCCCTTGTGGAGTGCTCCCTCAGACTCTCTCCTCTCCCCTCTCCTTGGGAGTCCTCTGGGCAGCCACAACTGCCGCCCCTGGTCTTTGAGCTGCCCTCTCTGCTCTAAAGAGAGGTGACTCCTCACACTGCCCCACAGGAGCCTGGGAAACAACCCCTGGCCAGCCCCAGACGCACCATTCACCTGGGAAACTTATAGCCAGGGCTGCTGCAACAAACAGCTGTGCAAGCCTTTGGGAGGCAGACACACAAGAGGGCATCAGAGGAGGGAGGGGAGGGAGGAGAAACGGAGGCCAGTGTTGCCCGCAGCACCCCCGACTATCATTCAAGGCACCCCAGGGTGTCATGGCATACTGGTTGAAAACCATCTAAAGCATGAAGGATAATGACCTAGTGCATGTTGAGTGCTCTGAACACCTGAAAGAGCTGTACAAATGTTACATATTATTGTTTAATACTAAATTTGGTTGAAACTCCATGAAAAGAAATGTAGCATCTAGGGGCGGGGCGGGGCGGGGCGGGGCGGGGAGGGAATAGTCTCAGGTCTCCATATTAGATGCTTTAGAATTGTTGCTGCCTCCCCAATTCAAATTAAAAAGTAGGACACAACAAACAGGGATTTTGTCTCTCTCATCACCACATGCAGCCAGAGGGGACTGATTTCCCCCACAGAATGCAAAGAGGAAAATTAATGATCAGACAACATGCAAATGGCCTGTTATTCCTCTTCCATTGTTACTGCTGTGAGCATTTATAAAACAAATTCTGTATTAAAGCAAACATAAGGAAATTAAAGCAATATCTGTAGAGTAGCCTGGGGTATGAGGAATTTCCATTTACTTACTTCTTCAAATTTTAGTGCAATCATGGAAAAAGCCTTGAAAATGGCATCTGTTGGGCCCGTTATCGTCACAATTCTTTCTGGACAGGAGCCTTCTGAGATGTTGATTCGAGCACCACTCTGCGGAAAGGGCAACACCCCCCCCAAAAAAACCACATTTATTTGTAAAGTATCTACTTAACAGTTTACCAGCCTTGACTTGAAAAGTATGCTTTTCTGTGTTATCCAGTTTAACAGCATGTATATAACCCCACCCCCCACCCCGCACAGTGAAGGCAGAATTAAACAAAGGAACGGCAAGGCAGGTCAGATACAGCCACTGAAATGATTGAAATTAAGGGCAATTCTTTAAAAAAATAAAACAAAAGCTGACACTGTACTGTCATACCTCGTGTTGTGTTAGGTTCAAGTTGCGTCTTATTGGCTTGCAAACGTGGCAAACCCGGAAGCGTATACTTCTGGGTTTCGCCACGCGCGTATGCACAGAAGCCAAAAGCATTTTGCGTGTTTTGCGCATGCGCAGAAGCCGTGCTCTAGTTACAGACTTTTCGGGGTGCGAACGGCACCCCGGAACCGATTGAGTCTGTAACTAAAGGTACCACTGTAATAGGCAAAAGCACAATAGTTTAGGAAAATCATGAAGAGAGTTGAGAACAAGAATGCTACCCATCAGGTGACTCTAAAGTTACTCATGGGACAAACTTAAAACACATTTGCCATGATCCAAGAGCTCCATGGTTTGTGCCTATCTTCCCTTCCAAGCTGCAGCCCCTTGGACTGAAACTGATGCAGACTTTTTCCGGGGGCTTTCCAGAGCATATGAAGAGATTACGCAGTGGGCAAATGGCTCCCCTCAAAAAACCCTGAGTGCACCTCAAGACTCATATGCAGGACTTTGGATTAAGGCCGCTGTAAGGAATTTAAATCTATATTTTTATGACCTGCCTTTATAGCTTACACTTATATAATAGAAGTTAATCTGGAATCCCAGTTATGGGCTTGTTTGTTTTTAAAGAATATTTTTATTGAAGTTTTTCAAAAACTACAAAAACACTTAGAACAAGAATATAACAAAGGCACAATGTTCAATGTTGTGTTAGTTCTGTATCACATAAACTCCAGCTTTTGGAATCCTGGTTGCGGGTAAACTATGGTTAGATCTGATAATAATTTGTTGCATCATAACGAACGATGGTTTCCTGCTAACTGGAAGCAGAAGCTTCAAATGCCTTATGAGGAACGGCTAAGGGAGCTGGGCATGTTTAGCCTGGAGAAGAGAAGGTTAAGGGGTGATATGATAGCCATGTTCAAATATATAAAAGGATGTCACATAGAGGAGGGAGAAAGGTTGTTTTCTGCTGCTCCAGAGAAGCGGACACGGAGCAATGGATCCAAACTACAAGAAAGAAGATTCCACCTAAACATTAGGAAGAACTTCCTGACAGTTAGAGCTGTTCGACAGTGGAATTTGCTGCCAAGGAGTGTGGTGGAGTCTCCTTCTTTGGAGGTCTTTAAGCAGAGGCTTGACAACCATATGTCAGGAGTGCTCTGATGGTGTTTCCTGCTTGGCAGGGGGTTGGACTCAATGGCCCTTGTGGTCTCTTCCAACTCTATGATTCTATGATTCTATGAATCACGTTCTCTCACATGAAGAGGAAGGAAGAAGGCTTCAAAACAACAAACCTGGATGTTGCTGGATGGGAATTATAGTCTGAATTAGTTTCTTTCTGTTAGGAAGATTTATGATTTAATTACCGTAATTATGAAGGACTATTTTGCTGGCAGAGCTAAATGCTCAAAACATGCTGGGAGCATTTCCACCCTGCTCTTTGGAATCACTTCCTTCACAATAGATGTGTGGTGAGACCCTCTTAAACAGACATATGCGGGGCATAAAAAATAATATTGTTCTAACAAATAGACTAAAACAGTCAGGCTATTTTAACATCTTAGACAGAAAGGCTTTTCCCTGTTGAGGAATAATAGCAATGTGTAGCAAGAACAACAAATAAGACAATGCTACAGCTTTAAAATTATTAAAAGGTAAAGGTAAAGGTACCCCTGCCCGTACGGGCCAGTCTTGCCAGACTCTGGGGTTGTGCGCCCATCTCACTTAAGAGGCCAGGGGCCAGCGCTGTCCGGAGACACTTCCGGGTCACGTGGCCAGCGTGACATCGCTGCTCTGGCAAGCCAGAGCTGCACACGGAAACACCGTTTACCTTCCCGCTAGAAAGCGGTCCCTATTTATCTACTTGCACCCGGAGGTGCTTTCGAACTGCTAGGTTGGCAGGCGCTGGGACCGAGCAGCGGGAGCGCACCCCGCCGCAGGGATTCGAACCGTCGACCTTTCGATCGGCAAGTCCTAGGCGCTGAGGCTTTAACCCACAGCGCCACCTGCGTCCCTGTTAAAATTATTACCAGACTAATAAATATGAAACAGAAAAGCTGAACTATTTTGAAGAAATATCAAGAGTCTGATATATCATTGCACATTTTTTAGAACTGTCTAATAAACTGTTAATAGCTTATAAAGATCCCTTCTATTACAGGAGGGAATACAAATGTTTGTATTCCAGTTTTTGTGGTTCTGTAGCATTTTCATATGAGGACAACCTGACACACACTGAAGTTGTAATCCTTTATTTTTGTTTACTTAGAAGCAAGTCTCTTTGATTCAACATGAGTAAAAATGGTTAGTAGTGAGTTGTGACTCATAATTAACCCCATGGAAGAGACTGGGCTGTACCAGTTCAGACAGCATGCATACTTCCATGCTTCTCTAAAATCCTTGCATACAGAAATCTAGCAAGATAGGAAGAAGGCTAGAAGGCCAGAGCCCTTTCCCCTAACATCTAAGCCCTACTATTGGCACGAAGGGAAAATGTATTAAGGGACTTTCAGCCCCATATCATCCAGTGACTTGTAACAGTTTTCCACATGCTTGGGTGCAAACATGTAGTGGGAACTCTTTTCTACTTGTGTAGAATTTAGAAACCCTGACTGAGCAGCTTCTTTGTCCTTGCAAAGCCTCCTCAAGTGAGCAATGACTGAACAGGGCTCTTATTTCTTGACTAGTTTTCTAGGTGCACAGATATTTCTATTTATTCTGGCGGGGTATGGAGGAACATTCAATGTGTGAGTTATTTTATGTGGCAAGAAGAGGTACAGCCTAGACATGTAATTCTTTAGTTCAGTGAGAACTAAAACCGTATTTTAAAGATTAATTGCTGTAGATTCAGAGCAGTAATCTGATCTTACCGAATTGTTTTTGGGTTTTTTAAACAATTAGCTTGGTAAGAAGCTCTGAATTAAGCTTTCAATATTTATATCACCAATAATTTAGGATGGTGTATATCAGGGGTCGGCAACCTAAGGTCCATAGGCCACAAACGGTCCATGGGGGTCGTTTAACCGGCTCATGGACCCCTGCCACCTGCTCGGTTGGCTCCCATGCGCCATGCTAAACCGACGCAGAGCAGAGTGGGGACCACTTTCCACAATGCTGGCCAGCTTCCCATTGGCTGCAGGAGCTTCCTGCAGCCAATGGGAAGCTGTGCACGCCTCCTCTGCGCCAGAAGGAGCACTGGAAATAGTGTTTGCACATGCATGCACGCACTCCGGCCCACAGCAGGGTCTGCGGGACCGTGAACCAGCCCAAGCCACAAAAACTTGCCGACCCCGGTGTATATGGAATTATTCCATTTTATCATTGCAACCCTGTAAGGAATGTTAGGCTGAATGAGAGTGACTGCCCAAGTTCATCCAGTGAGCTTTATAGCTGAACAAGAGATTTTCATAGCTCAGGTCCCCTCTTGTCTAAATTCAGTGCACTGTGTACGAGAAGGGAACATCACAAAAAATTGTGAATTACTGTTCATTGCAGATGTTTGGTTTTGGTTTTTTGACCACTTGGTGGCAGGATTGATTCATACATGTGAGCAATACAGCAATTCAGTACCACCACCAGGTATATATTTTCTGAAATTGCAGGAAAATTAAGTCAAAGAGTACAAAATTTACATCTTACCTCCTCCCTCATTTTCTTGACAGTTTCACCTTTCTGTTAAAGAAACAGAAAGCATTTATTAGCTCACACTAACACGCTCCATGACTGGTGAATTTGTAGAAAAATATCAAGTAAACTGAGCTGACTCAAAAAAAACCACCACCCTCAAAAAAGTGGGTCACTGACCTTTCCAATGATGCTGCCAACCTCCTGAAACAAAGCAAAGCAAAATATACATGAATGCAAGCACAAAAGAGAAATGCATCTACACATCTGTAAATCTTTAAAATGTAAATGTACTAGAACAGATATATTCAACATATCTAAAAGTATTATGTAACTGAAACAACAGAAATGCACAATTATGTTGCTAAACAAGGCAGTGAGCTACATAAAACAAACTGGAGGTCCACAGACTAGCCATGGCCTGAAATAATATGGCCCCAGGGGCCTAGCCAAATGCTTAATCAAGGTAAATAATAATAATTCCAGCATCTTTAACCATAAATAAAATAATAAAATTTGCATTCAACTTGTTAACAATCTTACTGAGAAAGCTGTGCTATAGAGCTATGACATCTTTTTTGAAAAGAAGAAAGCATGATAACACAGGGTCTGTTCATGCTCAAAGCGGAGATATCACACCATCATGCCTGACAGACTATGGGACAGCAGACAGCCGGAACAACACATATCCATCTATTAGTGGGAAATGATTTACACAGAAACATTAACATTTAACAAATTTTACAGCTGGATGGTAATGCTGCCTGCATTGCTCGAGAAGTCTCATACGTGATTAATACAATGCAGCTGCATAGCTCTCCCAACAGAATGTCATCTGACTCACTGTGAACCAACAAATGTTACTATTCATGTCTTTTTTTTAAAAAAGAACAATCCAAAAAACAGTACAAGGATTCATCAGGACAGATACGATGAGCATAAATATTTTTATACATCTTCAAACTAGGCATTTGGATTTTATGGACCTTCTATTTAGGCTGTAATCCTATACAAGGTGACATGGGAGTAAGTCCCACTGAAGTCAGTGGGGCTTACTTCTAAGTAAATATGTATAGGATTGCACTATTTGGTTAGTTTCAAAAATTTCTGTGCAAATGTTTCTCAGAACATACCAGTAAGGCAACCCAAGTAGTTGCAGTTCAAACAACTATTTGGAGATTTCGTTATTTAATTTCCAGGTCCACTCATTTCCACACACCCCCAACAGTGAAAATGAAGTGAAGCTTATTTATTTATTGAAATATTTATAGACCACACGTTTGTGAAAAATACAGCAAGGTTATATGCAACACACAAATTACAGCAAGATAAATAAAAACAATCCTAAATACTGTTTGGTAAAAAAACAAAATCACCCCAACTCCACATTGCAAAGGCCTGCCTGAAAGAAGGCAAGAATGATTCCTGCCGAACCTCTCTTGGAAGGGAGTTCCTCAGGGCTGTCCAGGCCTGCTGACCTATGAACTCAGACCCTAGCAAAGGATAATCAAACCTCAGAGTTTGGGGAACCACAAGAAGTTTGCCATCAGAGCAACAAAGCAATGGAGGCAGAGAATAAGGAATCAGATTTTCATTTATGAAAGAAAGCTTTCCCCCTCTGCCCCTGACAACAAGAACGAGCCTGAAACACTTAATTTCCTCATAAATAATTGAGAGTGCCTGCAACTTTGGGTTTTTTCCTTTTGTAGCTCATGCCTCTTCCACTCCCATTTTCCCACATCAAATTAGACAAGATGAAAGTCCAGCCCTTGTCTTGCAGAAAACAAATATCTAGCATGTTTTCTGCCAATGTTAGTGCTGGAGAATATACACCTCCTAAATTTTCAGCTAGTCTGTTCAATAAGGAACTGTTTAAAAACAAAATATCTATTTTATTTAATGATAGAAGCCAGACGTAGCAGAAGTTTGAATGTCTAATTCACATGATGGATTAGGCAACAATGCATTTTGGCACCAAATGAACAGTGCAGAAGCAGTGGGTGTTATCACTATGCAGGAAACCATTTCCAAAGTGATTGCTTTAGCTATAATGTCATAACAACACCCAGCTGTGCGAGTCAAACAGAGCCATACAGTGCAGCACTTACAAAGAAAGTAACTGACAGATCTAAACTTGACAACGCAATTGACAAATGCCAGAGATCCAAATATTCACTTATGCTGTTTGAGAGATCATTGTGTGCGTAATGGGGTAACAGACATGTGTGCCTTCAGTAAAGCTATGGCACAACTAACTTGCATTAACGTAACTTAACAAACGAAGGGTAATGTAAAAACTAAGCGCCTGAGCTATGAACTCAAATGCCACCTGTGCCACATACTCTCTCTTACACAAGTTGCTATCTGTGCCTCAGTCCTTACAAAGAGGTATTTGCAGAAAGCTGAGAGGGAAATTTATGGCATATGCTTTCATGAACTAGAGTATACTAAGAAGAAGCCACAGAAGATTAGTTTTCAAGATGCTACAATATTTTTGTTGCAGCTGACTACCTGAAATGTAGAGAAGGATGCTGTGGGCAGAAGGAAGATCAATTCTCTTCCTCCATCTCCTCCATTACTAGACTGCATGTCAGTCTACAACTGACAAGCTGGACCATGTTGCAGATTTCAAACATTTGGTGGATCTCTCATCCTTCGGCTATCTTGAATTTTGTATAACTTACACAATGGTAAACAAGTTGAAGGAACAATTGTCTGACTTTCTGGAAGTAAAATAAACTCTGTGATTAAGATGCAGACACACTTCTGAGGGTTGCTGCTACAAGGGGGTGTGCAGACATTCTTGCACAGCTCATAACAGTTAACTGTATCTGGAGCCTTTAACCTTTGGGGCCTGTGGCCACATCTGGATTTCCACCCCAACCCAATTTTATTTGGTTTAGAAGTCTTACACAGACTGACAGACAGCTCACTTACAGTACTTCGCTGAAATACATATAAAATATGCATCTTAAAACAGGAAAGGAAACACTTTTGAACAAGGGATACATGGAAAATGGTGGCACATTTGAATTTTTGGAAAAAATGGCATGGGTGCCACCACAAAATATTGGCTATGGGGCATGGCTATTCACATCTCTCTCTCTAAAAACTTCTGGCCTGTGGGTCTCATTAGGCTCACCAGGAGTCCTTATTTGGCCTGCAATGACATCTTCCTTCAGCCACACTTGCAGGGCAGGTAAATCTACAACTGCAGCGGAATAAACAGGAGCCTTCAATTGCACTTCCGATGCTCCAACTTTTGAATGTGCAAACCAAAAAACAGACACATCCACCTATCCCTAGTTATAATCAGTTTTGCTAGTGTGTAAATAAGGCTAAAATGTTGGGCCTCTAATACTGTTAATAACAAAGCAACCTAAAATACAACCACTAACATACACCCATGTTTCTGACCCGCCCCCCGCCCAATATCTCAATGTAAAGCAAGTTACCTTTCCATGCATAAGAAGTCGTATAGTGAGTGTGACATTGAGGCCCCCTTCCGTCACCTTCGGATCTTTTGTGTTCATTCTTGTCCAATATCTGCAATTGTTGAATAGAGCTTTTCAGGGTGATTTCTCCCCTGCACTTAACCTAGAAAGACAAAAGGTTACCGTTCGGAGGTCAATGCTTCTCAAAATGCGAATCAATTCATACAGACTACATATTTCAGCATAACTGAAATAACTACATATTTCATACAAACTACATGTTTCAGCAAAACTACATATTATAAAGGGCAAAGGGTCTCGACTCACAATCACCATTTTTGTTTGAGGGTCCCATATTCTTAGTATTCTTCACTTCTGCTCTTTTTATGACTGAGCTCCTAATGCTGATCTCATTATTTAATATGTTCCAGCAAGTGATAAGAAATAACCCTTGAATATATCTTCATTATTTCTAGGCTGCCTTTCAGCAAACATGTCTGTGGGCAAATCTACATTTGTTGGTTATAATGTTAGAAATGTGTTATAAAAATGTGACACCAGGGGACACCGCAGAGCAGCGATCTGCCGGCAATGGAAAAATGCATTGAGCATTATATAACATTATATAACATTATTTAGTGCTATTTTTAATGACGCTTTTACAGATCAATGTAGATCCAGACGCATACTCTGAAGTTGAGACCTACATGCTATACAGCAAAAACCCAGAACTTTAACAAATGATCAGCATGATCATGTGTGAACACAAAAGCTGAATTTTACATTCCAACTTGGTGCAGTGTTCTGTTGAATTGCAGCGAAAATCAACTGATTTCTTCTCACTTTCTCCATCCTTTTCCTTTTCTACTCTAGTGGAACAGATCTTATTTTCCCTTCACGTAGCTCCATAGTGATCGTAACCTGATGTCACTGCCAGCAAGAGCGGCAGACGTCTCAAAGACACTGAAGTCAGCCAGTAACTGTTTTCCACTGTAAATCCTGGGTGCTTGTCTGTTTTTGTCTAGGAATCTCAGAAGTCCCTTAGCTCAGCTTCTTGAAGACCCAAACCCAAAACAGCACTCTTTAATTTCTTGTAGCAAACTTAAATAATATCTCAAATATCTTAATAAATAGGATGGGATACTAATGAAAGCTGAGGTGTCTGGTGGAGATGAAAAGCAAGAAATTATGAGAAACAATTATCCGCATAGAGAGTGAGGCTGCATATGCACCATACATATAAAGCACACTTCAAGAACTTCTTTATTGCTGGGGAAGAGAAATGACATCATGGGGCTAGGGTAAAACTGTAAACCTCCCTTTTTATTTTTGTTATGGGATGCTGTGTGCATATAATTTTGTTATATATAGGTATGCAATAGATATGTATAGTATTGGAATGTGGTTTTTTATGTTATTATATTTTTGCTTTGCTATGTTGTTATGAAATTGTTTTTATAGTGCTTTCTTTGTTGTAAGCCAGTTTGAGCATGTGGGAAAGCAGCATACAAATGAACGAAGGAATGAATGAAATGAGGTTTCCATGTACTTTATATGTATGGTCTTCCACCTGGCACATCTCTGCCAGAATTCAAAGAAACCTGAAATCAACAACAAATATGACAACACATTACTAGCCCAGTTATGGAATCAGTCTAATGGCCTGTAACTTCTTGGGATTCATAGTCTGAATTTATAGTCTAAATAGTAATAGTTATTATGAATTTACTAGTCTTCATGACCACACTGCAATGTAGCTCAACATATTTATCACCATACAATGGATGCATAGTTGAGACTAAGAAACAGCAATCTCACTAGGTCTTTCTCTTTCATACTAGTGCAGGGTGGCTGAAGTTGCCGAGCAAAATTGTTGGGTGTGAGAAGAGTGCTTGCCTCTTCCCTCCCTCCCTGATTCTACCAGCAAATGCTCCCCAAACATTCCCCAACCTTTCTCTCCTCCCAAAAGACTGATGCTGGACGTTAGCCCAACTGGGAAAGAACAAGTTATGATCTCACACAGGTTGCCCAGTATGCTACGTCAGCTCTTTCTGCACACGATACATGTTTTTCCACCGACTCCTCGTCTTGCATCTCATTCTTTGCCCTCTCCCAGCTGGAACATCCCTCATCTCACTAAGCCCAGGACGGCACCCTCTCTTTTTTGTCCTAAACGCCACTTGCAAAAGACCACCATTGTTAAACAGGCTGCCGTGCTTAGCAGTGGAGGAAGATGTTCGGTTCCACCCCCCTCCAGGCTCCACATCTTTCCTGGCCTGCCTCCAATTCCGTCAGAAGCACCCAATTATCTTTAGTTATTTTAGGCAATTGTGTCAGCGAACACAGCAACTAGGTAAGGGATGAGGGAGGTCATGCAGCACTGAGGTACGACACAAAGCTTGTTTTCTTTTATTTGTTGCTTGTTGATTCAGTGTATTGAAATCTGAAAGGCCCATTTCAAAGCTCAAATAATAATAGGACACACTGGCCTTTAATACAATTCTCTTCAGGGAACAAAAGCTTCTTTTGGCAAGGCTACAAGGGCCGCTTGTTGTAGGTTACACACATCTTTCCAGTCAAGCACGATTAATACTCCCCCCGCCCCCCGCAACGCTCATGACCCAGACGAGGATCCTTTCAACTATATAATGTTAGTATTATGCGCTCAGAAATCTCAGTTTTAAAATGGGCTCCTAAAATGGAACTATAATTTAATTATTTTCCTGTAGCCTGTACCATTTTGTTTCATCACTTTGTGCCACAAGGCTAGTAGTTTACAGAAGGCAGTATCTGCCCTCCAGGATTATTTTGCCAGATCCTTTTAACATCTGTTTCTAAAAAGGACTTTATTTGCAACGGCATAAAGAATAATCAGAGACTTATTTACCCAGATAAATCAGGAACGAGTCAGGAAGCCTGGCGGGCTGAGGTGAGCCAAACGGAGGCAAGTGATGGCAACAAAGAAAAAGGAAGGAAGGAACATTTTAAAGGCTGCTCAAAGGGGCTCCAATGGTTCTGAAAGTATTTTCAGGTGATGACGCAAGACATAGAAAATATATATAAATTGCATGGATATTGCCAGAGAAGATTTGTGAGAAATAAATCCAAGACATATGTAATTTTGCTTGGGTTAGTTTCAGTGAGAGCTGCAAGCATTAGTGTAATTGAAAGATTAATTTATGAGGGGCAATTTTACTCAGTGGTGTTATGGGTAAAAGGACACACCATTTAAAAAAGGCTGTTTTGGTTCTGGTGTGTATGTAAAACAATCTATTAAAGTGGTGCCCTTCATTTAGTAAATTGCAGGTTTTTTACACTTCCTTCAGTACCCCAAAAAGGTACCAATACAGTGGTTTGAGCAATTTGAAATAATTTAAATTAATTGCTTAAAAGGCAAGTCAATAATCAACTAATAATAACTAATTAGTCAATAGTCTTAATTGTTATTATTTTCAAGCTCATTTGTAACAATTTCTCTCAGGAAGCCAACAGTATCCTATGAAATGTCAGTCAATTTGAAAATACATATCAATAGATATTACAATCTTGTGTTGCTAAACCTAAATGTAAAGATCCTTCCTGTCAATGAAGGTTTGGTGACTTTTCCTTATTTTTACCCATAATTCTGTTATGCTCCATTTAAATTGCATTAAAATAAAATAATAAACTGCCAAGAAACCTGCTGCAATATCTGGGAAACCGTGTTCTCCTTCATGGAGAGCACGTGTTGTGGTGGGGGCCGCCAGGACACGCCAAAGTTGGGGGCAGGCTAATTGATCGTTGGCCACTGATGCGATTGGGGCTTCCCTTGTTGTTGGGAAGAAGTTAATGTTGCCATTTGTTGATTGACAGCCAGAAATGCTAAAACTCCTTGCACGAGGCTAGGGCTTCCTCTTTTCGCATCGGATTGCCCGCCCCCCCCCCTAGAATTAGGGTTGTTCGCTTTGACCTTGCTATGCCTGTCATGGGGTCATCTGCTCTTGGGGCAGGGGCCCGGTAGGAATTTTGTCCATCTGGCTGATTGGCTGGGGCCATTTGGTTTTTGCCTACTGCGTAGCAAATCATCACAACTTGTAAGGTTGCGGTTAGGCATTGGTTTATGGTTTATTGGTTAATGCTGCTGCTGCAATAGATTCCGTTAAAGGAATCGGGGGCTAACTATTGCTTGTCCACTCTGTCAAGGGGGCTCAGGCCATAGCAATGAGCTCCTGGTTGCATTTGAGGAGGGCTGAGGGCAGGTTCCCTGCTCCGTAGCTAGCCCCAAGTGTATTCCCCTTTTCTGACTTTCGCATCGTGCGGAATGTCAGTCTGTCCCCCATGGTGGGGGCAGACAGTCGCAACCAATGCCTAAGCAACCACACACATTTTTGTATTTTAATAAAGTTGTGGCCTAAATTATGCCAAAAACCTTAAACAAAAAAATTGGTGTGATGTGTGTTATTGGGGTGGCCCTGGGGACCTCGACACGCAAATTGTGGAATCTGGCGGACAGCTAATTTCCTATATTCACATTAATCTGAGTGGCACATATGAGATCATTTAATTTAAGAATTCACAAAGATCAAATCCCTCAAGCACCCCTACTGTCAACTTGGGCAAATCTCCACTTATAGTAAAAAACAACAACAAAGCTTTGTCTATTTATTACAAAGCCAAGGTCTTAGAAAACGTTTGAAAAGGAAACACAACTTACTATAGACTCACAAAGGGTCAGTGTGTGTATGTGTGTGTGTGTGTACAGATTAGATGGGGAAAGATAAACATAAAGCCTTAAGATCTTCCTGCAAGTCCTTATATAATGCAAATTAGATGAACCGTCATTTGGGATTTCAGAGTTTATCATTGCCTACATTAATCTGCTCATTAATATTGAGATTAATGCATCTCAAATGATGTAATGAGACAAATTATGCTGGCCTGGATCCAAACAACCCCATGACTAGTTCTGTGTGTCCAAGAGAGCTTTGGGTCCTTTTCTTAAGCAGGAGTCCCATGCCCTCATGCTGCATGGCAAACTTCTGAAATTAAGGAGATTTTCAAGATGAGTTTGTGATATGATATGGCCGGCCTGCCATGGAAGGGGACAAAGGTGGGAAATCCAATAAAGGCTCCTCCTTAATCAATAAAAAGTCAATTAAATACCTGCCAATTTGCTGCCCTGTCATGTGGAATAATCTGCCATTTGAGGTGGCTGCTCCTTTATTCTGCTTCATAGCAGAGATGGCCTTTGTCTAACCTATTGGACCAAATCTGTCTGACCTGTATTTAACAAATTGATTCCTGTCATGCCACAAGGAAGCATCTGGAACCCAGTTTAAGCACAGCTTAGTTCTAGCACATGTGGACTGCAATATGGATTAATTCCTAGGGGGCCAGGGGTCTTAGTGGACCACAAGCTTAACATGAGTCAACAGTGTAATGCAGCAGCAAAAAAAGCTAATGTTTTTCTAGGCAGCATCAACAGACGTAGAGTGTTCAGCTAAGCATAGGCGGACATGCACTCTGGGTTTTAAGAAGGCTGATTTCAAAAAGCTCAAATAACCACTGGGTGAGAAGAAATTCTCAAAGGGAAGGGAGTCTCATGCAAGACAAAATTGGGATTCAAGATAAAGGGGTCTTAGGAGACTTAACCTAAGTTACCAGTGTGATGCTGCATGAACAGAAGTCTAGTGTCCAGGTCAAGGGAAGTAATAGTCCCACTCTATTCTGCCTTGGTCAGACAACAACTGGAATACGGTGTCCAGTTCTGGGCTCCACAATTTAAGAAGGTTATTGACAAGTTGGAAGTATGCAGAGGAAGGCAACCAAGGGTCAGGAAACCATGGTTTTTGAGGAATTGTTGAGGGAGTTTGATATGTTTCACTTGGAAAAGAGGAGACTGAGAGGAGATATGATAGCCATCTTCAAATATCTAATGGCTGTCACATGGAGAAAGCTTGTTTTCTCCTGCTCCGTAGGCAAAGACCCGAACCAATGGATTCTAGTTACAAGAAAGGAGATTCTAATTAAACATCAAGAATAACTTTCTGACAGTAGGAGCTGTTTGACAGTGCAACAGACTCCCTTGGAAGGTGGTGGACTCTCCTTCCTTGGAGGTTTCTAAACACAGGTTGAGGGGCCATCTGTCATGGATGCCTTAGTTGAGATTCCTGCATTGCTGGGGGTTGGACTAGATGACCCTTGGATCCCTTTCAACTCTACGATTCTGATTCATAGAATCATAGAATCATAGATTTGGAAGAGACCACAAGGGCCATCGAGTCCAACCCCCTGCCAAGCAGGAAACACCCTCAGAGCACTCCTGACATATGGCTGTCAAGCCTCTGCTTAAAGACCCCAAAGAAGGAGACTCCACCACACTCCTTGGCAGCAAATTCCACTGTCGAACAGCTCTTACTGTCAGGAAGTTCTTCCTAATGTTTAGGTGGAATCTTCTTTCTTGTAATTTGGATCCATTGCTCCGTGTCCACTTCTCTGGAGCAGCAGAAAACAACCTTTCTCCCTCCTCTATGTGACATCCTTTTATATATTTGAACATGGCTATCATATCACACCTTAACCTCCTTTTCTCCAGGCTAAACATGCCCAGCTCCCTTAGCCGTTCCTCATAAGGCATCATTTCCAGGCCTTTGACCATTTTGGTTGCCCTCCTCTGGACACGTTCCAGTTTGTCAGTGTCCTTCTTGAACTGTGCTGCCCAGAACTGGACACAGTACTCCAGGTGAGGTCTGACCAGAGCAGAATACAGTGGCACTATTACTTCCCTTGATCTAGATGCTATACTCCTATTGATGCAGCCCAGAAATGCATTGTCTTTTTTAGCTGCCGCGTCACACTGTTGGCTCATGTCAAGTTTGTGGTCATGTCAAGTTTGTGATTCACTGGTATCTTTTGAGAAATGGCTTAATAATAAAAACCTCCAAGTGGTTTACATAAAATATACATTACAATTGTTGATAAGAGCAATAGCGACACAGAATTGCTTATTAAGTTAGCTGTGTTTGGGTGCCTAGACCTTTGAGATACCAAGGTAACATTATTTTACTGGTCACCTAAATCTCACCCAAAATAAGGACTTCCATTTGATTAAAGAAAATAAATGAATCATATGAGTTTTAATAATTAAATCTAGATAAATTTACGTATCTGTTAAATTAGTAGTTTTGAAGAGAAAGAAAGACTTTGTTTTTACATGATACACAAACATTACATCAGACACCATGTTAGGAGAGGCATTCTTGCAAGAGAGGGCTAGTGCCTTTTCTAAGATGGCATCTACCATCTGCATATGTTAAAATTATAAAGAGTGTTTTTTAAATATGCTGCCCAATTAATTGGCAGCCCCTTTTTAATTAATGAAAAGGTTTTTAATAGATTAATCTAACTGATTAATATTGCTAAATATTTCAGTGCTAGGGGAAAAAGTCTTCTTGATTCTTTGCTATAGCTTACTCTGGGTGCACAGGGATGAAGCAGCTGCACAGAGAGCTGTCTGGGCTCAAATTCCTAATCTACTTAAAGAGAGATTTATTAGATTCCATCAGCAATCTGCATCTCTCATAATTCGACAGACGTGTATCTGGATTTGTAGTATCAACATTTTCTCTGGTTTGTGTTTCTAGAGAAACTTTTAGCTGCGGGTGGATGACAGCATCTACATTTGCAAGTAAAATGATTACTGCCTGTAATAAATATAGCATTGATGTTACTGATCATGCCATACAAAAGGAATATATATTCTTAATATCTTCTTAAGAGTTAATTTAATGAGTGCTAGGTTAATATTGCAGAACCCTATTAACTAATGGACAGCACAAGTCTCACAATGCAATCTGTATGGAAATAAAAGAGTTCAGGTTTACATAGAAATGTAATCATTCAAATAAAGATGAATATGGGAATTGACAGGGTAATCCCATGGATATTTACTCATAAGGCTGGCATCTTAAAAGGTATATTGGACATTGTGCTTTATATTCGTAGTCACTGAACTAAGGCTGCATACACACAACATTTTAATCTGGAATCAATGGAGGCTGAGTACTTGTTTTTTCTATGTAGTCCACATACAATAGATCTAGATCTATTGCATACTGTATTTTTTGCCATTGAAAATCAATTCTTGAGCAACTGGTTTCATTCCAAAATTAAATGATTCATGCAAACTGATTCTACATTCACACCGTATGTTCATTGGGAAACAGTTGGAAATGGATGTAAGCTGTCCTGGCATTGCTGTGTTTGTGTGTATACACAACTCTCCAATGGCACTATGGGTGGGTGTACAGCAAGATCACAACCGCTGCTTCCTCCTAGGCAGGAAAATGTGTGGGTAACCTAATCAAGAGGAGTGTTTTCAAATGGGTATGTACCCTCAAACCGTTCAATGCAGAAAAAGCCCCCTCACAAACAACCTACTCTGAACGGAACACTCCCATGGCAGATTTGCCAGGAAAGTGGTAGCGAACCCACTGAAAATGAGTTTCAGTACAACAACCATTTAAGGCAGACCACGTGGAGAGATAATGACTGTGGCAGATCCTCTTCCCCTCCCACCCGCACAAAGCCCTTGGCTTTCCTGCTCCTGTTTGCTCACTATTAATATGCTGGCATTAAGAGAGTAGCGCCGAGTACAATGCTCAAATACAGTACACATGCCTCGTGGGCTGAGAGAATATTTATTCAAACTCACAATGCCTATGCTCCAGATCAGCCTTTCACAACTCTGGGTCCCCAGATGTTGGACCACAACTGGTCACTGGTCAGGGATGATGTGAGTTGTAGTCCTGTAGCATCTGGGGACCCAATGTTGAGAAAGGCTGCTATAGATAATGTGATAATCTGTAGAGAGCCCTGAAATAACTTCTAGGGCAGACTAGACAAATGGCATCACCATTCATGCAATGGTAATGATGGTGGTGTTTTTACGTAAATTGCAGGCATGGGACCCTCAATTCAGATCAGGACCCCAGCAAAGGAGGGTGTCAGGGGGCTTTAAAGCTTTGCCCCCTGCGGTGGTCCTAATCCAGATTGCTAATCCCACATATGGTGTTTGTGCTGGGGAGCCTTTCTTCCAGTGCAAATAGCAAGTGTGCCACCACCCACCCACCCCTACAGGAGGGTTCAAAGGGTTGAAGAGCTCTACCTTCCACCGCAATCCCAATCTAGACCAGCCTTCTGGTGCTTGCTATTTACTCTAAAATAAAAATCACAAAATGATTAACTGCATGAATGGTGTTCTGTGCATTTTGGCCCTATTTTGGAACACCAAAACTAAGGCTATGATTTGCAGCTCCACAATGTATTCAGTGCCTTGGTAAAAGGGAGCATTGAGCTCTCACTTCTGTAGAGAAATAATGGCTGCCTAATTATATTTAAGGGACGCGGGTGGCGCTGTGGTCTAAACCACAGAGCCTAGGGCTTGCAGATCGGAAGGTTGGCGGTTTGAATCTCCGTGACGGGGTGAGCTCCCATTGCTTGGTCCCAGCTCCTGGCAACCTAGCTGTTCGAAAGCATGTCAAAGTGCAAGTAGATAAATAGGTACTGCTCCGGCGGGAAGGTAAACGGCGTTTCCATGGGCTGCTCTGGTTCGCCAGAAGCAGCTTAGTCATGCTGGCCACATGACCAGCTGTACTCCGGCTCCCTCGGCCAGTAAATCAAGATGAGTGCTGCAACCCCAGAGTCATTCGCGACTGGACCTAAGGGTCAGGGGTCCCTTTACCTTTTAATTCTATTTAAAGCTCTGATACAGAAATGCCAGAACACAAGTCAGTGCTCATTTGAGAAGGATGACAAACCTCTTGTGGTGTCAAGATAACTAAACAGAGGGCTGAGCCTGAAACAGAATCTCTCTCACAGACACAGCAGAGCCATCCATTGTTTGCTTATTGTACAATGCCTTTATTTAAGTGCTAAATTCATTGTAATGGCTCTTATTACGTGAAAACAACCCCACCTGTTTTATAGGGCCCTAATCAAGTGAAGTTAGAAATCATCTAGCCCAATGACGTTAAGAGAGCTGAGTTATCCAAGCTATTTTTAGGCACCATTGAGGATTCCACCCCCACCCTCATTCCCCAGCTTAATCCCTTTAAAGAAATTATTCATATAGCTATATACTCCAAGTTCATAAAGAAGATCGTAGCAATGTACACCACTAATATGAACAATACAAAAACACGTAAGAACTAAAATCACAGCTCATCAGCTAACTGTAACAGATTCCTCTCACCCTTTAATTGTCCACATAAGACTGGTGGCATAGAAAGGTTTTCAGCAAATACTTAACAATTAATACAGAAGACACCTGCTAAATCTGGATGGAAGAGCATTCCACAGCAACTGAACCAATGTCACTGAAGACTTGGTTTCATGTTGACATCAGATAAGCATCATCAACTCAGGGGCCAATCAGCAATGTTCCTACAGATCAAAGCTAGGATTTAGGGTCCCAGTAGGGATGCCACCTTTGGTTGGGCAAAATAAATGGCAGGTTGGGCAAAATACGGGACCCACCATAATATGGCTTCTGATACTCATCTCACTAAGAGGATACCATGTTCAATAGTATTGAAAGCCATTGAGAAATCAAACAAAAGTAACAGGGTTTCAAAAAAAAATATGTCTGTGCTTGAAGCAGAAATTCAGTCTCTTCTTTGGCTATGCTAGATATGCAGGTTTACAATAGCAGTACCATTACACTCTAATTAATTCTGGTTTTAGCCACAGTTCTCCAAAGGATGGCAGAGCTGTTTGCTTATATTGCAAAGTTTCTTGGGATAGATAGATATTTTTTGAGCATTTAGGAAAAGCATACTAAAATAATTCATAATAATTATAATTGCTTAGACTACGATCCTATGCATACTGTATATTCCTATATATAAAAAATTCTATTACTGTGCAGCCCCTACTGAAGGATTTGTAGTGACTCACAATCCTGGATTTGCATGAAGTCAATTTGGGTGGGGAAGGAAGAGAAGGCAGGTTGCGCAACAGCAGTGAGCATGGCATCAGCGTGAGATAGGAGAAATTCTAAGAGGGGGGACATGGTGGTTTTAAACAATGGCGGATGTTTGAGTAAAGGAGGAATGGAGGGAACTGAGAGGAAAATGGTGACTTCAAATGGCAGAGGTTGGATTTAAGAACCTTCATGCAGTCAAAGATTTGCAGGCTGCCCGTCCTCTCTCACATATGAGTCAGCTATGGAATATAGCAAGCCAGGAGGCAAACTGGTAGGAAAAAACCTGAGCTGCCTCATGCAAGAGAGAGAGAAATGATGCAAAGCCTGGAAATATTCCACCTTGCATTTATTCCTGGTACCATCCATTGCCTTCAGATTGCAAAGTTCCAGATTGGATGTAGCAATTTAGAAGAGATATTTTATTAATAAGCAAAGACCTTTATATGTACAACATCCATCACCTGAACTTAACATTCTCAAACTGAACGAGCTAACTGACAGGTTTGCTCTCAAAATTCTTAAAGACGTTGTAACACGTATCAGTACGGGTTGTTTGCGCAAAGGCGGGTGTAGAATAGGAGAAATGAGGTGGCATGGAAATTGAGGTTTTGTGCAAGCGAGAGATGAAGAAGGAGGTAAGATTAGGAAGAAAAGGGAATGAAGGTGGAGAATATGGGTTGCAAAAAGGAGGGAGTTGGAGGCATGAGAAGAATGGGGTTGAAGATGAAAGTAGGAGCGTGAAAGGGCTTCAGGTGAGAATGTGTGGGAGGAGGAAGATGTGGGAGGTTGCCCTGGGGGTGGTTTGCGTAGAGGGTGGGGCATAAAAGGAGGGAGAGGAGACATGGACATGGGGTTAAAGGTGAATTCAGAGGTGCAAAGTCGGGTTGCAGAACAGAAGAGACAAGTAGCTTCAGAAATGGGGTTAAGAAGGTGAAGAGTGACTTAACAGTTGCATGGGACGGGAAGGGGAAACTCTAAGGGGTTGATGTGGGGGGGGGAGGTAACAGGGGGTTGGTGAGTGGAAAGAGCAGGGGTACAGCCCCTAGTATACTCAGAAATATGTCAGATCAGTTCAGTGGGTCTTACTCCCAAGAAAACATGTATAAGACCCAAGTCTTAGACTGTGTACACATTACCAGCTAAAAATGCAGCTAGGTCGTCCTTTTTGTTTCAATTCAGACCGAAGCAGGTTTTGAGGGAAATGCATCAAAACACAGAAGGAAACAACAGGATAGATATAGATTGTGGCTAACATTGTGTGTACACTATTTCCCAAACAGTTGTGGCAGCACCAGGGATGCAGAGTAAACAGGAGTCTGAACACAAGCTTAGAAGTATTAAGAATTCATTGGTGGGTCAATTTGAATTTGTGCATCCAGCAAATTAGGTCTTAAGAAGTGTATACTGTACTTACTGCTGTATAACATCACAAAGCATAGCATTAAACCAGAAACCATGCTTGGTTCAATGGCACTTAATGAAGACCTGGTGGTACGAAGGCTTAGAATTGGGGTGCCAGACGAATTTCTACCACTTTCTACTACATTATGTAAAATCAAATAGCAAAAGGTTTGATGAGGATGTTTTATACATTGTATTAGAAAATTTGCTTCCAAAGTTTCATTCTCCAACAATTCCGCTCACCCTCTTCAATGGCAGGCCCAACTAGCCAATGGGAACGCTTGGGCCTGCTCCCAGGGGCCATTAATTTGCGGCCTGCCCAGCTGTCTTCCCTGCCTTTTCATTGGATCTCCCACCCTTCCTTAATTTAATTGCTTTTACTTGTGCTTTGACCTTGCTATGGACCAAACTGGCTGCCATATTCAGGGGCCAGGCAGGAATTTTTCCATGTGGCAAACTGACACCAGCCATCTGGTTTTCACCTACCTCATAGCAATGAGGTTAGGTGGTTAGGCATTGGATCTTGGCTGGAGAGGAGGTTATAGCCTCTGCCTGCCCCTCCTTGAGAAAAGGTATCCTGTTTAAATGATTTGGGAGGAGTGGCTTCTTTCCGAAGCCCAGGCGGAGCTAGGGCTATACCACTCCTCCAACAGGGACTCTGCGGAGGGTACCCCTATTGGACGTAGGTCATAGGGAATCCCCCCAAGATGTGGTTTGCCTTTAGATGCACTTCCAGCGGAGGGGCCAGAGTAGCAACGACTTCACCCAATGCCTATGTCAAACCATTCTCTACTGTAACCAATAAAATGGTGGCCATATTCAGGGCCAAACCCAACATGCTGTTGTCCCGAGGGAACTGTGGGGTCACGGGGTCTTGGCACACAAACCATCAGTTCTCTCATTCACCAAAAATAACAGGAAAAGCTTCTGTTTTATATTTTTATCTATTTTATTTTGTTCAGTGATACACTGTATTTCAAACTACATAATGCACAATGGTTTTTATTAATCATTACAGCTGTCCTATATGTAGTGTAAAAGTGAAACAAAAAAAAAAAAAACAATTTTGAAGAAAGCTACTTTTCTGCTCCATCCTCTTGGTGCATCAATAGTCAGCTTAGTATTTTTCACACTCCAGAAATGGCTTGTGTTTTCCACATGCCAGGTCCCTTGGGACTTGTAACTATTTAACATACTGTGTTACATGGAATGGGGCACTTTATGTGAAATTTAAAAAATAACTGAATAATCTTCTAAGTTGGACAGAGATGCTTTTGTTCCATGCAGAGCTGCAAGGCACATTAATGCAAGAATATAGCTTGATCACAGGAAAACAAGAAATCATTGTAGCTTGCATATAAAAGCTGGCCTGTTCTCTGTGGTCATAAAAGCATCACTTGATTTGCACCATCATTAGATCTGAACTGACCTTTTCTTGTTAACATTTCACACTGCACAATTAGTAAGCAACTGTTGAGCGATGTGAATGCCTTTGTACATATCACCTCAGGCAAGGATGCTTATTTTAAACTTCAGACAATCAGCTAAGTCCACAGGAAACACTGCAGGGCTTGTGAGTATGTAGCCAAATGTAACAAGTGTGGAAAACCTAGAAGAGCATGTATCCACTGTGTCCTGTGATTTCCTGCATAAACAAAGGCTAACATCTTAGAGTCAGAATCCGAAACTGTCTTTGGAAAACTAACTGAGCTGAGTGCAACACATTTTTGAAGGCAACCTAAGTTTTGGAGACATGTGTGATGTCCCACGTGCATGCCGGGGCCCTTGATTCTTGGGAACAACCCAGTGCCTGTGGTGATCGCATTCTTACACCCGATGTCTTTTGGCATGAAAGTGTAAGAATTCTCTGCTATTAGAGGAGCACTGTCTTCCTTGTTCTCTGCATGTTTATTGTGGATAAACAGTGAGCAAAACTACAGCATGGAGCAACAGCCTATTTTTAATATAAATGTATAGTAAAAAAAGGGACGCAGGTGGCGCTGTGGGTTAAAGCCTCAGCGCCTAGGACTTGCCGATCGAAAGGTCGACGGTTCGAATCCCTGCGGCGGGGTGCGCTCCCGCTGCTCGGTCCCAGCGCCTGCCAACCTAGCAGTTCGAAAGCACCTCCGGGTGCAAGTAGATAAATAGGGACCGCTTACCAGCGGGAAGGTAAACAGCGTTTCCGTGTGCGGCTCTGGCTCGCCAGAGCAGCGATGTCACGCTGGCCACGTGACCCGGAAGTGTCTCCGGACAGCGCTGGCCCCTGGCCTCTTGAGTGAGATGGGCGCACAACCCCAGAGTCTGTCAAGACTGGCCCGTATGGGCAGGGGTACCTTTACCTTTACCTTTATAGTAAAAAAAGTCTAGGAAATATGTTTTCAGTGGTGGTGGGGGGGGCAACCATAACATTATGTTCATGGGCTTGGTGGAGATGCCATATAATGAACATTTCACTCATTTTCATTAAGTACCTCACCAACCTATTCTATGGTTGATGAAAGGAAGTGGTAAGCGCTGTTTAGACATACTGTGAGCACCTTGTATGATTTAATACCATTAAGAAGCTAAATTAATCAGATAGGGTAATGGAATGGACGTAGGCTGCATTTGGACGGCACTTTATCCTGTCTTCCTGATGTTTCCTCACCTGTTAAATTTCTCACCTGTTAAATTTCATGCTTTATGTGATCTTTCAGACAACATAAAAGTCACTTCTGGGGATCTAGTAGAATCTAGCAGGAGCATAGTATTTATTTTCATTTTAATTACTTCCATTAAAAATCCATTTGCTACCCCATTGCAAGCTCAAAATTGGTAGAGTTTTGTGTTGTCATTTCCCCATGCTTTTCATTATCATACCACTGCCACTCATGTGATACAATTTAGGGAGATATTCCAACATACACTTCTTTCCAACCATTTAAAATTTAGCATGACATTGGTCAAAATGCCACAATTCTATAGCACAACAGCTACTATAGTGTAAAAGAAATATTAGGAATTGAACAGAAGCATTATAACCAATGAAACAAAAACAAAAAAACCTTGTGTCTGAATGCAGCCTTGATTCATTCCTGTTTCTCACTTGTTCACCATTAAAGCCTATTGTGTTCTGTTTCTGTGCAGATTTTAATGGGAAAAGCTTTTTAAAATCCATATGGTCAACTGGTTTTTTATATAAAAAATAATACATTAAAAAAAAATTTGTAAGGATTTCCTGGATCAGCTAGAAAGTGCAGTGTGAGTTGAAAATCCCTTAGAGGAAATGGCATGTCACTACATGTATCGCCTTTTGGTAAAAATATTGGCAGGGTGGGGAGACAGTTGCCTGGGGAGGGAGATGGCTGCCTCTGTGTACTGGGGGGGGGGGAGCCATATTGTTCCCCATACAATTCCTCAGGGAAGGACTGCCTATAACGGCATATTCCTACTTCCTGGAGCATTTGTGCACAGCACAAAAATGGCTTGCTGTCACACTACACACACTAGCTGCTCCAAGCAGCTTGAAAATGGAAAAAAGGGAAAGCAAAAAACTGCCCTCAGACCCCTCTGTAAGTTGCAAGCATTCAGACGGTGCTCAGCAAGGTCCACAGTTCTGAAAACTACTCTGCACATGTGTGCTCTGATCCAGGAACTGGTCCAAGAGGAGTGAATCAGGGAAGCGCACTCAAAACTATGGCGCAAACAAAACCCTCCCCCATCCTTAGTTTCAGAGTAAAGTCAGATGACAACAAGATGGTTTTTCAATGCATGGTATAACCAACTATGGCCTTTGCTAGTGATCTATCTTTTTTCAGCATCTTATTGGCTTGTCACAGAGACTTTATGTGGCTGTCCTGCCTGGAGTTGCCTCCCTAACATGTATGCTAGGCTTGTGTGTAAGGACCGTTTGCTCCTGGCAGCCGCTTCCTGATATCCCCAGCTGCTGGCATACCATCCTCATGGTATGTGTTGTCCTGTCTAGGAAAAGCCTGAACATACCCTGGCCTGCTGTTCTACCTTCTTGGATCATATGGTGCCCCGGAGTTACAGAAGGCTGCACAAACTGATTTCCATACACACTTCTTTCTGACAGAGATGGAGTTGAAATTTGATTTCTTATCTCAGAATTAACCACTCCTGGCTATGGATCTCTTGTAACGCCAAAATCTATCAAGTTTAACTACCTGCATACTATAACATCTAGGGAACGTATTACGCTAAAAATAATTGTTATGGCTACAATTTCACATTCTTTGTCTACCTAATTACTCACTTTAGTCAACTTGTTTCCCACCTGTCCAATTACAGGTGTCAATTCACTCAGCAAAGCTAACAAGATTCTCCTATTACCAATCACTGTTGCTGTGATGGGCATGTTTTGCATATATTTAAACTCTAATTGAATTGTCACAGACAGTACTTTGCATTCCATTGCCATTTAACTCCAGCCTTTACACACACAACCCTTACACTTAGTAAAAGACAACTGAAGATCACATGTGACACAGCAGGCGCTAGTTCACGAAAGGTTAGACAATAATTAAATTTGTTAGAGACTCAAGACTCTGTTTTTATTTTTACTTTTTGTGGCAGCAGATAACCACTCCACAGCTTAGTCAGCTTAGGATGGAAGCTAGAATCAATGGTTTTCTGCGCCATTTATTTATTTAATATCTCTACCTATGTGTCACATTTTGTTTCCCAACCTTCCACAAAGGAACTTATCCTTAAACCAATGAGTAAAACAGGTTAGGCTGAGGGGGTACCTATTACAGGACACCCTCCACTTTCAGTGGCTCTCTTTCGTCTTCTGAACCAGCAGCCTTTTGTTATGTTAGCACCCCAGGGCTCCTAGAAAAGTTGACATTCGACCTCCTTTGGCACGTTCCACTTTCCACCTCCATTTAGCTGGCGATCTGCCCATGGGCCCACAATGTCAACCTCCCTTCTGCCTAGCCTCCTGCCTGCAGTGTCAACCACCTGCTACCATGGAAACAAATATCCAGGCCAAGGTCACAATGGAGACACATATCCACTGAACACTGCCACCCCCTTGCCACTGTGACATTACTTGACAAGTATGAAGACCTTGCTGGGGGTTTTTAATAGAAAAAGGGGGCCAAGAAGTTGTCTCCTGTGCTTGCCCCATTAAACACCAGTTTGCAGAAAACATTCCCGTGGATGTGTCAATTCCCTTTCAACCCTGGAGCTCAAGGTCTTCTAGGAATATCTCCAGGGCAAGATGGAAAGGGGGCTCATTTGGCTGTCCACCTCCCCAGTCAAAGCACCTACCTTGTTTGTGGGTGCAAACTCTGAGGACTGTACCTCTGCACTGATTAGCCAGTGCTTAGTCAGAGACCGATTAAGAACTGGTATCCTCTGACATTCAATTGACTGTGATTTTATGTAAACTGTGCTATTTTTACTGTTGTTAGCCGCTCTGAGCCCGGTTTGGCTGGAGAGGGTGGGACATAAATAAATTATTATTATTATTATTATTATTATTATTATTATTATTATTATTATTATCCCTGAACTCAGAGAGCTCAATGGTTTACTGATTTTGACCTGTAACCTGGTGCAAATCTCAAGATTAATTGGTAAAAAACATAACTGCATTTTAAGATAATTTATTATAGGGTGCTAACAAAGCCCATAATAACTTTAGCAACGCTATCTAACACCCACCCATTCTTAAGCCAAGGGTTGTGTGCTTTTGACATATATGTGCCTACTACTTGAGCCCATGCAATTGGGTCACTCAGTGAGCAGAACAGCAGGCTGGCCACTCGTGAGGAATAATCACATGTAGCTCAAAATACCAGAAGGTGCGCTGTTACCATGCACCTGTTCAAAGACACATTGACTTTGTATATGAAAGTTCAATTTGGATGGGCGTTAACTGCCTGAATTACTTTAGATGCATTTCAAGGCAGAGGGAAGTATTTTTAAAGTGAATGCCAAGTGCCTGGGAATTTCAGCAAAGCAATGGAGGGAGAAAGCATCGGTGGGAGATTCACCGCTCAACAGCTTGGAGCCTACAAAGGCTGCAGTCATGTGCAGTGACAGGGCAGCACAGAATTCCCTCAAGGCTCTGTGCTCTAGTTAAATCAATTTGTTAGAAGCAGCTCTGCTGCTTTCCTCTAACTCCCATCCTCGCTCCAACCCAGATCAGGAAGCCTATTGGAAACAAAGACAGCTGGAGCCCACAGCTGCCTCCTTGTAGTAGATTAATTAGTACATCAGACATCATCTCCTAATTAGCAAGCACGTATAGAATAAAAACCTCTCTGAATCAAGTGAGCCATTGCCATATGTTGAGGCTGTAACAATACACTAAACATGTACCGTAATTCTGTAAAATAACTAAAGGAACAAGACCAGGCTGCCCATGGTCACTTTTGTTGTTTATAATAGTTTTAGAAGTATTGGTGCAAAGAATAAGATGTAATCAAGACAGTCAAAATGTAAGAGTGGGACAGAGACAAGATAAATTAAAAGCATTTGCACACAACATGGTGATATCCGTGATAAGTGTTACAAGAGATTAAAAAAACTGGTGAGGTAGCAGGTTTTAAGATTAATAAAGATAAAATCAAACTCTTGGTTAAAAGTATGACGAGAATAAAAATAAATTACAAGATGTGTCTGGATTAAAGATTGAAGGAAGGTTAAGTATTTAGGTGTATACGTAACAGCAGATAATATAAATCTGTATAAAGATAATTATGTAGAAACCTGGGAAGATATTAAAAGAAATTAGCAAATTTAGAACAGAATTAATCTTTCACTATTAGGCAGAGTGTTGACTAAAAACGAATTTATTACCTAGGATGTTATTTTTGTTTCAATCAATTCCGGTGACTGGCAAGACAGATTGTTTCAACGCATGGCAAAAATATATTTCTAAATATATTTGGCAAGGGGGAAAATCAAGAATAAAATATAAAATACTGATAGATGCAAAATAGAGAGTAGGTTTCTCCCTGCCGGATATGAGGTTATATTATGAAGCATCTTGTCTTTGTTGCTTGAAGGAATGGATGACATTGGAGAATCCACATATTTTAGACTTTGCAGGCCATGATAATATTTTCAGTTGGCAAGTTTAATAATAATAATAATAATAATAATAATAATAATAATAATAATAATAATAATTTATTTATACCCCGCCCTCCCCAGCCAAGGCCGGGCTCAGAGTGGCTTACAAGCAATAATAAAAACAAGATGAATGGTTACCACTTAAAAACAAAAATAAAATACAACATTAAAATAATGGAACATTAAAATATTAAAATGTAGCCTCATCGCAGGAGGAGAAGGAAAAGAAAGAAAGAGGGGGGGGAGAGAGAGAGGGGGGGAGGGAATCAAATTGGCTCCAAGCCAAAGGCCCGGCGGAACAACTCTGTCTTACAGGCCCTGCGGAAAGAAATCAGATCCTGCAGGGCCCTGGTCTCATGAGGCAGAGCGTTCCACCAGGCCGGAGCCAGAGTTGAAAAGGCCCTGGCTCTGGTCGAAGCCAATCTAACTTCCTTAGGGACCACTAGGGTGTTGTTATTTATGGACCTTGAGGCTCTCCGTGGGGCATACCAGGAGAGGCGGTCCCGTAGGTACGAGGGTCCTAGGCCATGAAGGGCTTTAAAGGTCAAAAGCAGCACCTTAAATCTGACCCTGTACTCCACCGGGAGCCAGTGCAGCTTGAAAAGCACTGGGTGAATATGCTCCCATGGCAGAGACCACGTGAGGAGCCTCGCTGCAGCATTCTGTACCCGCTGGAGTTTCTGGGACAGCTTCAAGGGCAGCCCCGCGTAGAGCGAATTACAGTAGTCAAGCCTGGAGATGACCGTCGCATGGATCACTGTGGCCAGGTCGGGGCGGGAAAGGTAAGGGACCAACTGCTTGATGCAGCGAAGGTGGAAAAATGTCGCCTTGGCTGTTGCTGTAACTTGCGCCTCCATGGAAAGGGAGGCATCAAGGATTACACCCAAACTTTTAACGGAAGGCAATGGCACTAATTGGGCCCCCGCAAGAGAAGGGAGTTGGTCCCTCATCCCCATGCCATCCCGACCTAGCCATAGGACCTCTGTCTTCGAAGGATTTAGTTTCAATCGGCTCCCACGAAACCATCCAGCCACAGCTTCCAAGCATCTGCTCAGTGTGTTCGGGGCCGAGTCAGTGTGGCCATCCATCAGCAGATAGAGCTGAGTGTCATCAGCATATTGGTGACAGCCCAGCCCAAAGCTCCGGATAATCTGGGCAAGGGGGCGCATAAAGATGTTAAAAAGCATCGGGGAGAGAATTGTGCCCTGCGGCACTCCACACACCAAGGAGTGGCGCGATGACATTTCCCTCCCTAGTGCCACCCTCTGTCCCCAACCAGAGATAAAAGAGCACAACCAGTTACGGGCTATGCCCTGTATCTCCACGTCTGCAAGGCGGTGGTCAAGAAGATCATGATCGACCATGTCAAAGGCTGCTGACAAATCTAAAAGGATCAGCAGTCCTGACCTGCCTCGATCCAGTTGTCTACGGAGATCATCTGTTAGGGCAACCAGAGCCGTCTCCGTCCCAAAACCAGGACTGAAACCGGACTGAAATGGATCTAATGCCGATGTTTCCTCCAGAAACCTACCAAGCTGTTCAGCAACCGCTCTCTCAATTACCTTACCCAGGTATGGAAGATTTGAAACTGGGCAGTAATTGGATAGGTCTAAGGGATCTAATGAAGTTTTTTTTAAGAGTGGACACACCACTGCTTCCTTCAATTCCCCTGGGAATGTCCCCGTGTCAAGGGACAAATTGATAATTTCAACCAGGGGGGTCCGCAGAACATCTGGACACTCCCTAATCAGCCAAGACGGGCACGGATCAAGGAGGCAGGGGGTGGGCCTACCAACTTGGAGGAATCTATCCACATCAGTAGGGAGTATCCGATCGAAATGGTCCAACACTGGACCTGAAGTCAGTCGAGGGGCCTCCAGTTCAATCACTGTATCTAAATTGGCAGGGAGGTCATTTATGGTATGAAAAGGTGAAAGTACATAAAGGATTTACACATCATATAATTAGGAAAAAATTGTATAGAGTATGGGATAAATACAACAATCTATTAGAGGCAAAAACACCACTTTGACTCACCAGTGGAAGCTATAGCAGTAAAGAAAAAGAATATGATAGAAAAGTGTGCAACTTATATAAATTTATTAAAACAAGAGGGAGGAGAGTATCAATTAAAATAATTTAAGGAATTATCAGGTAAATTAACAACATGGATACAATATCATCATTTGAACAAAGCATTTAAGAAAGATAGGATACAAGGGTCTGGGGAACAAATATTGCAACTGGAGAGCGAGCTGTTGGAATGTAATGTAAAAGTGCTGTTTAAAATGTTTAAGATATTATTGGAATGGGAGAAAAGGATGAGCGAGTAAAATCCTCAATGATACAATGGGCAATAGGATTATTGTAACAACCTGCAGTTTCATAAGAATATATATTTAAATTAAATGAATAAATGAGTAAATTAAGTTAATTTGGAATATGTAGAGAATATAAAAAATAAACTGCAGAAAGAGGGGAAAGGAAGTTGAGTTTTGAAACGTTAAAATGATTGTAAAATTATTGAAATGTATAAAACTGAAAATCATAAATAAAAGAATAAAAAAACATGTAATTCTGCCCATCATGAAAAACTGCAAACTTAGGCCACTGATTAATGCAGTGTCACATATTTATGTCATCAGGTTGGATTCTTTTTTTCAACATTCAGTCTGAAGATTGTATGTCCTCTGCAGCCCTGCTAAAGCAAGGCTATTTTTCTAGTAAAAGAGGGACCAGTGTTCACCAAGAACGTCTCCCTTGTTCTCTTAGAATGGCAATGGTGCCACCTGAGAGGGGCTGCAGCTGAGCTCTGGCTGGGGGGGGGGGGAGCCCTAGCTAAAAGCATGTAGATGGGAGAGGAAGGGGCAACACAGAGTGACAACACCAAGGCCCCTGCAAATCCTAGCTGAGGTGCAAAGATTTCACAAAGGAAGAGAGGGACTCTCCTGCAATGAGTGGGCAGGGCTAGGAGAAGAGCCAGCAGCAAGGTCAAGTAAACCCAGTGCTTTTTTTCTTAAAAAAGAAAATCTTTAGGGGTACTCTTATTTTCCTACTCATATTGAAATACTGCCCCTCAATGAGGCCAAACCTAGATTCACAAAATGTTTAGAGGTATTCGTACCCCTGGGGACCCCCAGAAATAAAGCACTCAGTAAACCATTGTGGAATTGGACTAAAAGTGCCACAAGAATCAAGCCCTTGGCATGCATGCCATAGTTACATGGCTTAGTTCAATCAAAGCTGCTTTTGGACCTTTGAATTCATATTCTGTGACCTCTCATGTGCCCCCTTAACATTCACTTATTCAGTTCTAGGCTGCCCAGTTCCATTGAGGTGTCAGAGAAGATAAGCCAACGGAAGCCAGTATTGTTATTAAGGCATCCAGCTGTGCTAATGTGACATATTCACAGGACAAGGAGGTCATGAACACTTATTCTATTACTTTACAGCTGTCAAAATATCTTCCAATAAATGAAGGAATTGCTTTCGCAGCTATTACAAATACAACCCGCTTGCACCAAACATGGGACTACACACAACTGATGCCCTTAAATTTATTAGGCTCTTACTTTCTCACAACTGCTAACGTGAGCTTTTATACAAATAAGGAGTACACAAAAGTCCTTCATTAACAAAATTAACAAAAAAATAACAAAAAAACAAACAAAAAAGGTCTTCTCTTTTTTTAAAAAAAACACAGCTTCATTAGGAATAAATATTACTTTTGTAAAGGTAAAGGTAAAGGTACCCCTGCCAGTACGGGCCAGTCTTGACAGACTCTGGGGTTGTGCGCCCATCTCACTCAAGAGGCCAGGGGCCAGCGCTGTCCGGAGACACTTCCGGGTCACGTGGCCAGTGTGACATCGCTGCTCTGGCGAGCCAGAGCCGCACACGGAAACGCCGTTTACCTTCCCGCTGGTAAGCGGTCCCTATTTATCTACTTGCACCCGGAGGTGCTTTCGAACTGCTAGGTTGGCAGGCGCTGGGACCGAGCAGCGGGAGCGCACCCCGCCGCAGGGATTCGAACCGCCGACCTTTCGATCGGCAAGTCCTAGGCGCTGAGGCTTTAACCCACAGCGCCACCTGCGTCCCTATCAAATTTGAAAAAACAACAGTTTGGGGGCAAGTTTAGCTGTATTAAGAGGGGAATAATGTTGAACACCAATTATTTGAATATCCCTTTAAATACTATCTTGGAAGTATCACCACTGAAACATTGTGACTGAAAATACACAATCATTACAAAGCAGAGGTGATTATTTGGTGGTAGATAAAAGAGAGAGAGAGAGAGAAAGAGAGAGAAAGAGAGAGAGAGAGAGAATAAATGAAGCAGGTTGAAGGCTGCCACTGGGAGAAACATAGGAAGACGGGCATCTTCCATCATTCCCAGAGTCTGAAGGGAAAGCCCCTTCTTCTTCTACTGCTCTCTATGACTTCTAATGGTGACTCTGGCTGCTCCCAGTGTGAAATCTTGTTTTACTGCAGCAGAGTTATTCTGCAGTAACTTAGCTTGTGAGAGGTTTTCTACCTAATTAGGATACAATACCTGCGCTCAGCCCCACAACACTGAACAGGTTCACACAAGGAAAAAGCAGGCAAACGATCCCCATCCCCATTTACCCCCCCCCACCTATCACCCACTATTCCAACATGCAGAACGAAACCTCTAGATAAAAACCTAGCAAGCCAAAGGCCTACACTGTCTAAAAGATTTCTATAACAACAAACCTATACCAACACAATAAATACAAGACACGCAAATACCTCGGCAAATACATCATCAACTACATACCTTTTTAAACAATCCAACAGCAAAATCAGCAGCCACTAGGCCCTTGACCACCTTCAAAAACCTTCTCTTGATGGCAGAAGAACACAGTAAAGGGATGGTATCCACAAAATACTGCTCCAAAACACCCTTGATGCAATCAAAGAACAATGGGAGCACGTCATAAGCTTTGAAATTAACCCCACCAATGGACTAGAATGTGGTCCATATCAACCAAAAGAAGGGAACTCACTCTGAAGCTCACCTACAGGTGGTACTTAACACCACAGAAACTGGTGCTGATACGCCCAGGAACCTCAACAAGGAGAGGCTGCACCTCCACAGGAACATACCTCCACTATGCCTGTCCAACCCTTCTGGACAGATGTCCTACAAGAGATATGCAAAATAACTAAACAGGTATTAGAACTCACCCCAGAACTGGCCCTACTGAACATCTTCCAAGATCATAATGACCACTCACATTATAGAGAGCTTATAACCCCCCTACTCTCAGCAGTCTGAAGACTCATAGCCAGACACTGGAGGGACCTGTCAGGAGTAAACATGAACCAATGGTATCAAATTGTATGATAAACTGAAACTGACACGGGGACAAATAGAAGAGGATGCCTTCACCCCAGTATGGCTTCCCTTTATCACATACACAGTCCAACAGGACAATGACAAGAATCCACTGACAGCATACAAATCAATCTGGCTTACCTGACCCAACAAGCCCAATGCAAATAAACCCCACTGCATCCAACCTCGGACAACTAACCACACCCTTCCCCTTAATACCTCTCTCTACCAAGGAAATGTAATAAATGAATAGAAAGAGAGGATACCCAGTTGACATGGACACAAAACCCACACGTACGTTATACAAAATAATATAAGCCTCACCACCCCTCCTCTCCCCCCTCTTCTTCCTTGACCTTATACAGTACTGTACTCAGCACTAATGTCTCATGACAAATGTAACTGATCTGTAAGAAAGACCATACAACCTGAAAACAAGGCATGTACTTTTGTAAACCAAGAAAATCTTTAATAAAAATAAATTAAAACAAAAACACCTGTGCTCAGAGATTTCCAATTTCCTATTGGTTGCTGATTTGCTACTAAGTCTAGTTCAAGGTGTTACTATTGGTATATAAAGTCCTTACCGACTTGGGACCAATTTACCTAGGAGATGGCCTTACTCCACAAGTGCCCACTTGGCTGCTTAATCAGCAGAATTGACTCTACCATAGTGTCAGGGAAGAGTTAGAAGTTTCCAGTTTCTCAGAGGGAGAAAGCATTCCCCAAGGGGGGAAGGAGAGCAGTGAATCTAATAGAAGAGAACAGGAGGAACAAGAGGGAGGGACCGGCTGCTCCCAGGAAAGGCCAGGGTTCAGGAGGGGAGATACAGGCCAGCTCTAGCCAGGAGGGTAGGAAAAAGATTGGGAAAATGAAGGGAAGGGCGACTTCGCTATTTTGAGGGTGGCTGGTCACGGAGAAGCAGAGCTCAGAAGGTAGCTGAAAGAAGTGACTCTGAGGAATGATATTTAAGAACCGTTTATAAGATTGTTTTGTTAATAATAAAAAGTTATAAAAGAACAAGAAGTGTTTGTGTGGTGATCTGAAGAGGACAACGACCAGGCCTGACACATAGTTGCCACATAATACATGTACTGCATTTGTAAGAACTCAATTGTTTTGTGTGGCACCACGCACACTTTGGAACTCCCTGCTGATTGAGACCAAGGAGGCTCCTTCCCTTTCAGTACCTGCTAGAAATATTCCAGTTTAAACAAGTCTACTCAGATGCTTGAGGTAACTTTAATCTGTTTTGGTATTCTAACCTTTGCATGTTTTAAAGAAGGTTTGTGGTTTTTTTCTTGATTTTACTGTTTTAGTTTTGTAAGCCACTTTGAGGTTTGTTTGTTTGTTTGTTTGTTTGTTTGTTTGTTTAACAAGGAAGCAAGCAGTGTATAAATTTTATGAAATAAATAGCATAAAAATAAAAATAATCAAAGGTGGGACATGGGAACAAGCTCTTATCAATCACTAGCTTAAGCTGCTTTAAAAAGCATTAACGGAGGGTAGGCCTATTAAGCTATTCTTGCTAAATAAAGCATCCATGTGCAGAGGCAGCAGACCTCAAAATATCAAGGGACAGACAGGGGAGGGCTGCTGCCTTTGTGGGTGTGGGCTTTCTGAAGGCATCCAGCTGGCGACTGCTGGAAAGAAATAATGGCATACAGTGGTACCTCGGGTTAAGAACTTAATTCGTTCCGGAGGTCCGTTCTTAACCTGAAACTGCTCTTAACCTGAAGCACCACTTTAGCTAATGGGGCCTCCTGCTGCCACCGCGCCACTGGAGCACGATTTCTGTTCTCACCCTGAAGCAAAGTTCTTAACCCGAGGTACTATTTCTGGGTTAGCGGAGTCTGTAACCTGAAGCGTATGTAACCCAAGGTACCACTGTATTAGATAGACCTTAATCTGACCCGGTAAGGGAACTGAATAGAAAAATGCTTCCATTATATATTAAAGACTTTACCACTGACAGCTTTATAGTGAACAATCTAAAATTGGATTTTCTAGCAACACAAAGAACAAGCAGTTAGGGATCACTCACTACCAGCTTTCAGATCCGACTTTTGTGGTCTCTATATATTAGTGTACACTGATTTGTTTTTATGGTGTTTTTACTGTCTTTAGACTGCATTATGACTTCCTTTAGTATCATTTTTATTCTATATGCCATCTTGAGCAATTTCCTTTCGATTGGAAAGATTACATATCAATGCTGCTGCTTAATAAAAAGAAGCTTCCCTCCAGATAATGGTGGACTCATGTTTTGCTACTCCAGACATGTTTTAAGCTTTAAAACAAAAAAATCAAAGTGAATTGAATAGTTTGAAATAAACTAGTGAGCCACCCAGACATCTAAAAAAGAAACGGAAGAGAACAAAAACAAAATGTTCTTACAAAGTGTTTTGACCTTACAGAATTTAGTGGGACTTACTCTAAATTATCATTCTTGTCCTTATTTATTAAATGTATATACCACCAGGGCTTTTTTCAGCTGGAACTCACAAGACCTTAGTTCAGGCACCTCTCAAGTGGGGCCATTTCCATTCTAAGAGTTCTCTTATGTTCTTAGTTTCTTCCCATGGGTGGGTCTTGCTGACTTCAACCTCCTGGCTCTTCAAGAGGCTGCTATTCTCCAGGTGAAGAGCTGGGGGGAGGATGTTAGTGTTCAGCTCCCAGCCAGCAATAGTCCTATCACTGCTATCAGCGCCCTCTCCATTATCACGAGCAAAGGCACGGAATGAGTGGCACTTTCAAAGGGAATTTTCTTAAAGGCTGGTTGGTTGGTTGGTGTGTTACATGAAGGACAGCAAAGGCAAATGGGATAGTATATATTTTTACCACTTGCTCCTCATATTTCTCTCTTGTCTCCCAGGGTCATAGAAGTTATTAGTCCAAATCTCGTTATTAGGATTGTGGAGACGTCTGCATTCCCAAGGATTATCTACAGTCAAGTAGCTTTTAGGAAATGATGGTGTAAGAGTCCTTCCATTAACACTACTAATCCAATACAAGTGTTGGCAATGGATAATTCTGCATATTTAGATAATGAGACACTCAACCTAATATGAAAGTTCAATATGTGACACTTATTTGTTTTTTTTTATCTTCAGTTTAGAAATATATCTTTTCTAGCTAATTCTCCACTTCTCCCTCATTGTTAGCAAACAGATAGCCTTGCCTTGGCCTAATAACTAAATCAAATTATTCTCATAGCTACTCAGGCCTTTCACGATGACATAATAAAGCAATGAGTTTTGATGGAGAGTCCCTGAGTGAATTAGTTCTTGAAGGTACATTTCCTTCTCCCTTGCTAGTGGTGTCCATAAAAAGGATTCCGTTGCTTATTTTAGTTTATCAGAATAGATTTTAACAAGGGCTGCTGAAAAACACACTCCCTTAGATGCTATGATGCTATATAAAAAAACTAACTGCCACATGCTATATAAATGAAATATTTATATGGATGGAACAAGACATACATTGCTTCCACTACTAACTTGTGTTATTCCACCTTTTATCTCCATAATATTTCAAAGTAAGTATGTGCCATACAATCCCAGGCCTTTAGAACACAGATACAAAACCTTAATACAGTGGTACCTTGGGTTAAGTACTTAATTCATTCTGGAGGTCCGTTCTTAACCTGAAACTGTTCTTAACCTGAAGCACCACTTTAGCTAATGGGGCTTCCTGCTGCCGCCACTGCCGCGTGATTTCTGTTCTCATCCTGAAGCAAAGTTCTTAACCCGAGGTACTATTTCTGGGTTAGCGGAGTCTGTAACCTGAAGCGTATGTAACCTGAAGCGTATGTAAGCAGAGGTACCACTGTATAACCATCACTGTTAATATTCTACTGAATCCCACCCACCAATTTCGGAATATTTTCCACTCCCTCCGAAGGAGCCCAGTTATGTCACCCATTGCTTGCAGAGCCGGCAGCCCCTCATCCCCTTTCAAACACCCTCCCTTGCGGAGCGTTCCCTCTGCCTCCTCTCCTTAGCGGTCCTCTGGGCAGCTGCCACCACCACTCCTGGTCTCTGAGCCCTACGCCAAAGAGAGGTGCTTCTTCATGCTGCCCAACAGGGGCCTGGGAAGAGGATGCCCCCATTCATCTGCGGAACGTGCAGCCAAGGCTGCTGCAACAAACATCCACACAAGCCTTGGGGAGACAGAGATGGGAGAAGGCATCAGAGGAGGGAGGGAAGAAAAAGAGGGTCAGAGACCAGTGTTGCCGCAGCACCCCTGGCCATCATTCAAGGCACACTGGTTGAAAACCACTGTGATGCTGCATTGAAAAGTGGGCATTGTCTAATAAGGAGTAATGGAATAATTCTGCTGAGAAAAAAAGCAGAATTGCATTTTCAACTTTGATAAATACAACTGCTGAAAATTAAGGTTACTATCAAATAAAGTTAAGAAATCAGGCTATGTTTCCCTTTTAGTTTTCCTCAAATCAATATTTTCTTTTAAAAGAAAGCACAATAGTGTTCTGAAATAAAATATAGTTTCAAAATCTGTACTGATTGCTCCCATGAAATCTGCAGTCTCAAGCAAATCCCACAACAGTTCTTCCATGGGAAGTTAAATATTTCAGTTTCAGGATTAAAATGTATATGTGAAGCATCTGGGGCCTTGAATTCAAGTGAACGATAAATAAATTATTAAGGGAAAGTAGCACAACTTGTCAAAATGTGAACCGGCCAAGTAGATTTCTGCAGAAATCTGATATACTGAGTGAATCCCATTTGAAATGGAGTCCCCCTTGTGGGATTTCACATCTCTCTAGTGCTCTCCTGAAAAGCCCCCCCCCCCCCGATTCTCCCAAGAGGTTTATACTTACATACATTTATGCAGACAGGCAAACCGTTTTTTTACTGAGCAGATACGCTCATTAGTGAGTTAAAATTACCATATTTATTCAGAGCCATACAATAAAAACTGTTCAGATTTTTTAAAAAACAGAAACACCCGCCCCGCTATTTTGTCAAGCTCACAACATTCAAGTAGCATCCATTGTCACAATTTCCTATTTGTTCCGTCTCCCAAATTATGGTAACCATTCACCAAGCATATCAGTTCAACACTATAGTTATGCAAACACCACCACTAATTGCTTGGACATAGACATGCTGAAGCAATATAAAACTTTTCTAAAACAAAACAAAAAACAAAAGAGAGAGAGTATTTCTTATTGATTGATTTCTAAATATACACATACTGCAATCTCATTTTTAAAAAATCAGAGTGGTGCACAACAAATATATGAACAATAAAAACCTCATAAAAACAAAATCACAGATCACTGGCTAACTGTAACAAATTTCTTTGTGTTCTTCAATTGCATACCTGGTAGTGTAGAAAGCTTTTCCGCAACTATTTAAGAATTACTACTGAAGATGCCTGCTGAATCCTTATTGGAAGAGCATTCCACCAGACTTTGCCAATAACACTGAAGGTTTTCTTTTCTTTTGATATTTAATAAGCCTTACCAACCAAAGGCATGCCTATAAACAGGCGCCAAGTTCCGCGCAATAAGGTACCTCCACCTCACTTTAAGCCCACACATATTTTGGGTGGGATATCCCTCTTCATATAACCAACATGTTTAACTCTAATTAATGCATGAATGGGTTAAGACCACAGAGTAAGTATTTTTCCAGGTTTCGCCGTACGTGCATGCACAGAAGAGGTCCCTCTGGTTTCGGGATCCAACCGGAACTCTGGAACGGATCCCACCCGCAACTGGAAGTACCACTGTACATAACCTCCAGAATACTGCATTCTAGAAGTGGATAAATAGCTTCTGCAAAATGTCAAAAGTTTATTCTTCTTCTTCATCTTTATGGAGTTTTTTAACTTCACCAGATATGAATTTGGAAGATGATCCTTGATTTTATTAAAACTGGGAATGGGTGCTTAGATTTGGGGACATTTGGGAAGATGGCATTGTGTTTCCAATTCTTGAGAAGGCAATTAACTTAAGTGAATACACATCTATGAGGAGACACTGTATTTCTCCCCAATCTGAGGTAACTTCCACAAATATGGGGAAATTAATTATAACAGATTTAAAAACCACAGCTGTCACAAGAAGGGATGTTGATACAAATCTAAGGTGATCTGCAACATACATATGTTTGTGAGAGAGATTTTTTTATATTTAACTATCACAATTAATTCATAGAAAATAAAACATACAGAGCAGTAAGAAGGGAAGGGACATTATGATAAGTGCTTTAAGGTTAACAATGCAGAAGAAAGGAGGAAAAATATTTGCAGTCTCTGAAAAGGACAGGAGATGAATCATTTGCCTGAAGCCAAAGGATGACAAGGAATAAAAAGATTAGGCATACAAAGGTTGAAAGAAGCTTTCAGGCAGCTAAGTCATGTGGGCGCCTGCAACAGCAGTTTGTATTCAAAAGCAAGAAGAAGCCAAGGCCCCATGCACCGCTCAGACTTCACTGTAGTCTTCAGTGCCTTTCCAAACATGGATGCAAATTGTGCTTTCTCGGGATTTGCAGGGATTAGGCTCAGAGGGATCTCCTCCTATGTTTGACCTATGGCAGGCCTGCACAACTTCTTGACCACCCAGCCAAATGTGGCCTAGAACCCAGTAGGGTTCAATTGTAGCATCTCATCAAGCAACTGAGCTGCTTCCATCCCAGCTGGCCATCAGGAGAACTTTGGAACTTGAAGAAATGATGTCTGAATTGCTTTTCTCCTCCTCTCTCCCCATCCTTTTTTTCTTCTGTGTCATGTCTTTTAGGCTATAAGCATGGACTCTGGCAGCCTTTTCAGGTGAGGACTGGGGCAAAATGCTTTTTCAAAGCAATTCCTTTTGCTTTCTGCTCAGGGTTGCAGACAGAAGGATTGTTGAGCACTTGGCAGGCAGACTGTGTTCAGCTTGGTGCATCATAAATTGTGTGTGCCTCTTCTATGGGAAAGCAGGCTCAAGTATCTTCCTGAAACTCAGCTCCTCCTGTTAGCAGCAGAGTACACTTCGGTACCTTATTCTGTTCAGTGGTACCTTGGTTTACTAACTTAATCCATTCCGGAAGTCTGTTCTTAAACCAAAGCGTTCTTAAACCAAGGCATGCTTTCCCATAAAGTATTGGAAACCGGCTCTGGCAACCAGGATGATCCTGAGAAAGCAGTAGGCGAAGCGTGCTGCTCTGGGCTGGAGGTGGCTTCCTCATTTGCTGCCGCTGGGCTGAGCTCCACGCTCGCTCTTCATTGTCCTGTTCTGTACCCACTTCAACATCGTTCCCACAGTGTGGTGCCCGAAGTCTACCTAATGCAAAACTAAAGTGGAATTACTACTTACTATGGCTTGGAAACTCTGGTTCTATTATAATGCACCCTAAAATTGCACAAACCCTTTTTTGCAGCTGCACCACACTGTGACTTGCAGGGAGCTTATGATTTACATGAATGCATAAGTTTATATTTGTCTCTGGTTCAGGAGTGGCTGGTGGGAAGGGCCAGCAGTGTGCACCTGGCCTCCCAGCACCAGCATCTCTGCAGTTTACTGGGAGGTAGAGGAGTGAGGTGTTGGGGAGGTGAGCACAGTGCAGACACTGGTGCTGAGAGGCCAGACGGGTGCTTCTGCCACTCACTGTAGCTCTGTTGAATTGCATGTTGTTAGTTTTGTCCCAGTCTTCTCTTCTGTCAAGGTCATTTTGAATTTTAGTCCTGTCTTCTGAGGTCTTTCTCTCCCAGTTTTGTGTCACTTGCGCATCTGATAAGGATTTCCTCTGATCCTGCATCTACATAATTGATAAAAATACTGAAGAATATTGAGAGCACCCCATCAAAATGTCTCTCTGATTTGATGAGGATCCATTGATTGCCACTCTTTGGCCTTGTTTGCCAACTGGTTGTGACCTCACCTGATGCCAGTACTACCATCCAGCCTGCATTTAACTGGCTTGCCAACCAAAATAACATGGAGGCCTTTGTCAAATGTTTTGCTAAAATCAATATAAATTACATTACAGTGTTGCCAAAATTCGCTAACCTTGTAACACATTCATTGAAAAAAGAAAAAAGATTCATATGACAGGATTTATTTTTGACACGTCTATTTTAACTCCTGATCACTGCATTGCTACAAAATTGCCGACAAATAGACTCTTACAATCTGTTCCGGAATCAAAGTCAGTTTGCAGTTTCCTTCCCCTCCCCCTTTTGAAGACAACATCTGCCTGTCTCCAGTCTTATGGACCTGTATCCTTGGGTACCAAAGGAGCTTTCTGGTGTGCTCTCAGAACCTCTGTCTATCATCACTGAGAAATCTTGCCAATTCATCAAATTTGCCAGAATTAAGCTATGCCAAATCTATTACTCAATAGATAATTAGGCCTTTCACATACATAAGTAATAAAAACAACAATATAGCTGCATGGTTTGCAATTTTAAAATAATGATGTACAAACTGATATACCTCGTAGAAAGAAGAGGATAGAGAAGAAAAATGAAAGTAAGGAAGTTCAGATGCCAATTCTTACAATATCTATAATAGCTAGGTGGGATTATCATCAAGGGAGACAGTTGGAGGAGGGGGGAACCAGTGGAGTGGACCTTCCTCCTGTCGTCTTCTCTCTGTCACTGTCAGGGTCTGGGCAGAGGAGGAGAGTGGTGGAGATCGCCTCCCCATCCTGACCTTCCAGGGAGGAGGAAGAGGAAGACATTATAGATTTACAACAGGGGTTTGAGGGAGGTTGCAGCTCAGAGGCAGAAGAGGGGGAAAGTTGGGAAATCATAGGAAAACCAGAGCAACACCTGGCTGACGCGTTGTCACTAGAAAGCATTCCAGACCCTCCATCTCCCAGAACCCAGCGAGCCTTGAAAGTAGGAGAACAAAGAGCTCAAAGAGAGAGGGCACGTAGCAGCACCCGTAGAGGAGAGGATGGTGACGAATGAGGAAGTAGGAGAGAAGCGGGTGGAGACTCACTCGGGACAACGGCACTGTCCAAGAGGCTGGGTTCTTTGTAAGATTGAAATTAAAAAGCACTTTTTCCTTGTCTTTATACTTTCCTGGGCAACCAGCCGGGAGCCGCTGACAGCACCCTGATAGTCACGTGGAACAGCAGCTGAGTGGTTCTTAGTCCTCCATTCTGGTTTGTTGCCTGTGTAGATGCGATTTTAAAGCTTCGCTGTGAAACTGTGTATAGTGGAGCTGTGCATGAACATGCTCACAATTTGGAGACTGCTAACAACCACATGTGTATATTGATAATCCCAGACAATCTTTTTTTAATGTCTCAAAGCTCTGAGAAACTCTGGCAAATATGGTCTTCTAAATATGTGTCAGGAATCACTGATACCTGAGACATGCAAAGATGCCTATTTTCAGGCACCCATGTAATTACAGTAATCTCAAATAGTCAGTGTTCGCCAAATTTTGGACATCCATTGTAACATGAATACAAAGTCCTGGTCAGGATATTTTACATCACACGCCCCTGTTCTTACTGAGAGACTGAGTAATTAATAAAAGGCAGGCTTGTCTCCATAACGAAAAAGAGCAGACTGCCACAGACTACTGTGAATCTACTAAAGCACAGTGACATGAAAGCTGTCCTTTCAACATGATCTATAATGACACTTTTCTTTATTGCTCCAGCTTGAATGCTCATACCAAAGCGAATTATCAAAGAAAAGCCCGTATCGTCATACAATTTACAGTTGCAGTAGTCTTTTGCATTAGTTGCCCTAAAAATGGTCAAAGACAGACTTAGCCAAGCTTACTTGGGCAAAGCATTTTTTGACATATTCTTCATGTATCTGTTCAGACATTTTAGCAGTTAAATACAAATACATATGAAGCAAAGATGCCACCAAACTGCTGCTAACTTTCATTGCAAGGCATGAACAGGATGCAACAATCCCTGACTTACCTACACATCTTTTATATTTTAAACTTTGATAATGTATAAAAACATATGTTTATTCAAGTGACAGGAGATATTTGCCTGGAGAGGAGGCTCCAGTATTACAAGCAATAATGAACAGTAGTTCCACATGGCAACACAGGACACAGGAACTTCATTATTTTCTTCTTTGACTGCTTGTTCCTTGGGGAAAGAGAAATAGTGGCTCCAAGTGATAAAAGTCATAAGGTCCTAAAGTTGCTGAAAGCTTATGCAAATGTAAGCAATTGTGCAATGACATTAGACGATGGAAGTAGCAGGAGATGAAAGGTAATTTTTAAGGGCCTTGAAAGAGCAGGAAATGGAGAATTCAAGAAAGTCAGTTGTGATTTTATTTTTAATATTCAGAAAGTGCATACAAGGAATATTCACTGCTGGCATGCTTTGCAAGAATGTGAACAATTAGCCTGAAACTTGACAAAGGGCTTATTTCTGTCCTCAAATTTCTTTGCAGTCAGGATAGTATTAAGCTAGTAGCTCATTAAATTGCCAACATAAGAAACTATATTAAAACTGCATTTAAACCATGAATAGTTTCGGTGAGAATAGTTACTGTCCAAAATGAAAGTTCAATGTAGTTGAGCTTCAGAGAAGGACTATTACATGTGTGTTCAAACATGACTTCCTGCCAAATACCTGTAAATGGTGTGTGCCCAAATGGAAAGAGGGCTGAAACTTTTCAGAGCCTGCCACAACTTGACCAAGAGAAAGATGGCCAGCTGAGCGGAGACATGGTAGCAAATACCTCCTATCCACATCCCTCCCCCCAACTTGCAATTAACTCTCCTTCTTTCAATAGGTGTTTGGTTGCGACCCAGTTTTGAAGACGTGGGTCTGCTTCTGTCATGTTTAGCTTCACCTTTGGATCAGGACTCAAATCTGTGCAATCACTTCAGGCAAAAGAGGATTAGGGGATGGTCTAGTTTTTATGCAAAGCAATCTAAACGTACTATTATTTAGAAAGCTGTATAATCGGAATCATGCTAGCAAAAGTAGGAAATGCATTTCATTTGGCATCAAATTATCATGTCTAATTTCATCAAAAGGTATGATTGGCTAGTACCTCCTGATTCTCATAGGGAGAATCATATTTAAATGCATTTTTGATGATGCTCTCAGTTACATATATACAGCCAGGATACAGGGGGCATTTTATTAGTAACCAAAGGAAATTCTATTCTGGCTACTTTATTATTTATCTCCCCTCTCCGTGTATGGTTAGGGGCTTTTAGCTGTATTGACTTTTAGTATCCATTGGAGACAGAATATTTGCAGCCCGTTCTCTGCTGGAGGAGGGAAGAGACAGAAGGCCATAAGTTAAATCAAAATTCCATTTTCATAATGGTTTCATTGCGTGGCTCCTGAGGGAATTCTGATTGCATTAGGAAAGTCTCCTATATATGGGGGGGGGGGTTGTCATTGCCCCCGAACTCACTAAAAGCCCATCCATCTGTGAATGTAATAAAGGGCAACAAAATGAAGAACCTGCACAACAAAATGAAAAAAGGGCAACAAAATGAAGAACTCTGTGCAAAAGCCATCCAGTCCCCAACCACTTCTAAAATTATTTTGACGATCAGGTATTTCCAAGGTATCTCCCATTTTTAAAAAGTTGTTGCCTATTGACTCTGACACAGACAGCCTCAAGAATCTAAGTAAAAACTATTTCAGACTGGCATTTAATTTCCATGGTGATGTTTTAAGTTGATGAATTCAGATATAGCTGAATTTTATGCTGTGTGTGTGTGTGTGTGTGTGTGTGTGTGTGTGTATGTTTCAGTTTTCAGGGGGGTTGTATTAAATTTATATTTCTGAAATTTATCTTGAATTATTGTATCACCACTGGCTGAAAGCAATAAAAGATTACTGAAATGTATTTGTATAAGGATGAACATACAACCCAGGATAGGTTAGGAGATGCTTAGAGCACTTAGGTGCTTTAAATGAGTTCAAGTCTTCAGGCCAGGGCCAGATGAATTACATCCCAGTGTGCTGATGACTGTAATCTCCGAGACTTCTTGGAAAATGGGTGAGGTGTCAGAAGACTGGCGACAGGCAAATGTTATTTCTATCTTTAAAGGGGGGGTAGGCAGACATAGGAAACTATAGACTGGTTGGCTTGATGCTGATACCAGGCAAATTTCTAGAATAGAATGAGGAGCAATATTTTTAGAATATAATGTATTGTTTAGTAGGAGCCTGCATGGCTTTATGAAGCATAAATCAAGCCAAGCGAACCTTAATTCATTTTCTTTCTTTCTTTTTGCAATTTCTTTACTAAATTGTTTTGAAAATACAAATTAAATATAAATTAAACAATGGGTAAATTATTAACATAACAGGCTTAAGGCAGCTCAACAACTATACAAGCTGATAGACTCAATACTTTTTTTCTCCATTACATTTTCTTTACAGGGATTTCTTCGCAAGATTTTTCGTTACAAGGTTTTGAGATGAAGAGATAACTCAAAAGGTCCATAGTCTACAGTAAATAGGAAGCAGGGGGCAGGCATTATCCTCTACACTTGTACAGTCCATAAACGCTTCCCATATTTTCTCAAATGGGTCTTTTATCTTTTGTCCCCTGGCTGCCCTTAGTTATTGTGTTAATTACGCTAAAAGAGCACATTGCCATTTTCTTTAATACCACTGGTCAATATTTGTTTTGCAGTGTCTTTAATCCTGAGCTACCACTGCATGTGCAGCTGAGAGTAAGAGCTAACCCACACTTCCACTTGTCCTGTGCCTAGGAGGCGTGGGTCTGAGAAGTCCTGTCTAGGCACAGGTCCAAGAGGTTTGGCCTTTACGCTGCCACTCCCCCCCCCCAAAAAAAACCTCACTCTTTAGCACTAAATTGAAATAAATGGCAATCTGTTTGTTCTGATTCAGCACTAAACCCCTGGTTATCCCAGGGGAAAGTGGCAGCAGGGGTGTAGGACCCAGAGCGGCAGGGGCGATCCGCCCAGGGGGGTGGGGTGGTGATCTTCCCATAGAGTCCGCATGGAGGACACAAGCTCCATGCTGCTGTTTTGGACAGTGTGGGACCCCGAGCCACTCCGTCAGTCCCAGGAGAGACATGTGGCTTGGGTGCGCTGCAGGCCAGGCCCCGCTGTACGTGTCCCCCCACAGCGTGCCATTTTGTCACCCCCCTCAGGGATGACACCCAGGGCAAACTGCACCCCCCACCCCCTTCCTATGCCCCTGAGTGGCAGGGCAAATGGAGGTGTGGATGAACCCCAAATCGCTCAGCCACTCTTTATCATTAAGATTTAGATTCCTAACCAAGAACATATTTAGCAAAACCAAAGTTGAAGATAGATCTTAATTCCCAGTTGTTAGTTTTGCAAATCATGGGAATGCTGTAGATGTGTGTCTTTTGATTTCAGCAAAGGTTTGAGATGAAACAAAATTTCCCATGATTTCCTTGTTGGCAAGATGATAAAAAGTGGGCCGAATGATGCTACTGTTTGGTGGAGCTGCAGCTAGTCTAGCAGTCATACTCAAGCGCTCATGAATGGCTCTGAATCAACTTGAAGGGAGGTGCCTACTAACATCCCAGGCACTGTGCTGTTAATCATTTCCATAAATAAGGAGCAAAGGGGATGCTTATCAAACTTGCAGATGGCACAATGATGGGAAGTGTAGTTAATGCCACAGAAGACTAAATCAAGATTCAAGTGATTTTGTCGGGCTGGAGTGCTGGGCTGAAATCAACAAGGTAAAATTCAATAAAGAATAAATGTAAAGTCCTGCAGTTAGGTACAAAGAATCAAAGACACAAGTATAGGATGGAGGTGACTTAGCTTGGCAGTAGGACATGTGAAAAGCATCTAGAATGTTTTGGGTGATCACAAGCTAAGCATGAGTCAGCAGTGTGATGCTGCTGCTGAAAAAGCAAGTGCAGTCTTATTTATTTAATTCTTTAATTATTTAAAAACCCTCCCAAGGCAGATGCCATCATCTAAGTTTGTAATATAAAATCAAAACAAGTTTAAAATAATAAAAAGTGCATTTTAATTAAAATAATAATAATAATAAAAATATCGATACCCTCCCAAAAACTAACGACGATATTCACAAGCTCAGTAATAATACTAAAATAAAATACATACCGTATTTTTCGCCCCATAGGACGCACCGGCCCATAGGACACACCAAGTTTTTTGGGGGGGAAATAAATAAATAAAAATTCCCCCCCCCCGGCGCTTGTGGGGCCGGCAGCGGGGAGAAGCGCTCTTCTCCCTGCCGCCCGCCTGCAGACCAGGTCTCCCCGCCGTCAGCCTCCAAACCACATCGGGAGACAGCGGGATGGCGGCGTTCTTTTGCACATTTTGCCCAATGTGGAGCTTGAACAAATCAGAATCAAACCAATCATTTGATGTCCTGATTTGTTAACTAGATAGTTAGAATAAAACACAGTTCCCTGAGTTTGTGCATAATTCAGAAATGCAGTTTAGTCAGAAGTGGATGTAGATGCTTTCGCACTTCCCCTCCAATGTATGAAAGGGGAAAGAGGAAGTGTGTAAGTCGAAGGGACTGTTTGTCTATGATCATCAGATTGTGTGCCAAGCCTAGTAACCCAGTCACTCCCTATGTAGTGAATAACCAGACAAGGCAGCAGCATATAGATTTTGGGTTTGAACAGGCTACAACTTTACTGGTTACAGATGTGAAAGTTTGGCATAGGGATAGGTGAAGCCCTTTATTTAACCCCAGCCCATCTGCTGAGAGTGAATCCAAGGGTAAACCACATCCTGAGTGTTGGGATTGTTATAATGGGGGGAGGGGCACAATGACCTACATCAAATAGGTTTATCCCTGAGGGGTCCCTGTTGGATGAGTGCTATGACCCAAGAACCCACCTGTGTGTCGGACAGAAGCAATTCCTCACAGATCCCTTTAATGGGCTACTCTTAACCCAGGAGGGGCAGGCAGAGGCTACATCCTCCCCTCCAGACAAAACTAAGGCTTACCCAATGCCTAACTTCACAAAGTTGTGTTGACTGCTATAAGGTAGGTGAAAACCAAGTGGCTGGTGCCAATTTATTAAGTGGAAAAATTCCTGCCCAGCCCCAAATATGGCAGCTGACAATGTCCATAGCAAGGTATTAGCATGAAGGAAGAAGCATATGAAAAAAGGGTGGGAGATCTGATTATAGAACAAGGAGGAGTGTTGAGCCAGCCTCAGTGTATTCCCCCGGGGGTGGACACAAGTGACACCCACTGGTTGACTGGGTTCACCCCCTGGACCCAAGCCTGCTTGCCATTGGGCTATCTGTTGGCAGGCCTCCAGTCCTCCCCAGCCAGCCACTGGGTCGCCAATGTGGGATGTGGCCAGGCCGCAATGCTGCCTGACCATTAAAAGTAAGGTTTAGAGCAGGGGTAGGCAATCTAAGGCCCATGGGCTGGATGCGGCCCAATCGCCTTCTCAAACCAGTCCACGGACAGTTCAGGAATCAGTGTGTTTTTACATGAGTAGAATGTGTCCTTTTATTTAAAATGCAGCTTTGGGTTATTTGTGGGGCAAAGGAATGCGTTCATTCCCCCCCCCCTTCAAAATATAGTGCGGCCCACCACATGGTCTGAACAAGGTTGCTGACCCCTGGTCTAGAGCCTCCAGCACATGCACCAAATCAAAGTCAGTAGGGGTCATAATTTTGGCTATGAGGTCATTTCCTCCAAATCATCCCCACCTGCCCCCCACCTGATGTCATCTATGATGTATTGGGTAAGGGGCAGGTAACCAGGTGGTTGCAAGGAAACAATGTGAAGCTTAAAATGAGCTTGCCAATGTTCCTCTGCAAGTGTGGCTTGCTAGAACTGGCTGCCCTGAGGAGTTTCCCCAAGGGGGCACAGTCAGTGCTGATTCAGGCTGAAGGAAAGCCTCTTTGAAGCTGCACAGTTCCATAGTTTAATGTAGAGCTTTTCAAACTTTTCATGTTGGTGACACACTTTTTAGACATGCATCAATTCACAACTCAGTAATTCAGTTAATTCAGTTTTACTAGCAAACCAGAGGTCCTTTCCAGCCCTGGGAGGAGCACAAGGAGTGTTTGCATGACACACCTACACACTGCAGCCGACACACTAACATGTCATGACACACAGTTTGGAAAGCTCTGGTATAATGCATGTACGTACACCCCACCCACCCATTGAAATGGCCCACAGGTCAAAATCTGGCTCACCAGTTGGGAAAAGTTTCCCCATCACTGAACAGGCAGGCGCTTGCTGATATGCTCAAACAGACAGAGCACAGAGCTCCCTAGAAACACAGATCACCAGAGACTCACAGAATAACCAGCCTCATAGAACCAACATGCTTAAGTCTAAATAACACATGAAGGGCTTAATACCACAGAGTAAGCAAGCTGCCCTGCCAGGCTTAGCAACGTCCACTTCCCCTCACCTTGGGAGGAACTAGGAAATCAGGCCTATTGTTCTTCCACAGCCTACCTGAGAAGCTCAGTGTTTAAAGAGGTTTGAGCTGGTTGCTCTGGTTCTGCATGGCTCTCACAAGCCTCTCTTCAGTTCCTAAACCAATAACTTAGGAACTTTCACCACTTTGTAACTTAGCCAAGTTTTTCTGCCTGTGCAATTTTTTCTGAAGACTGTTTGGAAAAGCAATGAAACTGACCACTGGAGAGTTTGTAAGTAAACTATGTTTAACTTACCAAATGTGTGGTCTTTCCCTATGTTAAGGGAAGAGGAAAACTTGGGAACTCACTTTAAAGGGCACATCTTAAGGATCTCCTTTTCCACATATTTTGCTGCATGTTTTGTTACTTTAAATCTCTGCTGGGGTTCTCTCACCAAAGAGTACCTGCCGCCAATTTCGATCTCGGCATCCAGAAATTATCCTCTTGTTGGTGCAAAAGAAAAGTAATATATATAAAATTTGCCTTTTGCACCAACAAGAACTAACTGAGATCATGATGTGAGCAGTGATGTGTAGCTGAAACCACTGTAGCTGAATCTGAAACAATCTGAGGTAGCATCGGCTGTCAATACAGACTGCTCTCCAAAAATAGAGTAACAGTGGAATAGTAACATATTTGCCTGAGGATGTTTTTCACAGGAATTGCATTCTGCTGTCTGTTTATTTGCTTTTCTATTATCTTTAGCAACATAAAAACATGTTTTTTAAAAAGCCTTCAGTGTTAAAAAAACCCCCTAATACTCTGTACTTCTACCTGGATATTTGCTAGACAGTGACACAAAACTTCTGTTGTGTACGTGTGCTGGCATCTTTTACAAAATGAAGTCTCCTTTGTTCAGCTTTTTAAAAATATCCAGTCTTACATAGCATGTATCAATCAGGAATAGTTCTTGCAGAAGGGGGCCATTCCATCCTTCCCCAGCCCTGCTACACATGCTTTTAAAAAATACAGGAACAGAACATCATTAACTAAAATACAGAACATCATTAACTAAATGCACTGAATAAACCTTAACATCTCAGCTAAATCTTATCTGCTCTGGATTTGCTGCTTAGCAGTAAAACCCAAGTGACCCATTTTCCCATCTCCTGTTGATTTTATTAATTGATGGCAAACCAGGCAGATTTCCCTTCTCTAAGTTCCTTTTAAAATATTTAGGAAACATCCTTCATTATTGTCATCTTGCTACTGCTTGTGATTGTTCCTTAGCATCTCGCTTATATGTTGATTCTTTTTTCCCTCTGCTTCAACTAAATTAAAATGTGCTTTTGCCTAAGAAAGCTCAGTTGCAGAATTTATTAAACAGTAGATATCTTGATATTTACAATGTTAATCCATGTTTTAATCTGTTTTTTGAATGTGTTAAATTATAGTTGTTCGTTTTAATTTTATCATTTTATTTTTCTGTAAACCACTTTGAAGGTTTTTTTTTTAACAATCAAATGGTGTATAAATTCTATGAAATAAAATAAAGGCCACTGTGGTTTGTGTTTGTGTGCATCAGGGCTCTTTAGCTATGTGCCATGATTAAATTTCCAACTTTTGAAATTTCTTGGCACATGTATTTGTTAAAATTACCACCAGCCTTTATTTTTTGTAAAGAAAACCAAATGTAGTAGTGAAATGCTGGGTTTAAAAAGAAAATTAAAAGCATCCATAGTGGAAGTTACAATGAGCACAATTTCTGTCTTATATTACTTTGCCAGAGATAGCAGGGATCTTGAGAAGCCCCCACATTCTTGCAACGGTTTCAGTGCACCAGTTTTGTACGGCTCTTCCCACCTTTTCAACTGATAAAGACTCCTTTGTTAGCAAGCATCCTGTTGCGCTCTTTTGCATTCTGATGCATTGATTGACACCACACACACACACAAACCACTATCCAAAAAAAAGCTTCTTTTCCACCTGCAAAACACTCTTAACCACAGAAATAAGCTGCAATGTATCTCTAGCTATCATCATACCTCCATAATGCAGACCCCACTTTTCTTCCACAAACCTTTAGTAACAAACCAGCTGAAAACCTATTCAACTTCACCGCAGCGGATTATTACTTTGAGGATCTCAGAAAGATTGAAGCTTTCTATAAGCTCCTTCTGCTATTCTTCTAGCTTAGGAAGCGATTTCTCTGTACCTTTGGCATGCTCCAGACCTCTGAAATCCTGTTGTCATGCACTTTTTGAAGTTGTCAACCCCAGTGTAGTGTATGATACTGATAATTAGCTTTTACGGGAGATAACAACTCAATTTAATATCCAAGCAAGACTTAATAGTATGATAGCATACCGTTCATCATAAGGAATTTTGACTCATTAATCTGCAGCAGCTAAGTATAAAACAAAGCTAAATCTATGGGCTGCAATCTGAAGTAAATATCACAGCTGAACTTTTATAATATATGCATATAGTGATCAGATGCTAACAAAAGGAAGGGGGATTATTAGACTGATGGTATAAAATGGTTGCTAAAAGTGGCATTCACATAATAAGATGGTACGTACCAAGCACACTACTGAGTTTTGTTATTTAAATATTTGACACAGTGGGATGGGGATGTTGTTTCACTAAAAGCCGAAACATGCATTCTGTTGCTTTATTACTGCAATGTTAGAACACGTAGAGCTGAAGACAAATACCAACGCATTTCTGGAAGAATTGTCAGTATAATGAAAATAGTTCACACTCCTCCAATTAATCCTCCTCAAACCCCACAATGTATAAATCCAGACTAAATGATATTTTTGATAATGTTTTCATAATGATATGAGGAAAATGTGTCCTCTCTTTCTGGTACAATTCACCTGCTATGCCTGCTTTAAAACCCTTTCACAACCCTGTAGCTTGACTCATATTTGCTCATATTTAGGCCCCCTTCTAATTTTGACCGATTTCCTTAACTGTTTTTAAATCAAGGCGATATAAGTCATCAAAAAGGAGAGTTCCTTTTCTTTACTGTGGTTTATGTATAAAATTATAGCTATTCTGCCCTGATCATCATTAGGCAGAAAATCAAGTATTTTAAATAATATTTACAACATTATGAGGATGAAACAAACAGAGTAAAAACAAAAAGTTAGTTATAAATTGGTTTTTAAGACATATTTATACTGATCCTGTTAATATTAGATACACAAATAAAGCTACATTGTTTCATTTTAAAAAGCCCTAAGTAAATGAATGCTAATAATATAAAACAGTAAAACAAAATCAGTCTGTAAATATTATGGCAATTTAAATTATATTAGTTTAATATTTGCATTTTGTACAACAACAAAAACCCCACAAAAACAGTGATGCTTCTTTAGTATTTGTATTGGCTCCTGACAACAAATTCTGATAGACAAGAAGGTTGTTTATTTTTAAACAACTCATAAAAAGACAAAGAAAAAGAGACATTAAGATTATGCCCATTTGCCTTCAGAAAGTAAAACTACATGGGCTTGTGGCTTTTCGTATGTCAGCTTTAAGTGCTGATTCTAATGCTATCATATAGTACATGCAAAATTATTTGCATTCAAATTCCATGTTAGGTTACAAAAAGCTTTCTTTCTTTTCTGAATTTCTGTTAAATTTCCAACTGCCTATTAAAGGAAAAAAGGAATTCTAAATAATATGACAGCATTTTAAATCCTCAGATGAGAAATTCAAGCTCGGTTACTCACCTAAGTGAAGCCAGCATATTTCAGATGACAACTCCTAATACATATTTTAACACAGCCCGCTTGTTCATGGGATAAGCCCCTTGTGCATAAAAACCAAATTACTCTTCAAGGAACTTGCTAGTTTTAAATCTTTTCAAGCTTTGCTCGCTGTGAGGCTGCTCAGCTGTCAGCAGTGCCAGTAAGCAAGCTGTACACATCACTGATGAAATTCCTAATGGATGTGGGCAAACCAGCAAGCTGCATTTTAGAGACTTAATACTTAAAGGAAATGCATATTTTTAGCTCCAGTTTAAGTCTTGACAACACACTGAAGATTTTGCTGGTGCAACCCTTGGTTTCTCTGAACAGCTACATCGAACTGACCTGATGAGAGAGTCTTCGAGACTGTACCTCATATGAAATTCTCAGTCAGAGTTTGGGGGCAATTTCTTTTCTTTTCTTTGGACTTGTAGCTGAGCGTAGACTCTGTCATTTCTCTTCCAAGAGTGGACAGATGGCCGGTTACTCCTGAGCTTTGCTGGAATGAGGCAAAAGATTTGCATTCTCTCACCCTCACCCCCCCTCCCTGGTTTAGCCCCCAAGCAGATAAGCCAGAGTCAGGCAGAGTAAGTGCACAGCCCTCCCCCCTCCACCAATCATTTCAATTAGTGCTACATGAGAGGAGCTTCTGCTTAAAATCTGCTTAAAGAAGGGGGCCAGAGGGCAGGGCAATTGCCTTTGCTCTACAATGACAAGAAGCTGCTATAAATATTGCTAAACAAAAGCCCTTGTCAAGGGCCTGGAATGTGTCACATCCTAATGCAATAGAATTGCAAAAGCTCAACATGCACAGGGGCTACAGAGGGATTAAAGGGGCGGGGCAGGGGGGGGCGAGGTCTGAAAAGGAAAAGAGACTCTCCACAAGAGAAGCTGTCACCTTCCCGGAAGTATATCACTCTGGATTATTACACACTAATTAGGGTCCTTTTAAAAGGTTATTGTATTCTTGGCTAAATGAATACATCCCAGCCACTGATACACATAGGCTTAAATTCACAGGCACACCTTTTCTCTGCTCATGGGCACTGAAGGACACCTGAAGCAACTGAGCCCTCTCAAGAGTCACTGTGAAAGCTAATCTGTTGTGTGCGCAAAATCTCAACGAGATTTTTGGGTGTTTTTTAAAAATGTATATTTCGTATATGTGGTTGTCCCTCTCCAATCCCTTCTCAGCAAACCCACATTTCCCACGAAGCCTGTGCTTAACCCCCAGTCTGACCTCCAATCATAACAAAGCCCAAAGCAAGTGTAACAGCATTTGTTCACATCCATCCCTAGTTAACCTTCTTCCTCCCACTCCCAGGAGTGGCATTTCACGTTTCGCTAGTGGGAGCAAGATTCCCAGCCAGGTGTATTAAAGACACCCCTGTGTTTTTACAGCTGAATTTCAAAAGTCTTGTTTTCCTTTTTTATAAATAAATAATTACAACTTCATCACACAGGACAAACATCAAGCACACCTTTGGCATAGCTCCAAAGTGTGCAGGCTGTTTATAACAATAGTCTACCAGTATTCTCTCCCCAATTACTAGAAAGAATGAAAGAAGAAAATTATTCAAACACGCAAATAAAATAAGAAGGACAGATTATTAAAAGTACAGGAATAACGGATAATGATAGAAGCATTCAGGGCACCATCAAAGAAAGAGCAACTAGTTAAAGGGAGGGCAAGGACTCAAGGACCCAGAAGGGGACATTTGCAACCAGCCAATAGTCATTCTTCTGCCACTTTCAGACATCCTGAGACCACTCCTTCTTCCAATCATGTATTAGCTACCTTCTTGGCCCAGTCGGTGGTTCCCTTCCTTCCACATGTTTTCGGCCATGGGGGTCAAAGTGTGCAATTGACTGTCTTCACCCATCCCAGAACCTCACCCACATCCTTGAGCTTTATCAGGTGAAACTCATCCATTAACACCTGACCAGACAGCATTCTCCACACTCCTGGGGAACTGACTTACAACAGTAGTGGAGTCCAAGTGCCTAAGTATACAGTCATACCTTGGTTCTCAAACGGAATCCATTCCGGGAGTCCTTTTGACTCCCGAAACCGTTTGAAAACCAAGGCACAGCTTCTGATTGGCTGCAGGAGCTTCCTGCACTCAAGCAGAAGCTGCACCAGACGTTCAGCTTCCAAAAAACGTTCAAAAACCGGAACACTTACTTCTGGGTTTTCAGAGTTTCGAAGCCAACATATCCGAATGTTCCACCACCTTGAGGTTTTTTCTACAATTAAGTGGTATATAAATTTTATGAAATAAATTCATTTGGAGTCTTCTTCCACTTGCTGTCTTCCAAGCAGAAAGCAAAAAACAACAACTTGGGATAAATAGGGGAAAGTGCTGTTAAATCAGGCAGGGCCACAAGGGAGGTGGGGAAATCCAACACTACGTTGCCATTTGCATGGCAGCTGTAGAAAATGGTTTTAGCAGTGCACCAGTTCCTAACAAACAGCAACAACAGCAAAGCCAGCCAGAGCCAGAAATAAGCCATTCGGTGGAATAAATGGGTGGGTCACCAGGACAGCCCCATATGGAGACTTGGGGACATGCAGGTGTTGGAACTGTTAGGGCAGAAGTGTTTTGTTTTCTCCCCAGCAGGACCCAGGGCCCATGAGCCACAGGTGGGGGAGTTTTAAAATTGTGGGCTCATAAAGGCAGAGAGAGTATGGGCAGGGGTGCCAACTAGAATAATATATGGGGGGCATGTAAGCCCCACTCTGCATAATCAATCACATGACACAGCACAAGCACACCATTTGAATGGCACTGACCATCAACTTGGGGGGGGGATGGCCACCTCAAATATTTTATGGGGGGGTGAAGAGACCTTGGCCCCTAGGAGTTGGCTCCTGTGGGGTGGTGGCAGAGCTCACTTCCAGGCTTATCCCAACGATTGTGTCATTGACTGTAATAAATAGATACATACACACACCTGCAATGGCCGTGGCCTCTCACCTGCACCACAGGACACAATTCCAAGCTTCTGAGCCCCTCCATTATAAGGAAACTTTGTTGCCCCTTGGAGATGATTTCTGAGCAACTAAAGGTGGGGAAATGCAGACAGGTAACTGCAGCGATGTTTTCTCCTTGCCCTTCTGTGACTTACAGCAGAAAGGTAAAGAAAGGAGGGATCAGGACAAGGCATGGAGCAGGCAAATAGACTGCAATAAGCTAAGCTGACTGACTGGTTGCTTTACTGGTAGGTGGAAATGAAGCTTCACATGCCCACTTCAAACAGCCCACCCCCCTGCTTTTGTACAGTTATCCGCAGAGCTGGCCGGCTCATGAGGTGGGGTGAAGCAGCTGCCTTGGGCGGTGGAAACTCAAAAGATGGAGCTAAATTCAAGGTGCTGGTGTGCAAATCCCAAACAGCATGGGGCCAGGATACCTAAAATATCATCTCACTGCTCATATACCCAGCCAGTAACTTCACTCTGTATGATCTGTATGATGCAGGCATCACCAGGTCTTAGCATGGTGGAGCATCCCTTTGGAACTCCATCCTGGTACAATCGATATTCAGAGGCATAATGCCCCCAACAGTGAAGGATAGATGCAGACATCATGGTGGGTAGCCACTGTGAATTTGCCTACCCCTTTAAAGCCACGCAAGATGGTGGTCATCACTACCGTGTGTGGAAATGAATTCCACAGCTGAAACTATGTGTCGTTTGAAAAAGTACTTTCCTAAACCTTTCCCCTGACTTGTCACTCAGGGCTGTGGGACTCGGAAAAGAAATGATATTATTTGGGGCTTGCTGGATTCTCACGTCCTGGGACTCTGCAGCAAGGCCAGCTGGTGCAGAAACAGGCAATGTCCTGGTTCAAGCTCAGGACAGGGCCAGGTTTGCATGTTAGCGGAGGGTTACGAGGCAGGTCCTGACTCAGCTGGTTTCCACAGCTTAAAGTTGACTGGAGGTCAAATGAAAATGCTTCTTTGACTAAAGAAAATTATTGAAGAAGAGGCAGCAGCTATTCTGACAACACCTATATTTAACGGCAATATAGCTTGTTTCGGGCTGCCAGAAGATACTTGGCTAAATTTGGGCTGGGAAATAAAAGCAGGAATATTCAGATGAACAGCATCCCACAGATGTCAGTGACAGTTTACCTTGGTTCCTGCAAAGGATTTTTGGGATAACTAAAACACAGGTGTGTTCATCATTCCCATAATGTGGTCAATCCCAACTAGGGCACCACACCTTTGCTATCCCTCATGTCCTGCCATGTCCCATCCCATCTCCTTTCTTTTCTACATTCCCAAAATATGTTATTTGATTGTTAATTTGTCTGAAAAGTCACTGGAACAATCCCCTAGTCCCAATACCCACTGCAACTAAACCAAGTGCCAATAGCTACATAATCATATGTTTTATTTGTTTGTGATATTTATAATACAGGGCTGGTGTGCATCAGATATGAATTCAGGTATCCATCAAGATACAAATGCAACACAACCTCAATGGTTATAATAAATATTTAGGAACAATGAGAGGCAGGAATAAAATAAATCATAATGCAGACTAAGTATAACCACTTGAAATCCCTGGGCAAATAAAAATGTTTAAATCTGGTGCCGAAATAATTATAATGCTGGAACTAGTTGTATCACTTTGGGGTGGGCACTCCAGAGGAGTTACCAGGTACCATGGAACTTAAAGGTAAAGGTAAAGGTACCCCTGCCCGTATGGGCCAGTCGTGTCCGACTCTGGGGTTGCGCGCCCATCTCTCTTAAGAGGCTGGGGACCAGCGCTGTCCGAAGACACTTCGGGGTCACGTGGCTAGCGTGACAAGCTGCATCTGGCAAGCCAGCACAGCACACAGAACGCCGTTTACCTTCCCGCTGGTAAGCGGTCCCTATTTATCTACTTGCACCCAAAACATGTATGATTTAACCAAGGACTATTGAGCATAATGCCTTATGGAAGTGAGTTGTGGGCAACTTATAACTGCCAAGAGTGATGCCTCAATGCCTCCCACACGCACTGGATCAGGAAGATTGTGGACATCACATGGCAGGACAGAGTCTCAGATAAAGATGTGCTCTCCCAAGCCCACATTCGCAGCATGTTCGTACTCCTGGCTTGGTAATGTCCACAGAATGGGAGATGGCAGCATCCCCAAGGATGTGTTCTATGAGGAGCTGGCTTCAGGCAACAAGCCCATTGGCTGACCAACTCTGTGTTACAAAGATGTCTGCAAACGTGGTGTGAAGGCTGGGCAACATCAACCCCACCATATGAAGCTAACCCTGAAGCCAGCTCCTCAGAGAGCACATCCTCGGGGATCCTGCCATCTTCTATTCCCTTGCAGATGACTGCAGTGCCTGGAGGCAGACAGTCAGGTCATGTATCTACACTAGAGACCAGAGGAGAAATGACTGCTGGGAGGAGCGCAGAGAGAAGAAATGTCATGGTGCAACTGCAGCAGCACTGCTGGATGCCTTCATCTTCCCCAGCTGCAGCAAAACATGTCTCTCCCTTATCAGTCTCTATAGCCACAGCAAGTGCTGTAACTCTCCCATGGTTTGACTTCACACCCAAAGGTGCACTCCTCCATTATCTCCCAAGGCAGACAGATACCAAGAGCTATTATGAAGAAAAAGCTTGGATCTGCAGTGTAATGTAGCCCTATTCAGAAGTATTTGCATGCCAAATCTGCATGCTGGGTTGCCCCACCTCTGGTGCCCATGTGTATAGCATGAATGTATGAACAAAGGAAGCCCTAGGGCACATAGCAAAACATATGAAGGTACCCACAAGCTCCAAACCCTGCAAGATTGGGGTAAAGCTGTACACGCACCGATACTTCAGCTTGGCAGCATTTCAGGCTGTATGGACAAATGCCAGGCAGGCGGGAACGCATAATATCTTTCACATTTTGTACAGTAAAATAGATCCATCACATGATGAGTGCCAGTTCTTTCAGTGCATTTTCTAAAACAGAGTCCACTCACATTCATTCAGTAATGCTTCATGAACAGAAATGGCCAAACATTGGCAAGTTGCTTATCAGTTATAATCAAAAAGTCATAAACTCCGTAATTAGATCCTATGTCAGGCAATGCTTGGAGCAAAACACAGAACAATCTTCAGTCTTAGTATGAGTCTGAAAATATTAAAAACATCAGCACATATCTCACAAATCTGTTACGAAGTACACTTGTTCCGTTGGCAATCACAAAATGTTCACCACCTCAAAAAACAGATATAAGTACTAACTCAGTACTCATATCCTCCTAACATATGTTGCCTGAACAAATAATACTTTTCATTTACGTGGCGCTTCAGAATATTCAAAGCATTTGATGTACATATTCCTAGTAATCTTTAAAACAGGCGTGTAAGGTATTACATCACTATATACATAGGTAGGGAGAAAGGATGAGGATAAGAGATGGTGACTTGCCAACGGCAAGTGTGTGGCTGATGAGAGATTTGAAGTGGGGGCTTTGCGCTTAAATGAGTGGCTGAAATGGGCTCTGTATTTATAGAGAGTATTTGTAACCTCCTCACTCATAAAAATATAATAGCTGCGTACAAAATGATGAAACCATCATAAATTTATAAAATAAAGGAAACTTATGAAATAAGCAAAAAAGCAGGTCGGTCAGGTTAATGAAGTGATAAAGCTAGAACAAAAAACAGCACAGTGAAAAGACCTTAATATTGATATGAAGTTTTCAATGAAGATTGTACAAAGTTTTTCTTTCCTTTCTATATTTTTATGTGGATTTTCAGGGTAGTTCTTTCTGTATTACATCTCTATCTTACTTTTAATGTTTTTCATAATAAAACAGAAAAAAATCAATTGTCTTCATAAGGAAATAGGCTCAAGTGTTCTCTTCCAAGTTGAAAATATTATTTAAAAGCATTCAATATTCAGCGTGTAATACAAAATGAAATTTTGTTTCTATGACTGTGCAAGGAAGGGGCTGCCTTCTCACACAGGCTTGCTTAATAGCCTGTGGCTAGTAGAAGCACATCGCCCGTTTGAATGGCGTTGAAGGAAGCAACGTGGACATTTGAATGAAGCCAGAAAAGGGGAAAGAAGTCTGGCTTTTCCAGTGGGATTGTGAAAGCAAGCTTTGGACAGCGGCACAGTGTTGCTTTTGCAAGACTGGCATCAAATGGCTCAGCTCAACTTGCAAATTGATAACTCTCCAGCAGACTCTCCTAACATGGAAAGCAAAACATGTCCAAGGTTATCCCTGAAACTCTCTGCTCTTAGAGAAGGAGGGACAAGTTTTCATATATGATCTGCCTTTTGCTTTTGTTCTGCTTATAATCTGATTTTTTTTTTAAAAAAATCCTTTCTCCTCATAGGGAAGATGATGGTCCAAACAACGAAACACGTTCCTATATAAAGATTTCTGTTGCCCATTGATATCCCTTTTTAAAGTAACATTTAAAAAAGAAATCTGTGATGTCATTGGAACAATCAGATTTCCTGCTTTACATACTGTATAATTACTACTATTCTAAACACTCTCTCCATTTAATTTATGACTCTGAAGGGCAGCTCAAAATTAGATGCATTTGGGTTCAAAATCTGACATGAGAAACTCTTGGAGGAAAAAACCTACATGTGGAAAATTTCCTTCTACACTAGTGGAAGATTTCCCTTTAATATGTTTCATTTGATAAGCAAGACGTGTCACCACTGTCAAATCATATTGCATTACAGTTCTTTCCTTTAACATGTTCTTGGGGGAATAGTGGATTATCCTATTTTCTTTGTCTGAATAAAATGTTTCAGATGTAGAGATAAAGATGTTCTCAGCTGAGCCATTAAACAGTGAAGTAAAATGAATCAACAGAGCAGAAGTAGCAGATTTAATTACTGCTTAGAGGTAGGAAGGAGAACTAATTACAGTGTTCATAAGCCACATGTCAATCTCCTCCTTAACCATGTGTTTTGATTATGCTGAGAGAAGCAGACTCAGCAGCAACACACAACGGTATAAAATATTTTCACAACAGAACTTTGTAGCAAGTTAAAAATGGAATTTCTGCAGAGGAAGGTTGGTTTCGGATAGTTTGTCCTGCTCATTAATTCAGTAATTGAACAGTTTTGTTACATGAGCAGTGCTCAATTAAAAAATGATAACAATAATAATAATGTGAATCTATTCAATGAGTATGTGGGACGCGGGTGGCGCTGTGGTCTAAACCAAAGAGCCTAGGACTTGCCGATCAGAAGGTCGGCAGTTCGAATCCCCGTGACGGGGTGAGCTCCTGTTGCTCGGTCCCTGCTCCTGCCAACCTAGCAGTTTGAAAGCACAAAGTGCAAGTAGATAAATAGGTACCGCTCCAGTGGGAAGGTAAACGGTGTTTCCGTGCGCTACTCTGGTTTGCCAGAAGCGACTTAGTCATGCTGGTCACATGACCCGGAAGCTGTACGCCGGCTCCCTTGGCCAATAAAGCGAGATGAGTGCCGCAACCCCAGAGTTGGCCACGACTGGACCTAATGGTCAGGGGTCCCTTTACCTTTACCTTTATTCAATGAGTAACAGATCATCAAGTTACAAGAGACACAGCCAGAGCTGCTTTGCATGCTACACAGAACTGGGGAGAAGCAGAGTTGGTATCTGCTCTCCATGTCTCCATGTTGCTGGGAGAGATGTCTTCTGATCTCCAAATTGGAAGAATGAGCATATTCCCTCTTCACACATGACCAAGACAAACCGCAGCAGCTCCTGAAGCTTCTGTGGAAAGCTTCTTTCAAGAAAACTGGCCATCAAGACAGAAAGGACAGTAATTATGTGAAGTCCACATTCAGGCAAGATGAGTTAGCAGAAATGATCCAAGTTTCTTTCATCATGGATGTGCCAATAATTCCCACCTCTGTATTTTTGTTAGCGCAGAGAAGTGTCATGGGGTCCTGCATTTTTCCTACTGTCCTAGTGTGTTTCTTTGTGTTAAGAATGTGCCATTAAGTGTGTGTCTGGTCCCAACCTCTTTTGAAATCTGCTCTCTGATAGATTTCCACCAAGCGAATGTGGCCCCTAGTTAATGCAAAAGTGAATGAGTTCAGGCAACAAATGTTGAGGGAGGGGATCTCCCCTTCCAGAGTTTCAAAAAATCTACAGTTCCATTACATTACCTGCCTATCTGTAAAAAGAAGAAGAAAGAAATACAAGCTTTGCATATACTCTACATAAGCAGCACTGAGTGAATTTACAAAGCAAGTGACTAACTGTGACAGTGGGAGTAAGATTGCGTCAGTTGACTCAGAAGTAAAAATTACTGTGTTTCGAGTATAAAGAGCTAGATAATATTTATTCACTGCTACCAAGCTAAAAATAATTCAATAATACCAACAACTCTTTTCCAGAGATCAGAGGCTTGTATGTGCATTTATACATTTTTATTTTGTTTTTCTTCTGTTACAAATAAAATACTATTTGTTATACGGTCACAAAAATATTTGCATAAGGCAAAGGAAGAGCCTTGGGTGAAATATTAATCTCCGGAAGATGTTTTTAAGTCCAAAAAAGCTTTGACAACCAGTCAGTGAAAACACTCATCACATTGCAAGTATTTGGAGGTGGTGATGATGCATAAATTGGTGCAAGGGGAAGAAATGGAGGCAGTGAGAGATTTTACTTTCTTGGGCTCCATGATCACTGCAGATGGTGACAGGAGCAACGAAATTAAAAGACAAGCAATGACAAACCTAGACAGCATCTTAAAAAGCAGAGACATCACCTTGCCGACAAAGGTCTGTATAGTTAAAGCTATGGTTTTCCCAGTAGTGATGTATGGAAGTGAGAGCTGGACCATAAAGAAGGCTGATCGCCAAAGAATTGATGCTTTTGAATTATGGTGCTGGAGGAGACTCTTGAGAGTCCCATGGACTGCAAGAAGATCAAACCTCTCCATTCTGAAGGAAATCAGCCCTGAGTGCTCACTGGAAGGACAGATCGTGAAGCTGAGGCTCCAGTACTTTGGCCACCTCATGAGAAGACTCCCTGGAAAAGACCCTGATACTGGGAAAGATGGAGGGCACAAGGAGAAGGGGACGGCAGAGGACGAGATGGTTGGACAGTGTTATCAAAGCTACTAACATGAGTTTGACCAAAGTGTGGGAGGCAGTGGAAGACAGGAGTATGCAGAACACTTCCTTGAATCTGGGAACAATGCAGATTACATTGCTGGGGTAACAGGAAGCATAAGATTTTATTTACTGGTGTAGCTGGAGCATGAAACTAACAGGAAGAATGGCTTCCACAGGTTTTTATTCACTCATGCTGGGAGAATGGAGGGGGGGGGATGCAGCAGCGTACCAGGGAGGGGGCTGGAGTTTTGCTCTGTGTCCATCAGCTTGTGTGCTGGCGATGGAGACCATTCTCTGGAAGCGTAGCACTGTGAAGAAGGACTTGGTATCCTCCTGGCAGAGGTGGGGAATGGATGCCCAGTGCCCCTGCCCTGACATTGCTACCAAAGAAAGCTTGGCCCACCCACTTCAGGACAAGAGCATCTCCTTTCTGCTCTCATGCAGGAAGGTTCTTCTTCCATTCTCTGTTGACACTCAACTTGTAGGGTGTTCTCCCAGCCCCAGGCAAATATTTCCATCCTCCTACCTGTTCTATTTACACAGAGTGCTTCTCCAGGAGCCACAGCGGTGGACAAAGGAGATCCTGGAAGAAAGAAGGTATCCTTGAAGCATGGCAGAACTCCAGGCTAAGGGCTGCTTCAAGGGAAGAATCCCTGAACATGTGAATGGTCTATCACAGAGCAAATTCAACTTAAAAAAAGAGATAATTCAGGTACTTTTGTAAACCAAGAAAATCTTTTAATGAAAATTATTTCAAACAAACCCAGAAAGGAAAATGGTTCTGGGACTAAGCCTTGGTTTGGAAGGTTTGCAAAAGTCAGCCCAGGGATTCCTTGTCTGGTACAGTTCTGCAGCTTCTCCTTTCATTGATATCCCAATTAATCCAGCCTCATGGATGGCTCATCCTGCACCCCAGGAGCAGGGCACCCGAGCGGCTAGCTACACTGCTGGGGGAATGCAGCAAGAAAACTACCCTTAATAGTCTGTTTTACTCAATCCCTTCTCCTCCTCCCTCCTGAACACAGGCAATAAGCACAAATAGGAGAGTCTTGTGCTAAACCCTTTGTCTGCAATGTGCTAGTTTTCTACTAGCAAGGACTTCTTCTTTTTTTACATGGAAGAGCATGAAAAATGAGACACCACCTGCAACTGGTACAATCCACTGTGGGCAAAAACAAGTAATCTTAAGAATTCCAGTCAGGTTTAAGGTGTTTAATGAAAATCTTTGTGTAGTAAATGGAGAAACTTGCATAGAATAGTCCTTCTATTCATGAATTAGCAATGAGAGCAGGGAGGTAAAGAGAATTAAAAGGGGAAATAGTCAACAGGCTTGAACTGGGTATGCAGTAACAAAAATATATAAACTAAGTAACCACAGAAAGGAGGGGAGGGAAGTTGAGGGAAATACAAATTGATAGTGTAAAGATTTTTTGTTTGTTTGTTTGTTTGTTTGTAAAATGAAACATAAAATGTAAAAAAAGCAATGAGAGCAATAATATTTTTATTGCTAAGGCCAGTGATGAAAGCTGCTATATTTGTATATATTTATAGCCTCCCCACCAACAGAACAATGGAACAATTTAGTGATGCTTCAGTCCTATGTACACACTTACCTATATACACTTAATCCCATTCAATTCAATCCTGTACAGTATGGTGCTGTGTGTATCTATTAATTCAGCACTATTTTTTCCATCATCCTGATAGCCAAAGCCATTTACTTTCAATGACAGTAAAAATTCAATTCCCCCCCAAAACTAAATTTTAACAAAGCAATTAAGACCCAAATATGACGCACAAAGATGCTCATTTTCCATGTGAGATTAATACATGCTTCACTGCAGTTTTTATTCAGCTAAATAACTGAATGAAATTAATTCTGGCAGCCACACTAATTGCTACCCCTTCAGTCCAGGATTTGGGCTGAGCAATTTTTTTGGGGGGGGGAGGGGGAAAGAATCCTCACCCTTTAGGAATGGATGAATTTAAAGAATTTTCATCTTAACTATAAGGTTCTTTTCTTCTTCCTAGGACATCAGATTGATGTTGTGTTATGATGTGGGATTCTCTTCCAGGAATGGGGCCGGAGAAGTTGAATCATGACTTGAAGTAACAGCAAAAAATAAAATAAAAGGGGATGGAGTGGGGGCTCAGCCACTCTGTATCTTAGGTAGATGAAATGGCTCAGGGCTGCAATACCTCAAGGACTGCCTCTTCCCATATAAACTGACCCAGACTCTGCACTCATCATCTGATACCCCTCTTTGCGTTCCTCCTTCACAAGAGGCCCAGACAGTGGCAACACAAGAACAGGGCCTTTTCTGCAGTGGCTCCCCATTTGTGGAAGGCTCTCCCCAGGGAGGCTCACCTGGTGCCTTCATTAAGTGCCAGGCAAAAACTTTCCTCTGTAACCAGGTTGTTGGCCTTTAACTATCTGTGCCCCTTTAGAAGTGGGTTGGGTGTTTTTAATGTATTTCTCTTTCTTCAGGTTTTCATGCATCTCTGTGGCGCTTGTTGTCTGTCTGTTGGTTGCTTTCTAAGTTGCTTTTGGGTGCCTTCAGCAAGATAAAGCAACTAACAAATTTAATTAATAACGACAACAAAATAATTCGCCAAAACCAGTAGTGTAATGCAGACATGATACCTACAATGGCTAGAATACAACTTAGCTTTAAAATTGCCTCAGTTGCATGCTTAAGACTCACACTCAACACAAACAGCACAGAAAATGCAAAGGTACTGCCATGTGTGAAAATGGTATTTTCAGCTCTAGTCTCAGCAACCTGCAATTTGTGTTTCTTTCTAGAGCTGTAATTAGCATCAGCAAAGATCTCTGATCATCAAACTTGCTTCGTAACCAAGTAATACCTTAATAAAGAAGGTGCTAGCGCTTGCCATGTGTTAAATTCAGGGCTCAGTAATTTGCTATCTTTTCTAGATCAGGAAATGATTGGCTTATTAGATTTGGAGAAACAAACACCTCCAGCTTCAACAAAAACATTGATTATAAGAAAACATATTGCAGCACCTGCTGTAATTAGGGCAAGTACAGATTAGGATCAGCAGCACTTGTCTATAACAATTAAGCTTCATACTGTGCAATAAAAGCTACCTATTTATAGACTATTTATTTCCTGATCTTTACTTATTCTCATACCACTGCTATCACCCCTGCTTATTTGTTAGCTCAGACCAATGTAGCTTCGCAATGGAAAAAGTTTGCAAAAGCAGTGCTTAATCCATCCAAAATAGAAAGCATCAATAAAAGTCATTTTGATATCATTTTTTCATGTAATTAGAATATACATGGTGGAAGAAACTTTTAGATTTCCAATATTAAACAGCAACAGCTGTCTTGAAACATTTTGGAGACTTTAGAAATTCATGAAATACACTAAGTGTAAGCAGCATTTCCCCCCGACAATTAGAAAATTCAGTAAGCATTCACTCTAAAAACGAGACACTTTAGAATTTGTTCAACAATATTATGTATGCACCATAAGAACTGAGATGAGATTTCTGTTCACCCATCTTTATTACTTTCCCTTTACCAAATAAGACTACCCTGAAAATAGCTGACTGCAGGTTTATATATAGTCTGCTAGCTAGAGGGATCACAAGGTCTCTCCGTCTCGCAACGTAATGCCTTTGCCTACAAGAACCCCATACATCTGTGTCATTGCGCAGCCATATTCTCACCTCTAGCTCTCCATCTGAATGAAGACTGGCTTCTGCCGTCCTCACAGGACTGGCATTCAGAACCCCAACACCCATTCTGCCTGCCCACCACATGATGCCCAGCATCACACAGTAGTGGCAAGCCTAAAAGCATCGTTCCAGGAGCATATGGGGGGGGGGGGAGCCTTCTTAGTAGCTGTGGCTTATAATGCCATTAGGAAGAAACACAAATAATAGAAAGCCAAATATTGAAGCCCCTAATAACAGAAAGCCAAATATTGATACAAAATGGAGAAAAGTGATACCATCTTCTATGGCTTGGGGAAAGTAACATTGAGAGCATTGTTCTTGATTGCTTCAAAGCAGCAGACTCCACGAGCCTTTTTTCTGAAAGGCCTTTTCTATCAATATCTTTATTTTTTAATATCCTTACATGTGACTCCAGCATAATGGTGCTAGGATTACTGAAGAAGCAATGCTTTTAGATTTCTTTTACTGTATGTCACCTTGGGAGCTCTTATTGAAGGATATCTTTCTGCACAAAAGGAGCATTTGCCCCACCCTCTCAAAGGACAGCAGCCTATTCTAATGGCAAATTAGGGTTCTTTAGTACGGCTTCCATTGCCTGTATACTGGAGAGTAACTGCATCTGTTCACTGCAAAGCACTATGTGGATGGAGAATATGAAAATGCTGAGAAAGTCAAGTACAAGGGGACCCCGAAGGACTATAAGGCTATCATTTAATTTTTATAAGAAATAAATAAAAGTTTCAAAAAATACATAAGTGGAAAAAGGTACAATTAATTTTTGTGTGAAATAAATTATGTTTTTAGTAATTACAGTGTACATATATTGTACATATTGCTGGCAGTATAAAGTAGATACTAAATATAAACATAAGGAACATGGGTGGCGCTGTGGGTTAAACCACAGAGCCTAGGGCTTGCTGATCAGAAGGTCGGCGGTTCGAATCCCCGCGACGGGGTGAGCTCCCATTGCTCGGTCCCTGCTCCTGCCAACCTAGCAGTTCAAAAGCGCGTCAAAGTGCAAGTAGATAAACGGCATTTCCGTGTGTTGCTCTGGTTTGCCAGAAGCGGCTTAGTCATGCTGGCCACATGAACCAGAAGCTGTACGCCGGCTCCCTCGGCCAATAAAGCGAGATGAGCGCCGCAACCCCAGAGTCGGCCACGACTGGACCTAATGGTCAAGGGTCCCTTTACCTTTACCTAAATATAAACAAAGATTGTTATAATTGATTTTTTTAATAATTATTTTTAAATATTAAATAATGGTGGATATTTTTAAATAGTGTGCTTCTACTGAATATTTTACACATTCACAGGTAGTTCTAAAGCATATTTCATGTGGTCCACTACATTCAGAGCTACCATTTGAATTCACTAGATGACTGTGCAAATCTGTCAGTAATTGCTTCTGCATCCAATTCATCTAACAATTCATTTTCAATGTGTAGCAACATGTATGATTCCAAGTTCTCCTAAGACGGTGAATTTGTTAGCCCTGTCTTTATTATATTTAGCTTTGAGAATGTCCTCTTACATTGGACAAGGAACTGATAGTGTGCGGATGACTTTATATGCTTTTAAATAAATATTGTATTGATTTTCCAGTATCGTTCCAATAACAGGTTCATTATAACAATGCCAATTTTATCCAATTAATACAGTTGTTAAAACCAATTATTTATATACTGAATTATACAATTTAGTTACAGTGGTCGCCTCACGTGCTAGATTTGATGGGTTACGGTCTCTTTTTTCTGCATTCCAAAATCTTAATAATTTCAATTACATTCCCTACAAGATAGTAATCCCTTATACAGCAGCTACAATCTTATGGTTTCAATTCATGTTAATATATTAAGTAATTTATAGAGTTTCAAGTGGGGTACACAGCCTGAAATCATAGTTCTTTCCTTCATGTGGTATCCCCCCCCCCCCATGATGTTATCCCAACCATAAACGGTGTGGTGTCCTTCATTCTTCCAACTGCTGATATTTCCCATCATGACTCGGGAGATGCAGTTGTCTCAGAGTTATCCAAAAGTCTCTGCATCACTTCGTCCCATGGTTCAAGAGCTTGTTAGAGCTCTCTCTGTTCCAACAAATAACTGTCCTCGCCATTTTTTTTTCCAAACTAGGAAGAGCGGTCTGATTCCAAACTGTCAATGACTAATAAGAAAACCTCTGACCTTGGAGCTGGCAGACTCCTTTCCTCTTTTCAGCTGAAAATTTATAGTCAGTTATCTTTCCAGTTAGATGACATTCCAAATTGTCTCAGTCTCCTTCGCATTCCTTATAAAATAACAGAGTGTGGGGTGGTTTTGGTCTATATTCCAACATAAAAAGGTAAAGGTACCCCTGCCCGTACGGGCCAGTCATGTCCGACTCTAGGGTTGTGCGCCCATCTCACTTTAGAGGCTGGGAGCCAGCGCTGTCCACAGACACTTCCGGGTCACGTGGCCAGCGTGACGAAGCTGCTCTGGCGAACCGGCACCAGTGCCGCACACGGAAACGCCGTTTACCTTCCCGCTATAAAGCAGTACCTATTTATCTACTTGCACTTTGACATGCTTTCGAACTGCTAGGTGGGCAGGAGCTGGGACCGAACGTCGGGAGCTCACCCCGCCACGGGGAATCGAACCGCCGACCATGCGATCGGCAAGTCCTAGGCACTGAGGTTTTACCCACAGCGCCACCCGCATCCCTTATATTCCAACATAGTCCTTTTTAAAGAGTGATGCTCCCCTTTCTCTCCATTCCATTCCTCTCACACACGCAGTTCGTTTAATGTTAAATTTCATGTTATTAGTCCAGTTTCTTCCACCCTCACTTTTTACGTTATATTTTGTATTTTTGGAGGGTTGCCAAATCAGAAACATACAAGAAAAACTTTGAAAAAACAACTGTAGGCTCCCCACTGTCTCTGGCACTGAATGAAACCTTATCTCAATTCTAACCTTTAAATCCTTTTAGCTGAGATCTTCCACTGTTTGTCGTCTTATCGCCTCCTGGGCCAGGAGTCGGCTTCACCTGCTGAGCAGCAGCCTGATGGAGAAGGCGGCAAAATGACTCCACTTGCTGCTGATCAGCCTTATTGCTCCTTATGAGAACCAGCTGGCTCCGGCTTTCTTAAGCAGCGTTTGCAGCCTCAGTCAGTTACTGGAAACAACATTTGTCATTCCTGACCAGACGTTGCTGCTGCTTGCTTCTCGTGAGCTTGGATCCTCAGCTTTCTTGACCCCTGGATTGTCTGACTACATGAACCGAGATACTCCTAACCTTAGGATTGGACCGGACCTTGTATACAGACTCTGCCTCCAGGCAAGCACCCCCCTGAGACTTGGCTGGTTGGCTGGCTTCTCCCTCCACTGAGCTCTGCCATGCCTGGCAGAACAGGACTATGACACCATAACCACAAGGAGGTGCAGTGCCTGCTTGAGTTTACAAACTGCTATTGTTCATTCATCCTCCATTTTGCTCAGGTGACAGCGCCTCTTAACTGCCCTCCTTTGGAAAAAGTGTGTTTGTCTGGGACAGTTTGGCTCAGGGGGCATTAGACACCATGAAAGCTGCATTCTCTTCACAACCCATCCTTCGGCAACCTGACCCAGCAGGGCCATTCGTGGTGGAAACAGATGCCTTGGATGTTGTAGTAGGGGCAGTGTTACTGCAGGCCGACCCACAGTCTTTGGTGGTCTTCACCTGTGGGTACTACTCCCAAAACTTCAACTGGCAGAGTGGAATTATGGCATAGGACTACGACACTAGCACATGCCTGTACAATTAAAGCCCAATTAGAAGGATATCCTCTGCTTCCAGGAACGAATCAGGGGGTCATGGAAGTCAGAATGCTTCATGCACCCGGTGCCTTTGTCTGCCCTCACATTCCATGGGGAAGCAAGTGCCAGACCGCAGGGCAATCCACAGGTGAGACCGCGTTCCTCTCCCATCCAGAGAGGAAGTCAACGAATGAGTTCCCCCATTATTCTTTGTTTATTTCTGTCTGTCTCTCCCTACAATGTCGAGGGAGACCTCCATTCCATGGCGCAGGCAGAAACAGGAAGCCATGTCATGAGCTGGTGTTAGTCCACTGTGCTTCATTAAGTCCAGGGTCAACGTAGCCGTCTACCAGGCGATTTTGGAGCACTTCATGCTTCCTTCCGCAGACAAGCTTTATGGGGATGCTGATTTCATTTTCCAGTAGGACTTCGTCACCTGCCCACACTGCCAAAAGTACCAAAACCTGGTTCAGTGCCCATGGGATTACTGTGCTTGATTGGCCAGCAAACTCGCCTGACCTGAACCCCATAGAGAATCTATGGGGCATTGCTAAGAGAAAGATGAGAGACATGAGACTGAGCAATGCAGAAGAACTGAAGGCAGCTATTGAAGCTTCCTGGTCTTCCATAACACCTCAGCAGTGCCACAGGCTGATAGCATCCATGCCACGCTGCATTGAGGCCGTAATTAATGCAAAAGGGGCCCAAACCAAGTACTGAGTACATGTGCATGCTTCTACTTCTCAGAGGTCCAATATTGCTCTATTTGCAGTCCTTGTTTTGCTGATTTCATTTAATAATCTAATTTTCTGAGATTGTTAATTTGGGGTTTTCATCAGCTGTACGCCATAAACATCAAAATTATAACAAATAAAGGCTTGACACATCTCGCTTTGCATGTCATGAGTCTATCTCATATATTAGTTTCACCTTTTAAGTTGAATTACTGAAATAAATGAACTTTTCCACAATATTCTAATTTTCTGAGTTTCACCTGTATAAGCTCATTTGTCATACTTTTCTTCTTCCTCTTAACTGGCAATGCTGTTTCCAAAGAGTCCATTTCCAATGTTTGATTTTCATCCATATTCAACTGTGAAATCGTGTTATTACATTTATTTACAAATTCCAGTGCCTTGCTGTGAAGGTTATCAAATGTTCTTGTCTGTTCCTTTGCTTTGGAGAGCTTCAGGAGGACTCCTAGTCATGTCTTGGTATGTTAACTCCCCCTTGCAACTGTCTCACCCTGTTGTGGTCTCAGTCCAGGGGGCCTATAGCAATTCTTCCTGTTCCCGCTTTAAGGGAGTCATTCAAAAAGTAAAACAAAGTAACATAAAGTAAAAAAGTATAATAACTCACTTGCTTTGGGTGCTGCATGAGAGAGCAGAAAGCACCGTATTAGGCCAGTCTCACCCTCTCTCCTTGCCCAAACAGCTGGGCTTTTTTTTTCTCCCCTTGAGTGTGTTAGCGGCCTTTAACCCAAGTAAAATGGCCAACTCCATTCATGCTAATGCAACAACGTCACCTGGTGGCCCTGACCAATGTTGCAGCCTTACAAAATAAGGTTTTCAAAGCACGTGCTTGCATGTGACAGGGCCACCTTGGGGTCTGCGACGGCGCAATGGCATTCTCCCCTGGCACCCTTGGGCGTGCCCTCACTTAAATACAGTGCACCCACCTCACAGAACACCAATGCCATGAATTCCTACAAACTACCCCAGATTATCCTGTGGGGGACTTGTGTGAGGGAAAACTTGGAGTCTCAGGCAGGATTTGATCAAATAAATGAGAGATTTTATTCAACCAAGGAAGTTTATGACACAAAGTGGGTAAAACATAGGATACTTCGGATTATAATGTTATTTCACTTCCGTTCTTTCTCAGTTGTTGCACAGCTGTTGCCGCTTAATACTTTTCTTCTTAAACAAGGTGGTACTTCCTGTCAGTTACACACCCCTTTGACTTCCCTACTCCTGAGGTCCTCCAAGTAACAGACCCAAGGGGTCTCCACACCCCTCTTAACTGGTTTGGGAGTCTTCTCTTTTTGTAGAAGAATCTCTCCCCTCCTGACTGGAATGAGACCGAAGTAGACTGGGTCCTCACAGCTTCCATTTCTCCTGGCTCAGCCTCCCAGTTAATTCCTGGCCTATTACACTTACAGGACACCACACCCAGTCCTTCATGCTACGCTCAGAGACTCCTTTCTCCAGCTTGTGATATATTCCTCAGAGTGGATGTTCCTACCCAGAACCACCTCTCTCTCCTCTCTCTCCCTGTCTCCCAACCTACTAAACTGTCTCTCCAAATCTCCTCCTTTTCAACCCCCTTTCCTGGAACCCCAGCCAATCAGAGGCTGCCGTTTGTTAACCATTTGCTGGCAGGGGAAAAAGAAAAAGAAAGCACTTGTTGACCCAACCTGCCCAGCAAAACAAACTTTCCCATCACATGGTCCTTTGAGAATTTTACTATATTGGAACTTCTACTATATTTTTCAAGCTACTAAATGTCATTAACATTTTTAACATACTGCCTAATGTTTAAGGGGGCCTACTTGCCATTGGGCAAGCTGACACACTGGCCAGTCCACCAGCTGGGATAGAGAGAGTGTGTGGATGTCCATTTAAGGCAACATGGTGCCACAAGCTGATCAAATGTTCTATAGGCACCATGAACAGAGAGTGATTATTTTCTGACCTTCCACTTATTAGTACACTCACTGGACTAACCTGACATGTGTCCAAGGAATTAATACATATATTTTATCATTTTCACCATCTATTCCTATACTGCAGGACGCAATATACCCTGGGATGACAGCAAACAATGTTAGGAATATGGAAGTGAAAGAAAAGCTTAAAATAAAATGGGCCTACCTGCAAAAAGAATATGTAGCTTTAAAGCAATTCCTCACACTTTCCCTTTCTGGTAATAATTGTTACACTCAGGCGAGGCTAGAGTATTTTGAACTTCTGGTTGACATTTCTGAAAAAGAAATGGAGGCATAAGCTGCAAAAACCAAAAACTGAATGTGATTGCTAACTAAAGATTAACTACTAATTGACTAAATCTAAAAGTTGCATTTAATATTTAAATATTCAGTGGAAGCTGTAAGGGCCAAATACTCCCACCACTTACCCATACTGGGTCCTAGAGCTTCTAAGAGATCACCTCTGGTCCTGAGCATGAATATAAGAAAACTTTCCTTTTCGCCCAGGATTAAACGTAAACTATTAATTGACCTTAAAGAAAGAGGGGAATTTTCCCTGCCAGATTTGAAACTCTACTATGAGGTGGCCTGTCTCTCCTGGATCCAGGAATGGTGTATACTACAAAATACTGACCTAGAACCCTTTTAGTTTGACAATTGTTATGGCTGGCATGCCCACTTAGGTTACAACAAGGTCAAGGTACACAAAACCATGTTATAAGGAAACCTCAATATATGGTTTGGGCAAAATATAAAGATCTGCTTGAACCCAAAACCCCATGGTGGATATCTCCCCTAGAAGCACTGGCAGTGAAGAAGAAAAATATGAAAGGGAATTGGCCAACATACAAAGTATTGTTAGGAGGAAGAAAATCAGATGAAACTAAAAGGTTTTGAAGAAATTAGGGTATATCTTTAAGATTGGTTACATCATCAACTCCATGAGATATTTAAACTTGATAAAGGAAATGGTTTTGCGACGGAGCCTTCCAGATTGAAAGAAGAATTTATTAACTCCAAAGGAAAAACTCTTTCTAAAATTCATAGACTCCTCCTTGTCTGGGAAGTCAAAGAGGAGGAGGTAAAATCAGTTACAGATAGGTAGCCGTGTTGGTCTGCCATAGTCAAAACAAAACAAAAAAAAATCCTTCCAGTAGCACCTTAAAGACCAACTAAGTCAGTTCTTGGTATGAGCTTTCGTGTGCATGCACTTATCTGAAGAAGTGTGCATGCACACGAAAGCTCATACCAAGAACTGACTTAGTTGGTCTTTAAGATGCTACTGGAAGGAATTTTTTTGTTGTTGTTTTGAGGTAAAATCAGTAATGGTTAAATGCGCTCAAATGGGTAATATGAAGTTTACCGTGTGTTATGTATTGAAAGAAAATTTTATGAAAATGCAATTCCGCTGGTATTTAAGACCATTAAAACTATCTAAAATGTATAAAAATACCTCAAGTAAATGTTGGAGATGTGGGAAAGCGGAGGGTACAATGCTACATATGTGGTGAAACTATAAGAAAATAAAGAAATTTGGGGAGGTAATTTATAACGAGCTCAAAAAGATGTTTAACATCTCTTTTATTAAAAAGCCGGAAGCTTTCCTTTTGGGTATACTAGGTTCAGACATCCTTAAAACGGCGAGGAAAATATTCTTGTACGCCGGGGTAGCTGCAAGAATATTAATTGCTACACACTGGAAAGGGGACACAATCCCAACCAAACTGGAGTGGCAAAGCAAACTATTAGAATATGGTGAGCTGGCAAAAATGACAAGGAAATTGAGAGAACATACTGATTAAAGAATGGGACATGTACAAAAAATATCTTAAGGAACATTGTAATAACAGGACGTCAATGGTAGGCCTTGAATGATCTCTGTGGTACAGTAGAAACTCATAGAATAAGTCATCAATGCAAATTAATAAATGAAAACTGAAAGCGCACTTGAAGAAATAGGTGGTAGATGCATGCTGGGGTGATGGGAAGTCATTACAGATGTAAGAAGACTTTAATGTGATTTGATGAATTTTTTTATTATTTCTGGATTTTTGTTTCTTTTAATTTCAATAAAGCATTAAAAAAAACAACTTTGCTTTTCTCAATTTTTTTGAGAACACACTTTCTAACTACAGGGGTCTTGCACAGCCCTCACCCATTTGAATTGGGCTTGTACATGAAAGCCACCCAGTGGATTTCACACCAGTATGGAAAGAGCCAGAATGAAGAGGTGCCACGCCAATTTGGTAGACATTAGATTCTTGAGGACGCTGCTTACAGCCCTCCACAGCAGTCTTAACTTAGTGCTGCAATAGCAAGGAACGAAAGGAAGCCAGTTTTAAAACACTGAAACGACACTTTACTAAACCATGTGAAATACAGAAATGTGGAAATTAACAAGGTATTGTAATGGTTATATGGGGGTTACTCGTGCGTAAGTTGCCGCCACTCCTGGCTAGGTGGCCTGGTTAAACCTTTCCTGGCTGGACAGCCCCTCACTTCGTGGCTGTTCAGTCGCTGGCAGAATCCGACAGTGGGCGTTTCTTCAACCTTTTCCAACATAAAAGTTGTTTGACGCCCAGTCTCCTCCTACTCTCCCTGCGCGGAAGTCTTCTGCGCAGGGAGGGCGTGGGTAGCGGAGGACCTGTGCTCTCCCCGCTGGTGTCCAGTGAAGAGTCTCTGAGCCTGCTTCCCCCATTGGCCCCCCTCCCTCCCTGGTGTTGCGCTGATTTTCTTCCCCAACAGGAGACCTGCCTCTCTCCCTACTTGGCCCCTCTCCAGCATCGTTGTGGAGCCTCGCCTCCTCCTCTCGTTCCGATGGCAGTTCCCTGACAGGTATATTTCAGGAAAGCTAACATGCACACAAAACGGACTAATTCTTGCCTTCCACAGCAGTCTTTGTTACACATGGTATATGAAGCAAGAATTTTTTAGAAGACTGAAATGACACCTGCCTAAACCACCACAGCATACCCCACAACCGTCCTGTTTTTACTGGGATATTCCAATTTTTTTAAATAAAAAAACATTCCTGGCTTCTGAAGATGGCGTGCCACTCCACTTCCCACTTTCCCTCTCTATGGTTACTGTGGAGATCTGTCAGTGCACTGTGACAGTGGCAGGCAGGCGGCTGAGGTGGATGGGGATAGTGGCTGTGAGGGGCATGGTGGAAAAACCTCCATGATCAGGAAGGCTCAGGAAAAGGCCTGTGGATGTGGGCAGGGGGGCAGATGTTGAGACTACATCTGGAATGTGGAGGGTGGAAAGTGGGAAGGGTGACTGTCTTCCAGGGGTAGCTGGGAGGGAGATGGGGGGCTCAAATGGGGAGTGGGAGCTTTGTGAAGGAGGGAGGTGGGTGGGTGACTGGGAACATTCACCAGAGAGGGGTGGGGGAAACGAGGAATGGAGGGGGTAGAGAGGGCTACAGCCGAGTGGGGTCCTTGGCAGCTGAGAAAGGGGAGGAGGCAGGGTGGCACTGGTGAAGAGCACTCAGGGTGGGGGGGGGGCAAGCAGGACTGCAAAGGTGGGTGCAGAGAAGAACAGAGAAAATGGGCTGGGTTTGGTGGTCTGGATCGAGCAAGATGTGTGTATGTGTTGGGGGGGGGCAAGACACAAATCCGTCTCTACAAGGGGAAAATTTGATGGGGGAGGAGGTTGGGCTTGAGTCCCAATTTTTATCCCCGGGTTAAATATTTGCCATAGAGAATATGGAAATGTGGAAGTTCAGATACTTCATTCACTAAATACTATACTCTCCAGCTAAACACACAAGCCTATAATCCTGATACTTACAGCCAGACCAGTCTAAAAGTCACATAAACACTGAGAACTGCATTAACAAATGCATTGAACATATACTTCCTGTGAAATACCACTCACAATGGTGTCAGTGGAATTTGGTTATGGTACAAAGTTCAGTTCTCTCACAAAGGACATTTTCCACAATAGACACATTTAAGTAAAATAAGATGTTTAATGCCCAACTATTAGAATGGTTTACTTGAAGCACTGCACTTATCCTGTCAGCAGGTTCTTAAGAAACACCTATTTTAAGTCTGCTTATAGCTAGGTTAACAACTCTCTCACTTGAAATCTGGGATAAAAGATTGTAACTAGAAGCAATTTAATTCATTCAATGTACTTAAAAAAATATTAATTTAGCACTTGAAACCTGCTCTTTAACTGAGTTGTTCCACCAGAAGGGAAGTTGTAAATGGAAATACACCAGGGATTCAATTTGTGTTACTCTATCATGCCAGTGTTTTTGTTTTTATTTTAGGGCTATTACTGTTTCAAGCTGCTATCAAGTTGCTTCCTTCCGTGAACCATATATATATATTTGCCTGCTTTTCAGTCAAAATCATAGGCCACTTTTCAAGCCAATTAAAATCCATTGGCATTCCAAGGAGAGAGTTCCAGCTCCAGGGCAGGAGAGAGTGCCAGGGGAGGCAAGTCTTTATTTCAGTGAGCTCAGAAGCAGAGTGGCCAAAAGAGCCAGCCTTGCTCCCAGTCTTGAACCTGGGGGGGGGGGGCTGCACAATTGGTGTTAAGACCCTGCTCATCTCTGCAGTTCCAAAGCTAAGGAGGTTTTCCTGTTGCTTCTTAAGGTAGGGCCCAAACGAAGGAAGGGGATTTCAACTGAACATTATTATGCCAATAAAGGCTGAATGAATGAATGAATGACTTGTGACGAAGCTGGAAATCCAAGTAAAGACTTTCTTTACAGGCTTTGGGAACTGACTGCGTTTAATGAATGGGCTGTTTTTATTGCAATTATTTGTATGGTTGTAATATATTTTTTATGTATATGTATAGTTTTAATTATATCAATGTTTAATTGTTCCTTAATGCTTGTTTTTCTTCTATGTTTTTAGCTGTTCTTATTTTTATCTGTAAGCTGGCTTGAGTCCCTGTCAGGGGAAAACGAGGGGAATGAATAAATAAATAAATATATAATAATATCTACAACAACTTCCTTAAGGCAGGAGCAGTTTGACAGTGGAGCAGGCAGCCTTAGAAGTTGGTGGACATGTCTTCATTAGAAGTCTTTCACACATTATATGTTCATTTCCCAGACCCTCTTGTGGATGTGGTAGAACTGGATTTTACTATTAGAAGTTGGTGGTTTTACATACCTGAAAGTACAGGGGGAAAACCTTTTTTCTCGAATCTTTATTAACATAAAACATTTACAGGTATACAACAAACCCTTTTGAAGCAACTCCCTATGTGTACATGACAGTGTAACCAAATCTGTGACAAAACTGTTAAGAATGCTGCCTAGCTAGGCCAAACCAAACCAAACCAGAAGCTATTACTAGAGTATTTGATTAAATGCAGGGCTTAATCTCAAAGAAATCATCAGCAGCCAAATAGGAACAGCTGACCAAGTAAAGCTTTTTATTGGAGTGCAGTGACAGGATTAAGGAAATTACCCAAACTAGGTCAAAGAAGTAGAGAGGCAGTCAAACTTCAGCTGTTCTTGCTTGTTTGTTACACAGTACAAGCAGGGCTTTTTCCGCCAGCTCTGTAGTGCTGGGGTGCTGTCCCCCCGCGCAGCGCTCAGGCTGCACTACAGAGGTGTCAGGAGGTACGGCATTTGGGGCTGTGGAGTTTATTTTTCTCCTGCAATGGTAGGGGGAGCGGAGAAGTCCTCCCCCTAAAAAAAGGTCAACAAGTTCTGGCACTTCTTTTTCTAGAAAAGTAAAATCTGGGGTTATTAATCATGCAAGTACGTATGTGCTATGTTAGTTAATTTACGCAAATGAAGCATGCACATCAACACAAATGGATACATTAAATGAAGCAAGTGAGTTCAGAGTCCAAAAGCTACACCCAATCTTCTTTCCCTCTTTGCCAAAACGCTTTCCCCTTAAACGAAGCATCTATGTCAGCCTGTGTTTCATCCCTGAGACACACGGTAACAAAATATGAATTGCAAAGATAAGACAGGTCAGCCAGCACAAGGAGCCTTCTCTTTCCCTAACGCCGTCTGCACTGCAAGGCGGGAGGCCAAGCTCATCCCATTCATCAGTTCTTGTTTTCAGCCTTGCACTGACATGTCAGGGTAGTTATATATATTCATTCTGCCTGCTCTGCCATCACAATCAGATTTGTAAGCTAACTGCTCAACTGTCAGGTTTGCTGTGAGTCACATTTTATTTTAATAAAAACCTCTTGAGAGGGAGACAGATTCTCGATTAAGTACTTACTGGAGAGTCTGAGCTTGGCTAAGTGAATTCCATTTAGTCTTAGGGCTTGAAGATAAGTGAACCAATATGAATTATTGGCAATCCAGATATATCATGGGCAATAAATTTAATTGTTACATGTTACATCCAACTTTGCACAATCAATACAATTTACTAAATAAGTATAAGGCCATGACTTGAGAATGGTCTCCTCAGCAGACAATTGCATAATCCAAACATAGGTAGGCATTTGTATTTATAGACAATAAGGAGGGTTGCAATGATCTTTTGGAAAACTAAAGGAAAAATAAATCATATGAATTTTTTTCAAATTATTTATGGACTGACTCCAGGATATTTACTTAGAAGTAAATTTCAGAGTGTTCAAAATGTTATGTGCCTTCATCATACTTGGGGAAGGGGGCACCCCAAGTATATAATGTATAATACTATTGGCAAATTATTGCTTTTTCATACCGCCCCCAAGACTAAGAGCTTCCAGGTGCTCCAGAATGTTGAGGACATAGAGATAGAAGAATTTAGAGTAAATCATAGTCTAGAGAGGAATCTTCTGAGTTCACACTGAACCCAGGCACACAGGAAGGAAACACATGGCAGCCCAAGCACATCTACACTAAAACCATGAATTTCTGCATTGTTTCCTATAGGCAATTCTCATTTAAGTCTTGGGAGGAGGAAGGTATAAAAATTAATCTATGGTTGAAAGCAGCGGAACCATGGAACATATCAGCTGACCATGGGAATAGGTGCCAACTCCCTGGGGCCCTGGGTGCCCAAGCACCAACAAAATTCCCCATGAAGGGGCCAGGCACCCACAAATTTTGGTTCCAGGGTCATGCACACTGCATGGCACCCACGGCCCCAGGCACCCACGGAGGGAGAACAAATGAATTGTCTTCTTGAGGCCCCAATACCTATAGCACCTCCAAGGATGCACAGCATGAAGTTAAAAATAAATACCGGTAAATCCACAGTGTGCTATACAGCAATAAAAGCACAGGTTCAGGGCTAGCCCACGCTAGCAGCCAGCCATGGTCCCGAGCATTTTATTAAGTGGATAAAGGTTTCAGGAGAACAAGAAAGGGAAAAGGTATCCTTCACAAGCCCAAACGGTGCTACAAAGCTCCTGTTCCAGGCTAACTGGAACCACAGAGCACCACTCCTGCTCCCTTGTTGCAGACCCCACTTTGTAATACAACTATATTCCATCAGAATTTCAATGTGTATTGACGTCCACTAGCTTGTCAGCAATCTTATGCATGCTGAATCTGGAGTAAGTAAAATAGAAATTTGCAGGATGTGTGCAGACCAGGATTAATAACATTTTCCTTATCAGTTAGGGCAAAATCAGAGGTAACTGGTCCAGGCCTCTTAGTTTGTTCATGTGACTGCCTCCTTCACATATCAAGTGGAAGCGAGGTCTAATTTTGACATGAAAAGGGGGCATTCAAGGGAATTCAACTCTTATCCCACATCTCACCTCTGGAGAGCCCTGAAAAATTCTCCTAAACCAGGCTTGAGAAAGAACTTTTGAGGTCTATTAGGCCACACTTCTAGGGAGAGGCTAACTAATGTGTATCTGAAGAAGTGTGCATGCACACAAAAGCTCATACCAAGAACTGACTTAGTTGGTCTTTAAGGTGCTACTGGAAGGAATTTTTTTTGTTCCAAATCTAGAATGTTGGTTGACTACCTTGTTCCAACCGGCTTTGGGGAACTGACTGTTTTTAATAACAGGGCTGGTGCCATACGGTTTTGCTGTGATTGTCTGTGTGGTTTAAATAGGTATCATATGAATAGACACATATGCTTTTTTTTTTCCATATAATTTTTATTAATCCACAAATGAAATAAAAATAAATAATAACAAAACAAAAATCCACAAATAAAACAAAACAATTTGCATAAGTTTCACATCTTTTCCATTACTTATTTCTCCTTTGGACTTCCCTCAACTGTTCCGTAAATCATTCGTAGCCGTGATTTGATTACACATTTCTCCAGTTTGCATTGACATTATTTATCTCCTTTTTTCCCCCTATTCTCTTTAGACAATACTTCTTACTTTTCTTACAGTGCTTCTTTAAATCCCTTAAGCGTCATCTGTCCTTCACTTAAACATTCCAGATATTCCACAAATTTCCCCCAGTTCTCGATGAATTTTTGGTCTCTTAAGTATCTGATCTTCCCTGTCAATTTGTCTAGCTCTGCGTAATCTAACAATTTTATTCTCCACTCTTCTATGGTCGGTATATCTTGCTGTTTCCAACCCTGGGCCAGTAACACTCTTGCGGCTGTGATTGCGTATCTAAAGAATTTGCAGTCTTCCCTTTTTATCTCGCTTCCTACCATTCCCAACAAAAAAACTTCTGGTTTTTTCGTAAATGTGTATTTTAAGATCTTCTTTAACTCATTGTATATTTTCTCCCAGAAGTCTTTCACTTTCTTACAATCCCACCACAAATGGAAGAAACTGCCCTCTTTATCCCTGCATTTCCAGCACCGATTGCATGTCTTGTACATTTTTGCCAGTTTCACCGGCGTCATGTACCATCTATAGAACATCTTCATCGTGTTTTCTTTTAACGTCATACAAGCAGTGAATTTTAATCCTTCGTTCCACAGTTTCTCCCACTCTTCGAATTGTATATTATGACCCACATCCCTGGCCCAGCTGATCATCACCGACTTCTTCGTCTTCTAAATTCCAATGTAACAACAGTTTATACATTTTAGATAAATTTTTACCATCACTATCAATAACCTCACTTTGAAAATTCGATTCCTTATCCGCTAAACCTCGTTCTTTACTGTCTTTCTTAAACATCTCATTTATTTGGAAGTAGTGCAGCCAATCGTATACATGTTCTTTTACCTGCTCATACGGTTTTATTTTCCACTTTCCCCCTTCCTTAAATAACAGTTGACCATATGTTATCCAATTACTTCTCATATTGATTCCCTTTACGCTCATAACTTCTAGTGGTGATAGCCAACGTGGCGTTCTAGGTTCTAATAGATTTTTATACCTATCCCAGACCTCAATTAAGGGACCTCGGAAGATGTGGTTCTCGAAGCCTTTGTGGACTCTCTTTTTCTCCTGCCATAGATAGGCATGCCATCCAAATTTGTTATCGAACCCCTCTAAGTCCAACAATTTGTTATTCTCTAACTTAATCCACTCCTTCACCCAGCAGAGACATGATGCCTCGTAATACAGTTTCAGATCCCGCAGGGCAAAGCCTCCTCTTTCTTTTAAGTCTGTTAATAATTTAAATTTAATTCTCGGTTTTTTGCCCTGCCAGATGTATCTAGAGATCGCTCTCTGCCACTCTTTAAAGATCTTATTCCCCTTAATTATAGGGATAGTCTGAAATAGAAATAATATCTTCGGGAGCACGTTCATTTTGATTGTAGAGATCCTTCCCCAGAATGACAATTTCAGCCTCCCCCACACCTCCATGTCCCTTTTTATTTCCTTCCACGCTGGTTCGTAATTGTTCTTGAATAAGTCTATATTTTTGGGAGTTATCCATATTCCCAGGTATTTCACCTTCTTAACCACCTCTATTTGTGTTTGTTGTTGCATTATTTCTATTTGATCTTGATCCATATTCTTCACTATCATTTTTGTTTTTTCCCTATTTAATTAAAAACCTGTCACACTTCCAAACTGTTCCATTTCCTCCAGAACCTCTTTTACCGTATTTATTGGCTCTTCAATCATTATTACCAAGTCATCTGCGAACGCTTTGATCTTATATTCGTTCTGGCCAAGTGTCACCCCCTTAATTTCCTTATTTTGTCTAATCGAATTCAAAAGCACTTCTAATACCGTTATAAAAAGTAGCGGTGAGAGCGGGCATCCCTGTCTTGTTCCCTTTTGTATCCTTATTTCTTCTGTAACTACATTATTTATAATCAATTTGGCTTTTTGTTCTGTGTAAATTGCTTTTATTCCATTAAAAAACTCTTTTCCAATTTCCATGTATTCCAGGTTTCTCAGCATGAAGTCCCATGATATGTTGTCGAATGCCTTTTCAGCATCAACAAACATCATTATAGCTTGTTTATCAATCCTAACAGACAGATATTCCATCATATTGATTATATTTCTTATATTGTCTTTCATCTGTCTGTTTGGCAGGAAGCCCGCCTGATCTTTGTGTATGATTTCTAATAAAGTCTTTTTCATCCTCTTTGCTAGAATCGCAGCAAATATCTTGTAGTCTAAATTAAGAAGTGAAATCGGCCTGTAGTTTTTGACTTGGGTTGAATCTGAGTCCTGTTTTGGGATAAAAGTAATGAATGCCTCCTTCCATGTTTCCGGAATTTCTCCTTCTCTTAGGATGTTGTTCATCACTTCTTTCAGCGGCGTTGCTAGAATAGATTCCATTTCTTTATAGTAACAAGCGGTGAATCCATCCGGTCCTGGAGCTTTCCCCCTTTTTAATTCCTTAATCGCCTCTTTTATCTCCTCTATTTCAATTGGGGTATTCAATTGCTCTTTTTTCCTAGTCAGGATCTTTTGCACCTTTTTATCTCTTAAGTATCTCTCTATCTTCCTCAGATTATTTCTTTCTCCTTTTTTGTAAAGTCTTCTGTAGAAATCCAAAAACCCCTTTCTGATTCCCTTCGGATTCGTTACCTCTTCTCCTTCTACTATAATCTTGTTTATTGTGCTCTGTGCTTTCCTTTTTTTTATTTGCCATGCAAGCCATTTTCCTGATTTATTCGCAAATTCAAAGTTTTTTTGTCTCAGTTTCTTTATATTCCATTCTACTTCTCTATTAATTATGATAGCAAACTGTGCTTGTAGAGCTTTGATCTTTTCTTTTATCTTCCCATTGTTTGGTTTTTTAATTAGTTTTTGTTCGTTGGCCATTATTTGTTCCAAGATTTCTTTTATTCCTTTTTCTCTGTTTTTATTCTTAATTGAATTTTGTTGAATAAAAAATCCTCTCATTACTGCCTTGCTGGCATCCCACACAACTTTGGCCTTTGTACCTTTGTTACAATTATCTACAAAATATTCTTTTAGCTTTTTCTGTGCTTTTTCAACTATTTTCTGGTCATCTAAAAGGTAATCTTTCATTCTCCATCTGAAAGTTCTTTCTTCGAGGCCTCTTAGTTCAAATTGTATTGGGTTGTGGTCAGAGATTACTTTCGGTTGGATTTCTATCTGTTGTGTTCTTACCGTCAACTCACTCGAGATCCAGATCTGGTCTATCCTAGACATTGACTGATTCGGTTCGGAGTAATACGTAAATTGTTTATCTAATGGGTGCTTGAAACGCCATATGTCTATCAAATTACAACTTTTTATCATCGAAAAAAAGGATTTTGGTAGTTTTCCATCTTTACTTGTTCCTTCCCTGAGTCTGTCCATTTCTGATGAAATCACTCCATTCATATCACCCATTAAGATGATTTTCTGGTCCGCATATTCGAATAGTTTTTCTTCTAAAACTCTGAAGAATTCTGTCTTATTTCCGTTCGGTGCATAGATCCCGACTATTATCAAATTTTCTCCTTGCCAGTTGATTCTAACCGCTATTATCCTTCCCTCTTCGTCTTTGAAAATTTGTTGGGCTTCAATTTGATTTCTAATATATATAACCACTCCTCTTTTTTTCACCTTATCTAAAGATACAAATTCGTTTCCCAATCTTTTATTGATTAATATTTTTTTGTGTCTTCTGGCTACGTGTGTCTCTTGTAAACAGATGATATCTAAGTTTCTCTTTTTTAAGAACTGTTCGATTTTGTTCCTCTTCTTTTTTTCGTTCATCCCATTTATATTCCAATTCCAGATTTTTAACGCCATGATGTCTTAATTTAAATAAAATTTAGTTGTTTTCCTATAACTTATCAGTCTCTCCTTCTTCCTCGTCTTCTTCTTCTTCCGTTGTCTTACCGTTCTCTCCTTCCTCCTCTTCTGGCTTTTGTTCTCCTGGTGCTCTTCCTTCAGCTCCTCTAAATTCCTCTTGGTCTGTTTTTAGTTCTTTGTATTTCCTCAAAAATTTCCCCGTTTCCTCTGGGTTTGTCAATCTATGCCTCTTACTCCTGTACATGAATGAGATTCCTTCTGGGAACTCCCACCTGAACTCAATATTGTTTCTCTTTAACGTCTGGACCAACGATTTATAAGGGTCTCTTCGTTTAAGCAGTCTAATCGGTATGTCTTTAAAAATAATAATGAAGTTCCCATCTATATTCAATCTTTTTTCTCTGTTCCTCTGTAAAATCATGTTTCTCATGTATCTATCTTTAAATGTAATCAGGCAGTCCCCTGTAAATCTTTTTGCTTTAGTTGTTTTCACTTTCATTCTAAATGCATTTTGGACCGCCTTTGCCATTTCTTCTGTAGGCATTTCTAGCCATTTTGCCAATTCTATTATCAATTTATCTTTAATGTTTTCTCCTTGAGTTTCTGGTATCGCCCTAAATCTTAAATTCACCTCCCTCTGCCGGAGTTCATTCATCGCAATTACATCCTTCATCTCTTCTTGAGCTTTATTTAATTCCAGTACTTCAGCTTTTAATTTCTCTTCCTCCCGTCTGACCTCTTTTATTTCTAGTTTTGTCTTTTTCAGTCCCTCTTCTACAGATTGCGTTCTTCTGAACGCTTCTTTTATTTGCCCTTTCAGTTCATTTACTGTTTCATCTATTTTTTTATCCATTTTTCCAATCTTATTGTCTACTTGTTCTAATTTAGACTCTAAGTTCTTTTCACTCTGCTTAATTTCCGCAAACATCCTTAAAATGTCTGCCTTAAAATCTGTCTCTTGTTTAGATCCTTTCCTCTCGGCAGGTGTCCCACCATCTACCCCTTTCTTTGTTGGGTTTGACATTTTGCCCCAGTTATTTTCCACTCAACAATCTCTTGTCAGTCCCCTACCACTCTCCCCACCCACCGAGGTTTATCAATTTTACCCTTTCCCCGTTATCCCGCAGTTAATACAAATTATAGAATTATTCAGATTAACATAATCTTTGTAACTTTGTCACCAAATGTTCATAAGGGTGGACTGTACTCTTCTTGCCTCCACTCAGGCTAATCCTTTTTGTGATATTGTTCTTTTGGTAGAATCCAGTCAAACCAGGGAAAGAGAAATAAGATATTTGTCCGTCCAGTTGAGTGTTAATTCTCCGAATTCAATTGGGAGAGAGCAAGAAATATATTTGCAAAACCCTCTCCACTTGTTGCAAACAATGAAACAGTTAAACGTTCAGTGAGAGTTACTAAAGTTCAGATATCCAATATTAAATTTAAGTCCAAAAAGGAGTATGAGACAAAATTCCACAGGAGGAGAAAAAGAGAATAGTTGTACAGTCTCTCTTTGCCCACTAGGGGTAATAGTATGCCATTAACTCCAGATAGAAAATGGAGAAGAGAATATAACAAAATATATATCAGTCTCTGTCAGACTCAGTGCCTCAAAATCCAAAAAAAAGCCCAAAAGTCCAACAAAAAGCCAATCCATACAATCCATACAGAGACCATAAAAGCGGAAAAAAGGAAGGATGGAGTTATCTGTGCCAATCAGATAACAAAGCTCAGATGTATTAAACTGCTGTGTCAGGACGTGAGCGCTTGAAGTGTCTTAATGGCGTCGGAGCCTTCTCTTCCGTTACTCTGCCCTTTGTTCTTAAGTGAAAGTGGAGAAGCGCTCCTTCTTATCACTCGCACCCTCTGTTACACCCAGAACTGTAGCTTTCAACAGTTAGTCTTCTGTTCCCCTTTTCGCTGAGGTAATATCTTTAATATTATGTATCTCCTAGAGAGATACTTTAAAAAGTTCAGAAAAGGGGAAAGACGGCTTCCGCTAGGGCAACTAACTTTCACTTTTCTCAGCTCTGTAGGTAGTGCTGTGTCTAAGCTGATTTCGGCTGTCAGCTGAGCTCCGCACATTTCTCCTTTCGCTCCGGGACTTCCTTGCTTTGTACCTCCCGATTTTACCTTGCTTGGAGCCGGATTTCTTTAGTTTGAGAGCGTAGCGCTTCTTCGGCAAGCTCGGGGCTTCGCTATTTGGAGGCAGATAATGGCTTCCCTCGACCCGCCGATCGGCTCCGCCGTTCTCTTCACCTCTTTCGAGACTACCTGACGGCCGGGCTGATCGCTCCTGGTCCCGCTGGGATCTTGCCCCTCCGGACACCCTCCAGAGGGTATAATGGGGGGCCACCGCGCCCTGTAGCACCCCTTTAACCTCCAAAATAGCCCAGGATTCTCCTCACGGAAAAATCCCCGCTTGCAACGACGTCGCGCTACACCGGAAGTCGAATAGACACATATGCTAATATAGATAGCTTTAATTCTATTAACGTTTAATTGTTTTAAAATTATTGTCTCCCCAATGTTTTTTATCTATTCTTATTTTATCTGTAATCAGCATTGAGTCTCTGTAAGGGACAAAAGGTGCAGTATAAATAAATAAACAAAAGCCATGTTAGTACTTTGATTTAATTAACTTTAAAATGTGAAACTGCACAAGCTTAGAGTATTATTATTTTAAATCAGGGTTGGCAATCTGTTTCTTGCTTGTTTTTTCACTCTAGTGTAGCAGGTACATAGAAGCAGTTTTAAAACATGGAATGGTGGGGTGTGGAGAGGAGAAAAATATTAATTGTGTGCTTTACAAGTGAAGTAATGCGCATGACTATCTAATTAAGCTCTTCCCTATAAGACCATGAAGTCCAGGGTCTAAAATTACCTCGCTGAACCACTAGTTTCAATGGTTCTTTCTTCCAAGGTTAAGCATTTGTTCCTGTTTTTCAGTTTGATGCCATTTTGTGTCATTCATCTCAACCAAGATGTAGATTTAAAAAGTGTACACACAATAAAATGAGGGGGAAATGCAGAATTCCCATTACTGGCATAGTTTGACTTATTCAGCTGCTCAATGAAGTTCGCTGCCCTGTCCCAATTTGCATTCCATTCAATTTCACCGACATTGGGGAATGGAAAAGGTAGAAGCCTTAATAGGATCACGACCCTTTCAGAAAGGTTCCTGGTATAGATTGCTGCTCCATTTTTCCCTGTTCTTTTATTATTAGATGCAATGTAATAGCACTGAAGCCCGTCTGCAAAAGGCAGGCTGTTTGAGAACAAAAGTAAATTCTCTGAGCTTGCTTTGCCCTTATTTATATAAATGAGTCTTTTGCTTTAAATGAACATCATACATTTGAGAATGAGCTTATCACTCACTATCATACATGTGGTATTTTTTGTTAACACAGCCATTAAACTCAAAAAATGCAAGTGAATATGAAAAAGGAAGGCTTCTCAATTTCAACCCACTTCCATTTTCTAAATACTTACAAAAATAATAAAATACGTTCTGCCTTTTAGGCCAGGATCTGATTCTCGCCCCCTAGGGGAAAATATGTTTTATTAATTTTCAAGTGTATATCACAGATACAGCAATACAACTCACAACACGTCAACCACAATGCTATGAAAGATCAGAACTTATTTCTAAAGGATATTCTTAAAAAGTCTCTCCACATGTTGCCATTGGACTGTAGCAGATTCTGAGTAACTTCTTGCTCCACGTGCTCAGTAAACGATTGCCAAATGTTATAGAAAAGAGAAGCACTTGTTTCTCCCTTAGTTGCATGAATTTGGCAAGTAAGTTTTTCAGCCAAAGCTACTGTTCGCATCTGGAAGTACAATTTTCAGCATTCAAACCCATCCTCCAAATCTTACATATATAGTAAGTATGTAATAGTGTTGTCACATTGCAGCTTGCATGGCCACAGGCAGGTGGCACTTCAAGCTTCAGTGTGATGAAGGTTGGTGGAAGGATGGCCCAGATGAGCTGCAGAGGGGCAGGTAGAACAGGCTGCAGCAGCCCCCAGCAGCAAACTGCTTTACTGGCTCCTCCTTCCACCAGCCCTGGGGCCCCTGCGCCCAGGAGCCAGAGCTGACCAGAACCACTACTGTCCACCTTCTTCCTCCCAAACTAATTTGGGAATCTGCTGCTTCTGCCACCATGGCCAATTAGAAGGATGTTTGGGAGTGTGGGAAGGTGGCCAGAAGTGGCACCCTCCTTGCCTGGTAATCCACTGCTGCATCAGATGATTCCCAGGCTGGCTGATGCTTCTGGCCTTCTTCACATGCTGCTCCTCCTGCCTCACCAATGATTCACCCTGCTTGGCTGCGATGGAAAGTGGACAGTCTTAGGAGCAGGCCTTGCTCAAGGAGGGGGACGCGGTTTCCATTCAAGGTGGAAAGGAGCCATACTAGGAGGCTTTGAAACCCCTTTGTGATCCTCCCACCCAGCGCTTTTTTGGGGGGGACACCTTGGTACACATACCCCTAAACATTTTGTGAATCTAAGTTTGGCCTCATTGAGGGGCAGTATTTCAATATGAGTAGGAAAATGAGAGTATTGGGGTGGAAGGTAGGTGGGGTTGGCAATACACCAGCCACATAAAACACCTCAGGCTTCCACCTTACAGGGAATATACTGGTGGTGAATGAAATAATTTTTTTTAATTGAGGAAGGAAAAATAGAGAGTAGGTTCCATTTTTCAAAGGGGCGCGGGTGGCGCTGTGGGTTAAACCACAGAGCCTAGGACTTGCCAATCAGAAGGTCAGTGGTTTAAATCCCCGCGACAGGGTGAGCTCCCGTTGATCGGTCCCTGCTCCTGCCAACCTAGCAGTTCGAAAGTACGTCAAAGTGCAAGTAGATAAATAGGTACCGCTCCAGCGGGAAGGTAAACAGCGTTTCCATGCGCTGTTCTGGTTCGCCAGAAGCGGCTTAGTCATGCTGGCCACATGACCCGGAAGCTGTACGCCAGTTCGCTTGGCCAGTAAAGCGAGATGAGCGCCACAACCCCAGAGTCTTCCGCAACATACTCTTATAATTCTTGATAATCTTCCTATGCCCTTTTAAAATGTGGGGTTTTTGGGGGGGTTATTGGGTTGTTGTTTTTGTTTTGATTGTTTTTGTTTTGATTGCATATTTTGTAGTTTTATATTTTGATTTTACTTTGTGAACCGCCCTGAGACCTCTGGGTATAGAGCCGTATATAAATTCAGTCAATCTTTCAGTCAATACTATTCTCTCCTGGGCTGTCGCTATACATGAATCAGAAGTTTAGTTTTGAATATTACCGTAAGTGAACTACTTTCCCAGTGTTTCCAAGAGTGATGTTTATTCACTAAGAAAGCATGTTTTAACCACAGTATTTGTGCTCAAGACACCCCCTGCAATGAAAGTGAACATGCCAAAAATTATTTGCATAAAACCAAGCCATATTAACTAACACATTGTAGCTTGAAAAAATTCTGTCCTTCTAGAATCTCGAAACAGTTCCATAACATGAGTTAAACTGCATTGTGATCAGCACAATACTAATATTCACCAGAACAGATTTGACAGTAATTGGTCCTGTACTGCCCCTTGCTGGAGCTTCGTGTAATTATTATGATGTGCTTTCTAATGGAAAATTCTAATTAGCACAGGGACTGTTTCCCCTCACCTGAGCAAATGAGCATAACATTAGTTTTAAAGGGCAGAGCTCCATGAACACATGTTAATCAAAAATACGGAATGGTTTCCCCTAAAACATATAAGCCTGCACATCTGGGGGGAGGAGAGAGATTTTAACAACTTCAGCTGGTTTCTAAGGATAATGTCTGCCTTAAAAACTTGCTTGTAAAAATCAAAAGTACAGAGTGAATTCCATAACTGCAGGACTGACTACCCCTGAGAAGCTCATTGCCTGTGTGCCTGCTAGCCAAGTTGTTTTTGTAGGCAGGCACCGAAACAGGTTCCCTGAAGCAGATACTGGGGTGTGGACAAGTTGGTACAGGTGCGGCAACTACTTGAGGCTTTGAAGTTCATCATCAGCACTTTAAATGGGCCCCTGAAAGGCACTGGTACAATATTGGTGTAACATGCTAAACCTATTTGGTGCTAGCAGAAGCTGCACAGCTACATTTTGTACCAGATGCAAGTTCTATAATGTAAGGTAGAATGCATTATAGTCTAGACTGGAAGTCACTAACTAGTGCATGGATAATGGAAGCAAAATCCATTCTCCCAAAATGGATCACAGAAGATAAAAAGCAGCTTTATTCACCCCCACCACCTGAGCATCCCTAGTTAGTACTGAGGGGCACAGTACTCCTAACTCATGAACCTGATTCTTCAAGAGGAGCACAACCCCATCTAGGACCAGTTGCAAACCTCAATCTAGAAAAGTCAATTTCCCAAGCAAAAGCCCCTTTAATCTTATTTGATTAAGCTTCAGTTTGCTTCCCCTCACAGAACCCAAAACTGCCTCAGTTTTTTTAAAAAAAATATTTCGTTTATTAAATTCATATACTGCCCTTCAGCCGAGAATCAAGGGGCAGTTTATAGTATAAAAACACAAAAGTACATAACATAGTAGGAAACAAAACAATAACCCTCCACACACTTGTAACGTTTTTGCCTGGTGCCTAAACATATGTAGTGATGCATCCAGGCGAGCCTCTCTAGGAAGAGCATTCTACAAATGGGGAGCCACTGAAGAAAAGGCCCTCTGCTCCTCTCATGGGGGAGGCACACGAAGCAGGGCCTCAAGGCACCAGTTCAAGTAGATGGAAAGGAGAGGTAGGGTCTAGTATTTTCTGTGTACTTCAACCCAAATCTCTGGGTGACTTTCCCCCAGCATGTGGGGCAGACTAAGAACCCTAAGGCTCCCTATAGAACATTGGCCAATGAATAGAATTAAAAATGTGTGGGAGAAGGAACTGAATGGCTGGGAAAGGAGGGTAGAGGAAGGGACACCTAGATAAAGAAAAGGTAGTGAGAAACTATCACATTGTCTGGGCAAATCATTTCCTAGTTTTCACTGTGAAGCTATTTTTTAAAGTCTTGAGGGACATACGTAGTGCAGCAATTAAAAAAAAAAAACAACCTACTAGAACATTTGCAAAGCTAACCAGGCTCCGGTATGGTTTCAAATTGGATAGGGAAACCACGTGCTGAGATTTCTGCGTTGCAGAGAGTTGGACCAGATGACCATCAGGGTCTCTTCCAACACTACAATTCTGTGATTCCATAAGTGAGAGCTATGCATAGAAATCAAAAGATAAATCCAAGATATTACTACAGATGATATTGGGCATCAGTGGCTCCGCTCCCCAACAGCACAATGAGTTCTGGCCACACTCAGTGGGCACAGAATTGCTGGCTGACTAGTTGGGGTGGAGGAATGGAGGGAGAACGGAATGGAGTGACTGGCACCCCAAAGAGAAGCAGCACATGCATCAAAGTTAGTTGCAGGACACCACTCATGACCACCACCATCATGATCCAGACTATTATTCCCCAAAAAGCTTGCTGCTTGAGACTGCAAGCACATCATCATCATCCAGCAAGCATACTGACATACCATTTATACAGAGCCTTTCTAATCCCTATTAATTTTGTATTACAATGGGGGATGCACAGACGCTACCACCTAAGGCTGCCCAGCAAATTCATGGCTCAGCTGTGATTTGAGCTAGGGATTGCCTGGCTTTTCTTATCTCTATGTTAGTTGGTCCCTCAACAGGAGAGAACACACAAAAACATTCAGACCCTTGAGGCTTAGTCTAACTAACAGTTAGTGCAGATAAAACTACTTCCAGGATAAAAATGTTCAGATGGTCTTTCAGGGGGCAGAAGGTTCCACCAGTGGGGACAGGCAGCAGGAAAGGCCCCCTCCCAAGAGACCAGGGGTCCTCTTTACCTATTTACCTTTACATCAATATAGCTGGAGGGTTTAAAACTCCAGCTCCAGAAACATTAATGCATTAATATTCTACTCTTAAAGAAGCATTTGAACCCATCTTTAATATACCAGGAATCTGAAGTCTAACAAACACAGTTTTTTCATAGAATGGAATCTATTGGAAGGTCAGTGAATCTATGGAAGGTCAGTGAATGCAATCTTTCTCCTTCTGCTGTAGTATTTTCTATTAATCTTCATTAGTACACTAAGAAAATGGTGTTGGCTTTCAGTGTGTTTCAGGAATAGATTTGTTCACATTCAGAGCCATTGTGATGCCCTGACTAAAGGAATTTGTTTATACAAGGGATCACAATTGTAACACAGAGTACATTTAAAAGTCTATCTATGCTTACCTTTTCCTGCATTATTTTAAAAAGAGCAACTATGACCAGATGAGATTTCCCAACTCAAGAAAATAGTATTTTGGTCAAGAAAATAGTATTTTGGTATAGCACTGGAAGGGGAAGGATATATACATCTTTTCATGAGAAACTAAGCCTGCATCTTTTGGATTTCAAAATTACGATTTTTGAGCATTCGGAACCCACAACAGTTCAAGGATGAGTCTATATGCAGAAAGTGAGTCTGAGTGCCACATCCACAGGCCCCACGGCCGTGCTGCTCCACCACCACAAGTGTTGGACATGGGACTTAGCTTCAGGCGGGTCAGGACTGAAACTCAAATCTCTCTATGGAATGGCCCTTTCAGTTGTATTTTATCAACATAATTCATTGTTGTCATGAACTTTCTGTGTGTAAACTAACTCAAAAATTCCTTTTGAGGATAAACAGCCTAATTTCCTTGGGCTGCAAATGAGAAAGGGTGATGGAACTTGCAAGAAAATTGTGCTTTTCTTGCTGTTGCCACCCAGGGGAACAATATCATGAACTTCACAATCTTTAAAAAAAGCTGTTGAAACAGCACTAGGCTCCAGACCCTTAACGGGTCTTTGCTACACAGAGGAAGTAATGGATTTCTGAGAAAGAATACCAGTTCTCTCCACAAATAGCTAAGACCCTCAGCTTAAAACAGCACAGATGTAGCATTGCTGAACAGCTCATTAAATGATCCTAGTGGTTGTAAACTGCACTGGTACCTTGGGTTAAGAACTTAATTCGTTCTGGAGGTCTGTTCTTAACCTGAAACTGTTCTTAACCTGAAGCACCACTTTAGCTAATGGGGCCTCCCGCTGCTGCCGCGCCGCCGGAGCACGATTTCTGTTCTCATCCTGAAGCAAAGTTCTTAACCCGAGGTACTATTTCTGGGTTAGCGGAGTCTGTAACCTGAAGCGTATGTAACCTGAAGCGTATGTAACCCGAGGTACCACTGTAATGTATGACTGCAGACAGGACTAAATATATGTACATGTATTTGTTTCAGAAGACAACATTATGTGTTTTCTCACTGTTTTTAAAATTTCCAATAAAGTTTGTTTTTTAAAAAAATAAGCCAATGGATTTACAATTTGAATCTAACCATCTAGATAGCTTTGCAGCATCTTCTTAGCAGCTGTTTTGCCATAATGTGCATCTTTTACAGCAATTTATTGACAATTGAGCAGATACGTATGATGCAAAAAGGTAATAGATATATGGATTGGAGTTAAGTGGTATTCACAGCTCAGTGACAGAAGTAAAAACTGTTCACGCTCAGCATTATCAAGCAAAGGAAGCTTTACTCTCTTTTAGGAGTGGCATAATTTCCCTAGTGATAGATAAAAAACATGATGCCGGGGGGGGGTGTATTCATAGGATTATATACCAATGGATTTGGATTTGTTATGAATAAAGTTAGAGAGAGTGTCTTTGCATAATTCTCAGATTCTCAAATAATGTTTCTGAGTGTGCCCCCTATATTGCACAGTATTAGATCTGAAAGCAATTAGCAAACAAAAAGTCCCCCTAAAGTCCCCATTCAGTGTTACCAAAGAACTTACAAAACATTGCTTTGACAAGGACATGCTGGTTCTGGGCTGGGATGTGGCAAATTTAAGATTTTTTAAATATATTGAAGGCTGATTCAGTCTTGCCACTGTGTGCCCTTTAAAACCACTCCAGCAAGTAGGGAGGGAGGAAGAATATTTGGTTTAGCAAATTCAAGCAGTCATCATGTGCCCTCTGTTCTTCTCTTTTAGTGTTAATGACCAGTGAACAAAAGGGATTTTCAACATGCAGAGCGCTCTTTATAGAAGTTTGGACAAACAGTTTATATGGCCTATGTTGCTCTCACGTGTACTTCAGTGACTAGCCATTGTTATAACTCCCAAACACACTGACTTGGATATGCAAAAGTTAAAAAGGGACAGGGAAAGAGAGCAAGATCTTGAGAATTCCAAGTTAGACATCCTAATGCAAATTAGATGCCCTAAGTTTACATGCTTGATATACGTAATTAGCCCAAATCCAGTCTTTCGTCGTAATACCTGGACTAGGATTCACACTTAAGAAACTTAAACTCTATTTCAAATTGTTGTAACCACCCTGGGACATTAGGATGAAGAGCGGGTATATCATTTAATGATGACGATGCAAATTTTTGATGGGGGGGGGATTATGCACATTAGCTAATACAGAGGAGAGAAACAAGAAAGCAGCATTTAGCCTGATTTATACTGCGAAGAGAAGTTTTGCTTCTCTCAAAATGAATTCTCTACTACCTATCCAGACACAAAGATGAATGGCAGCTGGTTTCCCCAAGCTGCTGTTACATCTTTAGTTGCTATGAGTGCGGCACAACTTTTAAAAAAGAAATTATGTGACCCAGATAACAACTATACAGGCTAAGGCTGAAAACCAACCAGGTAACCATACCCACAGTTGCCAGTGGCAACCATAAATCTGCAGAATTCTGGTAGTCAGAAGGGGAAGCCTCCAGAACCTCCACGGCAGGAGTAAGGAGAGTTTTAAAAGCCACTGGGCAAACCAGTCCCATCCCCTCCAGAGCATCATTGGTACACCATCTGGATCCTTCTGCAAGCATGAGGGTGAAGGTCTGTGAAGGTCTTCGCTAGGGAGTCTCCACTACTCACTATGTGGGGCTCTAAATTGTGCAGAGAGCCTCCATGAGTCTCTACTCCACAGACGTCCTCTTCACTGAACAAAGTGGTGAGATTTCCACAACAGGTATGCATTTCAAAAACAGGTATGCATTTCAAAACCATGTTTTGGGACAGACAAAAAGGGTTGGGCTGGGTTGAATGAAAAAACTCCATCAGCTAGAAAGAGAAGCACAGCTGTAACAGACACAGTCAGTTGGACAGTAATATAGGTTTGGATAACTTTGGGGGAGCCTCACCCCCCCCCAATGCACACAAATGGCAGCCCAATCAGAGTCTTTCCTTGAGTGGAGGACCAGCTGTACTCACAAACATCAGGACCTCCACTGTTGGAGCCTCTTAAACCAAGCTGCTGGAAGAGCGCTCTTGCAGTCATGCCCTGCTTACAGGCTTCCCACGGTTGGCCACTATGAGAACAGGACTGGATGGGCCTTTGACCTCATTCTAGGGCCCTGCGGGACTTGACATCTTTCCGCAGGGCCTGCAAGACAGAGCTGTTCCAGCAGGCCTTTGGCCAGGACACAGCCTGACTCCCTCCTTGGCAATCTTCGCGGAGCTCTGGCCCAATGGTTACCATTGGTTTGATTTGAATTAATTTTATAATGAATGATTTTAGAGTGTTGTGTTGTGTCGTATTGTTGTACTGTTTTATTGTTTTGTTGTTGTTAGCCGCCCTGAGCCCGGCTTCGGCTGGGGAGGGCAGGATATAAATAAAATTTATTATTATTATTTATTATTATTATTCCGCAGGTTCGTCTTACATTCTTACAAATGGGGCGGCACCCTTTGTCATGCCATACAAATGCACAGGTGCTGATGAAGCATTTCCACTATGCGCAACAGCAACACGAGGCAGGGCTATGGCACATGTCAGCCTGCACTGCCTCCTGACCTGATGCTTTACCATTCTTTATCATCATCATCATCATTTTATACTATGCCTTTTTTCCTGATGAGAAGCTAGGTGGCTTACGGATAAAGATAAGAACACACACTTAAACCAAACGAATGATTACAATAAAAACAGCATGGCACCAGCCCTTTAACTAAAAGCTGTCAGCTCCTCAAAACCTGTTCTAACTTCTCTAGGGAGGGAGTTCCAAAGTCTACGCCGTTTTCCATATGCATGTGTTTAGGGGTTGTGTGAACCTCTCTTCTGAATTTGCTGCATCTGGCCTTCAAAAAGGTGTGTCAGTAGCTGCCAATGTGGACACTAGGGTGAGATTTGTAAAGATTTATTTAAAACTGAATGGTGTGTGGCGCTCATCTCCGCTTAAAGGCTGAGGGAGCCGGCGTTTAGACCACAACACCACCTACCTCCCTAATCGAAGGAACCAGAAGCAAAGTATGTGCTGCATCATGTGATGCTCCAGGACAGTGTATAGCTGTCAGTCCAGTTACAAAACGGCCTCCATGCTGAATGAGAGTTGCCAGTGCAACACTGCATTTTGCTCAGCACAACTATACGTTACCTCTGCAGCTTCAGCAACCTTTGCCACAAATCTTCTCTCACTGAAAAAATGAGTAATCCAGGTCACCCAAGTTATGGTGGTAACAGTACAGCAAGATAGAAATGTTCTCCTTCAGTCTATAGCAGGGTTAGGCAACCTAAGGCCCGGGGGCTGGATCTGGCCCAATCGCCTTCTAAATCCAGCCCGTGGAAGGTCTGGGAATCAGCGTGTTTTTGCATGAGTAGAATGTGTGCTTTTATTTAAAATGCATCTCTGGGTTATTTGTGAGGCATAGGAATTTTTTTCATTTTATTTTTTTTCAAAATATAGTCTGGCCCACCACATGGTCTGAGGGACCGTGGACCGGCCCACGGCTGAAAAAGTTTGCTGACCCCTGGTCTATAGTGTTCTGAGTGCTGCAGCCACTCCTGCTAATTTACCCCTCAGTTTCCCATTAGATTTGTCCTGTGGTGCAGCATCACCACAGTATTGCAGCTAGTGCATTTGTAACAAAATTCTCAGTGAAAAGCTGACAGTAGAAGAAGGCATATTTTAAAAAGTATTATTTGTTGTATTTTTAATCTGCTCTTCAATCACACTGGCAGGAAAAAAAACAGAAGTAAAATATAAATTTAACAAAATACAATAAACTTAAATGATATAATCCCTAAACCAAGGACAGCAACAGATGTGAACTTTCACCATTCTTCACTACTGTCATACAAAAGTTGCTGAGAAGTTCAGAAAAAAGCAAAATAGGACTACTGTTTTTCTGTAGAGGAATAGAAAAATGTGCTTAATTTAGCAGGGTTCTGTAGCTAAATCTCAGTATATCCTATTTTCCCACCTCTATGTAGTTTTTATATATATTATAAGTCATGGTTTATAGGATCTATGAAGGTCAATCAGTTCATTAAGAACTTTTGAAATGCAACTTTCAGAATTTGGAAAACATTATAGGAAGACTTTATTATGCCATTTTGAACTAATTTATGAGATTTGTAGTAATGTGATGGTAGATCTTGTTTTTGATTCCACCTGCAATCTATCACTGAAGAAAGAATCCATTTTATGTTTTCTACAGGAACACAAATATTTGGGTGATCTTAAAAATACATATGCAAAATCACAAGAGCTGGCAATCCTGATTTCTTAATAATCATGCTAACATAGCATTAAGCTGCCCAGACGTCTCTCAGCTGCATGTTTTGAAGGTGTGAGCTACCTGTTCCCAAGGCTGGTCCTGTGACAGCAGAACTGCTTTTATTTCACAATGTGCTTTATATGTGTTTTGACCTCAAGCATTTTGTCATCTTTACCAGAAGGAACTATTATGAAGAGTGCTTTTCGTTATGCCCTATAAATCCTTGGTTGCCCACTGCAGGAGCCTGATGGAAGCGATCAATCTGCCAAGGAATTACTACAGCAGCAAGCCTGCAAATGCTTTACGGTTTACTTACTCTAATTGTTCATTTCATGCCAAAAGTGTGAGGGTGATGCTGATCATACCTATTCAGCTTATTGCATTTGGGGGGTAGTTTTTTCTAAGAAACTGATTCCATTCAGGACTACGCATATTCAGAAATCTGAACCACAGGATTTTCAGACATGCTTTATTGGCAAACGGGTTTGCCACTGAAAAGCAACATCTCGCCCCAAGTGTTTGCATGTGCTGTATTGTATTTGCACACCCAAGTTTGCCCACAGCTGTTTGCCACTGCCTCTGATCTGAGCCTCTCCCCTCCTTGTCTCCTCTCCTTCCTCCTCTTCTCCATTCCTCTCACTTAACAACCTTCCCTGCACTCTGAGTCTGTTTCTTGTAGCCCCCAAGGTTCTCATTTCCTCTCCTTGGACCTGCCTCTGGCATACCAGCACCCTTTCTTTTCTCCTGCTGCTGGGAGAAGTCTGAGAGAAGCAGCACAGAGACTGGTGCACCACACTGTGGTATCCTGGCATACACATTTTTGCAAGCAATTTCCTGTAATCTATGCATGTTTCTGCACACTTTCCCCAAATATATGCATTTTTGCACAAGGCGAAAGATTTGTACGATCTGAGGAGAAGCCAAGCTCTTGGTTAAACATATGAAGGATGAGAGTAAAAATAAATTACAAAATGTGTCTGGATTAAAGATTGAAAGGAAGGTTAAGTATTTAGGTGTATGGTTAACAGCAGATAATATAAATCTGTATAAAGATAATTATTTCAAAACCTGGGAAGATATTAAAATTAATTTTCAAATTTGGAACAGAATGAATCTTTCACTGTTAGGCAGAGTCTGGGCTATAAAAATGAATGCATTACCTAGATGTTATTTTTGTTTCAATCAATTCTAGTGTTTTTCTATTGGCAAGAAAAGATTGTTTCAACGCATGGCAAAAATATATTTCTAAATATATTTGGCAAGAGGGAAAACTGAGAATAAAATATAAAATATTGATAAGATGCAAAAGAGAGAGGAGGTATCTCCCTGCCAGATATGAGGTTATATTATGAAGTATCTTGTCTTTGTTGGTTGAAGGAATGGATGACATTGGAGAATTCACATATTTTAGACTTAGAAGGCCATGATAATATGTTCAGTTGGCAAGCTTATTTATGGTACGAAAAGGTGGAAGTACATAAAGGATTTCCAAATCATATAATTAGGGAAAAAATGTATAATGCGATAAATACAAAAATCTACTCGAGGCAAAAACATCACTTTGGCTCTCACTGTTGGAAGCTATAGCGGTAAAGAAAAGGAATATAATAGAAGGGTGGACAACTTATAGAAATTTATTAAAACAAGAGTGAGGAGAGTATCAATTGAAAGAATCGAAGGAACTACCAGGAAAATTAACAATATGGATACAATATCATCATTTGAATGAAGTATTTAAGAAAGATAGGATACAAGGGTTTGGGGAACAAATATCACAACCGGAGAGAGATTTGTTGGTATGCAAAAGTGCTTGGTCCCAGCTCCTGCCAACCCTAGCGGTTTGAAAGCACGTCAAAGTGCAAGTAGATAAATAGGTACCGCTCCGGCAGGAAGTTAAGCGGTGTTTCCATGCGCTGCTCTGGTTCGCCAGAAGTGGCTTAGTCATGCTGGCCACATGACCCGGAAGCTGTATGCCGGCTCCCTCGGCCAGTAAAGCGAGATGAGCGCCGCAACCCCAGAGTCGGCCACGACTGGACCTAATGATCAAGGGTTCCTTTACCTTTAAAAGTGCTGTCTAAAATGTGTAAGATATTATTGGAATGGGAGACAAAGGATAAGCAAGTAAAATCCTCAATGATACATTGGGCAATAGATATTGGTTATAATAGAGATATGGAAGCATGGGAACGATAGTGGAATATGGATATAAAATTTACAGCGTGCTATGGTTTAAGAGAAAATTATATGAAAATGTTTTATTGATGGTACCTAACACTGAGTAAACTGGCAAAAATGTATAAATCAAAATCAAATAAGTGTTGGAAATGTAAAGAGAAAGAAAGTTCTTTTTATCATATGTGGTAGTCTTGTAGTATAAGGCTAAAGCTTACTGGGAAATATAAGAAATCAAGATAACAAACATTTTATAAAAGAATGGAAATGGTTTAATGAATATTTACAAATAAACTGTAAACAGATAAGAACATTGGCAGGATTATTGTAATAACCTGCAGTTTTAGTATATATTTAAAGTAGATGAATAAATGAGTAAGTAATGAGTAATTTGGAATATGCAGAGAATATAAAAAATAAATTTAAGGAACTGCAGAAAGAGGGGGAAGGAAGTCAAGTTTTGAAATATTAAAATGATTGAAATGTATAAAACTGAAAATCATATATGCATTTTGTTACATTTTTTGGTGCACATTCTTTATCAAGGTAAACAAAGGCTTAACAGGGCAACTGAATGTGGTCAGTATACTGCCCTATGTTTCTGACTATACACTGTGGGAAAGGCAGTTGGGAAGAGTAATGACCTCTGGAAATGCATGCCTACCTTCTTCATCCTCTGGACAGATTTGTCCTGCCTCTTTTCACACACGAATAATGCCAAGCTCTTTTGACTATTGTTGCCTGTGACATTTCTCTGAGGGGAAGTTATTCCTTTAGAAATCTGGCACATTGATCTCATGGGCTGTCTTTCCTCCATAGATGATGCTACATTAGGCTCTCTCAGCGCCTTTCATCTTAGTTGGACATGACCTCAGCTATTATGTAGAAAAGCTACTTGAAAAATACCAAAACCACGGGAGGCACGAGCGAAGCAGAGAAGCATAATTAGAAAGATCAACAAGTATAGCTTCTCTTCATTCAAAGCAGTTCAATTACTAACTTCCGCAGTAGTAATGCTTACAAAGTAAGCATTTGTTCTGTTATTCGCACTCCGTTTGATAAAACGGCAGGAAGCCTGGGCATTCCGACTAGTACTTAATGGCAGCTTTTATTCATGGTGCGGAAGCAAGAACTTGTTTCACTAATTAATTTGCTTCACATAAAACGGGGCATCAGCTAATGTGGTGTCCTCCATTTTGGGCTACAAAGCCCTTCAGTTCCAGCAAGCACTGCTAACAATAATTAACAAGATGCTTACAGTGACATCCTATACATGTCCACACAGAAATAAGTCCCACTGGGACCTACTCCCACATAATTGTCTTTAGGACTGCCACCTCAATGAAGTACAAATTATGAAACAATTACTTGTAGGAATTCCTGCTGTACAATGTTAGAAAGTAAGCCTTCTTTACCTTCTCCTAGGCCAGACTGGATCCTAATCCAGCACCACTACATTCCTTAAAGGCTCAACATCACTCTAATGATATTAAGTCAAGAGCTGTTGATCCTGCTGGACCAGCATCTTAAGAGACAAAAGTATTAGGAATTCTGGGATACAAACATCCTCAGCGACGTGGATCAATGAGGCACTTGACTGGGAGGATTCACAGAAGGTGTTTTATCATTCGGCAAACACAAACACCCCCTTGACCTTTTGACGCAGCTGCTGTTGCTGCCAGTTGCTTGTGAGATCCTGAGATCCACAGTTTCACATTCCTGCTCTCCCTTTCTGTCAACCTGTAACTGGACCTTGACATCCCACTGACCATGTTGATGCTACTAGCATCACTGCCTCTCCTCTGCTCAGCAAAGGGCCATTGTGACCGTATCACTAGAGCAAAAGTCAGAGGTTTCGCAGGTGATGCCACTATGGATTATACTTCAGCTCTAAGCAGAGGAAAGATGAAAGGTTCTTAATCTAAGGGTCGTGTGTTCAAGCCCCATGTTGGGCAAAAGACTGGATTGGATTGATGACCATCGTGGGCCCGTCCAACTCTACAATTCTATGATTCAAGGCAGCAGCTCCAACTTGAGGAAGGATTATGCTTCACAACAGTAACATTCTAAGAACTAATAACATCCAGCATAAACAGACCCTTCTGTCCTCCCAGAAATGAAGAAAGGCATGAAGGCTATAGATTTCCTTTGATATATATTTGTTAAATGTTTTGCTTATATCTATAGAGCTTCCATAAGAATAATAATATGAGACTATACACAGACAATTTTCAAAAAGAACGGAAATCCTCCCTATTTTCTAAATGGGAAAAATGTTTCAATAAGATTTCTTTAACATGTATTTCATACAATACAATATATCATTTTATTTGTAACAAAAGGGGTTGCTTTGTATCATTACATTCATTGTTTTAAAAGCAATTTATCCTACTTATATAACGTGCATTCATTTCTTACAGATTATTGAATTTGCCTTTGCTATTTATAATGATGATGAATGTCTCAAAATGAATCCTTTTCTTCCTACACTTAACATGAAGGGAAACCTTCACCTTCCACTGAGTGGATCCAGATGCTGTAAATGTTGCTGTTATTATTTATTTATTCATTCATTCATTCATTCATTCATACATACATACATACATACTTGCCATTTTCTCTGGCTGGATCTACACAGATATAAAAAATGCTATGAAAATGCTATTTTAAAAAATGCTATAAAAATAAATATGCAATTTTCCATTGGGCTCAACAACACCATCTGGTGTCTCATTTATACAATGCACTTATAATGTTATAATTGCAGCTGTGTAGCTGAGTCCTGAGACTCAAGGCATCTTACAGATAAGAGCAAAAGCCGCTAATAACATAGAATACCTATTATTGAAATACAATTAAATGTTTATAGAATTAAAACTATCAATCACACCAAACAAATGATTGCAATAAAAACAGCATGGCACCAGCCCTTTAACTAAAAGCAGTCAGTTCCTCAAAGCCTGTTGGAGCAAGAACATCTTCAGCTGCCAGCAGAATGGACAAGGGAAGGAGTTCCAGAGTCTGGGAGTAGCCACCACCAAGAAGGCTCTCTTATGCTAGTGAGGGTGGCTGAATTGCCTCCCCCAAGGATCTCAAACCCGGGCAGGTTTGTCTGAGGGAATATGGTCTTCCTAAGCCCTGTAGGAAAGGCCTACTGTTAAGGAAAGGCCTTCTGATTTAACAATACAGCAGGGCCCCAATCAAAAACTGCATTCAAAGGCTGCTCTTTGTAATGTTTGCCATGCTAGAAAATGCACAGAAGGGAGGCATGCACCATGGGGATGGCAGAAAACAGTTGGAGGCATACATGCACCCAAGAAGAAACAGAAAGTAATCCTATAGGATGCAGGAGTGGGGGCTAGTCTGCCTGTCATCTGTGGCACCCACCCAAGCCTTGGGTTTTATACATGTCAGAAGGGTCTTGAAAACATGTTTTTGGTGTGAGGAATTCAAAACTATTACTATTTTTTTCTTCAACAACATTTAGCTTGGTAAATCTACATTTGATTAAAAAGCACATAAACTTCTCGGAAAACCAAAGAATTTTAATGTTACTTTCTGAATATGTCAGGTAATGCTAAATATTAATAATATTATTAATAATTAGTTGTAATAATATTAATATATACTATAACTGCAAGTACTTGGCAATCATTTTTAATGATTTCTATGCAATTTGCCATGCATATTACTTACTAAGTAAAACAAAGTTATATTAATTTAACCAAAATATCTTTTGAATTCCCATCATGTTACAATTTTTTAGAACTCCATATTTTTGGAATTTGAAAGTTTTAAAATTCAACATGCCCTAATGGGACAGCCTTGTCTATTCTCACCTGGAGCCAGAAGCTGGGAAGACACAGAGGCCTGACTTGCTCTCAGTGATGAGTCCCAACTACAGTTTGCCCGCCTTGCTGCTAGAACGCTAATGGAGGATGCAAACTGTTGGAGTGTTGAAGCTGTGAGCCCTTCCATCATCTCACATTCCACCTGTATACATGTGTAAATAAAACCACGAATCACAAAAAACATAGTATTCTTTAATGATCTTCAATCCTATGTAGGAAGTCTCTCACCACCTGGAGGCGTGGGTGTTTGCAACAGCTTTCTGTCAAAGAGCTGATTAGATTCATTGCTTGGGAGGGGATTTTGATGGTATAATTCATGTCACCAACCTCTTTGGACCCGTGGGAACACTGGCAAGCCAGAGATATTGTTGTGGGAACCACAAGTGCACACAACCAAGCACACACTGCAACCTATTCTATTGGCTACAGTAAATGGCTAAACTTAATAAATGGCAATTTATTTGGCTTAGGAAACTGCCAGATATGGCAACTAAGGCTTTAATTAAAAAGACAAGAGAAGGAGGGATCGTCGCCACAGCCAAGGGGTGAGGCTGGGTTGGGCCAGGTGTGCAGGGAGGCAGCGGGTGCAGGTGCCCTCCTAGCCCACGGGAGGCAAGGGACTGCAGAGGATTGGAGCTGGGAGGGGGCGGAAGGGAATGGGCAAGGCCTGGCTTGGAGTGGGGAGCTGGGAACGCAGCACCAAAAAAGTGCAGAAAAAAAATCACGAGGGTCAAATAATGAACACTGTTACACCTAATCAGAAACAGCCATTGCCGCAGCCAATTGAAAAACAGACCAATTGCCAAACACAATCGCCAGCTACCAGCAAAAGAAAAAAAAAGTTCTGGGTTTAAGCAGTGGATGCCCACAGTAGTGTGGGGAGAAGCGGGAGCACAAATGGAAAAAAACAACAAAACAACAGCGCAGATGGGCCGATGGCGCACGTGCCAGCAGTGAGGGCTCTGCACACCCTCTCTGGCACGCATGCCATAGGTTCACCACTGCTGTAATATTGCATCGTATTATCAGGCTGTTAAACAAGCCTCATTAAGTAACTGGCTTCTCTCGGAGGAAACTGTTGAAAACAAAAGAAGAAATTAATAAAAGGTTTAATATGGTACCATAAAAAAAATGCTTTATAAACTTGAGTACAATTCTGTTAGCAAGGGCGTAGCCAGGATTTATTTGGGGGGCGGGCAGACTTTATGTTGAGGGTGCAGAACCATGTTGTCTGCGATGCAAATGGTCAGTTAAGTATTTTTATTTACTTACTTGATTGGCGGGCAGCTCCCCCCCCCCCGCTGCGCCCATGTCTCCTAGTCTATTTCTCCCTAGCAGTCAAGATCAAGTCTGTGTCCTGGTTTATGACTATCCACATCTTTTTAAACAATGAACCATCACATATCAGGTGTGACAAGTGATGTATCAATATGGATATATCACAATCTACATAGTCCTGAAAATTTGGTAAACGGTCAAAACGGTCCAGTTTATGAAGAGAGGAGAAGGGGAGGTGTAATACCTTTGTGCTTCCAGTACTTTCAGGCAAGAAATACCCCATTATCTGTGTGTAGAAAATCTTATCAAATGAGGGAGAAAAGTAACTGAGTTCAAATCCCCTGTGCAAAGATTTTTTTATATATTCTTGTTATTAGATCTGAGTTTGTTGCTGAGTACGTTGTAACCTTATGAAAAAGTGGGCGAAGGATTTGGGACATCACATGAAGAAGTGGAATTGGATCAGTATGTGTTTTTGTGATAATATTCATTGAGTACCAGTGATATTTTTCTAGGGGGAAAAGTGCCAGAACTCACCACGAATCCTCCCTTGTTCTCTTATTATGGCAATGACACCCACCCGGGAGGTGCCAGAACTGAGTTCCAGTGAGTTCCGGCTGAAAAAAGGCCCTGCAGAGTCCTGTTCCAATTTGGGTGTGCAGCCCATGGCAGCCATGCTATTTTGGCACCCAGGACACTTTTTTCGAGATGGGAGGACAAGCACCTCTTTTTTTTAACCAAAAGAAAGTACAGGATCGTATACTGAGGAACATATTGCTTAAAACTAATATTAGCTGGTCTGATTTAACAACAAAAACTCAGTATCAATACTCTCCAAGTTAAGTCAGAGTTATCATTCTGTAAATATTTGGAGTTTGCTGTCCAATAATGCAACCTTTTCAAACCAAAATTCTGCTTATTTTAAATACTGTAAAGCAGCCATAAGCTGTAACCTTTATGATAACCTAGCTCTTACTGCGATCACTGCAGATGGTGACAGCAGCCACGAAATTAAAAGACGCCTGCTTCTTGGGAGAAGGGCAATGACAGGCCTAGACAGCATCTTGAGAAGTAGAGACATCACCTTGCCAACAAAGGTTCGTATAGTTAAAGCTATGGTTTTCCCAGTAGTGTTGTATGGAAGTGAGAGCTGGACCATAAAGAAGGCTGATCGCCGAAGAATTGATGCTTTTGAATTATGGTGCTGGAGGAGACTCTTGAGAGTCCCATGGACTGCAAGAAGATCAAACCTCTCCATTCTGAAGGAAATCAGCCCTGAGTGCTCACTGGAAGGACAGATCGTGAAGCTGAGGCTCCAGTACTTTGGCCATCTCATGAGAAGACTCCCTGGAAAAGACCCTGGTACTGGGAAAGATGGAGGGCACAAGGAGAAGGGGACGGCAGAGGACGAGATGGTTGGACAGTGTTATCAAAGCTACTAACATGAGTTTGACCAAACTGCGGGAGGCAGTGGAGGACAGGGGTGCCTGGCGTTCTCTGGTCCATGGGGTCACGAAGAGTCGGACACGACTAAATGACTAAACAACAACAACAAGCTCTTACTGCAAACCCGTCTTTAATACTTGACTTTCTATTTTTGTGAAATGCACGTTTAGACCACCAAGCATACATCTCACTCATATGGAAAAAACATCAGCATAATTTGTTATACCAAAGCCAATTTATTCTAAATGGTAAATGCCCTATAGAGAAGAAACCCATCCTGTTTTAATATAATTGTGAAAGCAGGACACAGCTCCAGCAGCTTCCATGCTGAAAATAAATGACCATCATGGAGAAATGCAACAAATAAGGACAGAATGCACTTTGCAGGTAGTCACAAGTGCTATTGTTTCAGAGTGTGGTTCTTTATGGTTTTAATTAAAGTAACACTACTGGGATTTTTAAAAGGCTGCAGATTAGGTTTCTGGATTCAAACTGAGTTGAGGAAATAGGTAGGAACCTGAGCATATCCTTTGCTGGGTAGACCAGACAACTGGACTAAGAGCTCCCTGTTGTAGGATATGAAGTTTGTGAACATATTATCATTATTTTGTGTGATCTCAGAAGCTAAGCAGGGTCAGGCCTTGTTAGTACTTGGATGGGAGATGGTCTGGGAAAACTGGGTGCCATAGGCTTTGTTGAGATTGCTGCCTTGCAGAGGGTTGGGCTAGGTGACCCATGAAATCCCTTCCAATTCTACGATTCTATGATTATTATTTCTTAAACTCCTAAAAACCCAGGTGCTGCATAAATCATAATTTAATCCAATAGATCCTGTCAGTAGGTTCACAACCTAAAAAAATGAACTGATACAAGAGTAAGGATAGAGAAGAGGGAAAACGGAGAATGTGCAGTATACATAACAAGGCAGCCATTAAATTCCCAGCTGTTTTCCCCCTAATTGTAGCAAGAAACCTGAAAGTAAATGTTCCATAATGCTTTGGGGGTGTTTTCTGCTAAGGGGACAGGACACCTTCACCGCATCAAAGGGACGAAGGACGGGACCATGTATCGTCAAATCTTGGGTGAGCACCTCCTTCCCTCAGCCAGGGCATTGAAAATGGGTCGAGGATGGGTATTCCAGCATGACAATGACCCAAAACACACGGCCAAGGCAACAAAGGAGTGGCTGAAGAAGAAGCACATTAAGGTCCTGGAGTGGCCTAGCCAGTCTTCAGACCTTAATCCCATCAAAAATTGGTGGAAGGAGCTGAAGGTTTGAGTAGCTACACATCAGCCTCGAAATCTTCCTGACTTGGAGAGGATCTGGAAAGAGGAGTGGGACAAAATACCTCCTGAGATGTGTGCAAACCTGGTGGCCACCTACAAGAAACGTCTGACCTCTGTAATTGCCAACAAGGGTTTTGCCACCAAGTACTAAGTCAACTTTTGCAAAGGGATCAAATACTTATTTCACTCATTAAAATGCACATCAATCTCTTGGCTTCTGGGTTTCTGGGGGTTTTCCTGTTGTTATTCGGTCTCTCACAGCTACAATAAACCTCATTAAAATAATGAACTGGTCATTTCTTTGTCAGAGGGCAAACGGGCAAATTTAGCAGGGGATCAAATACTTTCCCCCCTCACTGTAGATGGGGAAAACAAGATGAAAATGAGTTCAATATAGAGAATGTATCAATGGCCACTGATAAGACAGAAAAGCTGCCAGATGTGCCAGATGACTCTAACTTAATGCTTTCAAAAGATATTTAGAAGGAGGCTTACAAAAAGTAGGAGTAGTGCTATACCATTAATGTGTAGGTTTTTCTTAAAGGAGCTACTTGGGAAATCAGTAGAAAAGACAAAGACCCTGTGCAGAACATGGTGTAATTTCAGAACAAGAAAAATTAATTTCAGAATGACTAGCCGCCTGAAGCCTTTGGAGCGCAGCGGGAACTCGTGCTGCGCTCCAAAGGCTTCGCAACCTTGCCGCCGCTCCCAGCCCCGCAGCTAAAAACGAAGCCAAGACAGCAAACGGGATCCATCCCACTCACTGTCTTGGCTTCTTTGCTCTTTGGGGCGGGGGGGGGGGGGAATAAGTTTTTTTCTTGATTCCTCCCCCTAAAAACTAGGTGCACCCTATGGTCCGGTGCGCCTTATGGAGCGCAAAATACGGTAATTAGGAAGTCTGCCAAGAGCTTCAGCCACTTTTCCAGTGGTCGTGAGTTGGGGGGAAGTGTGAGAACTGCTGATGTAAATATTGCTTGCTATTTTGAAGTAAACTTATGTTTTTAATGAAAACTTTTCACACATTTTAATCATATTTAGGCTATGTACAATATGTGTTAGGACAAAAACACTGGTGCAGGCTCTTTATAGGTAATATCACACTTTCTGGTTAATACAGTGGTACCTCGGGTTACATACGCTTCAGGTTACATATGCTTCAGGTTACAAACTCCGCTAACCCAGAAATAGTACCTTGGGTTAAGAACTTTGCTTCAGGATGAGAACAGAAATCGGGCGGCGGCAGCAAGAGGCCCCATTAGCTAAAGTAGTGCTTCAGGTTAAGAACAGTTTCAGGTTAAGAACGGACCTCCGGAACGAATTAAGTACTTAACCCGAGGTACCACTGTACAAGCAAGTCACAACTCCTTTATAGCTGCTAGTCTGTGAGAATATAGCAGCAAGCTGTGACCGACGACTGTTTCGCAGGAGTCCCCCAGGGAAAGAGATGGAAGGTTGGTGAGATCTCCCCAAAGACGTGATTCATATCGTTCACAAGTAACACAGAAAATGAAACACACTGATTAGAAAACACACTGCAGCCCTGATTTGAAAGAGGATAGTATTCATGGAATCATTTTGTCAAGAACTATTAAGAACCTACAGACTCGCATCATTCAGCACCCCCCCTTCAAAATGTAACAGTCCTGTCTATTGGACATTTATCAGAATTTTGGTCAGTTTAGTTTTAAATGACTCAATCAATAGGGTTTTGGAGGGCACATCTCTTGGGAGATAATTGCACAGGAAAATAAATTGCACTGTCAGGAAGATTTCTCTGATATTCAGCATTTCAGGTCAAGCACATTCACAGACTCCTTCATAGGTTTGTTTTTGTTGTTTAAATGAAACCTAAACCTTGTCCTCCCCCCCCCCCCGACTACTCAGATGAAAGAATACATGTTTTCGAGAGAGAAACACCTCCCCCCCCCACAAAAGACATTTGGCCTTGCCAGCTATGCCATGCCATGCCATGCCCTCCACCCCCATCCTCAAATAGCTGCTCAGCATTCCATGCCCACTGGACACTGTTAGTCATCATTGAGCCATTGGGAGTTTTCTCCCCCTGTATATATTGCATTTTGGCAAACCTATAGGTAACTCCCTGTTTTGTGGATGGATTTTGGCCTACCTACCTAAGAATCCACATTTCAATAATGAGTTTAGTATATAGGATGTTGCTGTTTTTTTTTTAAAAAAAAACAGCAGTGAACAGTATTGTGCAATAGAAACAGGCTTCGAAGCACCACTACTTGAAAATATGAGCAATTTAAATAACTGAAAGGCAAATGGAAACATCTACACAGCATTGCATTACAGACACAATGCTAAGAGTGGCTCTAAAATGAAATGGGAGGGAGAACAACCACATAAGAGGAAAGAAACAGCAGCGACGGAGGCCTTCGAGGACTCCTGACCAAAATCATGTTAGATTCACACCAAGCCATTCATGTTTATTTCACAGGCTCTTAGGGGAAGGATGACTAATTTGGGAGTGATTGTAATATGGTTAATTTTGCTCAATTTCAGCTAGCTAGTATGAATAGCCTGATCTTTTTCATCTTTTGTGATGCCAAACAGCCCATACTTCAACACCAGACTAGATTCATGATTTGTGACCATCTTATACAGTAGCCCCCTCACCCACAAAAAAGCCCACACACGCCAATCAGCAGAAATCAGTTTTCCAAACATGAAAACCAAGAGGTATCACTTGATCTACAATATTCTGTGTGCTGCTCAGCTCCACCATTCAAGATGCTATGCAGCATTGCAAGCAGAACATAATACCAGCCACAGCGTGACATAAGCATAAATAATTCATACACCCACAATGGCATTGTTAAAAATAGACTATTCTTTGTGACACTATCAGACATGCTCCTTTGAGAATTTGTTGTACCTCAAGACAAGAGGCTTTCAAAGTGGATGGGGAACGACATCTTCATCCGTGCCTGTGTGCAAAGCCCCATTAGTAAGGCACAATATCAAGGTGCAACTGCTAACTCAGTGAAGCTCCGTTTCAAAACCATTCAGTCACACAGCTCCACATGCATATATGGGGCAAGGAGGCAGTTGATCTTGAAGCAAACCAAAATCTATCCCAGACATCTGCAGACTGTGGCCTATGGCAGTGCCCTTGCAAAGTGATTCAGAACTGGGGATGTGGCAACTGAGGTCTTGGCAAAAAAAAAAAAAAAGAATTTCTGCAAGAGCATGCATGCCCTGCCCCCGCCCAAGGGATGTGGGTGGCGCTGTGGTCTAAACCACTGAGCCTCTTGGGCTTGCTGATTAAAAAGTCGGCAATTCGAATCTGCACAGTGGGGGGAGCTCCCATTGCTTTGCCCCAACTCCTGCCAACCTAGCAGTTTGAAAGCATACCAGTGCGAGTAGATAATTAGGCAAGGGGAAGGTAAACAGAGTTTCTGTGCACTCTGGCACTTGTCATGGTGCTCCATTGCACCAGAAGCAGTTTAATCATGCTGGCCACATGACCTGGAAAGCTGTCTGCAGACAAATCTCCCTTGGCCTGAAAGCAGAGATGAACGCCGCACCCCATAGTCAAATTTGACTGGGATTAACCGTCCAGTGGTCCTTTACCTTTAACTATGCCCCCCCCCCAAAAAAAAAACATGACAGTGCCACGAAACTCCTGGGTGGATTATGTGGACCTCCTGGGGTCCTCAGACCACCCGCTGGGAACCACTGTTTTAGTGTATTGTCGTTTTTTTTCCTTTTTTATGGTTTTATCTTTTTGTAAGACACTTTGAGGGGATTTTTTAACAACCAAACTGAGTATAAATCTTATGAAACAAACAAACAAACAAATAAAAACCATAACAGGGCCTCACATTCACACATGGTAGATGGTAAACACTTCTCAGTGACACTTAAGAAACAAAACAATGTATTTTTCACACTTTTGCTAATATTTTGTTGCATGCAGCATTGTAAACTAAGCAGCCATCTCTCCAGCTTTCACTCCAGCTATTCAAATTCCAGTTCAGATATTCATTCAACCGTATGAATGTGATTAATAGTGTTGGCATCTGTCTGTCTTGAGAGACAATGGCAGGTGCCTTCGAGGGTGAAGCCACACCTCTGTGCTAGCAGCACCGAAGTAACCTCCTTGGGGCATGGAGGTCCGGGATGCTCAGAATACCAGACACCTCCCCCTCTTGGCCTCACTGCTGGGCTCCAAAGGAAAGCTGAGCAAGACGTCTGGCACCAGCACGGCTGCAGGAGTTGCTGGAAGGAGGCAGACAAGTCGCCATTCCACTGTCTTAGGGGCTCCACTCCAGATTTGTGTAGGGTTTACTCCTTAACTTTTCCTCTCCCAAAGATATCACACAAGGCAGTGGAAGGGATTATTATTATTATAATAATTATATATTTATACCCCCACTTTCCCCCCCAATGGGACTCAAGGGGGCTTACAGATAAAAACAATAATCACTTAAAAATAAGGGAAATAATTAAAAATAATTAAACTATAGAATTAAAACTATATACATGTATATAAACTCTTTTAAACATACATATAATCCCAATGAAATCAGCATCGCACCAGCCCTTTCTTTAACTTTACAAGAACTGCTTTGTGAGTTCTGCCTGAAACATGGCCTATGAAGACCTTAAACAAACCAATGGCCATAGTCCCAGTCTTTGACATTCGCCAGTTGCATAGACCACGTTTTACAGCCTCACCTCATCATCAGCCATGGATATCTTACAGGTAGGTACCTCCTGAGAGTTTCCTCCCAAGGTGCTGTCCCTCTTGCCCTCTTCTCCATTTTTCTGGCCTCTGTGGACTCCTTTTTAATCTCCCATCATTAAAGGGGCTGGGTGAATCCCAGCAGCTACAAAACAAGCTCCCACACCCCTCTGTCTCTAGTGGGAGGGCACTTGAAGACCATTTGGAGTCAAGTTATTTCGAGTACCAACAGTCTGGGGAGCCTGTGTTTGAATGCCAACGAAACAAAAGCCTATGCTGCTGAGGTCAGAATGTTTCTGGCTCCTCACCATGGAAACCCACAAGCATGGGTTCAGGCTTCATCAGATTCCAGAATGAGCACTATGGTGGCAGTTGGATGAGAAGGACAGGCAGAGAGGCCCAAGAACATTCCCTCCTCTCAGGTCAAGGGATTCTCATTCATTCCGACCTAGGCTGAATAGTGTGAGTGGTGGAAGTTACTCATGAGTAAGTCAGTGAGGCAGACAAAGCCCAGCCTGATCTCACAGCACAGGCAGGATGGAGGGAATGGAAGCAGTCATCCCTTGTTGCGGATAGGTCTGAACATCCATGTGTTTTCCGCTATTTTGCAAGTTTGTTGTCATATTGTTTTCTACCGTCCACATCAGGAAATGTTGGTCAGTTAGTCATGACAGCTAAACGGAATCTCCATGCACAAAATAAGTTCCTCTCTTAATTCCAGATATCCATGTGGACTTCTAGGGTCTTTGGACGGCTGCTGGGAGAAACAAAACATTGAGCTAGATCAAGGGTGCGGAACCTTTGTCAGCTTGAGGACCACATTCTCTTCTGGGCAACGTTCTAGGGGCCATTCCAGTGGTAGGTGCAGGCAAAGGCAAAAGAATAAGAGAATTATAGAGTTGGAAGGAACCACAAGGGTCATCTCGTCCACCCCCTGCAACGCAGGAATCTTTCACTCAGCAGGGGGCTTGAACCCATAACCCTGAGATTAAGAGTCTCATGCTCTACCAACTGAGCTATGGGTACTGTGTGGAGCAATGGATGTAAATTTTATCTTTGAACAGTAGGCTAGTTTCTCATGTACTCACACACGCCCCTCTCTATCCTCCCCCATCCAGGCAAGTAAAAGGCATTATCAGGGTCCAAGGACACATTTGAGCCAGGCAAAAGCACTCAAGGAGAATGCAAAGCAGGACTGGTGCTGAGCATGGCCCAGATGGAAGGGTGTGTGGCTGGGCAGGGTCTGTACTGCAGGGAAAGGCCTGAGGGCCAGGTAGAGAGGCCTGCAGGGCTGCATTTGGCTCCTGGCCCTGAGGTTTCCCACCACTGGGCGAGACAGACCATCGGTTTAATGCAATAAGCCAGGGGTATGCAACCTTAGGCCCATGGGCCGAATGTGGCCCAATTGCCTTCTAAATCCGGCCTGCGGACAGTTTGGGAATCAGAGTGTTTTTACATGAGTAGAATGTGTCCTTTTATTTAAAATGCATCTCTGAGTTATTTGTGGGGCATAGGAATTCGTTCATTTTTTTTTTTCAAAATACAGTGCGGCCCCCCACATGGTCTGAGGGACGGTGGACCGGCTCACGGCTGAAAAAGGTTGCTGACCCCTGCAATAAGCGCTTACATTTCTAATCAGCACAAACTTTCTTAGCAGGATCTGAGGTGTAGCAGTGGCTATTAGCCATAACGAGGAATGGGCAAATATGTTGATTTCTGTTTCTCTCCGTTTCTTATTTTTTTCAATCTTAAATTCAGTTCTCCACATTTCCATATCTGACTGCAATTTCAAATAGATAGATAGATAGATAGATAGATAGATAGATAGATAGATAGATGAATGGTTTTTACAAAATTTCATCAGAATTTATAATGCATTTTATTTTCAAGACTATATAGAGACCTATGCATACGTTACCCTAGTGTGTGCGTGTGTGTGTGTTTGCACAGATTACTAGGCTAGCAAATATTTATTGCAAAATTCTGAGACATGCAGATTTTGAAGGATGGCTGTGTTTCAGTTTGCATGTTGTTTTGGAGAGTATGAATTATGCAAATTCACTTTTAAATGTGAACTATATTGAGTTTCTCTTGCAATCCCATTGTAAACAACAGAAACCTCCATAATCAGAAGTAGCATGGCACTATGTGGGGTAAATAGCAAGGGACGGCCATCACTGTCATGCCCTGTTTATGAACCTCCAGGCACATCTGGATGACCACTTATAGCAGAATGCTGGACTAGATTGACCTTAACATGGCAATTCCGACATTTTATTTTAGTTTTTCAATTCATTGATTTTGGCACAGAGATATATATGCCATTTTCCCATTCACAAATTCTTAACTCCGTTAGGTCACTGCCTCTCCTCTCTCTCACTCCACGTAACAGATGCAGGAAAGGCTTTTCTTTCTAGCTACAGTATAGTAAGAGAGGAAGGGATTGCAGCTGTTCTCTCATTATTAGAAAAAGCACATCTAGCAATTTTCCTGTTCAGGATACGGAGCCAAGATTCCTTAATAAGGGTCACAGGCTGTGAAGTCACTGGGACATTTGGGAGAACCCTCTGCATACCACTAAAAATGTCAACTGGGAAGACTACAAATATTATTACAGTCACTTCAAAGCCAGTAACAACTTTAGCCTGCCTCACAGCAACTAATTTTTAATAGGAACCTTATTTTGAACCAAGCACGTGTTGACTGGTGAGGAACATTGGCTTCACCCATCAGCTCATTCTCACACACAACATAATAAAAATATTATTTAATCCTCTATCCACATCAGTATGAACAGCAGCAGAGGCTTTTCCAAAGTACACCCCTTTAAGCATCTTGCCTGCCACTCCCATTTCTCTGCACCTTGACTTCTGCATGGTAGGGAGTAGCTGAGGTGGAAAAAGAGAAAGTTCTGAATGCCCCTCGGTTGCTGTTCCCGTTGGGGAATGAATGAGGATTCAAGAGGCCATGTTATACCTTCCCAGAAAGTGGCTGGGATGCCCTAGGACCCAGGCCAAGCTGGTGACCAGGAGAGAATTCTTTGGAGTTCCAGTTGCATATCTTTAAGCGATAGCAATCACAATACTATAAACAACTCATGTGCTATGAATACCTCTTATTCTTACAGTCTTATTTCTACTTAGAAGCAAGCTTCATTGATATCAATGGGACTTATCGTCCCAGGTAGCTGTGTTTTGGGTTGCAGCCTTTAACTGGCAATAACATTATCAGAAAAAATGTCTAATATGGTCAAAGGCTCCTGAAAGCAAACACAAATGTACACAATACCTTTTTTGAACTGAATGCCCCCATAGAAGGATAAATTATTATACTAAGTAATACCAGCTTGTGTGAACAATGATGTCTTCCAGAAATAGATACAGTGGTACCTCTAGTTACGAACATAATTCATTCCAGAGGTCCGTTCTTAACCTGAAACGGTTCTTAACTAGAGGCGTGCTTTCGTTAATGGGGCCTCTTGCTGCCGCTGCACCGTTAACACACAAATTCCGTTCTCATCCTGGAGCAAAGCTCTCAACTCAAGGTAACTCTTCCAGGTTAGCAGAGTTTGTAACCTGAAGCGTTTGTAACCTGAGGCGTTTGTAACTCGAGGTAGCACTGTACAAGCTACTTCAGGCTAAAATTCTGCAAAGTCAATTTGCAACACAATTTAAATTAAATCTTAAGCATGAGAACTGTAAACTCACAGCTGGGTGGATACTAGTAGGCCTTTTTGCAATGAAGCAAAACTTTTGAGTCAATTGCTTAACCTCAATTTTAATTTACAAATGAGGAGATTACTTAATTTTTATAATTATGAAGCATGCATGCACTCATACAGCTGTAGAGAAACCTGCTGGGTAAAAAAAGCTTTGGCGGAAAACGATACCTCAATTTTAAAAAGGGGAAGGGGGGCACTTGTCTAATTAGTCATTTACAGGATTGATTGATTAATTAAGTTTGAGAGGGGAGAAAATAAAGCTTGTCACCAGCAAGTTAAATCCTTTTTGCAAATTCAAAGCTGTGGCAATTAGAAACAATTGCAGGGAACTCATTTGTAAAAGGTCAATACAATTATTTCTAAGGCCTGGAAAGCTCTCCTTCAATACCAGTCAGTGCTAGGAAGTACTGCAACAGCAACGGTTAGGTTTGCTAATAACCATGAGAGGGTTGTCTTACCATATTTTCGCACAGCGCAATTCACCATGGTACTGTGGCAGAAAACATAATTATTTCTGCTTGGGAAAGGAAGATACTGAATCTCTCAGCACATCATAGGTTTTGGAGTATATTTTCTCTTAAATCTTTTTTAGCGGAGAGAAAGGTTCCAACTCTTACACTGTAGTCATCACCTTTTGTAGAATAGCCACAATAGTACCTCAACATAGGTAAAGGGACCCCTGACCATTTGGTCCATTCGTGGCCGACTCTGGGGTTGCGGCGCTCATCTCGCTTTACAGGCTGTGGGTCATGTGGCCAGCATGACTAAGCCGCTTCTGGCGAACCAGAGCAGCACACGGAAATGCCATTTACCTTTCCGCTGGAGCAGTACCTATTTATCTACTTGCACTTTGACATGCTTTCAAACTGCTAGGTGGGCAGGAGCTGGGACCGAGCAACGGGAGCTTACCCCGTCGCGGGGATTCGAACCGCCGACCTTCTGATTGGCAAGCCTTAGCGCCACCCGTATTCCTCCACAGCACCACCCGCATCCCTATACCTCATCATACCATTCCACAAAATTAGCAGAAACATCTAACCCTCAAGCTAAAACATTTTCAGAGCGTTTCCCTTCTCTCCTGTCTCCTTCCTAGAAAGTTTTCCTTAAGTGACAAATATCATTCAATTTCACATCTGTATTTCTGTAGCATCAGCACTTCAGCTGCATTTCTCCTTGGCTGTACAAACTTCACTAAATGGTCATTACTGATACTCTGGTAACCTCCAATGGATTTGAGCAAGCTTAAAAGGACATGTGGCAGCAACTCCTTTGCAGATATATCTTTGTGTAGCTTGACCTGAATTGCATATAATCCTTTAAAGAAACAGCTTTGGATGATAGCCCCTCATAGCTCTTAAAAGAGGAGGGGGAAATGACTCTCAGTGACACTTATGTTGCCCCATTTTCACTCCTGTAAGTATTTTTCAATCCCAAGCAGAAAAAAATTCATTGTGACACCAAATTGAGCATCTTAAATCTCTAGTTGCTGAGTTCAGAAAAAGCTGGAATGCCACTAAGATAATTCTACATACATATAAACCAGTGCATTATACACATCTTAGCAATGCTTTTCAGAGTCAGCTATATAAAACAGGGATTCAGGTAGCTATGATCCATAGCTAAGATTCATTTGACAAATGTTGCAGCCCTGGGCATTATTTCATACTGGTATTAAATGATCAGTTTCAGTAGCCACAACATAAGAATGCAGGGTGGTGGTTTAAAGCTTTCCTTTATGTAGAAAGTTTACAGAGTACCAATAATCTCACTCTGCTGTTCTGATAAAATATTTAAGACTTGATCACAGCTTATTCTCCACTTTCCTCTTTTTTAATTGCTCTGTCAAACGAAATGATTTTTGAGGGACTGGCATTTTTTAGGCTATTCAATTGCACTACTTTGTGACTGAATGGTAGAATCAGAATCAGAAGAATCTTTATTTTAATCAGCCACTAGCCATAGCAATAAAATAAAATGTACTGAAGAGAGGTAAAAACTTAACTATGCAAAAGACATCTGGAGGTTTACATCAAAAATCAAATACGGTAATAGATCTTATTCTAACTGCCCCTGCTAAAATTTTTGCAGTTTTTCCTGTCACCTGATTATCTTGATCTGGTAGAAGAAAGGACACAGTAGCAATGGTTGAGCGACTCGATATGGATAGTAGCAGAGGAGTAAGAATATCACTCCTCAAATCTTTATAAAGTGTGCAGGCTAGAAGCACATGAGCTACTGATTCAATATTGCCATCTTCACATGGACATTTTTCCAGCAGAATTTTTTGAAATCAACCCTCAAGTACAGCTGAAGCCAGTGTATCTTGCATAAGTGAAAGTGTGTCTGTATTTTGGAATTGTTAAATTTTGCAAATAGGGTGTCAATGTTTCTTAATGACTAGGTGAAAAATAATCATACCAGTAGACTGGTAGGGTTTAAATTTAGCCAAAGCCAATAACTACCGTAAATGTCCTACACCAAATCTGTAATTCAACAGAGGGGAGATTAGCTTCCACACACAATGAAGCATTTGGAATACAGGATGGAACAGGAAAAAAATTGCCTTAAGAACTCAGACTGAATAGCGTCTGTAGATCCAAGGTGAGCACCTGTCCAAATGGGCTCAGGCCCATAAAGTAACTGTGCTAAGGGTTTAGCTTTAAACACTTCAAGTACTAATGATATGTGATTGACACCTTTCATATGGAAAAAGAATGTCAGAATTTTGGCGCTTTGAGAGGCTTTTTCCTTTGCATATTTCTGATGTGCTCCCCATGACCCTGTTGACTGAAAAGTAAGGCTGAGGTATTTAAACACTTTAACAGATTAACCATATACCATCTATGGGCCCTATAGTTTCTTGAAAACACCATGACTTTAGTTTTCTTGTAGTTCACAGCCAACTGTTCTCTTTGGCAGTGCAGTGGTACCTTGGATTACATACGCTTCAGGTTACATACGCTTCAGGTTACAGATTCTGCTAACCCAGAAGTAGTACCTCAGGTTAAGAACTTTGCTTCAGGATGAGTACAGAAATTGTGTGGCAGTGGCGCAGCAGCAGCGGGAGGCCCCATTAGCTAAAGTGGTACCTCAAGTTAAGAACAGTTTCAGGTTAAGAATGGACCTCCAGAAAAAAATTAAGTTCTTAACCCGAGGTACCACTGTATCCTGAGAATGCCCTCATCAATCTTTTCAGGCCCACTTTTGTTTGAGATAGAAGTACCGCATCATCTGCGTATAATAATATAGAGGTGGCTTTTGTGGCCAATTTAGGGGCATGAGACTCTGGGGATGTTGAACTCTGGACAATATCATTTATATATAAAGTAAACAGTGCAGGAACTAGGATACAACCTTGCTTAACTCAAACTCAATGACAAACTTATATGCAAATCGCAAGATTGCAATATAATCTATCACACTGCCTCCATGCTTTGTAAAGTGTGTATATTCCCCAGGCCAATCTCCCTTTATTGTACCGTTTAATATTAACAAGTCCCTCTGCATCACAGCTTGGGCTAAACAAAGCCCTAAATAATTACATTTATGATCTTTGGACAAATGGGAGGTACCTCTGGCTAAGTAAATATCTGGTTCCAGAATCTAATTGTGATTGGTGTACAAATTTACATTGTTGGTTCCCATACATTTGTTAAAATCCCCTGCAATGATAAACACTGCAGTAGTATGTAGGGATTCCAGAAATTCTATATAATTCTCTAGGTCTGTCCAGATAGTATTTACAATAGATTTCTTTTTGACAAGGTGGTATGTAGATGTTAATCAGCATAGACATAGACATGGCTGTTGTAGCTGCATTCAACTTTGCGGAGATGAAACATGCTAAACCCCCAATGGCCCTACAGCCTTTTGTTGAGGGTGTGGCTGTCATTTGTATCCATTAAGCATTATAGAGCCATTGTGCCATTTTTCTTGTAGCTGAATAATATCAAATTGCTCAAAATAACTGCGGGAGGCAGTGGAAGACAGGAGTGCCTGGCGTGCTCTGGTCCACGGGGTCACGAAGAGTTGGACACAACTAAACGACTAAACACAACAACAAGATCATCAGCTGTTTATTATCCTGCTTTGAACACCAACCTGCTATGTTCCATGTTGCCAGTTTTAGCCCCAATTCCTTTAAGGCTCTGTGCTTGTTGCTCCCACTTTGTCCAGATACCCAATTTCATCTTTAAAAATGCTTCCATTCATCTTATCAGTGGGAACCCATTCAACAGCGTTAGTATCCTCGGCTGAGGACTACCTATTTCATTTGGAACTAATTTCCGATAGCTCAGCCAGGAATTCAGTCACACCACCAGGATTGTCCCTCCCCATATCATATTCCAAGAGGGGTTGACTGGATGGAACTATCCAGCACAGTCTCATTTTCTGCCCTAACATACTGGAACTGGTGCAATTCATTTTGAACTGGTAGACAGTAGAAATACAAGTATTTTACAAAAACTCTCTGCCTTTTTAATCATGTGACCAGACCAAGCTGATGCAGCTAAGCCAATTCTTTGTTTTTTGTTCTCTTAATATATGCTTCAATAATATATGCTTCACTTCTGCTTGCCCCCTGCAAAAACTATCCATGCCACTGGATTTAAGTTGCATCTATTAAATGCAAGAGTCTTCGGCAACATGCAAATGTGTATGTGCATGTGAATGCCTATGTCCAGGCCATGATCCTACTGTAAGTGTGAAAATAAGGGTATTTCAAGTACACAAGGGTTTTGTCTGTAATGTGTTAGAGGCCACACAACTTTTTCTGTATTTTTTCTTTCTTTCTTTCACTGGTTCTTTTTATTTCAGGGTTTTGTCTGATCAAGACCTTGGAGATGTTCCTGAACCCCCCACAATGCTGTAGTCAGCATTGTTGAAAATTGCTGGCCTGAGATATATTGTCAGAGATATTTCTAGTCCTTTAAAGCCTATTTAAAATATCCTGTTCCATTGAAGTAAGCAACATTGCATTTCTCTTAAAAGTTGAATGACTATGTACATGATATGTATTGAATTTCAGGAAGTCTGGAACCCAATTGTCATCTATGCATGAAACCAATACAGCTTGGCTACAGTCATGCCAAATGGAGCTGCCTTTGAAAAGCATTTGGAAGCAGCCACATCTTGTCGGGCATGGACAGCTGTGTATATTCCCTCCAACATTTCTCTGATGAAAATAGGGACATCCTATCCATATTATTATTATTACTATTTGCTGGCAATTTGACTGGGTTGCGCTAACCATGCAGGGTGGCTTCCAACATATATAAAAGCATAACAAAACATTAAACATTAACAGCTTCCCTGTACAGAGCTGCTTTCAAATGTCTTCTAAAGGTTACTTATCTCCTTGACTGCAGGGTCAAATAACTCCCTACCCTCCAACATTTCTCTGATGAAAATAGGGACGTCCTGAGGAAAAGTGGGACATTCTGGGATCCGATCAGAAATCAGGACGGCTTCTGTAAATCTGGGACTATCCCTGGAAAATAGGGACATTTGGAGGGTCTTGTGTACATGAGACCCAGGAAGCTTGTGATTGCTCAGAAGTGGCATTCATTTTTTCCAGAGAGAGATTCAGATACTCAGATAAGCAAGCGACATGTTCAATATAATGGCAGAGTGAGAAACTCAGGCTCCCTAACTTTAAAACAAAGACTCTGCGCTTCTTTTTGCAGCTTTAGCTGCCCAGGCACGTTCTGCACTTCCCACAGTTCTCTGCAAATGCCAACCTCTACATAACATTTTATGCACATCAAGCCTTTACATCTATTTTATTTTTATTTCTTTAAAAAGATCTATTCATGCTTTAGCTCCTTTTTGTCTGTCTTTTCGCATTATCCTCACTTGGTTGATACTTTCCACTTAGCCAAGCTTAGTCCACTTCTCTCCAAGTAAGTTACTTGATTCCAAGAGGAATCACACAGCAAGCGTTTTATGATTACCTGGTGCGCATAAAAGTGTATGTTTTAAGTTTTTCTTTATCTCATTTGTTACTTTATGACATATACAACAATGGCTACTACAGTACTGATCCTATTCCAATAAACTAAGCCTGCTTCACATCCAACACCAGTTCTCATGCCATCTACCACCCACTACCCAAACTCCAACTCCATCCTCAACTGAACTGACTCCAAACTATCTCACCTCAATCATTAAGATTACCTTTGAAGACTCCCATCCAATTACCACTCACTACTAATATTCCAAACTCTCTCACCCTTCCCACCTAACATTTACCTTAAGTCCTCCAATACACTTACCTATACATTCACCTTAATTACTCTAATAATGCATTTGCATACAATATTATGTACAAAAACAGCAGAAGCTCACAGTGCCCATGGCACTTCCTTGAAATTACAAATGTGGCCCATGAGCCCCCAGAAGTTGGGGATCCCTACTAGAGCATTACCAAGGACGAATAGCTTGCCTGCTGGGGCCCATGATCCTTGCATGAAAGAGGTGGGGAGGCCTCCCCCCAATGTAATGGTGAGGCAGAAGGCCCTCCAGTAAAGGCAATGTCCCCCCACTCACTGTGCACATGTGCAAGGGGATAAGATGAGCCCAGCGTTTGTAGTGAATTGATTAGCATTGGGCAACAGAAAATCTACCTGTATTTATACAGTGGTGCAATGATGCATAACATCAGATGCACGTATATGCTAAATTCTGAATTGATACCTCTACCACCAAGAATCCTAGAGCAAGGGTGGAAAAGAAACATTGCATTCGGCAAGCATTTTAATGGCATTTACAGAAGAAAGCTAAAATAACAGCTCCATGCCCTTTGAATCTTTTTTCTATAATCCTGTAGTTCAGAACTGTGTGCTGCCTCCTTTATATAGGGTTCACCTAATTTTATACATGCCTTTACATACTGTACACGAAGTTAGATACAGGATTTGTTTAAACTCTAAAATGCTCTGCACTGCACTCTCAGGGGCATATTGAACGCCCACTTACAACCACCATATCAATGCTATATGGATTTTGACAGTTGTGGATCTCTGCATAAATATCTGAATAAAATGCCACTACAGATTCTAGCCACCGAAAAGCTTTTATTTAGTGTGTAAATCCAAAGCTAATGAGCCTTGAAGATATGATTGCAAAATAACAGTCTCCTGCTGTCAAGCTCAACTGCTAGAGTCTATTGTTTATAATTATATAATTTTGCACTATAAGGTGTCCAACAGTCTTAGCTTTTTCTTACCACCCTAGTGCTACTAATAATTTCACATTCACAGCCACAGCCAGCAATATTTTAACTTTGCTTACTCAACTAGCACTAGTGTGCCAGAAGCAACACATACAGTGGTACCTCGGGTTACAGACACTTCAAGTTATAGACGTTTCAGGTTACAAACCCAGAAATAGTACCTCGGGTGAAGAACTTTGCTTCAGGATGAGAGCAGAAATTGTGCAGCGGCGGCAGGAGGCCCCATTAGCCTCCAGAACGAATTAAGTTCTTAACCCGAGGTACCACTGTACTGCCTTTATGAAAAGAAACCATCTGAGTGCATGCAGCAGGGAACCTGAAAAAAGGTCTGCTTGGGAATCCTTTCTGGCAGGACCAGCCCAGACATGAGGCAAGGTGCGGCAGGAACCACAGGAGCAGCAAGGAATGCCCCCAAGGAATGCATCACCCACTGCTGCTGCTGTAGTGACAGCAATGGCTATGGCAGGCTCCTTGGAGGCCAGATCTGCTGTCCCCTCAGCAGTCCTCCCAGTGCCAGCTCCACAGCAGCCTCTCAGTGAGTTAAAGGCGCAGTTGGCCTCCTTCCACCCCTAGGGAGGAAATGGCGGGGGCTGCCCTCTGGGGTCTCCAGGGCTCTGCAGCCACTTCATGCGATTCGGAGCAGGCCCCTTTCCTACCCGCAATGGCCTTTGATTCCCAGTTCAACCAATGGATAAGGTTGATCTTCATGCCCCCCCCCGCCCTGTTCCTGATTTGATCATCACTCCCTCTTCTTCCCTGCGGGGGGAGCATCTCTTGGACCAGGGGACAACCTTCTTGCTCAGAGGTGGAGAAACGCATGCTAGTGGTGAGCAGTGGCAGAGGCAAGAAGTGGGTGGAGCAATATATGCCTCTTTCACCTTGTATAGTGTGGCATGTTTCAGCCATGCAAAAGCCAGAGGTTTCTACATACACAACTCTCCATCTTCTACCACACTCCAGCCAGGCAAAAACACGAGAGGAAGGTATAGAGCAGGCTTGTGAAGGCTCTGTGGCCTAAGGAGAGTGGCATGGCCTGGGCATGGGCGGTGAAGAGTTCTGAGAGCCAGAGAGAGGTGCCCAGAGGGTGCGATGGACCTCGGGGCCTGAGGTTCCTCATCCCTGCTATAGCTGGCACACCCTCTCCCCAATCCTGTAAATTTTGGGAGGGAAGTTAATGACCAAAAGGATAGGTTTTGCAGGCATCTGAATGTGTTTGGTCATTCTGTTCTCCCCATGGCAGGGAGGAGAGGAGTGTTGGGCCAGCTCTCAAACACTCAACAAAAGGCAATCACAGGTAGTCCTCCTGCCTCCACACACACACATCCAAAAAGACCCTGTCAAAAATGTTTGCATGCAAGTATAGTGACTTTCATCTATTGCCAAGTTCAAAAAAAGCTCAACATGAAATGTCACTTACTGTGCTATATGAGACATATATATTACTAGAGTGGATGGGATCCAAGTGAGATAAGTTAAGAGGGGAACTGTAAGTTCCATGTAGTTTAGTGATTCTTTCCCTCAGGGGCTTAATTTTATCAGGTAAAGCTTCTGTGACACTTTTAATCTGTGTTGTTCTGTTGTTGTTGTTGCTGCTGCTGCTGCTGCTTTTGTGTACTCTGTTGGAAGCCATCCAGAGGGGCTGGGGCAACCAAGTTTGATAGGTTGGATACAAAAAATTATTATTAATAATAATAACAGCTATTATTATTATTACCCCTTCATTTCTCTCCTTTTTAGCTGTTCAAAACCACAAGGAGCCGCTTTTCTCCTAGAGAAATAACAGATCCAGGCCCCATACCTTCTAACCCTTGGAGAGAAAGAGAGCCAGGGGTGGTCTATTTTAAACAGATACATTGCTAGGAAAGAAATAATTAAACAGTCCCCTCATCCTTGTGAAAGCTCGCTTCACGTAATAAAAGAAAAACCCTCAGGGGGAAACAGACACAGAGGACCGTGCAACAAGCAGCTCTGCCCTGGGAAATACCGTTGCTGCCTTTTTCTGCTTCCCTGACTCCTGACAATGGTTTAAGAAATAATTATCTTAAGGTCTACGATTGGGCCTAAAATAACATGATTTTATGTGTCTGGAATTTAACTGGCTGCATGATGATCTTAAGGAGGAACAAAGAGGCCTCGTTTCAGTTCAAATTTCCAGAGTATTGAAACTTCCTGCTAGCAAAATGGTTTTATGACAGACAGCCCCTTTTTAGACAATGGTTTCAAAAAGGTGGTGGCTTCCAGCTTCAGAAACATTTGGAGGATACAATACTGTATATGGATTCATGACAGTCTTGCTTTCAGGGTACTGTCGTCGCTTTGAAACTGCCTTGGTCACCCATGTTGATGACATGGGTGAGTGTGACCTTACTTGCTCTTCTTGGGCTCTTGATACCATTGACCATGGTATCCTTCTGGAGTAGCTCAAGGAGGAGTACTCCAGGCTGTTGTGTTCCAACCTCCAGGGATGTTTCCAGAAAGTAGTTGCATTTAAAGTAAGGCTGAATTCTTTCCTCACAAAACTGAATGGGATTTCTGCTTCTTTCAGGAGGCAGTGGGTGAATTTCACTGAACTTTTTGGTGGAGGAAGAGCTTGGCTTACCTTGCTGAGGTTCTCCCCCCCCTTTCTCTTTTTGGGCTTTGAAAAAATACCTCGTACAACAGCACAGTACAGGTGCAAGGCATGCTGGTACTGCCTGACCGTGCCATATTTCCTGCTAGAATATCAGTGGGAATGTGGCAGTGTCAGGAAGTTTTTGGATGCCTTACAACTGCTCTGGATGGCCACACAAGGTTGTTTTGCTCCAGACGATAGCTCCAGAAGAACGAGTGTCCTTGTCCAAATAGGACATTCACAGTAAGAGCTCAGGTTCCCACAAACAGAGTCAAGTGGAACAAAGGAGGATCAAGCAAAGCAAAGCAAGCCAAGACAGACCAGGTCCAGTTTCCAATAAAGAAGGGGAGGGGAAGTGGACAGGGACCAGAGCTACCACCAGCCCTCTCTCTTAGATATGCACCCATCCTTTCAAAGTGATTAAATAATACAAACCCATGTAACTATATGCAGGGAGAGCGTTCTGCTCCTTGTGAGCCCTACCCAACAGACACCTATCCAAACATTACTGCAGTAGTATCATCACACTACAGCTTGAAACACAACAGAAACACAGGCTTAGCAGGACACAAAAACCACATGCATAATGTAAGCGATGACAACTGTACAATGCGGCTTCTGAAAACCCATTGTCTGTATACAGCCAGAATCTCTTCAGAAGGCAAAGAACAGAGTGCTGAATGGACAGCGGCTTCTGAGCAAGCCTCCAGAGGCTGCAAGAGCCTCACAAGCTCCCTGAGGGTGGGAATGCTGTGCCAAAGATGAGCAGCCAAGCAGACTTGAAACACTGTCTTGCTGGAATCAGACCAACATGTCCATCCAGCTCAGCGTGGCTTCCGTTGTCAGGCAGCCAGGTGCCTCTGACAAGCAGAGTAGGAAGGGAACGGTCCTCCATGGTTTGCCATTAGCATCCAGAACTCAAGAGTTATACAGTGGTACCTCGGGTTACATATGCTTCAGGTTACATACGCTTCAGGTTACAGACTCCACTAACCCAGAAATAGTGCTTCATGTTAAGAACTTTGCTTCAGGATGAGAACAGAAATCGGGCTCCGACGGCGCAGCAGCAGTGGGAGGCCCCATTAGCTAAAGTGGTGCTTCAGGTTAAGAACAGTTTCAGTTTAAGTACGGACCTCTGGAACGAATTAAGTACTTAACCCGAGGTACCACTGTACTGCATTTGTGCAACTTAGCTATCGTGTTTCTAATAGCTGTGGGGAGAGTTATCCTCCATGAATAAATCTGTTCCTTTGGCCATCCATGCTGGTGGCCTCCCCCGCACCTAGGGAATTGCTCCATCATTGTTATAATGGAAGCTCCTGGGAAAGGAAGCTTAAGAATACAGTATTTCTGTATCCACTTCCCAGACCTCAGCAGTCAACAATATATAGCATTTCTATTATTATAGCGAGATGAGGGCTAGATGAGGAGGAAGTCCCTGAGCTCAGTAATCTCTTGCTGTTGCACTTGAAGCAGGGAGGGGATTTCCCCAGCTGTTTGTCCTCTCCCCCTCCCATGCAATTTCTCACAGCCCACCAACTTCTTATCTATATACTAATACGGATCTAAGGTTTTCCATGGCAATGTTTACAAAGTTTAAACCATACCACCAACACACAAGAGAGAAGTACCAGCAGACTCGCAGTAAACTTAAGGAACACACACACACACAATCTGTGGGGGGTGGGTGGAGAGGGGACCCCAAAACAGAACTATGAAAAGCTCAGTGGCATGGAGTATTGAGACACAACTGAGGGGGAGTGGGGAAAAGAACAGAGTGGCTGGAACAAGAGGACAGGAAAGCACACATACACATAGGGAAGGGAAACAAAGAAGGGGAAGGATAAGATGTTTATAAAATGACAAATTGCATGGAGAAAGAGTGTTGTTTCATCCCCTCTCAGAACTATGGAACTGGTGGCCACCAATTACAACTGATAGGCAGAAGATTCAGAACTGACATAAGGAAGTCAACAACAGATAATTGGCGTTTTAGAATTTACTGTCATACCGGTAAGTTGTTTTGTGTTTGTTTGTTTGTTTGTTTGTTTGTTTTTTTGTTTGTTTGTTGCTTTTAAAGCACAGATAAATATATGTTTGGTGGCAATTAGCCATGATATTTAGGTGAAACTGAAATTTAAAGATCCATGTTGGATGCAGAAAAGCTTCAGCAGCAATTTCACCGCAAAGGTCAAACAGATTTGCAACAAGGATCTGGTTTACAAAGGAGCCAAACCAAACATTTAATGTGTTGGGTTTTTTTTACTTAACAGAACAGCCTCTGTGTGGAGGGGAGCTTATAACTGCAAGAATCACAGCAGATATGAAGGGGGATTTAGCCCTTTCCACGCCTGCTCCAGTTCTCAGGAAGAATCCCACTTTTGAAGCTATTGCTTGGATTGGGAGGAAATACCCCACACCCCAATTTAACAGTCTAGCCAGCTTGGGTTCTTCTACGTACAGAAAGCCCTTGAGTGCTCATGGCACCTCTCAGTTTGAACAACCACTGCAAGCATTAATGACTGGAGAGCCCCAATGTTGTTGCTTGCAGCCGATGAGAGGAAGAGTAGGAAAATGCGCCCAAGGCCAAAGAAAAATAGTGAATCAGTGGGCAGCTCTGCTTTTCTTTATTCAGGGCAAGGGAAGAGTTGGAACACTCAATGGGCACAAAGGATTATGTGAGCAGATGGAAGTATTATGAATACAGCAAGACCTTACAGTTGCCATGAGCTGAAGATGTCATTATAAAAATATGCCCTGAACCATCAAACAAGCATCCAGTTCTCTGTGTAGTAGCTATTTTGGGTTCAAGGACAACTAGCACCTGCAATTGTTCTTCAGAACGCTTTCAACAACAACTATAATTCATGTTACATCGATATATATAAGCACCCTGCCATCGCCACTGTTCTAGTATCAAGTAGCATTGTTTTAATGTTTGCCCTGATACAGCTCTGAATGGCAGCGACAACTGTGCAGAAAAACAATGTGGAGTTTCAACTGCTCATGCATGGCAAAAAAGAAGAAGGTGCTTTATATTATGAAACACTATATACCCATGGCCTCTGTTGAGCGGAGCAACAACACTCTAGGCAGTGCCTGAGCATTACTTTCAGACTTCTTAAAATAGTCGTGGCCTTTAAAGTCTGAAGTAATGTATATTGCTGTAATGTTTAATTGTTAGGGTCAGGAAAAAGAAAAGTCTGCCACTTTTTTAAAGACGTCCCCCCACCCATGTTCTTAAGAAAATACAATGCACCACAATTGTCCATGTGGAGATGAAGGATGCCAACTACTTCTTAATAACTACACAAAGCAAGCAGGTTCTCAAAATTAACAAGAAGTTGAAATTCACAACTGGCATTTGTTTTGCCCTTACTTTCTAAAGGGCATATATATGTTGCATACTGTACTTAATTTTGCTTAATACTATAATGTGTTTGTGTGTATTAGTGTTTGTAAAAAGGTTTTTTATTAATTATGTAGAAGAAAAACAGTATCAAAACATTATTTACATGTACAAAATACAGTATTTTGGGGAAAAATATTTAGAAGTATATCTGTATATGAGTTGAGTGACAATTATGAGTTCAAAGAGCATATTTCCTCACATCTGAGAATTTTAATTTCTTTACACACACAGTGAGGACAGAGCTCACCAGTTCCTTCATTCCTGTACCAGGCATTCCACATTCACCAGAAACATGAACAATTACCAATTACCAAGCCCTGACCAATCATCTGTTTTGTATGATGGGATGGGGAAAATTAAACAGAGAATAATTGAAGGTCATCCCAGTTAACTTGTGAAACACCTAAGCTGCAATCTCAACCCAATTTACCTGGGAGTAAATGCCACTGAATTCAATAGGATTTACTTCTGAGTAGACATGTTTGGGCTTGCAACGGTAATTGTGTAACTGTGGTGTAGTTGACTGATGTCAAATTTACAGTCCCCTTCTGGGAACTTTGATTCTTTGCAGGTAGGTTTTGGGACCCTAACACAATCATCTGCACCTTCATTTCAGTTGCATTTATCAAAATACTAGGAGGGAAATCATGATAATTAAATGGATAAATAAAACCACTATAACATTTGCAGTGTAGATACTGCTAAGAAACAATTACATTTATTTATTCTTGTAACAATAAAAGCAATTTTAGAAAAAAACTTTTCTAAGTCAGACTAATTTCTATTGAATCATTCTCTAAACTCCTACTACAAATAGCTTCACTTTGGTTGCACCTAAATGTTAACTGGCATGATTCCAATTAAGGAAGAGAAAAGTTATTGAAGTTCTTCATGCTTTTCATCCTTCCTCCAGACCGGTTAACCAGTCCTTTTAGTAGCATTTTTTTTTGGAACCCGGCATGAGCATTATCCGAAGGTGGAGTTGTGGAACTTCCAGTCCATGGCAGCTTTGGGTCCCATCCTTAGTCCCTGCACCCCGACCCCCACTCCTGTCGATACGATATCTTTATTGTCATTGTCCCTTGCTCCATCACTGCAGCAACTGGATTTACAAAAACAGCTGTGATGCAACACTTCTGCATCACCAGGCAGCATCAACTGAAAATGATCCCAGAGTTGGGCAGTGATGGATGCTTCATTTGGGTTTGCTGTGAAAACTGTGCTAAGTCAAGGGACATTATCCGCAAAGGTTTTGGGCAAAAAGGTCACAGGGGATTTCTGAGGGATTGCAAGGCTCCCTCCACTATAGCAGGTGTTGACTATACCCATACCACCCAAAATACGTTCTGCCGCATGACTACCTGAGGATGCACTGGAGTCTTTCTTCCACTGCCTGCAACACCATTTAGTGTTCCAGCCATTGCTCAGCCTGTTCCATTGTCTGCTGGCCCCTGGAGCACCAGGAGGCAGAACAGGCTCCACAGCACCAGAGAGGGTACTCAGGACTGAGGCAACGGTGCTAATGGCCTTTGCAGCCTGCTATTCCACAGCGAGACTAGAGTCACAACAGGATCACCTGCCTGATCCTCTGGAAAATCTCTCTGAGTGTTCAGGAATCCACTGTCTTTCATTAGGCTCCATCTCTGGAGGTGGGCCACAAATGATACAACATATGCATTTGGTAATTCAGTTTCATTCAGTCTCACTCTGCAGAGTTTTGTAGAAGAAGTATTTTATAAGGTGTTGTATTTTCCTTACTAAAGAAACACAGGATGCATTCATCAAAACTGTTAGACGAACAAATGCCTGGGCTGCTTATTTCAGGTTACAAATTGTCTTTTCAGACTAGTAAAGTCATACTAAGCATTCAGTGCACTGGCTGAAGACAAATGGCAGAAGCTGGCACAAATTTCTGGCAATGCATACAGTGGAATACAAAAACCCTGCTAAACTCTATTACCCAAGAATAATAAGATTATTAATAAAACATTTAAATATAGTATTTTTTTCACACTAGTCCGATGTATTATTTGTCAGCTTTGATGGATGTACTAAGATATCAAGATGACTACAAAACACAAAAAAGTAACTTGGACATACACATAATTCATTGCAATTTTGAAAAGAAAAATCAACTTATTGAAGAGCAATCCAAACTACCAAATCTGCCAGCTAGAGGGGTTAGGAGAGGTGGATCACACACACACACACACACACACACACACACACACACACACACCAGGAGAGAGGGGATTTGCCCGCAGAAAACTCATATGCTGGTGGAACCACACCTGAAAACCAGTTGCTGGAAACAGGCCTGGCCCAATACATTTTGGTACCTGAGACAAACCACAAAATGCCCCCCTCCAGCCAAGAAGCGGTGAGTGAAGATCTACATCAAGAACCGGGGGGGGGGGGGGATAAAGATCCATAACAGGAACACGGTGGGGGAGACCAGCAGGACCTCCTCTTTGTCAAGAGGCCACTGTAAATGTGGGGAGGCAGATCCGTCTTCCAAGAAGTGTGCAGTCATTGGCGCCACTGGGCGGCAGCAGCAGCAGCAGTGGGCAATGCATTACTTGGAGGCAGGATCTGCTGTCCCTGTGGATCCTGCCGCCTGAGGCAGTCACCTCACCTTTCCTCATATGAGGGTTGGTGCTGACTGGAACCCACAGAATGGGAGAGCGCTCTTGTGCTCAAATCCTGCTTGCAGATTTCTCACAGGCATCTATCTGGTTAGCCACTGTGAGAACAGGGCACTGGACTAGACAGGACTGATCCCGCAGGGCATGGCAGCTCACAGCACTGGGCGGATAAGAAGTGAAAGAGAGGGAGGGAGCTAAACTGAAGGGCTCAAGAAGGGCCGTAGTGGGTGTCAGGTAAGGGGCAGATCAGCACATGGAAACTGCAGAGACGAGATGGATGGCAGCGCAGGGCAGTCAATGGATGGAGAGAGAATGGGTGCAGCAGCAGCAGCAGCAGCAGCGGAGACAGCTCTGGAGGGTGAAAAGGTGGACTGCACATGCATTAAGCAGCCAGCCTTCAAGAACAGCCTTCTGTGAACTGCTCATATTTCACTCAGTATTTCAACACTGGGCTACTACATTCCATTAGCATTGCCGGGTAAGACATGCACTTTGATTAATGTTTCTGCAGCTTTTACTAGAATGAGCTACAAGAAAAATGTACTGCTTGTCTTTCACAGCATTTTATCTACAAAATAACCTTCAGGTTCAACTATGGAAAACTATGCTGTTGCTGAAACTAAGCAGTTCTGGCCAAATGGGATATCTAACATCATGAAGAAGCTGCTCTGAGCTCCTTGGATAAGGAGTTGTGCATAGTGTGTAACAAACAGCAGCAGCTGAAGTGGGGCCGTGGCAGCACTACAAATTTCCCCAGACTTTGTTGCGCTGCTTCCCAAAGATCCTCCTCCCTACTCTGTCCCAGTTCCGCTTATGGATGCCCCCTCTGACAGCTATGATAGCTAAATGAAAACCATGTTCAGTAAATGATAGACAAGAGGAGAGTCGTAATCTTCACATCGCCATGCTTATCTTCCATACGCACATCTTCCATAGGCATGTGGCTGGAAGCCATTTGAAATAGGATGTTGGACAAGGTGGGCCTTGGTTGCGGTGCATCAGGGATCTTATCGTGCTCTGATGCAAAGCCAAACCCTACTCCCATTCCTCTGTCCCACTTGTATTCAAAAAGTTTTTCTCTTTGTCCCTCTGAGCCCCCTCCCCACAAATTTCTGTCCCATAACACAAATCTTTCTTCTTTCAAAAAAACAATTCCCCCAATTCTTTCCCAAAAAGGAAAGAAAAGCTTTTTGCCACTCACTCATGCCAGCTCTGCCTGCTTCCCCTCCACTCTTGTTTTTCTCACCAAGTTCAGTTGTGGCTCAGACCTGCAATACCTCAAGGACTGTCTCACTGCTTCTACCTGAATGAATCAATTGGGACCCTGAGAGCATCATCTAAAGCCCTTCTTTGTGTGCCTCCTCCATGAGAGGTCCAGAGGGTGGCAACACAAGAATCAGCCTTTTCTGCGGTGGCTCCCCATTTGTGGAATGCTCTCCCCAGGGAGCCTCACCTGGCACATTCGTTACATATCTTTACAATGCCTTCATAAGACATACCCATTTAACTCTCATGGCTTCCCCTACAGAAGACTGGGGATTTAAATTTGGCTTTTAGCTATCCCTAGCCCCTCCACTTCCGAAAACAACCCTCCTATTCCCAGGAATCTCTGAAGGGAGAACCAATTTTAGCTGTAAACATACCCATAGCATGGTACATGTTTTAAGAACAATGCTCCTAGAGATCAGTTCCAATCCAGCAGAAAATATCCACTTATTTAACTGGATAGAGGAGAGGAATAATAAATATGCATTAATGACTGACATATATAATGAAGTCTTTTTCAACACTCAAAAACATTCAGCTTCCTAACACTCCAAACTACAGGCTTTTGTAAAACGCTGGGTTTTGTTTCCCATAAAAGGATCAAAAAAGCTCTTTGCCTCCTTAGCACCACCATGTTTTGCAGTGCAGTTATAGAAATAATTCATCACAACAAATTAAACCAGTAACTTACCAGTCCAGGATCCTGCTTCAGTTCATTCTGTAGGAACCAGCATCGTGCTGAACGTTTGTTGTGGTGCAGTGCTCTGTGTAGTAGAGAAGGAATGGGCCTTAGCTGAAAGAAGAAAAAGAGCCATCAAACACTAGCTAGACTTTTAGACAATACTTCACCAACTAGTTATCCGGACCAGATATTGCTTTGTAGCAGCAGAAGGAATACACTAATCGGAACTGTCCCAAACCTGTCAAAATTACATGTGCAAAAGCACTTCTTAACGGACTGCAATTCTCTAGGGTCTCTGGTCTGCCCAGTATTGTGGGGATGATTAGGGAGGCAAGAGAGGATATATTATTTAATAATATCCTTCCTAACTTGTGCTAGCAAGTTCCATATCCTTGCAGAGTTCCAAACATCCCCCTTTTTAAATTACACAGCGATCAGCTTGTTGCTGGATCATCTGAGTCTTACTATTAAAGATTCCTTCCTGGTAAAATCCCTTCTGATCCCTCTTAAAAAAGAATAAACACAAGAATCTGATTCATGTTAATATAAAAGTACAGTAGTTTACTCACAGATTCATTCAGGTTCACAGACATATCCCTGAAGGCAGGCTTAGGTTACATAACAACTAGAACTATTCCATAAAGAAGTGAGTCCCAAGTGACTGCAACCAAGCAGTCACTTCTCCAAACACACAGCAACATACAAAATGGAGAAGACACACTGATCAGAACATGGAGGCCGTGGGCTCCTCCATGCTAGTACAACACAACACACCCTCATTGAGTCACATGTAGTGGAAGTCTGTCCCAGCTCAGGAGGAAACAGGAAGTCTGCTCCTGAGTGGTACAAAACATCCCCTAACGTGTTCACTGTAGGAATGTTGTACTTGACTGCAGTTTTACATCCCACAAGTATAACCAGAAGGAAAAACTAAAGCAAGATGTCAAACTAGCCATGAATTGAAAACCAGACTGAGCCAACCACATTTCCCCTTCAAACTGGAACAGAATCTAAATAATTATTGAAAGTCAGTTGAACCTGAATTAGAAGTTAACCAAAAAACAAACCCCAGTCTATTGATTCAGAAACAGATGCAGTGTTTAAACATTTGGGGGTAAATTGATGGGGTCAAGCAGAAGCTATAATGAGCGCTTAAAATCAGAATTTGGGAGTTGGTCTAGGCTTCTGTACCTGACTTACCTCATTAAGACTGCAATCTACTGTAACTTACTAGGAAGTCATGAGACAGGTGAAAAAAAAGACAACATTTTTGTGTACTTTAAAGTATATTACCCATGCGGCAGTGCTCAGCTAGCATCTATAGCTTTTTGCTATTGTTTATTATTGTTTCTTAACATTTGACCTAAAGGCTTGCATATGCAACAGCCCTTAGACTGCATCTTACATGGTTAGGGGGTGTGTGGCTGTTGCTTCCTCCTTGCACCATGTTCCCCAGATCCCAGCCTTCCAAGACTGCTCAGGGATGGTGGCATGGGGATGTGGTAGTCGTGTGCTCTTCAGTCCCAACCTTACCTTTGCTGGTGAGGTTGGGATCAAGAGGTGCGTGTCTGTTGCACTCTTCTCATGCCGCCCGCCCCAGATCCGCAGCGGGCAGCATGAGGCAGCAGGGGCTGGGCAGGCACAGTGGGTTTGTCCTCTGCCCCTCTCTCTCTTTCACACACACACACACACACACACACACACACACGTGCCAGTGAGACATACTCTGTCTCTGCGTTAGTGAAAATTCTGTAGCTGACATGCATTTAATATATTCACTTTGTGTTAAGTTGTGGGTTGACATAGTAGACGACACAGCGACTTCTCCAAATAGCTCTTTATTTTGTAAGCTGGAATAGAACTGACTGCAAACAGCTCAGCCGGCCTGCTTTTATAGGCAGCCGGCTGTCAACATTGTAGCAACAACAGCCCAGAGTTCCCGCCTAAAATAACTGACGCGGACCTGAGTGAAAACTATCTACAGACCTGAGTGAAAACTATATACAGTATCCCCCTGCTGGCCCAGGGTGAAACTTCACTACATAACACCCCTCCCCACCGAGATAAGGCATTAGTTACAATCGTAATGGTTTCCTTATATACAGCACTACGCGTAATGGTTCAATTAGGCACAAAAGCATATCGGTTACATTTCCCATACTTAGACCAACAGTGATACATGTCCAACAACATAGTCCTTTAAATAAGTTGGGCGCTTGGAAACTCTGCCAGACCGCCGGGGACTGGTAGCCAAGTCCGGAGGGCCACACAGTTCTTGCTGAGGCTGTGGTGCGACCCTAGGTGGCGTTGGAACCAAATCCCCTGGATCCGCTGCTGTGGGTGGAGCCTCCGCAAGTGGAGTGGTCTGAGTCTGTGGTAAGTCTGGCAGACCCTCTGAAGCGGCTTGGTTTGGCTCCACGCTGGCAGTTTGCGAGGGAGGTGTAGGTGGGGCCTCGCCATCTGTACGTGTCTCTTCTGGAGCCGCAAGCGCAGTTGGGGGCACCTTGGTAGTGTCCAAGTCCCCAACCCTGCGCCTAAGCTGGTCAATGTGCCGTCACCACAAGCGTCCGTCTTCGAGTGCCACCTGGTACGAGCGAGGTCCAGTGACTCCCACTACTGTGGCTGGCACCCAAGGAATGTCCCCCACATAGTTCCGGGCAAAGACCTGGTTTCCTGGGACAAATGACCGTGGCGCGTTGGCACAGCCTGGGGGTTCAGCCACGGCAAAGTCCGGGTGTAGCCGGTCGAGCGGTGACCTGAGGCGGCGGCCCATAAGCAGTTCAGCAGGACTCCTCCCTGTGGCCGCATGAGGGGTGATGTGTTGCACGAACAAGTATTCGGCGACCCGCTCATGCCAGTCTCCCCGGTCCAGGCGCGCCAGTGCCTCTTTTGCCGAGCGCACCATTCTTTCCGCTTGCCCGTTCCTGGATGGATGAAAGGGTGCCGTTAGGGCATGGCGGATGCCCAGTCCCAAAAGATACCGCTCAAACGTGCCTGACGTGAACTGTGGTCCGTTGTCAGAGACAAGGACATCAGGACACCCATGCGTTGCAAACAGGCCTCGCAGCACCTGGATGACAGCTTCGGTAGTGGTGGAGGGCATCAGGGCGACCTCCAGCCATTTGGAATAGGCGTCCACCACTACCATAAAGGTCCGGCCGTGAAAGGGGCCAGCCAGATCGATGTGCACCCTCGACCAGGGTGTCTTTGGCGTCTCCCAGGTGTGTCCCTTAGCTGCCGGTGGTGCAGGCCTCGACTCTTGGCACACTTGACAGGCGGACACCCAGGCAGTGATGGCATCGTCCATATTAGGCCACCAGACGTAACACCGAGCCAACGCCTTCATTCTGACAATTCCCGAGTGGCCAACGTGCAGAGCCTCCAGGCTGCTTTGAGCATTGTTTTTAACTGTGGAAAGGTGGCATACAAATAAAATGATGATGATGATGATGATGATGATGTTAGCAGCAATTATTTCAGGCAAATTGTTTTTAACCAAGTTGTGTCTGTACCTGGGAGGAGGACAACCTCCATTTCCAAGATACTATTTGACTCATGGCTCCACATTCTGAGCTATTTGTCCATTCACACATACAGTATACAACATTTTCTCAAGGTCATTGCCCGGACCTGCACCTTTTTAATTAAATACATTACAATTTAGAACAACACATATATTAATGCATTCATGGAATATACTATTCACCAGCTCCCTTTACACTTTTTTGTTTTGATGTTGTTCATTTTATATATTTTATAGTTAACATGACCTGAGTTTAGCGAGACATGAATGAACCATAGTATCTTCAAATTTACTTGAGAGTAAATGCACAAAACAACCCAAAGCATAGTTTCACTTGCCCATCTGCTTTGAATGTGCTGTGAAGCATGATTGCTCCACCTGTAGCTAAATCTCATTTGGGATTCACCAGCCTCCACACTTGCCTGCAATGTGCCCACAGACTATTCTCTCTCCCATCTGACAAGCTTTATTTACACTTTGGTTCACAATAAATTTACTTAGCCTTGCCCCCTCTAGAATCCACACCTCACCGAATTCCTCCATGAGATGGTCTGAGGGCTATTAAACTCCTCCCCGCCCCCGGCCCCCGCATCTTTAACATGGCTAGGAAGAGCTGGAGCACCTGGAACAGGCAGAAAGTGCTTCTCCTGCTGATGTGCAGAGTGCAAATGCCGCTGGAGTGTTAGAAGGTGATGCTGTGGCAGCCATGTTTGTTCACCATACAGTATCTCAGAGAATCATCATGTCTTGATGCTCTCAGGGCCATTTGTGGCCTCACTTGAATTCAACGTGTGTCAGTAATGGTAGCAACTGCATAATTTTACAGTTTCTCCTTTTAAAGTGTTGATCCTTCAAAAACCTCAACTGTGCTCTGAATCTAATGCTAGTCTATGAATACACTGCCATATAACCAAAGGGCACAATTTGTCTAGACATTACATCCATAGCACTGAGTAATTTCTTTCTAGCTATTGATTATCTAATGATTCTTTTAACAAGGCACTCCTGTTATGTCTGATTGATGTGGGGAATACATTTCCTCCTTCCTTTTCAGAAGTTAAATGTCAATTTGGAGATGGAAGATCAAAACCATCACACCAATTAAACTTCTGCTATATTGCTTCCTTGACATACACAACAAATCTATATTACTGCGTCTGTGATTTTATATAGCTAGAATGCAAAAGGTAATAAAATTAGCCAAGTAACAATGGCAATAAGGATCATTTAAATGGCTCTTTCAATACAAAGCACTTCATGTTCATTACTTCACTGCAATCCTTACAACAACTCAGTAAGGTAGGTTTGTATTATTGCTCCCATACTGCAGATGAGGTGCTGAGACTGAGACTAAAATGGGTGACTTCTTGATTTGTATCTTACTCCTTTAGCCTATGCTGCTAAAAGCAAAGCATCTGGTAATTCAACATGCTACAGCTGTTTATAAATTCTATCCGCTTAGAACAAATGTAGACTTTCACAATACAGCACAACACAAAACCAGTGAGAACATGCATAAGAACATAAGGAGAGCCTGCTGGATCATGCAGTGGCCCACCTAGTCCAACACCCTGTTCTCACAGGGGTCAGCCAGGGAGCAGAACATGGGCGCAAGAGAAGTTGCACTCTCCCTCGCGTGGTTTCCAGCATTTTGAAGCCGTGCTGTCTCCAACTGTGGAGGCAGAGCATGGCCTTCAAGGCTAGGAGCCCCTGACAGCCCTCTCCTCCCATGAATTGGTCAAATCCACTTCTCAAGCTATCCATGCTAGTGACCACAGTGGTGGCACATATCTTCCCAGCGCCCGGGGTGGGTGCGTCACGTGCAGCGTAAATTAATAATGCAGAGTTTTTAAGTGAAACAATAAGCGCTTTACTGAGTTAAAATAAACTTCTTCATAAACAACATGGTTCCAAACAGTTTGACTGAGATTACATACTGACTCTGCTCACAACTGAGGCAGACTGACTCTGACGGAAATCTTACTGGGAACACGGAGAGAAAATGGCTGCCACTTATAAGGAGAATGAGTCCCATGTCAGAGTGACTCCACAGTTAGCAGTTAGGCCTGAATAACTTTCGTAGGCCCGAATGATTGTGCAATCCCAGCACTTCCCAGCCGGCTTTGCTGCTTCTGCTCTCATGTGACTTTGTCCCATGCCAGGGCGCACTGGGGGGCAGGGTATAGAGGGTGACGTGAGGAGAATGCAGCAGGGCAGGCAGGCAATCTTCCAATCTGCCCAGTTGGCCTAAGAAGCAAAATGCAACCCTGGAAGAAACCGCCCCCGGAGCAATGGCCCCCCTCACGCTGCCTCCACTATGCCTCTGAGTGACCATCACTGTCTCCTGGGGAAGCGAGTTCCATAGTTGGACTACGCCCTGCATGAAGTAGTACTTTCATTTATCAGTCCTGGCCTGCAAAACTATTGAGAATGTGGCCGTGATCAGACTGTATCTGGTTGGCACAGGGGACCCCCAGAATAGACCCAGCCAACAGGGTCCTTTACATTTGAGTAGGGGCAGCTCCACGCAGTATGTCTGCAGTGGGAAATATCCGTGTTAGACATTGCACACGTCCAAACCCAGATTGGCTTAGGTTTTTTTGTCCGAGATACCTTCAGGTCACTCCCAATAAGAGCTACTTTGGATGAAGAAGGCCACAAAATCACAAAACTGTTGAGTGCCTTGGAGCACCGAGCCATAAGGCACCTTCAACTGAGACCTCAGCTGAGACTCAAGTTGCAAGGGGCATAGGGCTTGGCAAGTTACTTCTGCACAAAAACCCCCACTAGCAACCTTTAAAGATGCTATTTCTCAGCCATTGAGAGGCTATGTTATGAGTGGCCTGTGATATCTTGATATAGTCAGAAACTGGATTGAAGATGTATAGATTATTGTGCCTTTGATGTATTATTTGAACATGGAGATTTGGACTTCTACTTTAAGACTTAAATGTTGCGAGAAATAGGAAGTTCTAGCAGCATTAGATAAGTGGCTGAAGCTTTAATAAACACTGATAACATTTGATATTTTAAGGACTTTAATATTGAAGCAACTGGATGAAAGATTTGATTTCCCATCCAGCTCCCTATACAGGAAATTAGTATGCAATCGAGTCTGATGAGGAACTGAAGGGATTAGAGATCCCAAAATCTATTCTGTGCACTTTAAATGCTGTGGGATATTTATGAGATTATTTTAATTCTCTCTTTTGATTATTTATGATTATTTTGAGACTGAGCTATTATTTTAGGATACTGAGCTACATTCATACTTTAACAATTTGTAATTAGAGAACTGGAAAATGATCAAGAGGATCAACTAGCTGAAAGAAGAAAGGCTGTGAATATCTAAGGAATAAATATACTGCCATCAAAATATAGCAGGGAAAGGAGTTCCAAGATGCACCTTAAGAATGTCTTAATTGTGGAAAGACAGACCATTCTTGTTTAGTTAACAAGAAAACTAAATGTGTAAGGAATAAGTTGACACAGGTACTTTAAGTATATATTGTCGAATTACTGTCAGTTAACCATTTTAAATTAATATAATTAATGCTTATAGTAATGGTTTGTTAAGAATGTTAACTGTCAGGCAGAGGGATGGTGAAAGCCAAGTGGAATTTTTAAGACTGGGACACTGCGCTTGGACGAAGTGGTTAACAATTCCATGGGAGTCATGCGGGCACATGTGAATTCGAAGGGGGTGAAAACCTCTCTGACATTTGCTTAAATCTGGGTATGTGTGTGATCTTAACCACATAGCCATGTATAAATAAATACTTCTTTAAAACTCTGTTCCAAGTGGCCTCTTTAAAAAGGGATGGGTCTTTGTTAATGTTTTACTCAGAGCCTATGTACCATGTTACACAGTAAAATAACTGTGGACTCTCCCCTTAAGAATAGCCCAACCTAGGAGAAATCTTACTGCTGTCTGCATATATAGCCCCATTTAATACATCTGTTATGCCAGCATCTCTGTGGAGCCTGAATGAAAAAAATCAAGCTTCAACAGACAACATACAGATCACCTTCAGACTTGCTCCAAAGGGACCAAACTAGGTTTCATTTTACTCTGTAGCTACCATTTCTAACAGTGCATTCCTATTCATGTCTACTTTGAAGTAAGCTTCTATGTTACTGAAGATGCACTCACATATATATCAGCAGCTCTTGCCACATTTCAACTTCTACAGATTTCTGCCATAAACAACAGCAGGTGGTAGAGAGAGAGCTACTGTTTTTGTGGGAAGCAAAAGTCTAACTTCCCAGAAACTATTGAAGCTGTTCTGACAGTTCCAGTGAGAATGGTTCATTAAGAAAAATTCATATTTTGTGACACTGTATTTCGGAGGGAAGGGCCCTTCTCCAGTATTAATTGAAGCAATGAGACTTCTAATTTCCAGATCTCTTACGTTAGCAGGTTAGAAGAAACTCTCTATCAAAGAGCTGGTTTCCTATGACACCAGGTCTGTTTTAATAGTCTGGAGCAGGGGTAGGCAACCTAAGGCCCATGGGCCACAAGCGGCCCATGGGGGTCGTTTAACCAGCCCACGACCCACACCTGTACCGAGCCGCCAGCTCAGTGAGTCCCTGCGTGCTCCGCTAAACTGGCACACTGGCTAAACTGGACTCACTTCCACGGTGCCAGAAATTGCATCTGCGCAGACGCAAGTGCTGGAAATCGTGGCCGTGCACATGATCCGGCCCATGGAGGGATCTCCACTGGAGTGAACCAGCCCAGGAGAGGTAAACCTTGCCGACCCCTGGTCTGGAGGAAGTTTAGAAAAACTTGGAAGTCTGAAGCATTCAGTGCCTTATGCTAGGTCAGGCTACCTGTAGTGCAGGATTCTCGCCACCTCAGAAGTGTGCCCTCCAACACGTGCAGGGTGATGGTGGGGGCAGAGCATAGAATACTCACCCCTGCTCGTGTATTGCTTTTACAGGTGAGCAGAACCAGGGCCGGCCCAAGACATTTTGGCACCTGAGGTGAAACACAATATGGTGCCCCTCCCTCCCTGCCAAGGAAGATGGGGTGAGTAAAGATCTACATCAGGATCTGCTGCCCCTATGGATCCTGCTGCCTGAGGGGGTCACCTCACTCTACCTCACTGGTGGGCCAGCCCTGAACAGAATGCCTAAAGAGCCCCATTCAGTCATTAAATTGGGCTGCTTCATTCAAAAAAGGCCAAATGCAATCTTTAAATATTTATTGCACAATATTTTGGGACTCCAAAATATGTGAAACCTTGAGGGGCTATTCTCAGTCAGTGTAGACCAGTGTAGCCTTTCTCAACCATGGTTCCCCAGATGTAGTTGGACTATAACTGACGTCATCCCTTGCTAGCAGAACCAGTGGTCAGAGACGGTGGAAGTTGATTTTATCTTTCAGAGCCTGTGGGAGTTCTTGTTCACAGACCTCGTGTCTTCTGTTTCCTTTGGATAAGAGAGCATGCTAGAGACTTGCACTATTCCTGCAGTATCGGTTTGCATGTGAAGTTGCCTCCCACTGAGTCAGACTGTTGGTTCACCGAGTCCACTGCCACCCAGGGCCTTCTCAGTGGTGGCTGCTCCCAGTCTTTGGAACTCTCCCTAGAGAAGCTAAACTGGCTCCCTCCTTTCTGTCCTTCTCTTGACAGGTGAAGACTTTCCTGCTCCAACAGGTTTGGGGAACGGACTGCTTTTAATAAAAAGGCTGGTGCTTTGCTGCTTTTATTGTAATTATCTGCATGTTTGCAATAATATATTACGGCTTAATTGGTTTTTTATTATTTTTCTTATCTGTAAGCTGCCTTGAGTCCCTGTCAGGGAGAAAAGTGGGGTATGAGTAACAACAACAACATAAGTAGTAACTTTCCAGAGTCCCTTGCAGCCATGCTACCTGAAATCCTTTAACTGAGAATGTTATGGATTGAATTTTGGGCCTTTTACAGACAATGTATATGCTCTGCCATCGAGCTAAAGCTCTTCCCTGGTACTCGGTTTATATATTTGTCTCTTTACAGAATATCAGCTTCTCAAAACTGAAACAACCATCCCTGAATCATGCTGACAGAAAAACACATGTGCCCCAATGTGCTTCAGTTTTAGCAGACAAGCTAAAGTCTTCAACATCCTGTGCACCCAAAATTCACAGGAGCCTTCTACACAATGTTTTTCATCAGCTCCTGGGCAACATCAGATGGGCAACATCAGGATAAATTAGCACTAAAACGCCCGTGCATTTTCATGAGGACTTTTTATATAAAAAATCACAAAGTGATGTAGGAAAGTGGAGAGCTGAATTTAAAATGGAAAAACTGAAAAAAACCCAAAATTAACCCATTCCTTTCCTTGGCTGAAGCCCGACTCCCCTTCCTTAGATGGCTGCCTGATTTCACTGCTTTAAATCAAGTGTATCCAACATGCTTGCCTACACTTATTCAGCAGGCTTTACACTACTTATTTGCATCCTTTTGAACACAGAAGAAAAATAATGCATCTTAATAATTTTATGCAGTGACATTCATTACACGCTCACTGGTACCTGTGTGAAATGTGATCCTCTCAAGTGTGCATGTGTGTATTTCCACAGAAAGCTAGTCTTGTACAGTTTCTAAGCTGATTTGGAGGTCGGGAGGATGTGTGGTTCTCACTCTCTCAGTGACCTAGTACACATCAAAATCTTGTTGTATTCTTTGGTAAACTGACTTGTTAATTCATGTTGGGTTGAGATGAGTAGCTTGTATTATTGTGGTTTTGGTTATGAATTTTGTTCTAATGCTATAATTGGGTTCCCCCCCACCCTATATTAGATGCTATGGGGCAGATGGGGCTCGTCATCCTGAGAAGGTAGCCCTCCTATGAGAAGGAAAACTCTGATCCTAAACCTCCCCTGCCTTGTGGATTATCTTCAGGAGAAGAAAAGGCTCAGGAGTAAACTCTCCACAAATGCAGATCGGAGCCCCTAAGATGGTAGGATTGCGCCTTATACACCTTCTTCCAGAAACTCCCACGGCCAAGCTGGTGCCAAATGTATTGTTCTGCTTTCCTTTGGGCGACATCAGTGAGGCTGAGATGGCCCAGAACCTCCACACCCTGCGCCCTGGAGCGGTCACTTTGGTGCTAATAACACAGTGGCATGACTTTACCCCTGGAGGTGCAGTCCATTATCTCTCAAGACAGACGGATGCCAACAAAATGCTTTGGGAAATAAAAGTGAGTAATAAGTATTAAATGAAATTGAAATAAAAATGGGCCTGGGAGGCTGTGATATTGGCCCCCGGCCAATGTGATAGAACATGCAAAGGCACAGTTTTGATTAAGTGCAAAGTTTAGGGCAGGTTGGGTGGGGGAAGACAGGCGAGAAACTTGAGTCACCCCCTTCTGGTCTACCTACTGGGTTTTGACACGGTACACCTACAAGCTCTGACTGAAGACAAAAGCTGGTGATCAATTTCCTTACAGTAAGATTATAGGCTTTAACAGTTCAGCACTAATATATATCACTTAAACAAAATAACAGAGGTTGCAAGTCACTGAAGTGACAGGACTGAATATGAAACCTGTAATTATGCATTTAATCATTGACTAGGCCTTTTCTTCATTCTGCACTCATTTCAGCACAGGGACATAATTTTGCAGCTAGCACAAGTCATGACCCAAGAGGCAGTTAAACAGCTGTGTAAAATAGAATGGTCTTTTTTTATTCCAGCTCACAAATAGAAGTCTTTCAGTCTAGTAGTAATAACAATAATTTATTAAATGCCAGAAACAGCTTTGCAAAGCAGTTGCTACTTCGAAAAATAACATAAATTCCAGCTCGCCTCTCCACGCCTGTGCTCTCGCATGCTTGCCAGCTCAACAAGCCCTCCTCAAGACCGGAGGGGCCTTCATATCCTGGAGCATGCTCTGGAGTGGTACCCTCCTGTTGTACATGAAGCACCCTTTTTGAAAAGATCACACAGGCCACCCCTGTTTTATATCTATGCAGCCTTTCTCACACAGGTAAACAGAGAGCAACATCCATACAAGGCCTATACAAAGCCAGTCCTTCCATCAGCTTCAGCTGGTGGCCCAGCTGCACCCCTATCTGGACAGAGACAGCCTAACCCCTGTCATCTATGCTCTGGTAACCTCTAGATTAGATCACTGTAACATGTTATACATGGGGCTGCCTCTGAAGACAGTTTAGACATGCCAGCTTGTAAAGAATTCAGCAGCCAGGTTGCTCACCAGGGCAAAATGGTTTGAGCATATAATGTAAATCCTGGACAGACTGCATTCACTGCTGATTACTTTCCAGGCCCAATTCAAAGTGCTGATTTTGACCTATAAAGCCTTAAATGGCTCAGGACCTCAATAGCTAAACAACTACCTCTCCCTTTATGAGCAGACCTGGACTCTGTGATCATCATTTGATCTGAGGCCCTTCTTCATGTGCCCCCTCCATAAGAGGTCCGGAGGGTAGCAACACAAGAATGTGCCTTTTCTGCGGTGGCTCCCTTTGTGGAATGCTCTCCTCAGAGAGGTTCGTCTGGAGCCTTCATTACATATCTTTAGGCACCACACAAAAACTTTCTTCTGTAACCAGGCCTTTGTCCTTTAACTATCTGTGGCCTTTTAGATGTGGATGGGATGCTTTTAATGTATTTATTTTCCCTCTTGGTTTTAACGTACTGTATCTATGTGGTAGTTTTTTGTTTGCTTGTTTGAAAGTTGCTTTGGATCACCCTGGGCAAGACAAAGCAACTAACAAATTTAATAAATAAAGTAAACAAATAAATAAAATTGACAGAATATATATCTACTGGTGATAGATGGATCAGTGTGGTGCAATGCATGAACTGCTGGACCACAGCTCTAATGCTCAGCTGGTAAATTGTGCGAGTTATCTTTTTGTCTAACCACAAAGTTGTTGTGAGGATAAAATGGGAAAATGCAATGCACAGCATACAACCCCTTAGAATAACAGACTTTTATTAACCTGGATGAGTATGTATTTGGATTCAGGCAACAAAATGTCTTTGTTTGGATGCTATGCTTACATTAATAGACTAGATCCCCTTTGCTCAGCTGTAGTACATAGGCACCACAGACCTACCAGTTCAGGAAACTGTCTACTTGGCTATTTTAATTACAGGTCTGCATTGAGCCTGGATGAATTCCAACCAAATCAGGTAGACTGAAATATTTTAGGCTCTCTGGGGGGTGAAGTGGGTATCCTCAAAGGTATTCCCAATCTGGAAGTTCCAGATACCTTGAAGTTGCAGTGAATACAGAGAAGGCTGACTTGGACTGTCTCTATCAAATTATGACATTTCCCAAAGCTCTCCATATAATGACAGCAGGGAGGGAGAGATGATGCAGTTTTCTTACAGACAACTCTTGCTACCAACCAAAGAACGACTTTTTCCAGGCTCCCATTTTTACTTCCAATTACGGTGCTTTTGGCAGGGATGTAGAAGGGAACACACCCATTGTCAACTGAGCAGAAAACAAATCTCTCAAAACTCACATACCGTGTAATATTTATCATAACTACTGCACCAATTGTTCTGACATCTCACAGGCCATTTTGGAGAGGTACCTCTATGATGTATGCTGTTTTCATAAAAATTGTGATAGGGAGGCAAGTCTTCTAACCTCGGGTCAAATTTTAAGGTGCAAAACTCTCTGACACCTAGCCAGAATTTCAGCAGGTTTCCTACCTTGAGGGACTTCTATAGCATATGGTTTTCAAATTGTCCAGAATACAGTAGGAGATATAAAAGGGAATCATTTTCTTAACCGGTGCATGCCATTTAAAAAGCCTATCCTTTCAGAACCCCCTCCTAATCTGTCCTTCTGACATCCTCCAATTTTGCCAAAAAGAAGAGTTATAGCCTTTTAAAATTTCCCCTTATTCATGAATGGAGCTTCCGTTCTCCAAAAACAAGTTCTGATTTGAACTAGAGGCAAAGTAGGCAAGCCTCCAAATTAGGGCCTGAACCAAATCTTGCACTTGGTGCATACCCATAACTTAAAACAATAAATACCTTCCAATTTATTTCAATTTTTCACCAGAAAAACAAATCAATTAATCAAGCTGCCAAGTGTTATTTTCTGATACTGAAAAGTTTTTAAAAACAAAAGCCACAATTTTGAGCCCTTAATTTTTTTACACAGTGGTTTGTTTGCTTTTTAAAAAGAAACATAGTGCAACTGATTAAATTAGATGTCTTGACTTAAACCACTTACATGATTGCATGCAAAGGAAAAGCAGATGGTCTATGTTATGCTAATTTGATTTGTTGCTATAAACATTGATATAGAAAATGCTTCTGCTGAAATTTTTCAGGAAGATGGGTATGCTTTGTATTTCTTTAAAATGAATCCCATAATTCTATGAATTCTAAGCAAGCAAATCAGTCTGTCCAATGCATCCCCGCATTTAAAAAATCAAATAGATGTGTGTGTGTGTGTGTGTGTGTGTGTGTGTGATGCCCTACATACTGTATCAATTGCAGTGCTTCTGTGACCTATTTATGTTATGAAGCTTCAACATCTATACACTACTATAAATCTGAGGTTTCCTGTGTTCATCCTTTTTTTGCCAAACCTGTGTGCAGAAGAGAAGCATGGTACACATGAGTATCGCACACAACAAATCTGCAGGGAATAATCCCTCTTCTGACCACACAACACCCTAAAATCCTATTAAACGACACAATATTTCAGAATGTAGAAATTGTAAATAAGGGGCTACAGTCCCTACAAGAGTATTTTGATCTCAACCATAATAAAGAAACAGATTTAAATACAGTATGGGATGCGAGCAAGGCGGTAATGAGAGGCTTTTTAATCCAACGAAGCTCACACCAGAAAAAAATAAGAGAAAAAAAGAAACAGGAGATTCTGCAGGCCTTAACTGCTAAAGAAAAAGGAATTAAATATTAAACCTGGGAATGAAGATATTCTATGAGCAATCAAAATGATCCAAGCCCAATTTTCATTGTTGCTTTCTATCAAGAGATAGAAATGAAAGTAAAATTAATGAAATAAAAAAGTTTTGAATTCACAAATAAGCCAGGTAAATTGTTGACTTGGCAACTTAAAAAAGAAAGGAAGGCCAAGATAATAAATAAGGTTATTGATGAAGGGAAACACTTGACAAATTAGAAAGACGTAAGAAAGGTCTTTGTAAAATTTTATACAGCATTAAATAGATGTAAGAAGTTCCTGAGAAAATGGAATCTTTATTTGAACAACTGCAATATACCCAAAGTTGCTAAGGAGTATTTGAGGGCTTTAAATGCACCCATATCAATATTGGAACTGCAGTTGGCGATTAGTTGGCGAAAACCAGCCCAGATGGAATCTCTATTAAGACACTTAAGGTAAAGGCTGTCGTGACCGACTCTGGGGTTGCGGCGCTCATCTCGCTTTATTGGTCGAGGGAGCCGGCATACAGCTTCCGGGTCATGTGGCCAGCATGACTAAGCCGCTTCTGGTGAACTAGAGCAGCGCACAGAAACACCGCTTACCTTCCCGCTGGAGCGGTACCTATTTATATACTTGCACTTTGATGTGCTTTCGAACTGCTAGGTTGGCAGGAGCAGGGACCGAGCAACGGGAACTCACCCCGTCGCGGCGATTCGAACCACTGACCTTCTGATTGGCAAGTCCTAGGCTCTGTGGTAGAACACACAGCGCCACCCACGTCCCTTATAAAGACACTTAGGAACCACTTAAAGACACTATGAACAGAATCTTGATGACAGGAGATGTTCCTGAATCATTGAAAAATGAATTTATCACCCTGATCCCAAAGCAAGACTGTGACTTAATGAGGACTAAGAACTATAGACCGATTTCTTTATTTAATTGTGATTATAAACTATTTGCTGCAATTTTAGCTAATAGATTAAAATGAGCTTTGAGGGAGTGCATTCACAGAGATCAAGCAGGTTTTCTTCCAGGCTGCCAACTAAAATAAGGAATGTAGTTAATTTGATAGAATATCTGGAAGAAAGACATGAAAAACAAGCTGCTTAAATTTTTCTAGATGCTGAGAAAGCCTTTGATAACATTTCTTGGTTATTTATGATTAAGGTCCTAGAGAGGATGGAGGTTACGTGACGCTTTCCTAGCAGGAATTAAAGCAATCTATACTGAACAATCTGCAAATATTTGAAAATAATAATCTCTTGGACAAATGCCCAATAAGTAATGGGACTAGACAAGGCTGCCCTGTATCCCCACTGTTGTTTATTTTGAAAATGGAAATGTTGTTACATAATTTAAAGTGGAATAGGGAAATTAAAGGTATAGAGGTAGGGCATCAATCATATAAATTAAAAGCATTTGCTGCTGATGTTGTATTAACATTGGAACAACCTGTAGCGAGTGTCCCCAAGGGATTAGAATAAATTACTGTAAAAGATTTTGAGAGGTGGCGGGCTTTACAATAAACACAGAAAAGACTAAAATGCTGATGAAAAACATGGACAACTAGTCGATAACGGTGGCCTAAAAAAGTTAAGAAAGTGAAATATCTGGTTGATGGATCTGGTTGATGGTGAGACATCTTATTTCAATATAACTACATTAAACTATGGAAAGAGATTTAAAAAGAGTTAGAGATTTGAGGAAGGATGAAACTTCCCCTATTAAGGGGAATTTCAGCTATCAAAATGAATGTGCTCCCAATATGCTGTTTTTATTTCAGTCGATCCTGATTGTTGACAAACCAAGTTGCCTCAAGGATTAAACAACATTTTGATTGACACAAAAGAAAGAGGAGGCTTTGCTCTGCCAGATCTACAATTGTACTATGAGACAGCTTGTCTGTATTAGCTAAGGCAATGTATTGTATTGGAGGATGCACACATTTTAGATTTGGAAGGCCACAATATGAAGTTCGGTTGGCATGCATGTCTTTCGTATGGGAAAGCTAAAACATATAAGAGTTTTATTAACCATTTTATCAGGAGAAATTTGTAGTCTTGGAGAACATAAAAATTTTCTGGAAAGAAAAACACCCCTATGGTTGTCCCCAATTGAAACAACTGCAATCAAAAGAATACACATGGATAGACAGTGGGTGACCTATAGAGATTTTTTTGACTTTTCAGGGAACAAACCCAGATTGAAACCACTGGAAGAAATAAGGAGTCAAGTTACTGATTGGCTTCAGTATCACCGACTACATGATACCTTTAATTTAGTTAAGAAAAATGGATTTTGGATCAAGGTTCACAATTTGAAAAAGATTTATTGACGAACAAGGAAAAAAGTATTGCCCCAAATGTATAAATTATTATTGGAATGGGAAACAAAAGATGAGCTGGTTCAAGTGTCAATGACCCATTGGGCAATGGATATAGGATATAATATAGACTTAAACCTCTGGGAGAAATTTTGGAAGAATGACCTGAAATTTACTGCATGCTACACACTGAAAGAGAATTAAATGAAAATGATGCATAGATGGTATTTAACTCTGAGTAGATTGACTAAGATGTATAAGGTGGAATCAGACTTATGTTGGACCTGCAAAAAGGTTAAAGTATATTGGAAAATGATATACAATGCGATGAAACAGATGTTTAAAACAACTTTCCCAAAAAATCTCAAGAGGCATTTCTGTTGGGATTTCTGTTTAATTTGAAATGTAGAAATTGGAAATTTAATTTAAAAATGTAATTAAAAAATAGGATACTGTTAAATGTTAAGAGGGAGGAAACTGATATCTGAGTGGGAGGGGGAATAGAATGGAGAGGCTGGAACAAGAGGACAGAGAAAAACTTTAGGACCACAGTTGTGGCCCAACCTTAAGGCTGTGTCACCTGAATTGCATTCTGTCATTATAATGAGAAATTGGGAGAAAGTAGGTTACAGTTAGGAAAGGATACAATGGGCTTCTTGAAACTTGGCAGTGAAAGAACAATAAGTTTGAGGGTAGCCCATACTGAATTTGGGGCAGAAAAGATATGAAACTGCTTTTTTAAAAACAAGTTAAATGCATGATTGGCTTGGGGAAGTGGGGAAGTGGTATGCATTTTTCTCCCACAGACTTTTTTGGAGTGGTTTGGGGGAAGGTTTTGTACTACATCTTTTGGGAAACTGTTCAGTTAGGCCGAGAGGGACATCTCGTATGTGCCATTACCCAAGTGTTGTGGGAAATGTTCTGTGGGTTTTATTTACAAGGCATTTTGTACCTGTTTTGAAAGGTTACATACCCTCCAATATTTATACAATGAATATAGGGATGTCTTATTATCATTATCATTATCATCATCATCATCATCATCCTGCCCATCACTCTGGGTGGCTTCCTACATATATAAGAACATAAACGTTTAAAAAACTTCCCTATACAGGGCTGCCTTCAGATGTCTTCTAAAGGTCATATCTCCTTGGCTCAGGGAGCACATAACTCCATACCCCCCAACATTTCTCTGATGAAAATAGGGATCTCCTAAGCAAAAAAGGACATCTGAGGATCAAATCAGAAATCAGGATGGCTTCTATAAATCTAGGACTGTCCCTGGAAAATAGGGACACTTGCAGGGTCTGAGGTTATGTGTGGGTGTGTATGAATAAAATGTTGGGTGGAGTGAAAATGAGAGCTAGGCAGAGGGTTGGTTGAAACATGACAGTGTGGCTCTGTGAGGGACAGAAAAGGACCGGGGGGGGGGAGAGGTGAGATATAAATACTCGCACCCCACCCTCAGTGCTGCAGCCCTCCCAGGACCTCCTCACTGTACTCTTATATGAGGGAGAAGCAAATGGGAAAGGAGGAGGGATTAAAGAAACTGGGAGTGTGGCGGTGGATGGGGATTAGATACAGGTTAAATGTGGAAGGAAAGGAAGAAATTACAGGAGATGAGTAAAAATAAATTGACAGGTATATTTGTGTAAAAGCAGAATAAGAGCCTCCAATTAGAGCCTTTGGAATAGCAAATTATGCAAAAATTGGGGGAAATGAGTAATAATACCAATGTTTTTACTTTGATTGACTGCATAATCTGAACTGTTAAACTCCTTGCCACAAGGAGATTGCTGTGGCAATCTTTTTTAGCAACTTCCAAAGAGGGATTACATATCAATAGAAAATTGTTAGTAGCTGCTAGCTGATTATAGTAACTTCCACCTCCCATCAACTGCCATTGCACTGCCATTTTGTGATGGATGGCCTAAGTAATTTTCAACCCTGGGTGCAGAAAATTTGAAAGATGCTGATACAGAAGAAGTAGGTTCTATCAGTCAATTTGTAATCCAGTTGATGAAATTTCGTTATGTAACACAAGTTCAAATCAGTGTTTTCGTCATATATTACCGTAAATAATTCTCAATATACTCAATGACAACGGATTTATCCACAGCTAACAGCGCAGATGATTCATCCCTCTGATGTCATCTGGATTAATTATATTTCCAGACCCAACACTTAAAAAATTGCTTTCCTCTGTGCAATGTCTGTAATACAGAATTTGCTACCTACGTATCCGTTTTAAAATCCTGAATTGCTAAAGTTTTCAATCTTCATTGGAATATTTATCAAGCTTAACTAGTTTTCTTCCTTACATCTGATACTTTCTTCAGTCTAGCCATGAATGAAGTTCCATCCAGACTGTATGGCTGAGTGAAACACCGCATAGCCAAATTCTCACTCCTTAAAGCAAGATGTAGTCAGGCAATGCCAACGTCAGAATAGGTTTCATTAGAAACTGAAATCCTGTTCAATTGTTCAGTATGTTCTCTTGCAAGCAATTATGTTGGGAGACACAGCGATGTCCTGACAAGCCCATACCCCTCCGACCAGGCACACCATCAATGTGGGGCCATGGGAGCCAAGGTCCCCCTGAAACTTTCACTGAAAGCGTCAGGAAAGACAGGGTAAATGTGTCCTTGTTATTTCTCAACCTCTCAGTAGCTTTAGATGCCATTGACCACCTAGTACCTCCTCTTCTCCCAGCTCTTTGGCTGATTAAACAATTTATGGCCTTTGAAACTGGAGGGTGTGTATTGTTTTTGGTTTTTTTTGTTACTATGTTGTGTATTTTTGTGTTTTATATTGTAAACCACCCTGTTATCCTTGACGAAGGGCATAAATAAATAAATAAATAAATAAATAAATAACACTGATAATTAACATTATCCAAGTGTGATAATTCACAAAATAGAATCATAGAATCATAGAGTTGGAAGAGACCACAAGGGCCATTGAGTCCAACCCCCTGCCAAGCAGGAAATACCATCAGAGCACTCCTGACATATGGTTGTCAAGCCTCTGCTTAAAGACCTCCAAAGAAGGAGACTCCACCACACTCCTCCCAAAGGGTTTTCTGGTGTGTGTGTTTCTTTGTGGCTGATTAGCTGCTCTCCCTGTGCAAAGGTCAGAGGGGCAGGGTTTCTGTTGAGGCAGGTGATTAGCTGTGGGGAGAGCTTATCAGAGCTTGCAGGGCAGCAGCGCGTGCCTAGTGGCATGCGCAGTTTGATCCATCTTTTAGATTTATGGGAGCTAGTCTCAAACGTTTGTTGGGGGAGACCTAGGTTTTTTGGGGGGGGGTTATTTGTCCTGTCTTCACGCTTTTTATGATGGAGGACTGCTGTAGTCACCCCCAACGACACGTTCTCAAGATGGAGGGTGAGGGAACAGCTGCAGTCGCCTGCGGTTCCTGCGCAATGTTTGCCATCTTGCCAAAGGTTGCAGGCAGCTTTACCTGGAGGTATTGCATGTTGATTGCCCTCTTAGAAGACAAAGTCCAGCAACTGGAGGAACGTGTAGCTACGCTCCAAAGAATTAGAGAGCTGGAGCTCTTCTTGGAAGCAACAGAGCACACTGTCTCCACCAAGGAGACAGGGGACTCCCCTGAGAAGGAGGCTAGTTCACCAACACAGGAGCCAGATATATGGAGAAATGTGACTCAAAGAAGTAGGAGGCCCAGGGTTCGCTCTGATTGTTTAGAAATACACAATCGCTTTGAGGCCCTCTCCCCTAGCATGGAAGACGAAGAGCAGACTCCATTTGAGGATCTCTCCCTCATTACAGTCGATCAGGTATATGAAGACGAGCAGCAAAGTCAGTCCTCAGGGAATGTGCAGGCGACCTTGGAACGGACAGCTCACGGAAGAACCCCGACCAAACCTAAGAGGAGGCGTGTAGTGGTGATAGGGGATTCCCTACTGAGGGGAACAGAAGCAGTGATCTGTGGGCCTGACAAGATGTCTCGGGAAGTGTGCTGTCTCCCCGGGGCTAAGATCCAAGATGTAACTGAACGACTGCAAGGAATCATAAAACCCACTGACAAATACCCCTTCCTCTTGGTTCATGAGGGAACCAATGACACTGCAAGCAATAGCCTCCAGAAGATCAAAAGAGACTACGAGGCTCTGGGCAGGAAATTGAAGCAATCAAATGCACAAATTGTCATCTCATCTGTCCTCCCAGTTGAATGACGTGGCCCAGGGAGAGAGGGAAAAATAGTGGAAGTGAACAGCTGGCTTTGCAAATGGTGTAAACAGGAACGGTTTGAATTCTTAGATCACGGCCTGCAGTTTCTTGAAGATGGACTTCTGGCAAGCGATGGGCTGCACCTCACAACGGTTGGGAGGAATGTTTTTGCCAAAAATCTCAGAAACCTCTTCAAGAGGGCTTTAAACTATCTAATGTGGGGGAGGGAGACAGTGCTCCTGAAGGTAGGAGTCTATCAATTGATGAAGATGATCATCCAAATGTCATAGACCAAAAGGAGCAAACAGCACGCAGACCTAGTGGGAGGAAAAAATCCTTAAATAAGAGACACGGGGGAATGATTAATGGACTTCAATGTCTGTACACTAATGCGCAAAGCATGGGAAATAAACAAGATGAGCTTGAGCTCTTGATACAGCAAACTAAATATGACATGATAGGCATCACTGAAACCTGGTGGGATAAGTCCCACGATTGGAATGTAATAATGGAGGGATACAATCTATTTCAGAGAAACAGACCAGACAAGAAAGGAGGAGGAGTGGCGTTATATGTCAGGGATGTGTATACCTGTGAAGAGATCCAAGATTTAGAACCTCAAAGCCAAAGTGAGAGCATTTGCGTCCAAATTAAGGGAAAGAAGAATAATAGTGACCTCATTGTGGAAGTTTACTATAGATCCCCAAGCCAAACGGAGGACATAGATGATGCCTTCCTGGAACAGATGGCCAAGCATGCAAAAGGAAGGGAGATAGTAGCAATGGGGGATTTCAATTACCCGGATATTTGTTGGATGTCAAACTCAGCCAAGAGCATAAGGTCAAACAGATTCCTCACTGGCCTTGCTGACAACTTCATTGTCCAGAAAGTGGGAGAAGCAACAAGAGGAACAGCCATTTTAGATCTGGTCCTAACCAATGTTGATGACCTGGTTAGTGGGGTAGAAGTGGAAGGATCATTAGGCGCGAGTGATCATGCTCTTCTGAAGTTTACTATACAGCGGAAAGGAGCAGCCAAGCATACTAGGACTCAATTTCTTGACTTTAAGAAAGCCGACTTCATAAAACTTAGGGAAGTGCTGGGTGACATCCCATGGACAGTAATACTAAAAGGAAAGGGAGTTCATGATGGCTGGGAGTTTGTTAAGAGGGAGATAGTAAAAGCACAACTTCAGGCAATACCAATGAGACGGAAACATGGAAGGTGCCTAAAGAAGCCAGGGTGGCTATCTAAAGAACTTTTAACTGAGTTAAGATTAAAAAAGGATGTGCACAAAAAATGGAAAAGGGGGGAAACCACCAAAGAGGAATTCAAACAAATAGCCAGCACGTGTAGACACAAAGTCAGAAAAGCTAAAGCACAGAATGAACTCAGGCTTGCTAGAGAGGTTAAAAGCAACAAAAAAGGCTTTTATGGGTATGTTCGTAGCAAAAGGAAGAACAAAGAAACAGTGGGGTCACTCAGACAGCCATATGTCAGGAGTGCTCTGATGGTGTTTCCTGCTTGGCAGGGGGGTGGACTCGATGGCCCTTGTGGTCTCTTCCAACTCTATGATTCTATGATTCTATAAAGGGTTACACACACCTCATTTAATAGTAAGAACACTCTGCTCTAACGCTACAGAATTTCTGCCCACTGTACTCTCCTTCCCCTCCCAGCTACTGCCTGTTTGTCCATGCGGCAATTACATACACACAAAATTCTCCCCTGTTAATTAAAGTCTTCTTCTGGTACACTTGTAGTATGAGAGTCTCTGCAACGCAGCTCTTTCCTTAGCTCTTAGTTACTGCAAGAAGTACTCAAATATAGGGGAGGAGGCAGCATGAGGGAAACCCTACTCTGGAGTCATAGACTACAACATGTTTTCCTGCAGGAAGGAGTTGTGATATAGAGGCTCAAGTCCACAAATAAAATGGTAGAGGCCCTAAGACACATGACATGAGTTGTCTGGGTATCTCTGAACATAAATAGGAGCACAGTGTGCAAGATGTGACCACTAGAATGGTATACATCGCAAGCTTCCAGCAGCCATGTCAATAATTCTGTCCCGTCCACCATATACTGTAGCATGAATCTAACATGGTAGTCTAAAGTATCTGACAAAAAGATGGTTGTAAATAGCAACAATTCCTCTGTTCTGCATTGCTCCTCTAATAAATTAATACTTCACATACTTTGGTGCTCAGTTTTTAAAAAAAATGGTCAAATGTAAACCTTGAGATGTTTGCACCAAGTGGGTTCAAGTTCCAGCTTTGGCGTTTCCCCTCTTACTGTTAAATTTGTTATTCATTTAAAGCTTGTAGTAATTGACTGAGTGATATTGGCTGTGATCTCTATCTCTGAGACACATTTTTCATGCCTACCAAATGCTCATAAACGTTAATACTGCATTTCACTCCTTTTAATGATGTGGCAGACTTTGAAAAGATTTACGGATTCATTAGTAAAGTGCATCTTATGAAAACTGTCTTTTCAGCCTTATTGGCATGTAGGTCTCGTCATCAGCGCTGCAACAGCCCAAGATGAAATTACCCTTTTTTGTCTTTCAATAAGTAGAAATCTCCCGGAGTAGCTAATGTTCATAACAGACTGTTCCTTTCATCTTGGCAATCTGAAGAGCATCTAATTTAATTAAAGGTTTAGGAAAGTAAAACTATTAACTATTTATGCCAAGGTTTAATTAGCATAGCGCAAACATGGAAAATTAAAGGCATTTTAACCTTCATGAACTCATATTTTTTTGAAGTCCAAGCTATAGCTTTAATATGAGTTTCTTTTGCAAGTGTGCCCTGGGTCTGCATTTCTAAGACCAAGCTACTAAAGTTTATAAAGAGAGATATGCTGGATTTTCAGTGAAATGGTAGCTGGTTTACCAGTCTAATTTTTAGTATACTGAACCCAATGCCAGTAGATTAAATACAAATAATAATTTGGAAGGGAAACAACCCACTGTTTATAGATCTACAAAAAATTTACAGCAAGCACTAACTTAGAAGATGCGACTCCAAAGTGGTACCAGCACCCTGCATTTTTGTGTGTGAATACTTCAAAAAGTGACTACATTTTTACAGATCTCCATTAACAAGGGTGGGGAGGGGAAGAGTGGAGAGGAGAGACTCAGCAGTTACTTGATCCCTAATCAGCACAATTTCAAAGCTGCTAATCATGATATAATATTATTTGTGTCAGCATGAGATGTGTTCAGAAACATTATCTACTTCCTACTCAGTCTCTATGGAGATCAGAATAGGTCTCATTTTTTCTACTTATTTAGCAAAAGGGGTGGGGGTTAAATTTGCTAAGACCCAGATATCTGTAGGCCCCCTCTTGGATTTCTTATTCCACTTTTCCATAAAGAAGGAATTGGACTCTTAACCAGAGATGACATCTTGATTAATGTTTCCAGGTTTAGCTTGCATAGGCAATTCCAGGCTCTCCCTCATTGTCTTATTACAACTAGCTGAATTACTGCAATAAGTTCCAAGGGTACTGATAGACTTTGTTGTAATAGGCATGTCTTTTTAAGAGCAGTAACGTACACTTTAATCAAATATTTATTATTTCTGATGCCTAGCCTTTGTTTCTTATCTAGGTGGTAATTCTTCAGTAGTGACCAGCTATTTCACTGCGGCAAAACCATAGTTTGTGTTAACCATAATTAAAACGTTGCCCCAGCTTCCAGGTATAAACAAGGGAACAAAAGTTTAGAGCTGCTTTTCTGTTTCTGTTTCCCATCTGCTCAGGACTCAGTACCATAAGTTCGCTCCTGTCTCCATGATGAAGTAGCCTTTTCAGGCACAGCAATAGACCTAGTTGTGGGCTTGTCGACTCAGATCTAGCACCTTCTCGCCCTGCTTTGTTGTCCCTCCCTTCTCTGAGAAATAAGTATAGAAGCCCTCAGCTGCAGCCAATTTTAACCCTTCACAAGCACACAAACCTACTCTTTCAGCAGAACTTCATGCTCTCACCCGCAAAACTCTCAAGAGCTCAGCTAATTATGCAGAGCTGGATAACAATCCAGGAGGGACCCCCCCCCCCCCCAGCTAGGCCATCAAAAATCCAGCAGCAAAAAACAACAACAGGGAATGTAAAAAAGAACTGGAAAGCGCTTCTTTCCTTCTTTCTTCTCTCACCCCCACTGGTGGAAAAAAGGGAGGAAATGTATTTGTTTTTGTTTTTCCTTTAAATAGCTTTTCTCCATATTAAATTATTTATTTATTTATTTATTTACTTACTTACTTAAGACTAACTCTTTGCTTGCTTGCTTGCTTGCTCTCCCTCCCTCTGATAAAAAGGGAGAGGTTGGTGGGATGGGTTTTGAAATATACTCAGAGTCACAAGGTGATTTCATGCTCTTTATTCAGCTCATAGTGGTGAGGAGGAATGAATGAATGTCCCCTCAAAGTATCTGCTTTATATACATTATTTACACAATGGGATGCACATGATTGGCTAATTCCGGAATTCTACTGTAAGCCAATCAGGTCGTGGATTCACTTCTATCTGGAGCATGATTGGGTGATTCCTGCTAACCAATCATACTGCTGCATTGTTCTAGGACCAATCAGACTGCTGCATTCTGAATCCTATTGTTCTAGGACCAATCAGACTGCTGCCTTTTGGAGCCTATTCTAGGACCAATCAGACTGCTGCAGTTTGGATCCTATTCAACTCAGTACATAACAGGTTTATGAGGCGGGCTTCTGTGGCAGGAGAAATGGAGGGGAGAAGATTTAACTGGTTGCCTTCTGCTGAAATGGGAGGTTGGGTACTGTGTGAGAATGGTTGTGGGGAGGGTGTTTGTCGGCAAGCGTGTCTACTCACAAGCAAGCCCTACTGAATTCAATTGGGCTTACTCCCAGGAAAGTAGAATCAAGTTTAGTTGAACTCAGTGGGGCTTATGCATGCATAGATTCCACTTAGACCTCTGAGTGAGGAAGCAGATGCAGCTTGACGAGGAAATCACTTGAACTGCTCTTAAATTAGTTGAAAATATATTAAATATATTATATGGAAGTTTATTTAATATATTTTTTAAATCTACTACTTCCTTACATTTTAAAACCTTCAACCACCATGGGGAGGCAACAGCAAGGCCCTCCACCACCACCGGAAGGTACAGCAAACCCTCCACTTCCGTGGGTAGGTACGGTGGTATATATCATTATATATCAATATATTGTGATGTTTAGCTGGTGATATATGGTGATATTGAAAACCAGATATTGCCAAGCCCTAGCTGTGGATGCATCCCACTACCACTGTCCAGGGAAGAGATGGGGGGATATATTCCATTCTGTTTGCATTTTAATGAGAAACTACCTAATTCACACTTCTCAAACCAATACACAAATGGAAGCACAGCTAGCCTTTGAAATTCACGTTTTTTTTGCAATGCTGTTATCCAACCAAGGTGTACAAAAATGAACATACACATAGGTCCCATTATCCGAACACAATGCATTCCCTGGAAATTTTTTGTTAGGCATTCGCATAATACGTCAATGGTTTTCATGGATTCCTGTGAGAAATTTTCTAATGTGTTCCTGGCCATAGAATTTTTACCCCTTAGTGACGGGAAAACCCTCTAAAAAATTGCAACTAAAGAAGGGACAAATGTTCTCTTATTTGTCCAACCTTTCTCCCTCCCTCCCATCCACTGTGGTTCCTGGTAAAACAGCTGCCACAGATCAGCAAAGCTCAAAAAAGTAAGGATTGTTTAAGGCTGCTTATTTGTTTGCAGTGCTTCAAGCAGGCCCAGCTGTCTGGATATCTGAATAGGCAGTGCATGCATAGCAAAGTCCGAGTCCTAATTCTTTATGTTTGGATAAGTGAAGTTCTGCATAAATGAGCATTTGGATAGCGGGACCTTTGTGTTTCATGGAAACTGTGAGCTGCCAGTGTTGCTCTGAAACAAAGGTGCATGTGGTAAAATAGCTATGCACAACAGTTGGGGATTCCTCTAGCTGCTTTTTAAAGAACTGACATCAGTCTAACTTGAGTGAATCCTTCTTTCCCCCTCATGCTGTGAATAGATGATAGCTGTTTGAGAGAGCAATATGTTTTAGAACCAAAGTTTTCACATTACAAGCAGAGGCAGAGCCATGTTCTTGACTTCCTGTTTTTAGAGAGATATGGGGGGGACCCCCCCCCATTTTGCATCAAGTATGTCTTTGCATTGGAATAGGGAGGAGACGCGATGTTTCAAAATGAGGGTACTTTGTCCTTTGAAAGTCCAGGTTCTCTTTTTTAAAAGCTGTTCTTCATCAAGCCCATCTCCAAAAAAAATAATGGATTCTCTTACTAGATTAGACCATGCTAATATTCTGCCCAGTATTCTCTTTCAATCAATCATTCAGTTAATTCTGGACACTTGACTTAAAACCAGTATGAGAGAACTTGGTAACAAACTCCCATCCTTAGAGTATGTTTTGTGGGTGAATAAAGGCATTAACGCAATGCTTCCAGGACTAGCAACAGCAGGTACTCAGTGTGGGTAAAGGTCCTGTCCCCCCACAGTCACACATTTGGCATATTGTATCTGCCCTAATAGGCACACGGGTGGCGCTGTGGTCTAAACCACAGAGCCTAGGACTTGCAAACATCTCCTGTCATCAAGATTCTGTTCATAGTGTCTTTAAGTGGTTCCTAAGTGTCTTTATAAGGGACGTGGGTGGCGCTCTGGTTTAAACCACAGAGCCTAGGACTTGCCAATCAGAAGGTCAGCGGTTCAAATCGCCGCGACGGGGTGAGCTCCCGTTGCACGGTCCCTGCTCTTGCCAACCTAGCAGTTTGAAAGCACGTCAAAGTGCAAGTAGATCAATAGGTACCGCTCCAGCGGGAAGGTAAACAACATTTTCGTGCGCTGCTCTAGTTCGCCAGAAGTGGTTTAGTCATGCTGGCCACATGACCAGCTGTCTGCAGACAAAACGCCGGCTCCCTCGACCTATAGAGTGAGATGAGTGCCACAACCCCAGAGTCGTCTGCGACTGGACCTAATGGTAAGGGTACCTAATATCTGCCCTAATAATTTCATGGTGATGTTTAATAGTCCACTGCTGAGAAAATTCGCTGTCATTCAGAATGATTAAATCAATAATTACAGGTTCTCTGATAAAACAAGACACAAAAAGTGGAGTAAATGTATTAATTTCAACAAAAGTAAAAAACCTAACTATTTACACACAGTTCTCACTGGACTTCTAGAAATTTCTAGCAAACACTTCAGGTGAACAGATCAAACTACAGTATTTAAACATTTGAATTTACCATTGCCCAAAGTTGAACAAATATGAACAAAAATTTCAAAGACAGAAAACAGCTTTAGGCATTCAAAATATGAAGGGACACTTTTTGCTCCATGCTATCCTTGATTGGTTGGTTGTAAGACAATACCAGCACACCACTAATTCCTTGTAAAAGCTACTAGTATTTTCATTTTGGAAGACTGGGTTTTGAACATAGAACAGGGTGGGTAATTGCTATCCCAATATAAGCTGAATAATTTGAGTTGCTTCAGGCACTGCAAGGAAGCAGCAACCAAAGAGCATGAGTGCCAGTGTGTGCCTCCAGGTCTCATCGAGGCAGCTGGAAGAAAAGGGTGTTCTGTTCCTGCAGACCAAGAAATTGCAGGGTAACCAGCCTCATATAGCCACAATATTTGAGTCTAATTAACACATGTAGGGGTTAATGCCAAAGAGTAAGCTGTCCTGCCAGGCTTATCCTGTCACTTTCCCTCACTTTGGGAGGAAATGGACAACTAAGTCTTCTGTTGTTCTCAATCTGCAAGTGAATTCAGGGTGTGAGGAGCTCTGAGCTGCTTCTTACAGCCACATGGCTTTAACCATCCTCTTTTGTTTCAGACAAGAATGGAGTCGGGAACAAAAAATTTCTTATACCAATAGTTTAGGAACTTTTACCATTTTGTAACCAAGCAATTTTTACTGCCTGTGCAACTTTTTCCTGACTGCTGTACGAAGAAACACATGAATCTGACCTTTGAAGAATTTTGTAAATAAAGCATTTTATGACTTACCTAAACGTGTGGTCTATCTTTGTGCTAGGGAAGTGGGATATTTTGAAATAAAGGGGACATTTTGGGATCCAGGGGAAACACTATATTTTAAAGCTTTTGCAGCCTATATTTCCACCTTTCTTTTTCTTTTCTTTTTTCTTTTTTGCTGCATGTTTGCCATGTTACATCACTGATGGGGTTCTCTCACCAAAGAGTACTTGCCCCAAACTTGGGTCTTGGCTTCCAGGATATCCAACAGAAATGTGGGGCAGGGTGAGGAGGAAGTATAAGTCAGTCAGGCTTCTTTGGAATTTCTGAAAACAACTTACTCTGAACGACGGCTGAGAATGTGGTAGACTGACAGCAAAACCAAGTGACAACCACTGAAAAATGAGTATACCTCTCTCAAGAGGATAGGTGGGTCAGACTGTTGCAGCAAAAAGTTTGTGGCACTTTTAGGATGAACAAATATATTGTCTGTAATATATGTAGTATTTGTAACAATTTGGTTTCAAAATGTCAAAATTATTAGCTAAAATTTTCACTTGCCTTGCAAACAGGGCAAGTATTTTTCTAGCATCTAACCTACATTTTTTATGTTGAGTTCAATGGGAGCCAACTCCCAGGTAACTCCCAGGCATGTATAGGTTTTAGTTCCTTTGAGAAAAGGACCAAATTCACTACCTTCCTATTTATTTATTAATACTTGATTTCAGCAAGTATTTTAATTGCCTTTCTGCAATGGAAATATTTTTTTAAAAGACAGGCAAATACAAAAACGCAGGCTGATGCTTCTGCAAAATGCAAGCATATCCATCTCCTAATTATAGACTATTTAACAGAGCGGAAATCCACAAATACTTCAAGAGCAAAGGGTTATGTGACCATATGCCAGTTTCTAGCTGTTTATGTACTGCAATGGCATGAATAACAGCTTTGATTTTATGTATTTTCAGCTGCTTCACTTGGACTAATGTGATGTGAATTAAAATATCATTAGTTGCATCTAGTTTGTTAATATAGCACAGTTAATCCATATGTTTCTCCAGTGTTTTCAAAGATAAATATGGCCTTGGCTCAAGTGCTGTTTTGTCCCTTTGGACAAAATTATGATCTTCCAACAGAGCAGCTTTGTCAGGAATGTCCCAAGACATATTGGTGCCTGGGGTGACGCCCCCTTTGCCACCCATTCCACATATGGAAGCCAACAAGACTGGGCCCTAGCTGGGTCTACATGGGCCAAAAGGCACCTGCTGCTCCATCTCTTCGCCTCCCTCATCTCCTTCCACCTTGCCCCGATAATGTGCACACCTCCTGCAGCTGCAGCTGCCACACCACCCAAACCACAGCCAGCCAGTCTGCTTGGGCCACCAGCAACTTAAGAGAACCAGACAGAGCCTTAAAAAATACACCCACATAACACAACCATTTTACAGGCTTTTGGGGATCAGATAAGGGTGGATTAAAAGAGGCTTAAAAAGCGAACTGCTATATGCAAAATAATAAAAATAAAAGGACAACTGGCCATCCTAATCCAGCCTTATACAAACCCATCAAAATAAAGCCTCAAAATACTATGAGGCTACAAGTCCATTTTTGTCTCCCAACATTTGCTATGTAAAACAAAACATCTTATTTTCACTTGAGCAGCTGGTGTTTTTTTTTCTAATTATATGTATATAAATCTGTTCTAAGTACTTGCTTGTGTTAATGTTGGCCTTGCCTTAACAAACATACTGTGGGTTTTTAAAAAGAAAATAGTGTCATTTCAGAATAATTCAGAAGCTTAATTTCCAACACTCTGTAAGCTTTAATTGTCACACTATTTTTCACATATCTTGTTAGGCCTATCACTTGTACTGAAGGATAATTTGTTTAATGTGAACTTGAAATAATAAAATGCAAACAAAAGCACCAACTATTACATTTGCAAGAGCTTTCAAATTAAATATTTCACTCCCCCCGCCACATGTAGTTAAATATAGATCTGTGTTCAACATACAGGCAAAACACAGTATTGTCCAACAGGAGCTTGCCCATTCTTAGGCTCTGCAGCTGTTCATAGAGAGGGTGTATAGATAGATGTCTGCACAGTGTACTTTCAGAATATACCACATGATATTTGCAAATCTCCCGCTTGACTTCTATTTTATATCTATTTTATTCTAACAAACAAAAATACACTCTGATTCTATATCAAAACAAAATAAACAATGTAAAATTAAGGACGGAGAAAAAATGTGCAGCTCACTTCTGTTTCTGACTCCATTTGCTGGTAAGTTTCATTTTCACAGGAATTTGGAACTGTGATTCATGTTTTGTATGTAACTAGGGTTGGGCGATATCTGGTTTAAAATATCACCAGCTAAACATTACAATATCTTGATATATCACAAGTTGAGGGCTTTGCTAGACATCCACGTGGCGGTGGAGGGCCTCACTGCGTCCATCCATGGTGGTGGAGGGCCTTGCTGGGCCTCTTTGCAGGCATCCCCATGGCATAGCTGTCAAGTGTCCCTTATTTGAAGGGACAGTCCCTTATTCCAGCGCCATGTCCCTCTGCTGTCCCTTATTGATAGATGTCCCTTAAATGTCCCTTAAATGATGTCCCTTAAATTTCAAAGGAGGCTGCTCCTCTCCCTCCATCCCAGCCAGGGAGGAAGGAGGCTCCAACTGTGTTGCTTGGCTGTGTTGCTCACCCAATAAGAAGTCTAAGAACGACTTCTTGTGTGTGGCTAGTTAATGCAAGCTGAGGGGTTTTTTGAATGCTGGACGCCATTTTGTTGCACATGCTGCTGCAAACTTTGCAGTGCAAAGCCAGGCCGGGGAGCCATCTTAAGTTGAGGCTGCATAGGCCTTGTGGTGCATGTGATTCAGATTCTGTTCAGTTGAACCTCTGGTTACAAATTTGGTTGGACAGTGTCCTCGAAGCTACCAGCATGAGTTTGACCAGACTGCAGGAGGACAGGAAGACTGGAGTGCCTCGAACAGGTGAGGCTGCAGGTCCCTTATTTTGGCTGCTGGTCCCTTATTTTCAAGGCTGCTGATCCCTTATTTTCAAATCTGTAAGTTGACAGCTATGCCCCATGGATCTTTGATTGCATAACCGTGGGGGCGTGTCCCTCCTGGATTTGCATAATTAGCTGAGCTCTTGAGAGTTTTGGGGGTGAGAGTAGGAAGTCTTGCTGAGTTGGTTTGTGTGCTTGCGAGGGGTTAAAATTGGCTTTTATACTTATTTCTCAGAGAGGGAGGAGGGAGACAGCAAACAAAGCAGGAGAGACAGTCTGCAAACTACAGTGGTACCTCGGGTTACATATGCTTCAGGTTACATACGCTTCAGGTTACAGACTCTGCTAACACAGAAATATTACCTCGGGATAAGAACTTTGCTTCAGGATAAGAACAGAAATCGTGCTCCAGTGGTGGCAGCGGGAGACCCCATTAGCTAACGTGGTGCTTCAGGTTAAGAACAGTTTCAGGTTAAGAACGGACCTCCAGAACGAATTATGTACTTAACCCGAGGTACCACTGTATCTGTAAAGGATCTGTTCAGCTGAGCTACCCTGTGGGAAGCTGTCAAGTCTCAACCTTTTGTTCACTGGTATACTGCCTTGTTGAAACACTTATCACACTATTATTTCAATAGGTACAGCATTCAAAGGTATGGCAATTTATCACACAGCCCTATATACAACAGGCGAAGCTTCCAAAGAGACTTCATTGACATGCTCTGGGATGCATAGGCTATAAAGTCCTTGCAGGTGGTGTGGAAGTTTCTTGTTTGGCACCTTGCAGGCCAAGAACAACATCTCCACATAGGAACCTACTATCTGGACCCTGCAATCATCATCTGAGGCCCTTCTTGGTTTGCCTCCTCCACAAGAGGTCTGGAGGGCAGCAACATGAGAATGTGGTGGATCCCCCATTTGGGGAATGCTCTGCCTGGTGCCTTCACTACACATCTTTAGGCACCAGGCAAACACAGCTCTATAACCAGGCCTTTGGCTTTTAACTAACTGTGGCTTTTAGGAGCGGGGATGATGTTTTATTACATTTAATACATTTCCACCCCTAAGCGGGGGTTTTTGCCTGTCTGTTTGTAAGTTGTTTTGGGTTGCTTTGGGCAAGAGCAAGCAACTAACAAGTTTAATAAGTAAAGGATCCAGAAGGAGTGGTTCCTGCCCAATGCCCAGACAGGGGCTAGGGCCATACCACTCCTCCATTGGGGACCACTTGGGAGACGCACCAATTTGATATAGGTCATAGGCACACACCCCTCCCCCCACTGGCTTCACCCTTAGAAAACACTCGCAGCAGACATGCAGGAGTGACACACGCAGTTGCTCACCTCAATGCCTATGGCCAAACCTTCACAACAAAGGTAACCAATAAAGTTGTGGCCTTATTTGATCCCAAGACAATATGACGTATGTTATCTAGTTATTTGCACCTTAGGGAACAGGGTGGTCATGGGGCTTTGATACACAATATGCAAAAGTCCCTCGTACCACTTTTGCTGTGGGATTTACACTACTGCATTAGCTAGCATGGTGATACTGTTAGCAGGATCTCTTTGTACATATGTATCTTTACTTCAAAGACCAGAAGATTTGTATGCAGTGGTACCTTGGTTTACAAACTTAATCTGTTCCAGAAGTCCGTTCTTAAACCAAAATGTTCTTAAAGCAAGGCTTACTTTCCCATAGCAGTGAGGGACTCAATTTAGAAATGGAACACACTCAACAGGAAGCAAAACATGTTCTTATTCCAAGGCAAAGTTCACAAACCAAAACAGCTTTCAAACCATGGTCCTCGAGTAAAGTTCACCCCCATGCCTTTTGACATTGCTTAGTTCACTCACCTCTGTCTTCATCCTGTACCAAATTAAAATCACACTCTTTTTTTCTTCTTTCAGTATATAAATTTTATTAGTTTCCATTCAGTTATACATTTTATCTCGAATACAACAAATCATGACTGCTTTGGACTTCCTTCAGCATCTCTGACAATCATCCATATTTATACCTTTAATACACATTCCCTTCTTTCGTATTGCCATTGTTCCTCCTTACTCCCATTATTTTTAATAAACAATGCTTATTTGTTTTTTACAGTGCCTCTTGAAATCCCACTAGCGTTGTGTTTACACCGCATATGTTTTTCAGATAATCCACCAATTTTCCCCAGTCCTCGATGAACTTTTGGTCTTTAGTGTATCTAATTTTCCCAGTTAGTTTGTCCAATTCCGCATAGTCTATCAGTTTTGATCTCCATTCTTCTATTGTCGGTATCTCCTCTTGTTTCCACTTCTGGGCCAACAGGATTCTGGCTGCCGTTACAGCATATTGGAAAAGCTTATAGTCCTTTCTTCTTATGTCCTTTCCTAGAATAGCTAAAAGAAAAGCTTCTGTTTTTTTCACAAAAGTATATCTTAACATTTTTTTCATCTCATTATATATCATTTCCCAAAAGCTTTTCACTTTCTTACATTCCCACCACTGATGAAAGAATGTCCCTTCTTTATCTTTACATTTCCATCATTTGTTATCAACTTTATACATCTTTGCTAGTTTTACAGGTGTCATATACCATCTATAAAACATTTTCATCACATTCTCTTTCAGTGACGTACATGCCATAAATTTTATATTCTCTTTCCACAGTTTTTCCCATTCCTCAAATTGAATATTATACCCAAAATCCTTTGCCCACTGTACCATTACCGTAAAATCACACTCTTATAAGCTTTCCGTCTCTAAATTATTCCAAATCTTTGAAAGTTTGATTCAAAAAAGAAACGTTTTTCTTAATTTATTTGGGGCATATGCAGAGGACATAGGGAGCATTTTGTTTCCAGACTTCATAAAAATGAACCTCCTCACTAAAAAGGGGGATGTCTGTGAAAACAGAACAGTTACACCTCTTAACACTGAACTCCCTGGTGCTGTGAAATGTTAACAAACAGCCTTGTTTAACCATCTATCTTCTTTTTTCACATGGTATGTTTCCTGCAGAAGTGTTATTTCAGGCTGTGCTTTCCTTAGAAGTTAGCTGTTTGTCACTTTATGGGGTCCCTGAGCCCCCCAACACTTAAAGTGAGAAGTTTGATATCTCCCTTACCACCTGCCATTTAGGTTAACTGACACCAAAACACTAAATATGCCATATGCTGCAATTCCAGACACTGATTTCAAAGGTTATCCATCTCCTGCTCTGCTTCACTGCTAGTTTCTCCCTAGCCAAACAATCACAGACAAACATCGAACCCCACTCCCTCAAACGTACAACTAACACCAGCTTTTCTGACTGGCCCTGCAAATTGGCTTCTTGGCCCAGACACAACTAGTTGCATGCCACTACATCGGCATTTGGAAAAACTGTGGCTTGTCAGCTTGGCTGCAAGGAAGCTTCTCACCTTTCTGTTCAATCCCTCTCCCATGTAATTTGAAAAACAAAATGGCTTATTTAACATATGTCATGTCTGCATCTGTTTACTTTTAACATTTCTCATTGGGCATGCAAGATGTCATAAGACGCTCATTTCACATTTCTGACAAATCAATATTTTCACATGGCAGCACCTATGTTTTGAAAATCCCTTCCTATCAACGTTAGGTAGATGCCCTTACTGTATTGTTTTAGAATCCTGCTAAACTATATTTCAGCAAACCTTTCATTATCTATCTCTCTATCTCCCTGCTTTTCCCCTTGGCTTCCATTGCAATGATGAGGTACGTGCAACCACCACACAAAGAAGAAAACATACTTTCCAACATTCCTCTGATGAAAATAGGGACATCCTATCCCATTACAGATGAACCTCAGAAGTTGAACAGAATCCGTTCCAGAAGTCTCTTGGACTTCCAAAAAGTTCGGAAATCAAGGCATGGTTTCAGACTGGTTCCCGATTGCGCAGGCACACCAGAAACAATAGCGGAAGTCAAACCAGACGTTTGGCCTACAACTCCCATGATCCCTAGCTAACAGGACCAGTGGTCAGGGATGATGGGAATTGTAGTCACATAACATCTGGAGGACCAAGTTGTGGTATGAACAGAGACTGGGATTTGAAAGCTTGACAGGATAACTGGGTGGGAGGTGACAGGTAAAGAGCTTTTAGCAGTGTGTTCTGGGAAGAAGAATTGAGAGAGAAAAGACTAGGATCCATCTTGGGAAGGCTGGCTGAAGGCTGGCTGCACTGCTGTAGGGGACAAGCCCCTCTGGAAATGACCATACTGTATTATCTGGACTCCCTTCATGCAGACGGAAGGTGTAAATAGATGAATAAACCATATTTCTTAAAGCTATGACAGTCTCCGCTGTGTCTCAATTCTCCATAGAAACACAGACCCTGGATGAATGCCTGAAGCCCCTAGGAATCTTGCAGAGAGTTTTGTAACAATACTTTTAAAAATCATTGGAGAATGGGTGGAGCACTGAGACTGAAGGCAGACAGATTTTGTTCCCATCTCCAAAAAGGAGAAACAAGAAGATACAAGCCACAATTGGCCTGTCAACTTGATGGCAAAACTGAAAGCTTCTATCAGTGATCCTTGAGAAGTCTGTTTATGTGGATTTAGGGGAAAGTGCTGTGATCACGAAGAGCTGGTACAGGGTTCTTAAGCACAACTCATGCAAAACTAACCTTTTCTAACAGAGATCAAGGGAATGTTGTTAGATGTGGCATATTTTTATTTCAACAAGGTACCCATGGTATGTTTGTTGGCAAGCTGGAAAAAAGTGAACTAGATATTGCTAATGGTTGGTGAATTTGTAGCTGGTTGATGGACCACACCCCAGGAGTGCTCAGTAGCAGCTCCCTATGAACTTGAAGAAATGTGACAAGTGGGGTGGCACAGGGTTCTTGCCTTTTGTCTTTTTATAAATGAAGAAATAGAGTGGGGGCACTCATAAAATGCACAGGAGACTCCTAACAGGGCAGGCTAGCTGGTACCTTATAATCCAGAACCAGGATAGAGAACCAGGCCAGAACTAAGAGAAAAAAGAGTTTAAACACAGATAAATGTAAAGTTGGTAGGGAAAATCAGATGCACAAATATAAGGGGGGTGACACGACTTGACAGCACTACATGTGAACACAGCCTAGGAGTTTTAGGAGGCCTCAAGATGAAAGTGAGTCAACTGCATGACACAGTGGATAAGGAGGATAAGACAGGACACTGCTGCAGCAACAGAAATAGAGTGTCTGGCTCATGTGAACTAATGGTACCATTCTATTCTGCTTTGTCAGACCTCACCAGTTCCAGTTCAAATTCATTCTGTCCAAAAATGGACTAGGTTTCAGCCCTGGTTTGTCCAACTAGTTCAGTTCAAATCCCTCAGCAATTCTTTCCAGCTTTTCCCTCCCCTACCCAACCCAGTGAAAAAGAACTGCTTTGCTCGCCCTGTGCTCGGGTTTCTTTCCCTTGCATTTTACAGACCTGGAGCTCAAGGGACTTCTTTTGTGATCCTTGTAAAAGAGCCTTTTTCTCTCCAACTCATCCCTATGGGGACAAATAACCGCTCTGGCAGCTGTGTGCTTGGAACGTTAGGAAGTGCTGCACGGGGGGTTAGCAAACCCCCCTTCTGAGGCAGTTCCCAAAGAGCTTGGAAACCTGGCACAAGGGATTTTGACAGGCATGACAACTCACCTGTCAATCATGTGACACAATGGTTCACCTGACAGTTTTGGCCCACAAAGCCAATCCTGAGAAGGATCTGGCCCGTGGAGCCAAAAAGCTTTCCCACCTTGGTTTATAACATCAAAGAAAAACCTGTTTTCTAAGGAAGTTTTATTTTAATAAAAGCTTCACTGAGTTCTCTTAGGCTCTCCATTATAGGCCTTCTGACTAGTTCGGGAAGCACAGCACACCCAAGCTGCACCCAGTGGATCATCCATCTTGCTACAGCTTTCAGCTTTCAGCCCTGACTGCATCTATTTACAATATGGCTCATCTTAAAAAAATGAGTTGTGGGCCAGGCCTAGGTCAGCCTTTCAGTTGGCATGGCAACCCAGACAGCTTCTTCATTTTAAGAGGATTTGGATTAATCTGAGTATGTTACCACAGCTATGTACTAAATAAAGAAGTGATAAGGGAAAACGTTTAGTTCAACATGGTTTTCTTGGACTTGGGCGACCCAGGAGACTCTCCATTAGAAATAAATTTGCTTTTGTGTGCAACATAAAGCCAGCACTTGCACTACAAAAACAGCTAGCATCTTCTGTAAGCTTCATTGCATGGAAATCTACACTGCAGCTACCATCTTTTCTTAATGCTCTGTTTGGGAAACACTGCTGCATGTGGAACAACCACATATTGTAAAGAAAACTGAGCAAGGAATATTTTCTGCACACAATGCTGAAATGCCATTCCCTCTGGAATTACTTCTCACTGTTAAGCTGCAGAGGAGGTTGTGTGATGGGTGTCTTAGAAATCACCTGAGTGAAGGCTGGAATTTTTAAAAAAGAAAAGGCCACGATTAGTGAGTAGACCATATGAGTTTCTTAGGGAGGGCACTCCAAAGATATGGAACAACCACTGAAACGGTTAGACCCGCCAAACCTAATCACTTTTACAAGGTGGATCAAAGAGCAGTTCTTTGGATTCCAATATTACAGCTAATCAAATCATGCAGTTATAAGAAAGGTTTTGTGTAAATATTAGTTATTTACTAATTGTAAGCATGTAACACCTATGCTCGGAGATCTGCCCTGGTTGCTGATTTGCTACCAGGCCAAGTTCAAGGTGTTACTATGAGTATATAAAGCTTTTAACAACTTTACCTATAAGTTCACCTTACCCACATGTGCCCACTCAACTGCTTCAAGCGATGCCATATAATACCCATTCTGTAAGAACTCGGTCGTTTACTGTGGCAGCACCGGCACTTTGGAAGCCCTGCATATTGAATTTGAGATCAAGCAGGCGCCTGCTGAAAACATTCTTGTTTTAAAAAGTCAGATGTTAGGAAGTTGAGGTGTATTTTAACCTGCTGTAGTATTTTAACTTGTGTGTTTTAAAGTAAGTTTCTTGGTTTTCTTGTTTTCTCTTTTTGTAAACCATTTTGAGGGGTTTATTTTAACAAGCTGTATATAAATTTTATTAAATATCTCTTCAGAGCAGTAACTTGCATCCAAATTCCTGCTAAATGATGCTGAAAGCTGTCAACTGGCCAGTTAAATATTCTCTCTCTCAACACTGGATCAACATCTATTTTTACAAACAACACTACATCTTTAAAGTTCACTGTTATCAAAACTATACTGGAAGTAGTTATTTCACCATTGTGAAAATTCATATGGATTTAAAAACTGATTATACATGGACCCCACCTTTTCTCAAGGTTTTCAGATTGGCATACATCAAGATTATTACATTATATCATCTAAGGAAGTGTGAAGAGGTCAAGTCACCCAGTAAGCTTTATGACTGAGTAAAAATTTTAATCCAGGTCTCTTTAGTTTAAGTACAACTCTCAGTCCACTACACCAGATTGACTCTCATCGATTACTGGGCAACAATTTTTTACTTTTTGAATGTTGTCTAGATTTCTACAACTGATTTAGGGTATTTTTGCACTGCTGAATCAGGAAATGGCATCCGTTTCTCTCCATCAGGTCAGGTTTACCTTAAACTGAATGGTGGGCATTGATAAAGGTAAGTACATGTAAACTGCATGTTGCTTCACCATTTTTCAAACTTCAGGGCTTGAACTTCCATTTCTTGGAACTCCTGGAATGCTCAGCGGCAGGGAGGTCTCTCTTCAGAGTCCAAAAGTAGTCAGCCATCATGACTGCATCCCAGCAACCCTGATACCTGGTCTCCATCTCTTTCATGTCCTGATGGAATCTCTCCCCCTGCTCGTCACTCATTGAACCCAGGTTCTCAGGAAATCGGTTCATATGTGGAAATAGGTAGTGCATCTTGACGCTCATGTTGCAGCCCAGGTTTCTGAAAGCAGTCAGCATGTTGTTGACAAGTTCTGCGTAGTTTCTGGCCTTATTGTTGCCAAGAAAGTTATTCACTACCAGAACAAATGCCTTCCACGCTTCCAGTTCCACTTCGTTCATTGAGTTTCCGAACTCTGGATCCCTGATGAGCTGACGGATCTGAGGACCGTCCAAGATGCCAGCTTTCAACTTCTCCATGTTCAATCCTGGAAAAGCCTGGCACAAGTAAGTGAAGCAGTCACCATCCTTGTCCAGAGCCTTGGTGAACTGCTTGATTAAGCCGAGCTTGATGTGCAGCGGTGGGAAGAGTATTCTGTCTCTGTCCACCAGAGGGTCGTTGATGACATTCCTTTCTTTGCAAGGCACCAATTCCTCCCGCACAGGCCAGTCCTTCTTTGTGTAATGCTGAGCACGGTCCCTACTATCCCACATGCACAGAAAACATGGGTACTTGGTGAAGCCAGACTGTTGTCCCAACAAAAAGTTCACCATCTTTAGGTCAACACAAATAAACCACTTATGCTGATCATAACCAATTTTCTCCAGCACATACTTCACAGCTTCATAGTTCTCCTTCAGTGTACTCGAGTGAGCCAGGGGTATAGAGGCAAACTGGTTGCCGTTGTGTAGTAGAACACATTTCAGGGATTGCTTGCTGCTGTCAATGAACAGTCTCCGATCTTTGGGTTCGTACTGTGGCACTCCAAGCTTGAGCAGAAGCTGCACAATATCTGCACAGTACACCAAGTCCTTCTCTTCCGAGAAAAAATGGAGGTACTCTTGATGCCTGTTGCGGAAGAAGCTAATGCGAGCACTGACAGAGAGGAGGTTTTTTCCCTTCAGTCTGGATGCCAACAATTTGGCAGAGTCCTTTGACAAGCTGAGGTTGCAAACTAGATCATTCAACTCCTTTTGGGAAAATGGATGTGGAGCATCATCTTCAAGAACCACTTCTTCTTCTTCATGTCCTTCAACACTGGTGGCATCTTTGTCACTAATGTCAGGAAGTTCTCCGAAGATAGGCACTGGAATTTCATCACAATGAGCTACAGGACGACATGCTGATTGAAGATCAGGATTAACTTAGTTTTGATCTCCCAACTTTATGCTTTGCCGCACCAATTTATGGAAGATTTTGAGGTTTTATGACTTCAAACTGATCCCTTTTTGACATAATCACCCAGAACTATCGGACCTGAATACTTCTTGTCATTAAAATAATCATTTCCAATCAAAACAATTATTCGACATGGCATTTTACCCCCACCAACTTCTTCTATTTTTTTTTCCTTATTAAATTTTTATTTCATGGAAGTAAAGAATATGTACACACACACACATATAAACATACAAAAGTAAAAGTATTACACAGATAAATAAAGATAAAGAAATAAATAAAAGTAAGAGAAATATATAAAAACTTAATTTTCACTTTGGTCACATTTCTTAATCTTCATTTTCAAAACTTCCTTTAGCTTTCCCGAAAATCATTCGAAGTAACACTTTAAATTACACATTTCTTAGTATATATTGTCATTGTACCTTTTTATATACGTTTCTTAGTGTATATTAACCTTACATATTATTTAGTCTCCTATTCTCTTTAAACAATAACTCACAATCTTTCACAGTGCGTCTCTAAATCCCTTTAGCGTTATTTTCCCTTGACTAATAAGTTCCAAGTAATCTACATATTTTCCCCAATCCTCAGTGAACTTTTGGTCTCTTATGTATCTTACTTTGCCTGTAAGTCTGTCCAATTCCATATAATCCAACAGCTTAAATCTCCATTCCTCCACCGTTGGTGTCTCCTGCTTTTTCCACATCTGGGCCAGCATTACTCTTGCTGCTGTAACTGCATAATATACTAATCTACGATCTTCTTTTCTTATCTCATAACCCAATATACCTAGTAGGAAAAATTCTGCTTTCTTTGGAAACGTATATTTTAAAATCTTCTTCAGTTCTATATAGATTTTTTCCCAGAACTGTTTAACTTTTCCACACTCCCACCACATGTGATAGAAGGAACCCTCACTAACCCTACATTTCCAGCACTTGTTATCCACCTTATACATTTTCGATAATTTCATAGGTGTTAAATACCATCTGTAAAACATCTTCATTATGTTTTCCTTTACCGTTACACACGTGAAATTTAGTCCTTCCTTCCAGAGTTTTTCCCAATCTTCAAATAGTATATTATGTCCTACATCCTTTGCCCAGCGAATCATTACACACTTAACCTCCTCATCCCCTAAATTCCAATCCAACAGTATCCTATACATTTTCGAAACAATTTTTTCTTCTTTGTTTATAATCTCCGTCTGAAACTTAGATTCCTTCTCTGCATAGCCTCTTTCTTTAAGATCCTTCCTGAACATTTGGTTCACCTGGAGATGGTGTAACCAGTCATAGACATGTTCTTTAACCTGGTCGTATGGTCGTACAATCCATTTCCCATCTTCTTTAATTATTAACTGGTTATATGTTGCCCATTTACTTCTCATATTAATAGTCCTCGCACACATGACTTCTAGAGGTGAAAGCCAATGTGGGGTTTTTGGTTCCAACAGATTTTTATATTTATCCCATATTTCAACTAAAGGTCCTCTGAAAATATGATTCCCAAATCCCTTGTGTATCTTCCATTTATCCCGCCATAAGTAGGCGTGCCAGCCGAAGTTGTTATCGTAACCCTCCAAGTCTAATAATTCCCTGTTCTCAAGCCTTACCCAATCTTTGACCCAACATAGGCAAACCGCCTCATAATATAATTTCACATCCGGCAAGGCGAAGCCCCCCCTTTCTTTTATGTCTGTTAATAGTTTAAACTGAATCCTAGGTTTCTTTCCCTGCCATATGTATCTCGACAACACTCGTTGCCACTCTTTAAAGATTCGGCTTCCTTTAATTATAGGGATAGTTTGAAATAAGAACATCAACCTCGGCAGCACATTCATCTTAATTGTGTTAATCCTTCCCCAAAACGACAGTTTCAGCCCTCCCCAAATTTCCAAATCTTTTCTTATTTCCCTCCACGTCGATTCATAGTTATTCTTAAACAGATCTATATTCCTAGGTGTTATCCAAATGCCAAGATATTTCACTTTTTTAACCACTTCTATTTGCGTTTGCTGTTGAATTGTTTCTGTTAGTTTCTGATCCAAATTTTTACCTATTATTTTTGTTTTACTCTTATTTAATTTGAACCCTGCTACCTCTCCAAACTGATCTAATTCCTTTAATATCTCTCCTGTTACAGTTGTTGGTTCTTCTGTCATTATAACTACATCATCCGCATAGGCTCTGATCTTATATGCATTCTGCCCAACTAACACTCCTTTTATTTTTTGGTTCTGCCTTATAGAGTTTAGTAGTACTTCTAAGGTCATTATAAACAGAAGCGGGGAGAGCGGGCAGCCCTGTCTTGTTCCTCTTCGTATCTTTATCTCTTCTGTCACTATATTATTGATAATCAGCTTGGCTTTCTGATCTGTATATATGGCTTTTACTCCACCAACTTCTTCTAAAATGCTCCACACAAGTGTACATGTGAACAAAAATGTAAAAAAACGACATGTGGCCATAGCTCAAAAACGTGACCTGATTGAGCAAAACCAATGTGATTTTTGGATTCAGCGCATCAGATTCGTCCTAAATTAACTGAAAAACGCAGACAACAAATTTGTTGTTGACCAGTGACTGAATCTGTTGGTTGCGTTGAGCTATTCAACAATGCATGCATTTAAAAATAGGATCCACATGCCTTCCACCCTAGCATGACTGAAGAATTAAAAATCTTGCACAAAGCCAATTGTAAGTGGTTCCAAAAGTGGTGTGTTCTATATTTTCAAATGTCATGGCCCTGTTTTAATAAATTACTTCCTTGCTTCCAGAACCTCATTATGCAAGCTGAAAGCAGCATACAGAAAATAGTTGTCCCTGAATCTGGGGATTCTTAATTATCATCAACTGAGATAATAAGCACAGAGTAGACCTATTGGGGTGGCAATCTCTTAAGGTCAGAGCAACTAAACAGCTTTTCAAGCAAGTCATTGTCACTAACAATGTTTCTTGATGAGGCATTTGAAAATGTCCTCGTCGTATATGCCAGCCACTAAGCCATGGTGTGCTGCTTGACAAAAAGGAGAAAAATAATATGCTTTTTCTACATTTATATAACAAGCCAACATTCTTTCACATTCCTGTTTCTCCTGTATACAGTTCTTTATCTGCGTTTCATTTATACTCCTAATGGAATAGAAATTCTACGTGGGAGATAAGCTTTGTTGACCCAGTTTCTGTTTGAAAGGAGGTACCTAGTAGAGAATCTCTCTGATAAATGATACTGCACTATTATTTATGAGAATAACCAAGACTTTGAACCAATATTAAAGGATCAAACATCAACAGAAAACCTAGATTGGTTAGGTGCTGTATGTCGACTAGGCCTTCTTAAAATGGATAGTGATTCTCTGCATTTGCATTTTAAAGCACTCCACAGGAAGGATCTTCTCCCTGAGATTATACCACATCAAAAGACTTGCAATTAATATGATTTGCATAACAGTAATTCTATACATAAAAAACCTTTTGGGTTTTAAGTCAGATTGTTGAAGTAGGAAACTCTCTCAAGGGAAAATGAATGTAGGTGTATGAACTTGAAAACCACTTTCTATGTAATAAAATGGTTGCCCTCGTTATTATTTTTTGCAGCATTTAAATTGGTCATTTAAAAGATCTTGATGTGCACCATCAATGAAATTGAACATCACGAACAAACCACTCTCTGTGATCCTAATCCTTTTTTATTTTAAAACATTTATAGGATGCCTTTAAGAGTAAAGACTCTCTCTAAATGGCTTCCGCAATAAAATATTAAATACTAACAACCAACATTGTCTCACACTAACAAAATCAGCAGTAAGACAGATCCCGGCCCAAACTCAATTCCAGTGCATAGCTACATACCCAGAGACTATCAGGAACAACAATATAATAACAGAATGCAGCTATTTTTAGGGAAAGGCAAGTGACCAGTAAAGTCGAGGCTGTCAGAACTCAGCTGGTAATGAGTTCCAAAGCAGAGGAGCCTCTATGGGGAACATTCTCTCACTTGGACCTGCTATCTCAATTACTCTTGGAGGTGGAGTGAAGAAGCAGCACTTGTATGAGTGTGAGTGGTACTTCAGATAACTCTGGCACAAACCATTTAAGTCTTTAAAGTTTAAAGGTTGGAAACAGCACTTTAAATTTACCTTTGAAATGCACCAGCAAGCAGTGCAGCTGGTATACAGATGGTGCAAGATGATTCACGGGACTATAGGAAGCTGCCGTATACCAGTGGTCCATCTATTGCAGTATTTACTCTGGGTCGCTCTCTAGTTTTCATGTAGAAGTCTCTCCCAGATCTACCTGGAGATGTCAGGGATCAAATCTGGAAACTTTCAGAGCTATTTGACTGACCTGCCCCCCCCAACCTTGGCTAGTCAGCTATAATTTCCAAATTGTCTTTAAAGACAGCACAGTCTTTAGTGAATTACAGTCATCCACCTGGGACATGGATCAGAGGCAAAGTCTGGTCTCTCCTGACACGGCTGCACTTGACACATCATCCTAAGCTGCGGAAATGTACTCCCAGCCACTGCTGCCACCTGAGCTTCCACAGTTAGCACCAAATCCTGGAGAACTCCTGAACTGCACACTTGCAGGGAGTGCAACCCTCTCTAAGATCAGATGCCAAGCACTTTCTGGAGCATGGTGTCTTTCTAAGTCTCTACTTGCAGTGCATTCATTTTGTCTGGATTAAACCTCAGTTTGTTCCCCTTCATCTGCTCCTGCATTGCCTCCAGGCACAGATTCAGAATTCTTAGTGTCCTGTCCCTGGGATTAGAAGATGGAAACAAGAGGCAGAGTTGAGTGTCTCATGTTTCTGCCCCCCAGGAGACAGTTATCCCCCTCAGTAATTAGATGGTATCTAATTTATCAGCTAACTAGGCAATATAAGATCTCCTGTGAAGGGGAATGTACCTGTCTCTCCTTCAGACAGAATTTACTCACACATGCACAAAAAATTAAAAGAAAAAAAGACATGAGAAGCAGTCTTTATAAAAATTTAATTTACCTCAACCAATATGCACATATAAACAAATGGTATGAGAGCATAAAACCAAAGGAAGAACACAATATATAGTGAGTACTGTCCTCAACCCAGAGTTTGAGCTGTATTTTCACGGTTGTAGGAGCCTCCCCTCCATAAAGGGGGCACTATATTTAGCAACAAAAGTTCCTCATATGCCCTGAAGAACATTCCATGGTGGTCTATTCCTCTGTTCAAGGCAGATATATATTTCCAGTGGTAATGATTTATGAAATCCTTAACATTACATAACGAACAATCCTGAACAATATGTCATTCCTGGGTTGTCTAGAGTTATGCTGGATTGTTGCCAGCCCTTAAAAAAAAACACAAAAAACCCAAACCCCTCTGCTTCACATGATATTCAGGGAACACAACAATTCTCCACGCACCTTTTCTGCAAGCCTGAGCTGGGCATATTTATGTTAACGTCCCTGCCTGCATTTAGCTGTTAATGTGCAACAGTAAACTCAACAATTAGGAAACTCCAGAGGAGCTGCACCATCTGTTCTTTTATCCCAATAACCCCAAGAGAACTAGCCTTTTGTAAGAACCTGTGCAGTGCATTAGGAAGCCAATGTTCCGACTCTCTAGTGGCAGAAAATGGAAAGCAAAGAATTCAGCCAAGAATCTCTTCAGAACCATGAAGAACCAGGGAGTCATTTGCGGAGTGCAGAGAGACGTCACTCCAGTCTCCCTCCCTCCTCTGTGTTTCAGAATAGATGTGGAGACATATTCCGCAGGAGCAACTAACTCTCTCTCAAGCTAACCCACTTATCCTCCACACTGAATGTTCGTATACATTTATTAGGCACACATACCAAGAGCACAAATAATACCTTTGGTATTTGGTACCTTTGGAAATACAAAAAAACACCACACACAGTGACACTTCAACTCCTGTGGGTAACATTCCTATTGTTACTCTGAGGTATGAAGCAAAAAGTCAGAAGAAATGATCTTAATATGCAATGGTATATTCTCCTAAAAAGGGAAGTCTGTTCAACCTGGGAGCAGAAAAACAAATTATATAAGAAAGAAGCTGCAGCCCAGGACAAGACCTAGCTACTTTGGAGCAGCTCATGTTTCCAGGCTCAGAGGAGTCAAGTCTCTGCTGAACGAGCCACTGTCTGCAATCTTTGAGAATTCTAGCAGAATGGATGAGGTTCCACTATGTAGAACAGCAGTTCTCAAACTCTGGTGTAAGGACACTCCACCAGCTTCAATCTGGTGGTCAATAGCCTGTCTCCTATAGAGTGAGATGAGCGCACATCCCTAGAGTCTGTCAAGACTGGCCCGTACGGGCAGGGGTACCTTTACCTTTAAAATTACAATTAAAAGTCATACGGCATCTAACACAGAGCATTACAATTGCTACAACAGGCAGAAAAATAATTAAGTGGACTGCCAAGACCCTCAGCAATTTTCAGGTGGTCCATGGGGAGAAAGGTTTGGGAAGCACTGATGTAGACTTGTTCTCTGTTAGAAAATCATGGGGAAGCAGATTCAACAGTGGAACAAACTGCCTTGGGTAGTATTTAAATAGAGGCTGGATGGACATCAATCTGCAGTTTCAGATCCTGCACTGTAAATGCTATACTGATCAGGGGGTGGACTAGATGCCTCCAAGGTCCCTTCCAACTCTAAAATGCTCTGATTCTAAAGAGGCCAGCATATCTCCAATAGCTTCATTCTCCAGCTTCCCCAATGTGCCTTTCTCTTTTTACCTCAGTAGTTTTTCATTCCCCCTCTCGCCACTGTTTAATTCTCTCCCTGGTGCTCTCTGTTGCCTTTCTTCCCTATCTCCCTTTTAAAGGCTAAAATATCCGCTGACTTAAGCAGAGTAAGCCCACTGAACTCATTGAGATTTATTTCTGAGTAGAAATGCCTAAGACTGCACTGTAAGACTTTTTCCATCCTGCGTTCCCTCCCTAAGAGTCCAATCCAAATATATTTACTCAGAAGTAAGGTCCCTGAGTTTGTGGGGGACTTACTTCTCTGAAACCAGTGCTTTTTTCTCGGGGAACGCATACCCCTAAACATTTTGTGAATCTAAGTTTGGATTCATTGAGGGGCAGTATTTCAATATGAGTAGGAAAATGAGAGTACCCCTAAACATTTTCTTTTTTATATAGAAAAAAAAGCACTGCCTGTAACTATATGTAGGATTGTGGCTTGAACTTCTCTGTTTTAAATTTTAACATCTCAACCAAAGGAGACTTCATCTGTAACAATGACTGTCTACTTTATGAAGTATCCAATATTCACTCTGATGCTAATTTGTATAAATCTTTCCCTGCAGCTGAAGCATTCATAAGCAGGTCCGTGTACACACATGCTTTGTATTTAAAAGAAAATTTACAGAATTACAGAAGCTTGAGTCAAGTGACATGCACATTTAAAAGAAAAAGAGGGAGAGGAAGAGAGAAAAGGGTTGACAGAGAGAAAGAGCAAGAAGGTGGGTGTCATCGTGTGTGTCCCCCCCCCCACTTTGGCTTTTCCCATTCTCACCACAGGCTCTGGTCATATCCCCCACCAGCAGTCTGCAATAGCAGCATGCATGAGCCCTAAGGTTTGCCTTGTATCAGTGTCAGTATCTGGTTTTAAAAAATTAATGATCAAGCCCCTTGCCTCCAGCTCATGTGAGCTGCAGTGGGGGCTTCATTAAACTGCTCCACTGAGGCACAGGCACCCCCCCCCCACCAAGCAGAGCAGTTTAAAGAAGCCACCTGCCCACACGTTCCTTCTGTGGTATAAGGGCCAAAGCATAATGGCAGCTTCACCCAGATTATCGCGGTCCTCATACTGATCCTCGGTGATGTATTGATACATTGCCCAGGCCTAGTCATTGATTAAACTTGAGTGTTGGTAGGTACCAGCCATGCTTTGACATGAAACACCTGAATAACTCAAATTGCCTAGTTATTCAACCCCCATCTTAAGTTCTGTTTTGGACCTCAAACTCATATTGGAGCTTAAAAGCATCTGGCTCCTAAACTCTAAATTGATTACTCATGTTCTTCAATTGGCCTTAATTACTGAGAAGTAGTCTACTGGAAGAAGCCACCAAACCCTTCTGGAGCCGAACATAACCCTCCTATACGATAATCATCTACCCTTAGAGATTCAAAGCTTTATTGAACTTCTCTGTAACATGCAGACTCATCTGAACTCACCAGCATGATCACAACAAGGGCAAAATGCAAGTATCAACAAGGCTTTGTATTCTATGGGCAGTTGCTGCTGCTGCTGCTGCTTCTTCTTCTTCTTCTTCTTCTTCTTCTTCTTCTTCTTCTTCTTCTTCTTCTTCTTCTTCTATATTTATTTATACCCTGCCTTATTCCCTGAAGGAACTCAAGAAGGCTTACAGAAAAAAATAAGAGCAGCTAAAAACATGGAGAGGGGAAAATGGAATTAATATAATTAATTCCATTTATTCTATCAATAAAATAAAAGCTATATTATGGCTAATCTATTAAAATCATACAAATAATTGCAATAAAAACAGCACAGCACCATCCCTTTAATTAAAAGCAGTCAGTTCCCAAAAGCCTATTGGAACAGGAAAGTCTTTACCTGCCAGTGGAAGGTCAACAAGGAAGGAGCCAGTCTAGCTTCTCTAGGGAGGGAGTTCCAAAGTTGTCTGGAAGCAGCCACTAAGAAGGCCCTCTCCCATGTCCCTGCCCTCCCAACAGGCCTGTGAGGGTGGTGGGACTGAGAGAAGGACCTCTCCCGAAGATCTCAGAACCTGGGCAGGTTCATATGAGGGAATATGATCTTTTAGATCGCTTGGTCCTAAGCCATAGAGGGACTTATAGGTCTTAACCGGCACTTTGAATTGTGCCTAGAAATAGACCCATAGCCAGTGGAGCTGTTGTAACAAGGGAGTGATCTGCTCCCTGTAACCAGCCCCGGTCAGCAATCTGGCTGCAGCTCTTTGAGCCAGTTGGAACTTCTGGGCGATTTTCAAAGGCAGCCCCACGTGGAACACGTTACAGTAATCCAGACGGGATGTAACTAAGACTTTACTGTGCAAAACTAAAATAAATTTGTACGTAAGGACCTAGAAAAATCAGAGCTCCTTTCTGCACTGCCTAACGCGACAGTCTGTCTCTCCTTTGGTCAGGACACCGTGTCTTGCCACAGTGCAAATGACTCAGTGACACTGATAGAAAATCACAATATGCCTCTTGTCTCATCTCCTTGGAATGTGATCCCCCAACAACCCCTTTCCTATTACTGTGGGGTGTTTTCTACAAAGGAGTGTGCAGTGGCTGGGTCCTAAGCGGTACAGTGACCTTTGGCCAGTGCTGAAACCATCCAGCCCAGTGCTATGAGCCACACTGCACAGGGTGAGGACATAAGTGCATTTGGGGTTTGCTATTGTTTTTAATTCTGAAACAAAGAAACACATTTCGTCCTGTCTTCATCTTAAAAAAGGTTTCAAGGCAACTAAAAAGAAAAAAGTTAAGATAGCAGTTAACAGAAAACAAGGAACTATACTAAAACAACAAAAGATATAATAGGTAGAGAAAGATAAAAGCATAAACTTCACACCTAAGCAGGTTGATACAAAACAAAACAGAAGTAAAAAGAATGCAAGTAAAAAAAAGCACAAATTAAAGAAAGGCCTGATTTATTTATTTTTACCTGGTACCTAAATGAAGAGGGAGGGGTGCTGATAAGCTCTCTTCACCAGTCTCCACCGTCCTCAGCTCAGGTCTTGGGGAAACCTGGATAAAGGCTTCCTCCAAAATCTCAAAAAGATCTCAGAAGGAGGGCTACGATGTTGTGGTGAACTCTCCAAAGTGCAATCTAGTGTCAATCACACCATGCATACAATCCTCACAACAACCCTGTGAGTTGGGGACGGGCAAGTCACCCCCATGAACTTCCTGGCTGAGTGGGGATCTGAACCCTGGTTTCCCAGGTCCTAAGACTAGGACACCCTAACCAGTGCACTATACTATTATATGCTCCATCTCTGTACCCTGCCAGGAAGCCCATAGTCATGTTCTGGACCAGTCTTCAAGGGCAGCACCCTGTACAATGCATTAAAGGTGTAGCCTCAAGGACAGGCCACATCATGAATGATAGGGGGCAAATTCTTGTTTTTTAATCTATTAAACAACATACAGCTTTTTTAATAATAAAAAATACACCTTTATATACTCCTGAATCTTGATGCATACTAAAACTGACTTTTGCTTTCCATTCTTTTTAAAGTAAAATGAATGGATTCACTCTAGGAATAAAGCACAAAATTACCAGCAGTTCATTCTCACTTCCATTTCTAGTACATCTGTTTTAGGGCCCAACTAGATCATAGAATCATTGAATCATAGAATCATAGAGTTGGAAGAGACCACAAGGGCCATCGAGTCCAACCCCCTGCCAAGCAGGAAACACCATCAGAGCACTCCTGACATATGGTTGTCAAGCCTCTGCTTAAAGACCTCCAAAGAAGGAGTCTCCACCACACTCCTTGGCAGCAAATTTCACTGTCAAACAGCTCTTACTGTCAGGAAGATTTCACATGGCAAACTAGTACAGTGGTACCTTGGGTTAAGAACTTAATTCATTCTGGAGGTCTGTTCTTAACCTGAAACTGTTCTTAACCTGAGGTACCACTTTAGCTAATGGGGCCTCCTGCTGCTGCCGTGCCGCCGGAGCACGATTTCTGTTCTCACCCTGAAGCAAAGTTCTTAACCCGAGGTACTATTTCTGGCTTAGCGGAGTCTGTAACCTGAAGTTCTGTAACCCGAGGTACCACTGTATAGACCCTTCATGACAAAATTTTATCATGGCAAGCTGCAGCAAGGGAGTGTGATCAGGAGCGGACGAAGAGGGAGTGGGGTGGCTGATGCTTCCTTCCTTTGGTTTTAGTGCTGCTGCTGCTGCTTTCACCCCACCCCCACTCCCTCTACTTTATGTATGATAGAATGTTTTTTCTCCTGCAGTCGGAAAGGCAGGTGGAAGGTGGGCAATTTTGATCTGGAAAAAGACAGAAGTCATAATCCTATTTCTTTCTCGTCATTCCTGCACGCTAATAATCCATAGTCTCCTGCAGCTGCTTTTAATTTCTATAAACAGCAAGGGCATTGTTATCCTTGTCTGCCATATAAGATCTAATGAAGCCCTAAAGCAGCTGCATTAGTAACTTGGTTTCCTAGTTCATTCATCGGACGAAGTGGAGTCTTGTGCCATAATAAAGAGGACATGAAAGTTTCTGCCATAATAAAATGCCTTTAAGGTGCCGCAAGACTTTTGGTTGTTTTTGCATTCCTGGGGGTTTCGGGGTGCTTTCTGGCAGCTACTTTTCAGGAAAGAGCATGGCTTCCCACAAAGTCTACAAAAAAAGTGCACAGCAAGACACTGGAACTAAGTGTAGAAGTTCAGCACTGGAAACCCTTATTATTTGCTTACTTCCTTAATAATTATTTGCACCATTTAGTTTTCTTTATGTATAAAAAAAGGAATATATTGTCAATATAAACTGAGATATCAAGCTAAAGATGCAGAAACAATGCTAATTAAAGAAGATGACAAAAGAAGAGCTGTCATCACTATGAACAGAGTGGACTTCAAACAGGAAGATGAGAGGGAACTCTCCAAACCCACTTTTTGCAGGCTTTTAATCCTCAGAAATGCAGGAGGAACTACACAACCTGATAAGGAATTTCCCATAGATGAGCAGGATCAAAACTCTACGTACAAGCCTCAGGCGTCTTCTATTTGCTCTAAACCCCCCCCCCCAAACTGAGTAATTCTGGGCAACCCATAGCTTCACAGTTATATCAGAGTTGGGTTATATGGACTTCATTCTCAGACCAGATACTGCAAGTACTCCAAGGATACCACTGACTTTTGTACACTCTCTTGACAATCTACATCAACATCCCCCAGATAAATGGACAGCAAGCCATAAGAGTTTGTTGATGAAACTACTGCGCACCTGGCTACAAAACTATGGCCTTTGATGCTTTTGCCTTATGCCAGGCATAGGCAAACTCAGCCCTCCAGATGTTTTGAGACTACAACTCCCATCATCCCTAGCTAACAGGCCCAGTGGCCAGGGATGATGGGAGTTGTAGTCCCAAAACATCTGGAGGGCTGAGTTTGCCTATGCCTGCCTTATGCTAACATTTTCATGGCTGACTTAACAATGTGTTCTCAGCTCTGTTCCCCAAAAACCTCTCCTCTATTTGAGACACCATTGATGACTTCATCATTGGGACTCATGGGAAGGAAGGCCTACTACAGTTCTACCAGAACTTCAATGTCTTCCACTCTACCATCAACCTGAGCCTAAACCAGAATTTTACTTTCTGGACATTATTGTGAAAGTATATAAGCCCCTCTTTAAACAGAAAACACACTGATTGCTACACATGCTTCCAGGTTCCACCCAGAACACACCACAAAATCCATTTGCCTACACTGTCTGCAGCAAGCGTACGCTGAAATGGAAGCAATGTCTCTAAGCTTCCCATAGTTTCAGGGTGCAGTAATGGAGGAAGAGACAGCATCCACCAGAGTGGAGAGAAGGTGGAGGGAAACCTCCTTTGTGACTGACAGGTCTAGATTCTGTCAGGGAGAATAATTTTACTTGGAAAACAAATCACTTTTATCACTTCAAAATCAGCACTGAGTGCCTAACGCAATACCCTTGGAACTATTTTTCTGCAACTTGGCTGGAGCCTTTTGCTGGGGCCCCTCTTCCATGTCTGCAGGTTTCAGACCAATTGTTCACAAATAGTTCACAACTAGGGGCAATGACAGTTTTAGGATGAACAAAAAAAATTCCTTCCAGTAGCACCTGTAACGAGTTTTAGGATGGGTAACGAGTATCTGTAACGAGTTTTAGGATGGGTAAACATAAAATAAAATGTGAAAACTGCCTTTTCAGGAAAACTGCTGCAGCAATTGTTCTGAAACTTGACAGGATTAATGCCCTCAGAAAACATACTGTACAACTTTCACTGCAAATATCATTTAATTTTGAACCCTAATAAAATAATAATAGATGTTTCCTTTAAAAATAAATCAAACTTTAAAGGTGCCCCACACAAAAGCGCTTAAGCTGACTTGCCATGTTTTATCCCCTCTGAAAGAAAAAATAATGCCTGCAAATGTCATCTGCTTCTGTCAAATAATAATAATAAATAAAATAATTTAATCCACCACTGACAAAAGGAAAAGTTATAGCCAGTTTTTTATTTCTTAATAATGAAAGTGGGGCATGAAAGCAGATGCGGGTGGACCTTGAGCTGCTTTACAAAACACCTAAGAGGTAGGCTATTTTCCAACGCAGCAAAGCAGCATTCAAGCAAAATCTTGTGGTCAGTATTTATATTTTTACTTGGGATAGCACTTTGTGCATCTGTCCACAAAACACTGTGCTATAATATATCTGTTACTCTTTAAGGTGCCACAAGACTCATACTTTTTGAAGAACAATGTGTAGCAGTGTGAGAGTGACACTGTTAACCTTCTGAAATGGAACTGATGTTGTTATATGTAAGAGGGCAAGTTTGTTCTAGTGATGGTCTCAGTGACCTCCTTGTATTTGACATACAAATAACATCTTCCCCTTCAAGCTCTTTTTAAAGTGACAGGCAGGCAAGAGGTTCAAGAAATGAAATGGAACATCCCTAGAAGGAGGGACAGGGTCAAAGGTGATATAAAGGTAAAGGTAAAGGGACCCCTGACCATTAGGTCTAGTCGTGACCGACTCTGGGGTTGCGGTGCTCATCTGGCTTTACTGGCTGAGGGAGCCGGCGTACAGCTTCCGGGTCATGTGGCCAGCATGACTAAGCCACAAACCAGAGCAGCGCACGGAAATGCCGTTTACCTTCCCACCGGAGTGGTACCTATTTATCTACTTGCACTTTGACATGTTTTCGAACTGCTAGGTTGGCAGGAGCAGGGACTGAGCAACGGGAGCTCACCCCGTCGCAGGGATTCGAACCGCCGACCTTCTAATCAACAAGTCCTAGGCTCTGTGGTTTAACCCACAGCGCCACCCGCGTCCCAAAGGTGATATACCGGTAGTTTAAAAGCCTCAAAGACTGCACAATGTAAGAATGGTCCTAACATGCCTGAAATAAGTACTTTGAACTCTAAAACCAACAAACAAAATGCTGATGAACAAGGAATTGGCAACTGAGTCCCCAGGACCAAATATATAATCTCAGTTGCCATCTCATACACACATTGTGGGAACCACAATGCCTTCTTCATAGTGAACTAGCCACCAACCAGGAATATAAATCATAGAATTGTAGATTTGGAAAGTATCCCAAGGGTCATCTAGTCTAACCCGCTGCAATGCAGGGATCTCAGCTAAAGCATCCATGATTGATGGCCATCCAACCTCTGCTTTAAAACCTCCAAGGAAAGAGAGTCAACAATCTCCTGTGGGAGACTGTTCTACTGTCAATCAGCTCTTGCCATCAGAAAGTTCTTCCTGATGTTTAGTCGGAATCACCTTTCTTGTAACTTGAAGCCATTGGTTCAGGCCAGAACAGGAGAACGCATGCTTGTTCCCTCTTCCATGTGACATTCTTCTCTTTTCCAGGCTAAACATACCCAACTCCTTCAACTGTTCTTCATAAGGCATAGTTTCCAGACCCTTGATCATCTTGGTTGCCCTCCTCTGTTCACGTTCCAGCTTGCCAACATCCTTAAATTGTGGAACCCAGAATTGGACACAGTATTCCAGGTGTGGTCTGACCAAGGCAGAATAGGTGGTACTATTACTTCCCTACTATCTGGACACTATACATCCGTTGATGCAGCCTATAATAGCATTAGCTTTTTTTGCTGCTGCTGCATCACACTGTTGACTCATGTTGAGCTTGTAATCCACCAAAAGTTTCTATGGACATGGTACTTTGGAATCCTCTAGCTGAAATGCCCTAATTAATTACCCTCCCTGGTAGGGCTTGCCTTCTATGGCATGGGTGCATAAACTTGCTGGTTTTGCTGCCTTTTTTGGCCTTCCCCTGGCTTTGGTTGCTGCTTCTTTGGAGCTGCATCTTCTGAGCTACTTGAATCTGAACTACAACTTCTAGGCATCTTCTGTGGCTTTGTTTTTGGGCTAGCTTTCTGTTGTCTTCTTGGCTGACTACTTTTCTTGCTCTGAATCAGAAGAGTCACTAGAATCACCACTGCTACTCTCTGCACTGTCAGGAGCTGCCTTTACTGGCATTTTTGGGCAAAGCAGCAAGCTTAGCCACTAGCTGGGGACTTCTCACCCTCATTGGAGCCATCAAAACTGGGTGAAGATTCTCTCTTTGCGTTCTTTACAGGAGGACCATTGGGAACAGCTTGCCACTTTTTGGCTTCCGGTGACTTCAACCAGTAGTTGAAAGCATAAAGGAGAGAAGCAGCAGTGGACAGAGGCGCTGACTTGGACCCCAGGTTATGGGTGCCCAATGGCGCCCGTGACGTGATGTTGTGATGTCATGTTACCGCAGCAGCGTGGCAGTCTTTCCGAAGCCTTGCGGGGTCTTGGAGGTTATGTTCAAATCCTCACAAAACCTCTGACGTGACTTCTGGATCCTACTGGAAGTTGTATTCGAAGGTCTGGAAAGGCCTCGGACGTTGCTTCTGACACCTTGTGGGGTCTTGGAGGTCATGTCCGAGGCCCCAAGAGCAGCGGCAGAGCAAGCTGATTGGGCCCCTGGGACAGCATGCATGCCCTGTGCCCAGGGGCGGGGCAAGCCGGGGCAGGACGCTACGCAGGGCCTCTGAGGAGCCTGCCTGCCTCCTCCCACTCAGCCACCCTACAGCTGAGGGGGAGGCAGTGGGTGGACCATTTGCAGCAGTGCAGAGCCTGCGGGTGCCCAAGCCACCACGTCACTCCCAGGAGAGACGCGTGGCTCAGTCGCGCTGCAGGGCCCGCAGTGAGTACCGCCTGGCATTTTCTCACCCCCCTCAGTGGAGACACCCGGGGAGCCCTGCCCCCACCACACACCCCTTCCTCCACCCCTGCTTGCGAAACCTCCGGTGCAACTTCCAGTTTCTACCTGAAGTCACGTTTGGAGGCCTGGCAGGGCCTGTGACACCATCTGGGAAGTTGCGTTGGGGCTGTGCCGTGACTTCCAGTAGAAACCACAAGTCAATCAGAGCCCCGCATTGTGGGTGCTAAGCACCCACAAATTTTCTGTGGCCCCCTAGACCTGCCGCCTATAGCAGTGGGGTCTTACTTTGTCACAACAGTCATCTTTCCAAAAGCATGAAATGATTTTACCTCAGGAAGGCAAGGACAGCAGGAACAAGTCACTGGGCACCATGCATGCCTTCGCCATGTTGCCAGCATATAAACAGCTTGCTTCATCTCAATATGAATTTTAAAAATTCAATTCCATTCCAAAGAAAGATTGAGTTTAAATTATTCAATGTGCAACTTGTTTAAAAGAAACGACCTTAGCACCACTGATTATAGCAGCAGTGCAAGAACGAAAGCAGCACCTGTACTGTTTGTGAAACCAGATATACAGTTATAGAATCACATTTTTAGTACAGGGATGGAACTGATCTAACCTTCTAAACAACTGTTTTAAGATTATAATTCTGGATGAGGCCAGAGTACTACTTGATTTTCATCCATTCTGAGCTTCTGTTCTTAGTTGGGTTGGGTTGTTTTTTTTTTAGTGTTTTATATCTGAAGCCCCAAGTCATTAAAGCTGGGAAAGCACTAATGTAGCCAATAAAATTGATTGGAAAGAATGGACAGGGTGGGCAGAGTACATTAGGAACAAATGCGAGAAACCAGTGGGGAGACCAGGTTGCCTCTTTCATACATACTATGAGAGCCAAGAGCAAACACCTAGGGAGGATCTAATTTAGCTAGCCAGCCTAATGTGGCATTAGCGGCTAATGGAAGATGGAATTGAATTATATCAGCATGCTGATGACATTGATAGAAGTGGGAAGGGATCTGAAAATTGAATAAAGTGAGAGACATCTTTTTCTTTCAGCCTCAAAACATTTAGAGTGTAATTCTCCCTCTGAAGTCAACCAGAGTCCAATTTCTATGTTTGGACAGTGCCAAAGTGCCCATTGCAGTCAGTGTGCCAATCTTCCATTAAGAGATTTGAGACTGGCATCATTTGTTATATATTGCTGTGCATCTAGCAAAGCTACATCACCGCCATAACTACCCCATTGGCATCTGTGCAGACAAAGTGCCCTTCCAGAAAATACAATGTCTCCCAGTGTTTTAAAAGTAAATTTATAAACTTTTGAAATGTCAGCTAATTCTATGGGTTTGGTTTTGGATTAAGAAATTAATTAAACCATATGAATATATAACACTTTAAAGCTGAGTTCAAAAACTGCAATTAATGTTACATTGTTGTGTGTTTTTAAATTCAGCTTTCAATTAAATTTCTCAGTTCATGATAGTTCTATCAGCAGCACTTATTTAAATTAGAATTCTGCATTTAATGTCAAAAAGAGAAGTCATACTTTGTTTCACATTAGCAAGTGATAAACTAGATGTACTATTTACCAATCAACCTTAAGGGAACCTGTGATCTCCTATGGCAATGGAATCTGAAATATGCTGCTGGCATAAATATGCCAAAAGTACTTCCCTGATACCCCAACAAACATATGTCAAACCAGCATAGCAGTGGTGTGTCCCCAGAATCAGCACAAATCAACTATTTTCTCAGTCCAACAATTTCAAAACTATGCTATTATATATTATATATATAATATATATATTGACATAGACATTTGGGTCAGTGTGCCATTTAATGTGATGTAAGGGTAAAGCAGAGGGACACCGGTGGCACTGTGGTCTAAACCACAGAGCCTAGGGCTTGCCGATCAGAAGGTTGGCGGTTCGAATCCCCGCGACAGGGTGAGCTCCCGTTGCTCAGTCCCTGCTCCTGCCAACCTAGCAGTTCGAAAGCACGTCAAAGTGCAAGTAGATAAATAGGTGCCGCTCCGACGGGAAGGTAAACGGCGTTTCCGTGCGCTGCTCTGGTTCGCCAGAAGCGGCTTAGTCATGCTGGCCACATGACCCGGAAGCTGTCTGTGGACAAACATTGGCTCCCTCGGCCAGTAAAGCGAGATGAGCGCCGCAACCCCAGAGGCGACTGCGACTGCGGTCAGGGATCCCTTTACCTTTGCCTTTAAGGGTAAAGCAGAGTGGTCCAATGTTTGGGCCTTGAGGTATTTTTGGGCAGCCTTTGGGAACGTTTGCATCCCCCCAGCCCACACACTGCCTCCATCAAAATGGGTAAGTTAAGTGCTGGGCTTTGGGAAGGAGGCGTGAGGGCTCTGGCAGGGCTCTGCCTAAATCCTTGGCAACTCACTTAGCTGGCTTTGGGGAGGCAATGCAAGGGGGGGGGGCAGATTTTGGCCTCTCTCCCTGTCCCCATGCAACAAAGCAGTTTGCAGCCTGAGGGTTCTGTATTAAAGTACTCTCACGGCCCACTTGGCATGAAAGGTTGGCCAACCCTGGAGTAAACGTAAATCAAAGTAAACTAAGAATACATTTTACATCTGTCAGGACTGCCTCTAGGTCCCAGCTCACAGAGGACCAACGCCCGGTTGATGTAATGTACAAAAGTCTTTATTGAAGTTTAGTTTCCATTTCAAACCCCAGAGCGCGCAGCCCTACGTCTAGACTCTAGATCGGCGAAGTCCCCTCTGAGTCACTATCCCTTCCGCACCAGTTCAAGATCCTAGCCCGGCTCCACCTCCTGCGCTGTTCCTTCCTCCTCTGGGTCCTTCTGCCCCCTGGGGTTTCCTCCTTCCTGGACTCTTCTGATGCTGACCCCCCTGAGTCTTGCCCTTCCTTCCGGCGGGCTTTAGGACCTGGCTCCCTATCTGGGCTCCCTGCTGTGCCGCTCGCCTGTACATTTGAACTTGGCGCGCGCGCCCAGCCGGTAACCTTCCTCCTGACCGTTTCCCCGCTCTCCGATGTGGGCGTGGTCAAACCTGACTCATCTCCTCTCACTGGTGGTGAGAACACTGGTCCCGATTCCTGGGACTCCCCCTCCCTACTGCGCTCTGGTGGGGAAGCTGGTCCTGATTTCCAACTGCTGCTCAGGGAGTCCCCGCTGGCCCCTTCCTCCTGGGGTTTTCCCCCTGGAGCCCCCCTTGCCCTGGCCATCGGCGCTCCCTTCTGTGAATCTTCCGATTCGCTGGAGAGGCTCGTGGAATGACTCTGGCCACTGTCACTGCCTCCACCCCACTCGGATTCCTCCTCCTCACTCTCCATTTGCTCCCCCTCCTGTGTCTCTGCTCCTGAACCCCTGACAACATCTTTATTCAATTTCTATATAAATGATATGGGACCCCCTTCCACAATATGAACTTCCACCCTCCAAAACGAGCAGGAAAGCATATCCCTGTGTTGCTTTATGCAGATGTTGTTGTTGTTGATGATGATGATGATGATGATGATAATAATAATAATAGTAATAATAATAATTTTATTATTTATACCCCGCCCATCTGGCTGGGTTTCCCCAGCAACTCTGGGAGACTCCCAACAGAGTATTAAAAACATGATAAAACATCAAAATTAAAAACTTCCCTAAACAGGGCTGCCTTCAGATGTCTTCTAAAAGTTAGACAGTTGTTTATTTCCTTGACATCTGAAGGGAGGGTGTTCCACAGGGAGGGGGCCACTACTGAGAAGGCCCTTTGCCTGGTTCCCTGTAACCTCACTTCTTGCAGTGAGGGAACCGTCAGAAGGCCCTCAGCACTGGACCTCAGTGTCCGGGCTGAACAATAGGGGTGAAGACGCTCCTTCAGGTATACTGGACTGGGGCCGTTTAGGGCTTTAAAGGTCAGCACCAACACTCTGAATTGTGCTCGGAAACGTACTGGGAGCCAATGTAGGTCTTTAAGGACCAGTGTAATATGGTCTTGGTGGCCACTCCCAGTCATGAAAATGCTACCATATATCTCAAAACCGGATTCGTGAGAATCGAGGCCAAAGTATGGCTTGCTACACTAAATTATTGGCTGAGACTATCCTCCCCCCTGCGTAGTCTTGAACAAGCCAAAAAAACCCATCAAACAATGCCTAAAAATGCAGAACACCAAGCAGATCTAGCCAGGTCCCTGAAATTTTTAATCAGTGAAACCAGAAGGCACCTCACCTCCCAGATGCCATATATAGCCAACCTTGAAATTCCAAAACAGCGAAGGGCTTTCCCTCTGGCCACTGCCAGGCCCTCCCTTCAGCCATCCAGGAAGCCGCTTTAGGAAGACAGGTGAAGTCACAAATATTAGATACTCAGCTGGAGTGTATACTGAAGATCAGGAAAGGTACCATGAGGGTCAAGAGGACACCAGCATGGTGAATGAGCGGAGTCAAAGAAGCTATGAGAGGCAAGCAGGCGTCCATCAAAAACTGCCAAGTCCTGTCCCAAGGAAGAGAACAAAAAAGAACTCAAACATTGGCAAAAGAAAGATTGCAAGCAGACAGTAAGGGAAGCTAAAAAAGAATTTGAGGAACACACGGCTAAAAACATTGAAACTAATAAATTCTATAAAGAGTAGCAAGAAAATAAACCCACACTATACATCCTGAATGCTAAAAGGGATCCAGTTGTGTGAAGTGCTGTTTGATAGCACATGTGTACGTATTTATCTATGCAATAGCTTTAGCTGTTTTTATATATGCAGCATTTATATATTATTATACTGTAAATCACTTAAGGATCCTGCATGAGACGAGATTCATAAATGACATTAATAATAATCATAATTACAGTATTTACTTGAATGTAATACTAACCTTTTTGGCCTATTTACGTTGCAAAAATTAAGGTGCGCATTAGATTTGCTGGCACATTTACATTTGCCAGCAAATACTTTTTTTTTTGGTTTCAAGGTTCCAAAAATTGAGGTGCGCATTAGATTCGATAGCACATTAGACTTGAGTAAATACAGTACTATTGTTGTATAATTATTGTATGAAATATATTACCGCAGTTTTGATTCTGCTATTGACAGGTATTTAAGCCATAAGCTCCTAAATTAAACCGCCTCTCACAACTCATGAAAGCAGTTTGTATTTTGCTTTAATTACCTATGATACTTTGCCAGTCACTTGAGTGAAATCAGAGGTGCTAATATATACACAGTGAGAGTTAGAAGATTGTGTCATTAACTCTGAGTATTATGTGCTTATCTTTCCTGGTGATGCTGTCCGTGTAATTTCCTGTACACCACAAATTCAATAAGCTGGTGACAACACTGCTTGTATTAATATTTTCTTTTCCCCCTATCTCTTTGGAATAAGAAAATGGTCAGTAGATTCAAGTTATTTGGAAGCTTCTAGGGCACTGTGATTTACAACAGCTACAAAAATATTTAAATGCCGGTTAACCCTTGTTTGATGTCTTAAAATAAAACAACAGTGCCTTTTCAATAGCTACGGTATTTCCTGCAGTGTAACTAGCTGTCCCTAAGTTCCACCAATTCATTATATCTATTGAGTCGGGTTCCAGGATTGAGATGCACCCACATCTAAAATGGATTGCACCTGCCATTTCTTTTTCTTTTTTTCAATAGTTTACAGTTTTGAAAAGAAAGAAAGGGGTAGAAGGGAAAAGAAACAAGAAGAAAAGCAAAGAAATGAAAAAGATGGGTACACCATTCCCCCTATTGCTGATGCTAATTATTGCCCACAGAGCAACCCAATAAGGAGTGAAGAAAGGGAAACTGGGTAGGAAGGCAAGTCCTGGAAAAGAATGGGGAACAATGGAGGAGGAGGCGGCAATGGCGGTTTGGAAGAGGGAACAGCAGCACTCCACACGGCAACAATCTTTGTTACAGGTTCACTTGTTCTAGATCTAGGAAATGTTTAGAAGTGGATGTCAGAATGTAGGCTGGTGTTAAAGGTAGGTACCTACTCTGAAAAGTTTGGCAAATACTATACTACTGTAGTTTATGTCCTAGTTTGAAATTCCGCTCTTATTTCTACGCAGTCAACAAGTTTCGCATGATAATCACGCTAACAGGTCTTGTCTACTGTTAGAGTGTGGTAAGTTGGCTGCTCTTAAAGATGGTTTGGAAATAGTGCAGAAGAGCAACATAGGATCATGTAATGCCGCTCTTGAAAGAGCTGCCTATTCACTACCAAGTTCAATTCAAGATGATGGTTTGGGTCTATAAAGCCCAAACTTTTAGCAATCCAGTGTGCTGAAGGAGCACCTCCCCCTGTTTTGTTCTGCCTGCCCATTCAGATCTGCTGAAGAAGCCCTTTTGACCAGGCTTCTTCAACCTCGGCCCTCCAGATGTTTTGAGACTCAATTCCCATCATCCCTGACCACTGGTCCTGCTAGCTAGGGATCATGGGAGTTGTAGGTCAAAAACATCTGGAGGGCCGAGGTTGAGGAAACCTGCTTTTGACTTGCAAAGTTTGACACTGATGAGTTTTTGGCATTCTGTGAAAAAATGTTTATTTTCTATCAGAGCTATGGAATTCCTTGATATGGATTGAAAACACTTATATTAGCTTCACTAAACCAACCAATTTTATTTTTAAAACCTATCCACACACCTTGCTGTAGTTGTACATTTAATTATACCCCACCTTGTTCCCTGGAGGGACTCAAGGCGGTTTACAGATAAAAATAAGAACAGCTAAAACATTGGGGGGGGGGGAATCACTAAAAAACATATATAATTTATTTAAAAGATACAGATAATTACAATTAAAAACAGCACGGCACCAGCCCTTTCATTAAAAGCAGTCAGTTTCATTAAAAGCAGTTGGAATAAGGAGGTTTTCAGCGGCCAGCAGAAGGACAACAAGGAGCGAGCCAGTCTACTACTACTACTACTACTATTACTGCTACTACTACTACTACTACTTATTATTATTATTATACTGCCTTGTACCTGGAGGTCTCAGGGAAGTTCACAGAATAAAATCAACAAACAAAACCACAAAATATATAATCAAAATAAAAACAACAACCCAGTAACACCCCCCAGCTTATCTAGGGAGGAAGTTCCAAAGTCTGGGAGCAGCCACCAAGAAAACCCTTTCCTACATCGCTATGAAGCATGCCTGCGAAGGTGACCAGACCAAGGCAAGGGCCTCCCCTATAAGATCTCATAACCTAGGCAGGTTCATATGAGGGAATGCTGTCTTTCAGATAGCTTGGACCTAAGCAGTTTACTATTTGGCATAAAGCTCTTCAGCCTGCCAACCATGTTGTGTCTTAGGCTAGTACATAACTATTGATTGTGTAGCTGGCAGACAGAGAAAACTGTTTCTAGCTCTGGAGAAAAACCATGCAAAGGAATGGGAAACCCTGAGTAGAATGGGAGACTAGAAACGGAAGTCTGCTAGACTATCCCCATCACTGCAACCCTCACCAATAGAATCATAGGAATGTAGTGTTGGAAGGGACCCTGAAGGTCATCCAGTCCAACCCCCTGCAATGCAGGAATATCAGTTAAAGCATCCATGACAGATGGCCATCCAACCTCTGTTTAAAAACTCTAATAAGCAGGAGTCCACAACCTGCCAAGGGAGTCCATTTCAATCTCAAACAGCCCTTACTGTCAGAAAGTTCTTCTTGATTATTGCTCGTAATCTCCTTTCTTGTAACTTGAATCCACTGGCTTAAGAGTAGGGTAAAGGACCACTGGATAGTTCAAGTCCAGTCGAATTTGACTATGGGGTTGCGGCGTTCATCTCTGCTTTCAGGCCGAGGGAGCTGGCTTTTGTCAGCAGACTGCTTTTCCGGGTCATGTGGCCAGCATGACTAAACCACTTCTGGCACGCAGAAGACTGCGACAGGTGCCAGAATGCACGGAAATGCCGTTTACCTTCCCACCGCAGCAGTACCTATTTGTCTACTCGTGCAGGTATGCTTTTGAACTGCTAGGTTGGCAGGAGCTGGGACATAGCAACGGGAGCTCACCCTGTCATGGGGAGTCAAACTGCCAACCTTACAATCGGCAAGCCCAAGAGCCTCAGTGGTTTAGACCACAATGCCACCCACATCCCTACTGGCTTAAGAAACCCATGCTGGGTCTTAGTAATCACAAAATGAGTTCAATTGTCTGTTCCAGGACCTTTCCTGGTCCTCACTGGTCGGTGGTTACCTGGATCTTCTTTTTTCTCCTTTTTGAAGATGGGGACAACATCTGCCTGCCTCCAATCTGTGCAGCGCTACACACAATTTATGAAACAAGCACTTGCATTCCACATACAGGATGGAGTGGTCGCTTGTTGCCTTCTTGGTTTCTAAGTGGCAAGTTGGGTTTTACATTTATTTATTTAAATTATTTATTAGCTGCTCTTCAGCAGAAGCTCATATAGCAGGTTGCAAGAATAATATCCACAATAAACACCAAAGAATAAAACAGATCGCAAAGCAGATAAGATTCCATCGAGAAACAAGCAAACTAAAAGGCCCAGACAGTTAAGTAACATTTCACTTGGCACTGAAAAGAAGGAAGAGTTTTAAGCGAAGGATGCCGCAGCCTCCAACCATTATCTACCTTATTTCATGGCCCTGGTTCCAACTGGTAAACAAGTTGCTGTATTCTGCACTAATGGGTTCTCTAAAAAGTCTAATGCATCAATTTATTAAAGTTTTTAATTATGTTCAATTTTTTTAAAAAAACAAACTGATTTTATTATATCTTGTACATTGGACACCAGCTTGATATACTTCTGTGAAAGTGCTGATCCTGAATATGTCAATGCACAAATAAATAAAACAATATTCTGGTGGGTCCCCTTCACCTTTGAATAGTAATGCTGACGACTGCCAGTTTGGGAGGCTGGGAGGAGGAATGGCAAGAGAAAGAGGCTGTGTAACTTTCCCCTCTGAAGATATTCTACAGGGGGCCAAAGGGAGCCCTCTAGTCCCCTCTGACCATCCCTTGGGGTCTTTCCCTAATCCACAACCCCTCCTCACACCACACCTCTCACTGGCCCTGCTCTGCACCCTCCTCAAGGGTTTTTGCCTGGCTGGAATGGGCCCTTGCTTGCAAGGGTGGAAGACAGAGAGGGGTGCGTATGTTTGTATAAACTCCTGACCTTTTTCACGACTGGATATCAGCCTATTGCACCAAGGAAAGCTTCACATACACTACTCCACCCACTTTGGCCTTGGATTCACCCACATTTGTCTCTGGCCCTGTCCATCCCTGGCATGTAGCTCCCGTGGGGTTCCCCACCCTCCTACATCACAGCCCTGAAAGCATTGTTACAGGTGCTAGGAGGGATTATTTTCTTAGACTGACTGGCACTGGTGGAGGAAAGGGGTGCGGTTCGCCCCAGGTGTCATCCCTGAGGGGGGGTAACATCGGCACCCCACCCCTGTGGGACGCTCACCGCGAGTGGCGCTGCCCCCATGCTCACTGCCTTGTCCCCGTGGAACGCTTGCCCCACCCCTGTGTGCCTCTGCTGACTGGTTCACGTTTCACCAGTGGGAGATAATAACAGGAAATGTTCCCCTAATAGCCTGAAATCTCCCTCCATCTATTGGATGTAATGCAAAGCAGAGTTTGGAAAAATGATGTCCTCCAACTAGTCTTAGGGAGCAGATAAAATCTTTAAAATCAGTTTAAGTTTGGATAGAATTTGAGAGAGGAGGAGAATGTTGAGAATTTCTAGGTAGAATAAGATGAAACGAGTACAGGGGCTTTTCCTGGAAATAAATATTGAGGACTGTCTGCTGAAGGAGTACTTATGTACTTGTAATATGCTTTGTTTGAATATTCGTAAATAAAGCAAATTATAAATACATCATAAGTTTCCAGTGCTCTCTTCACTCAATGCAACTAAAACTCTGCAATCTTGCCCCCAAACTTCAAACTTCCTTGAAAAGAGGGGAGCACTTAACACTGTTCTAAGGCATTTTTCTTCTTCTTTACTAGCAACCAATAGCCTTGTTTGTCTAAAACCTTGAAGCGACTCTATTAATTATTTAGACACACATCAGGAGCAGGAATCCATTTAAAACCTTCTGGGAAACTCAGATATAAAGTCACATTCATCTACATTTCATTCACAATATTGCTCTTGTAAAAAAAAATTATATATATTACTAATTAAAGCTCAGTGCATTAGGCCATTAGAACCCACGTGATTCATGGTAGTATAATCATCGTGCTTATCGTTTTGTGCTTTAAGTTTATTGGGTACACAAAGGTGGGGGCAGAACTGAGCAATTTGCAAAACTGAAATCAACCCAAGAATCACTTGAAACATTTCCTCTCTCCAGAGAAGTGATTTCACTATGTGTAAAGTGCTGCTCTGGCATGAAAAATGCTTCCAATCAATAATTAAATATAATGAAAGTTTGATGTTTCAGAAGGACACCCACAAAGCAGGACAAGAAAGGAACAGTCTCTTGCCTGGGTAAGGCCCCATTTCAAGTTGAGCCCTTTACACTGAAGAAAGGAATGAAGAAACATATTGTTTAAACAAATGTTTCAGAAAATCCTTAATGTGTGCAAAACACACTGAAATTGCTGTTAACTTATTTCTTTTTTTTTTTCTTCCATATAATTTTTATTAATCCACAAATAAAACAAAAATAAATAATAGCAAAACAAAAATCCACAAATAAAACAAAACAATTTGCATAAATTTCACATCTTTTCCATTACTTATTTCTCCTTTGGACTTCTCTCAACTGTTCCGTAAATCATTCATAGTCGTAATTTGATTACACATTTCTCCAATTTGTATTGACATTATTTATCTCCTTTTTTTCCTATTCTCTTTAGACAATACTTCTTACTTTTCTTACAGTGCTTCTTTAAATCCCTTGAGCGTCATCTGTCCTTCACTTAAACATTCCAGATATTCCACAAATTTCCCCCAGTTCTCGATGAATTTTTGGTCTCTTAAGTATCTGATCTTCCCTGTCAATTTGTCTAGCTCTGCGTAATCTAACAATTTTATTCTCCACTCTTCTATGGTCGGTATATCTTGCTGTTTCCAACCCTGGGCCAGTAACACTCTTGCGGCTGTGATTGCGTATCTAAAGAATTTGCAGTCTTCCCTTTTTATCTCACTTCCTACCATTCCCAACAGAAAGACTTCTGGTTTTTTCATAAATGTGTATTTTAAAATCTTCTTTAACTCATTGTATATTTTCTCCCAGAAGTCTTTCACTTTCTTACAATCCCACCACAAATGGAAGAAACTGCCCTCTTTATCCCTGCATTTCCAGCACCGATTGCATGTCTTGTACATTTTTGCCAGTTTCACCGGCGTCATGTACCATCTATAGAACATCTTCATCGTGTTTTCTTTTAACGTCATACAAGCAGTGAATTTTAATCCCTAATTCCACAGTTTCTCCCACTCTTCGAATTGTATATTATGACCCACATCCCTGGCCCAGCTGATCATCACCGACTTAACTTCTTCGTCTTCCAAATTCCAATATAACAACAGTTTGTACATTTTAGATAAATTTTTGCCATCATTATCAATAACCTCACTTTGAAAATTCGATTCCTTATCCGCTAAACCTCGTTCTTTACTGTCTTTCTTAAACATCTCATTTATTTGGAAGTATTTATTTGCTGCTAACTTATTTCACTAGGCAAGTCGTCTCGTATACAGACATCTTTGGTGTACAAACTAGCATTCATCATTCCACTATACAGTGGTACCCCGGGTTAAGAACTTAATCCGTTCTGGAGGTCCGTTCTGAAACTGTGCTTAAACTGAGGTACCACTTTAGCTAATGGGGCCTCCAGCTGCTGCCGTGCAATTTCTGTTCTTATCCTGAAGCAAAGCTCTTAACCCAAGGTACTATTTCTGGGTTAGCGGAGTCTGTAACCTGAAGCGTCTGTAACCTGAGGTACCACTGTACAGGAACCTTGCATGTTGCTTTGAAACTGTTGAGTGAATTTCTCTCCGGTCAATTTGAGAATGGCCCACCCAAAAAAAGGGAGGGTTCTAAATTAACTCTTCATGTTTCATCTTTTTTTGTCCACATAGTAAATGCCAAACTCAGCTCAAATACAGCCAAACAAACACTGACAGTGGCTATGTGCTTTGGTCCGAGGCTCCTTGCCATCAGTGAACAAGCCCAGTGATGCTTCCAAGCCTAGAGAGAGGAAGGGACTGTGCAGCTCCCAAGTTCCTCTGATCAAGATCTAGGAAGCTTCCCATCTCAAGCATCCGGCAGCATTCTGCAAAAGCTAGCTACTGAAATGAGAAACTTCCTGGAGCCTCCATGCTTTTGACCACCTCTGTATTTTGACCCTTGGGCTCTACTCAGCAGAGGCAAAGGGCCTTCTACAAAAGCCCAGCATGAAGTGAAATAAGATCCTGTCCCTCCCTTTACTCCTCTTGGATGTACAAAAGACTGGAAGATGGAATGGCTGTGGTCTTTTCTATCAATTCACAATAGGCATCGGAGAAGGAAAATAATCCCTCCTTGCTGCTTTACCCCCTTCCCTAATGCCTGGTACGAAGCCATCTGTGACGCGAAAGGAGAAGGAAAAAGGAAAAACCGTGTTGCAGATTGCAAAGGCTTCCTGGTTTCTCACTAAGCAGGAGATTGGCTATACAGAAGCCTGACTCAAAATTGACAAGTTAATTAACAAGTTTAATAGGGTTAAACGTTTATTTATCCAAGCTTTGTCCAGCAAGTTACAAAAACTCTTCAGGGATACGAAGAAGGAAAGAAGTCAACTATACTTTGTACACATGACCCATTTCTCAAGTACATGCTGGCTTAAAAAGCAAGCCTCTTAAAAGCTTCAGCATCAGGAGTCAGCAGTTATTTTCACTTAGGATGTTATACCCTAATGCCCTTGTTTAGTTTTTGCAAACTCATTAATAACAAGAGAGTGCTTGCATCTGCCACTTTGTAACTATATCTATTTTTTTAAAAATAATAATAATGAAGGAAGGCTGGAGCCACTCACCCAACAACATAAACATTGTGTTTACTGTTCCATTTAACACTGCCTCTCCCGCAACTTTAGGCAGTTATGCCATATGGGTTAAAACCTAGTTCTAACCAACACAAAGCATTTGTGATTGACTGAGCACTTTCACCTGTTTGCATACAAAGCAGAAATATCCAGAGACCATCTAAATTCCTTCTGCAAGATTATGAAATAACAAAGCTTGTGTGTGTAAGACCAGAAACTTGTTTCCTCAGAAGAAATGAACATGATGTCCAGTGGTGGTCCAATACATTTCGGTACACAAGGAAGAAAATGCAAATGTATCCCCATAGTTGTAAATTTATATAGCAGTACATGAATTACTATACTATTTGCTGCTCTGGCTGGGCTGGTCTTGATGGTATCAGTAGTGAAAGAACAAGTGTCTGCAAATTCCACCTCTTGTTTCTCATTTTAAGGGAAGATTTTGCTAAGAATGGAGGAGAGGTGACAAAAGATAAGGAGCTAAGATGTGGAGCATCACCTGATAACTGTTCTAACAGAGTGAAGGATTTTGGAGGAAGGCTAGTTTCAATTTAATGAAGCATTCACTTTGGCACAAAGAAACCAGAAAGTTGGGATGCTGATCAAGGGCAACCTGGGAAAACACAGTATGAGGCAAAAGGTCTGAACTATTTTCAGTGACAGATTGTGTGAAAATGAGCTGGGGCAGCCTGCAGACATACTATGCGATCACCCTAAGAACAGCTAATGACACCTGCTTCCAGGATTGCTAGGCGTGTGCCTGTTCTTTGGTCTCTCACACTCAACTTTTCTTTGTCCTTAAGCTATTATTTTCATGTGCACACCCAAATTGGTGAAATGTTAACAGAACTGTAACAGTGAAATCCTATATACAGGTACATCTATTGAGAAGTAAGCCCCCTTGAGTTCAGTTAGACTCATTCCCAGGTAAATGTATATATTGAATTGCAGCCTAAATCATTCATCCCCCACTGGCTTTCTGTATACTTAAGGTCCTCACAAATGTTATTAAAGTATCTCACATATACAGTCATAAATGTTGCAAATCTCTTTAAAAGAAGAGTCCATCTGCTATATCATCATTGTGTTACCATGGTGTGCTGTGATGCATGGAGTGTGTGCTGTGGACAAGCCCAGATCATTGTGATGTCACTGATTGCCTTTGCTTCTGTGTATGATGCAGTATTCATTGCCAGCACCTCCATGTTTGGTGGACTGTGCTGGAAATTATGTGGTATGTATGTACTTATATCTTTCCCCTTTCCCACAAGGCTGAGCAGGCACTATGGCTGTGTGATATATCATCCAAAACCAGGTTGAAGTTCATATTGTGATATTGGTTTCATAATTTTTGACCTGGCAATATACTGTGTGTGTGTGTGTGTGTGTGCGTGCGCTATGCAAAAATCACGATGCAGGAAAAAGAGTGAAGCCAGCCAATGCCTCTACATAGCGCCATCCTTATTTCAGATGTGATGTTTAGCTGGTGTTACATGGCAATGCTGAAAACCAGATATCGCCCAACAGGTTTTGCCAGTTGTTGTGCCAGTATATCTGCAGTGCATCTAGGGATCTGGTGTAAGATTGTTCTGTCGGATTGCTCTGCACATCTTTGTGCTAAGAAAAGACATTTTATCAGTTTAACTGTCCTTTTCTGTACTTTTCCAGCACTACAGCATCTTTCTTAGGATCAGGTAACCAGAACTGCACATAATATTCCAAATGGGGTACACCACAAATTTACTTTAAAACATTATGATACTTGCTGTTCTGTTTTCAGTCCTTTTGATAATAATGAACATGAAAGCAACATTAAAAAAAACCAACCACTGTTGATCTCTGCTCTACACTGAAACAGTGTTTCCAGTAAACTGTCCACCACACCGCCAAGATAACTTTCCAGGATACTCACATTAGTGCTTATTATCAAATATCAGGTCCATCAGTCCACTGAAACATCTCTCCAATTGGGGAAAAGTTTATGGCTTTGTAATTCCACTGAAGGTACTACTTGGTCCTTACAGTTATTTGAACAATACTATTGTATTCATTTTACAATATGCTGTCATTCAGCATCAGAACCAGTACCAGACCAGCAGGGACACTTCCATTGTTCTCGGAATGCTAGCTGCTGACATTCCATTTTAGGCATGTTCTGTCCATTGAAATACTGCTGTTTCCATTCAAATGTCTATAGCAGTATCTTAGATATTATAATTCTGTTGAAATGCCCTTCCCAGTACTGTTGTATTTCAGATTGTTAAAACCCCTTTGGAGATATATGTTCTAATGACAGTTCATCGTTGTTCTACTAAGTGCTCATTTCCTTGAGTATGTGATCTTCAGATGAAGGATGGTATATAAATTTAATAGATGATGATGATGACGACAACTTAAAGTTTCTTGCATGTTTCAACTGTTCTGTTAGTCTTGTTTCCTTCATTATTACGGTATTTCTCCTTCTATGTTAATCTCTTGTGTTGCCTAGGAGGGCCTGAAAAGCATTGCACTGTAGTGCAGAAGTTAGGCTGAGAAGATCTCCTGGACAAGGTCAAATTCAATGTCATCAACTTCAGTGATATACATAGTAATTTATTTCGGGGTTGTTGTTGTTTTAAAAAATGCCCCTGAATATTTTTCATTTTATGTTGACTTTCTAAACAACCAGTCTAAAAGAGTTCCAGAAGCTGTGGTGGTGGTGGTGGTTGGTAATATCAATTTGGTCTCTTCTTTAGGGGGTCTCTTCTGTTATATGGGGAGGTTCCCCCACCTGCCCACCCAGAAGCAGCTGTGCTGGGTGCAGCATTTCAAAGGCGAAGTCAACCATAAAGTTTTCTCGACCTTTGATTTTCATCAGAACCAGAGAAGAACTTCCAAGGATTCCTTCCTTCATTTGAGATGAGCACTACAAAAGCTCATCTCCAGACCTGAATCTGTTGAATTTTGGTGGCATTTCTACACAGCAGTGAATCTTGTGGCACTGCCACGGTGATGATTCCCATGGGATGAAGCAGCAGGGTCCCAGTCTCACCTTCTGAGAGCCACGCAACAGGTTTTCCAGTTCAACTTTTGTTTCAAAATGAGCAAACTATACTTGGTAATACTAACTAGGCTACAAAGGCTCATATAGTTTATCAGGTGCTAATTAAGGGTGTGACTCATCTAAAATTGAAAACGTTTGTAATCCTCTCTATGCAGAGGTTAAGGATATCTTTCAATAACCTCCCAATGAAATCAGTGGGATAAATGTGTTCACAATAGGCTGAATTCTGCCCTACATTTGCCTTTTGTAGTGAGGATGTGAGTCCACCTCACAAGCATTGTGATTTCATTCCGTGAATCATTAAACTGCATTCTAGTGTGCCATCGTGAAATGTTTTCATATTCAGATATTCAGATATTTTAAATGGCAAAAACAACAACAACAAACCTTCCCTTGTCACATTATGTTTTAATACTAGTTACAGACTAGTTAGTAAGTAGGAAGAGATGCAGAAGTTAAAATAGTTATCTGCCAGAAACTTCTGATCTAATTCAAACTATGCACTGTGTATTCTGTACAAGAACTTGCGGCAAACAAAGCAAATAACATATGAGAAGTAATAATAGATTAGCCACAACTGGCCATAATACTAAACATATAAGAAGTATTAATTTTCTAAAATTGACAAAGCACTCCTATACTATGCTTACATTCACTCAATTTCTGATGACATTTAAACAGCTGAACATTTTTTGTATTCCTGCAATGAATAGCTAATTAGGGTAACAGCTATTTATTAGGTGCACAAGTAGCAGGCAATGGGATGGTTATGTTGGGAGAGCACAATCTGTATACTTTTCTTCTACACAGAAGTAGGTTTTACACAATGCTTGTTTTTTGCGTTGTGTTTACACAATTTAAGATTCAGGTGTTGCTCTTTGGAATCTGTCTAGAGCCGTGGATCCCAACATGGGGCACATGCCCCACGGGGGGGGGGGGCAATTAGATTTTTTGGGGGGGGCAATTCAAGAATGAGTTATTAACAGTGTATGTCCTTTTAGGCTTCCTCCACATGAACAGGAATTCACTTTTTGAATAATAAGCATTATATGCCATGGGGGAGGGGCATCAGGATTTTAGAGATGCTTAGGTGGGACATGGCCCCCCAAAAAGTTGGGAACCTCTGGTCTAGAGGCATTGTCTATATGGGCCAGGAACTTCATAATAATGTCAGCAACACCCCATAGTTAGTTACAGTCTAGGTTAGAGGTCTCTGGTGAACACAGGACTCTGCCTGTCTCCAGGTTTGCTGGTGGCCTCTTTTTGGTCAAAGGCTAAAACGAGTCAATAGCTTGTTATATTGGATAACTGATAATAAAACAGGCAGTTGATCTGAATTCCTGTAAGTCGGGATTGCTATCTTTCTGACTCAATACCACACTCCCAAACTTTTATTTAACCTAAATTTGAAGCAATAGGTGAGGTGGCATAGACTTTTGGTCACCCATACTTTCTATTATATTGTTTGGGTCTGTCCCAGCCGGCATCACAGCTACTGACTTGCGCATCCACCACTAATGTGACTTGAAGGAGAGGAAGAAACTATGCATGCATAAGTGAACAAATAAATTTTGATTCAAGTTGTAAAATGCCACACCACACCTTCTTATTCGAATACATGTAATAGAACTGCATCTCTGAATCCAAATAAGAGATCACTGGAAATCTCTCTCTCCCTCTCGTTAAAAAACCAACAACTATTTTGGCAATCATTTAACAGTACCTTCTCCATTTTTCAAAAAACGCTGTTGAGAGGAAGGGATCGCACCACTGACAAAACTCCCTGTCAGGTTTCAGCAGCACAACATAACTTTGTGATTCGCAGAACTGAACCTGCTTGCATATGACGGAAGCGGCATCCCCCCCCCCCCCCGGAGCCCCATCGGGACGCGGCAGGGTCTTCCTCCAAACAGCCCTTACATTGCCTTAAATAGAAGGGTCATTCATGGGCGCCCCCGGGATTTGGGGAGGGGGGCGTTGTTGCTGAGCTTTTTTTGGAAGATCACCCCAAAAGTTGTTCAGTCTTCAGCCTTTCTTCGGCCATAACAGGTCAAAATCCCGCCCTGAAAGAGGACATTACGGGGGGCAGGGTTTTGTGGGGGGGAGGCTTCTGCTGGGGGGGGGCAGAACTTCAGTTAGCTGAGTGTTATTCCTTTCAACAATTGGGAGGAGCTGCCCCCTTGGCTACAGCCCCTGGGGCCACTGAAGTGGCTTTTCTTAATTGCCCGTTCTTGGGGGGTTGGCTATTAATGAGCCTGTCAGATCGGGGGAAAGGGATCCTCCAGAAGCCTGGGAGGGGATCATTTCACGTGCTGGGCGCAGCTTCCCTCCCCGTCCTGCTCCAGTCCTCCCTCGGCGACCCTCGCCCGCCCGGGGGAAGGCAGGCGCCGCGTGAGTCCCGGGAGAAGCGCCCCGAGGGAGAGCCGCGCAGGGCGAGATGCGCGGCGCTTCCCTGCCCCGGCTCCCCAGCAGCCCGACGGGAGGGGGGGACCAGCCCCATCGGCTTCTCCGGGGAAGAAGGAGCTGGTCGGAGCTCGGAAGCCGAGGGAGAAGGCAAGGGGGGGCGGGTTCTGCGCGGTCGCCGCCGGTGCTTGCATGGCTCCCAGCCCGAGAAAAGTGCGGGAGAGGCGCAACTCACCTGGGGAAGAGGCTGTGGCGGGAGGAGGGTCTCCCCGCACGGAGCAGCTCCGGGACCCGAGGCGGGAGGCGAGCGGAGCGAGGAGGCAAAACCCAAACAAGCGGCGAAGCGCCAGGTCGGAGCGGCGCGAATCCGGAGTGAGGAAGCAGCCCCACCAAGAGAAGAAGAACCGGCGGTCCTGGCGGGAAGGGAAGGCCGGCTGTTGGGCGGAGGGAGGGTCCCGCGCTCGGGGCGAAGAAGGCGCCTGTTTCCCTGCCGCCGCCGCCGCCTCCCTGGCTCCTGGCTGCCTCAGACCGCGCTCTCGCGCTCGCTTGGGCGGGCGGGCGGGCGGGCGCGCTCCTGTGCGCAGCGGCGACGGCGCTGGCGCTGCTGGGCGCGGCGGCGGCATTGGCATTGGCATTGGCTCCTCAGCAGCGCCCTGCCCTCGGCTCAGGCGGCAGCGGGCTACGCGGGCCCAGGGCCCCCTCTCTGTGGGGCCTGGAAGGGCGGAGAGGGCGAGGAGGACCCCCTGGCGCCCGGGCCTCTGGCTCTTCCTTCTGCTCCGGAGGAGGGCGAGGACGAGGGCGCCCCCAAGCCGGCGGGGCTCAAGGCCGCCCTCGGCATCTCCTCGGCCAGGTGCGCAGGGTCGCAGCTCTCCATGGAGCCATTCGATCCCTCAGGGAACAGATGGGAACTGTCAAGTTCCGGGAGCAGGGAATGTGGAACAAGTCTGGGAAAGGGAAGATGCCTCCAGAATGCAGGCAGGAAACCCACCACGCAGCTGCCACCCCCCTGGAGTGGGGAGAGCTGGGGCGAGGCCTGAGGCCCCCACTTGCCAGCAGCGCACTTCTGGCCGGCTCCCTGACTCAAGGGACTAAGGGCAAAACCCCCTGGAAATGGGGACAGAGGATGCATCAGGGCTGCAATGCCCCCAGAATGGTGCTATTTCATATTTCGCCTTCTGGCACTGGCACATTTACCCCAAAGATTGTAGAGTTTTAGCTGTATGACTGTTGGACACTAAGGGCTCATCCAGACTTCCTTTTGCACTGTGCTTTTCAGGCACATGTCCAGGCTTTAAAGCTCCATGTCCAAACCAGTTTTCCTTTCCTTTCCTTTTTTGTTCCTGCATTTCCCCCAAGAAAACATGCACTTCATCACTGAATGGCAGCCCACAGAAAACCCAACTGCTGTTTGCTCTGATTCAGCAGTAAAATGCAAGTTTTCCCAGGGAAAGTTGGAATAACACTTGCAACTGGGGAAGTTCATTGCGCTGGAAATATGATGCTTTATGGGGACCCTAAGAAGAGTGCCCATAAAGAGTCCCCATAAAGAAGAATTGATGCTTTTGAATTATGGTGCTGGAGGAGACTCTTGAGAGTCCCATGGACTGCAAGAAGATCCAACCTAGCCATTCTTCAGGAAATCAGCCCTGAGTGCTCACTGGAAGGACAGATCCTGAAGCTGAGGCTCCAAGACTTTGGCCACCTCTTGAGAAGAGAAGACTCCCTGGAAAAGACCGTGATGTTGGGAAAGATGGAGGGCACAAGAAGGGGACGACAGAGGACGAGATGGTTGGACAGTGTTCTCGAAGCTACCAGCATGAGTTTGACCAAGCTGAGGCAGGCAGTGGAAGACAGGACTGCCTGGCGTGCTCTGGTCCAGGGGGTCACGAAGAGTCGGACATGACTAAACAACTAAACAACAACAAGAAGAGTCCTGCTGGGTCAGGCACATCTGGCTTTGCATTCTGTTCTCACAGCACCTCAGCAGACTAGAAGCAGAACTGAAATAATAATGCTTCTATCGGGCAGGGGTTTGTTTTTGTTTTCTGTGGTGCTGAAAGCCATCATTGCACATTTTGCACATTTATCCTGGAAAGCTCAGTCTGGTCAGCAATCAGTAGCCTTTACCTGGACATGAGAACGTCAATGAAGCCATATAGTGTTGGCTGAGGTAGCAGAACTCACAGTGGCTGGCTAACCTTACTCAAAAATACACACTCGCACCCCGCTCACACACAAAAACAACTCTCACTACAGACAACCAAAGACAACCAACCACACCCTAAGTCACACCCAACCTCTCTCACCACCAAGGAAATGCAATGAGTGAATAGGAAGAGAACCCATACAAGTAACGTTGACACAATCCTTCGCACACACTCACAGAAGCAGAACCACCCCACTTGCCTCTCCCCCCTCACTTCTCCTTCTCCTTAATTGTTCATAAACCAAGAATCTATACATTGATTACTAATAATATGTTGTAGATATTTTTCCACATGTATTATGTTTTTTTGTGAAATACAAATGACATGAGAAAACTTGGTATATTTATTTGTATAACATTATTCTTGTTTATAAAAATAAAAGAGAGAGAGTGAAAGAGAGCACACTGAAGTGCCTCACCATCCTGGCTCTAAAGAAGAGAAAAGTAAACTAAACTATTGGAAACTCTGGCTGCTAGGAGTTCAATTATTGAACTCTTGGCTGAGTTGGGGTGGGATTTCATGAATGAAAATGGGGGGAAATGCTCCCCCCTTTGCTCCTCCTCCTCCTGCTGCCAATGGTGTTAGCAATGGCAATGGTGCTCTTTTCAGCATCCAGGGGCTCAGAGCCAGGGGGGGCACAAAGTTGCTGGCTGTCAGTCTGCCCCCACCTGTGAACTTTCACCCCCTGAGAATCACCAGGACCTACTCCCCATTTTGCCACCTGCAAATGGGACAAATAAATGGAAATTTCAACCCAGCACTAGTTTGAAAAATGCTGGACAGTTAACTATAACATTAATCTAAGTTCTATCATTATTAACTCAGAAAATGCTAGTCTGTTATAAACTAGGGTAAGTTTATAACAGGTTACATACATACTCGGGTTACATACGCTTCAGGTTACATACACTTCAGGTTACAGACTCTGCTAACCCAGAAATAGTACCTCGGGTTAAGAACTTTGCTTCAGGATGAGAACAGAAATCGTGCTCCAGTGGCATGGCAGCAGCAGCAGGCCCCATTAGCTAAAGTGGTGCTTCAGGTTAAGAACAGTTTCAGGTTAAGAACGGACCTCCGGAACGAATTAAGCACTTAACCAGAGGTACCACTGTATATGTATATTTTTTAAAAGAAGCTCCTCAGGTGCTGCTGTTGATTAGTCTTGTCTAGCTTTTCTTCTGGCATTTGAGCCACTTATGTTCAGCCTGGTCCAGCAAGACTCTTCTTATATTTTTAATCATAACAATTTAAAATAGAACTAATGTAAAACATTCTTATTTTGCTGCTATATGCTGTAGAAAAGCAATGACTTCCTGGAGCACTTTCAAATGCATCAGCCTGACATTAGTCCTTCCCCTATGTTATTATTAGCTTTTAAAAAAATAAACTTTAGCAAACTCTCTGTAGAGGCTTATTGGTAATTCTTATCTGTCCAAGGAGATTACTGACAGGTTCATCCATTTTGAGGAGAGTCTAGAATGGATTTCTCATTTGGCTGTCAGTTTGTGTTCTTCATTTGTCAGGGGATGGGGGGGGGGGCTTAAGCTTTTCTTTCATTTGTCAAGACTTGCCTTCCTCATCACAACTAACAACACTACTCAGGTATTTAATGGAAACGTATGGAGTGCAATGGGTTGCACCTGAGAGATGTAAATACCTATAGTTCAGAGGTGTAGTGGTCAGAGCAGCCTTTCAAAACCTTGGGTACCCAGATGTTGTCGGGCTACAACTCCCATCATCCCTGACCACTACTCCTGTTAGCTAGGCATGATGGGAGTTGTAGTCCAACAACATCTGGGGACCTAGGCTTGAGGGTTGGGCTGGGACCTGGGAGACCAGGGTTCAGATCCATGCTCAGCCATGAACCACACTGGGTGAGGGTTTGACAGTCCCCCATTATATTCGTGTGGAGAAGCTGCTGAAACGTGGGCTGGACTGTTAGGTGGATTTGCATCTGGTTTACTGATCAAACTCAAAGAGTGTTCTCTAAAGGTTCCTCTTCATCCTGAAAAAAATGTGAGAAGTGGGGTGCCACAGGGCCCAATGTTGTTCAACATCTTTAAAAAGGATGAAGGAACTGAGGGAATGCTCATCAAACCAGCAGATGACACCAAACTGGAGTGGTGTTAGAATCGGGATTCAAGATGACCTTAACTGAGTGGAGAACTGGGCCAAAACTAACAAAAATAATTCCAGTAGGGACAAATGTCAGGTTCTGCACTGAGGCAGCTACACAAATGTTAGACGGGGGACACCTGGCTTGCCAGTAGTACATGTGAAAAGGCTCTACAATTCTTAGTAGACCATAAGCTTAACATGAGCCAACAGTGTGATGCAGCAGCAAAAAAGCTAGTGATATTCTAGGCTGCATCACCAGAAGTTTAGTGTTCAAGGGAAGTAATAGTACTATTCTGTCTTGGTCAGACACACCTGGAATACTGTATCCAGTTCTGGGCACCACAATTTAAGAAGGATATTGACAAGCTAGAATGTATGCAGAAGAGGGCAACCAAATTAACAAGGGTCTAGAAAGGGGCTGTCACAAGGAAGAGGGAGCAGGCTTGTTTTCTCCTACACTGGAGGGGAGGACTCAAACCAATGGCTTCAAGTTACAAGAAAGGAGATTCAGATTAAACATTAGGAGGAAATTTCTGACAGTAAGAGCTTTTAGACAGTGGAATGGACTCCCTTGGTAGTATAGGAGCCAACTCCTAGGGGCTGAGGTCCCTTCAGGGCCCCCAATAAAATATTTGAGGGGGCTGCCCCCCCCCCAAGTTGATGGGTATTGCCATTCAAATGGTGTGTGTTGTGTCTTGTGATCGATTATGCAGGACAGGACTCACCTGTCCCAGCCTGTTTTATTCAAGTTGGCACCGCTGCTTGGGAGGTTGTGGACTCTCCTTCATTGGAATTTTTCAGCAGAGATTAGGTGGCCATTTGTCATAGATGCTTTAGTTGAGATTCCTTCGTTGGGCTAGATGACCCTCAGGATTAGACCTGGGGGATATTACAATTAATTGTCTGAAATCGGTGTGGTGTTCAAACCACAATATTGGTTTCACCCTTTTTGAGCTGGTGATGCATCGCAGCTCCCCAGCCAATGCCAGCACAGCACACCTCACCCCTGCCTGCCTGCCTGCCTACCTGTGCTGTGCTGGTGGCAGCCAGGGAGCTCAAATTGCCCTGATCAGCTGAGAGGCAGGCAGTTTAAGGAAGCCTGTTTCTCAGCTGATCAAGGCTTCTTTAACTTCTCCGTTGACTGATGGACAGGTGTCCATCTGCCCATGCCTCAGTGGAGCAGTTTAAAGCCCCCCATCAGCTGAGGACATGTGGGAGGCTGCCTGCCCCTCAGCTGATTAAGCCCCCAAACTCCTCTGGCTCGTGTGCAAAGGAGCAGTTTGGGGTAGGGCTGGGCAGTTTCAAACATTGTGATACACAAGTACAATATTTAGCTGCTGATATATCACAATGTTTGAAAACCAGGTATTGCCCAGCCCTACTCAGGATCGACCCACAGCAGCAGGCAGGGTGGGACAGGGATTCCTGGGGGGGGGCACCTGGTTCGCGTCTCCTGAAAATCATACACCCATGGCTACAGCTCCCCTTGCCCCCCCCCCAATGCTACACCCCTGACAGGAAGAGACCCATGTACTGTATGCCATCTTCAAACTTGGGACATAGGTGAAATGAATGAATCAATGAATGAATGAATGAATGAATCAATGAATCAATGAATGAATGAATGCCCTGCTGTGTCAGAGTGAGAATCTCTAGAATTCTGTGCCTCATAGTGGCCAGCTAGATGCTTCTGGGAACCCTACAAGTAGGTCATTGGTGTTGGCCCTGCCATTACGAAGAGTGAGCGTCTGGCTCAGGCAGCCGATTTTGTATGTCAAGAAAGGGCAATAAATCATTAATTTTAAAATTAATTGTTATATTTTTACTCCCAAAGAGAAGCACTTCTGGAATTTTCTGCCTTGGGTGTTGAAATAATTTGAGGGCCTTAGAAGGGAAAGGTGCCATTTAGCACTGTGGTCTGCTCCAGGCAGCACTGTTTCCTGGGCCAGCCTTGCAGTTCATGAATGCAAACACTGCATTTGGTATTCAGTGATACACTACCTCAGAATAATAATAATAATTTTATTATTTATATCCCACTCATCTGCCTGGGCTTCCCCAGCCACTCTGGGTGGCTTACAACACATAAAACATTGTAAAACATTAGACATTAAAAATTTCCCGATACAGGGTTGCTTTCAGATGTCTTCTAAAAGTCAGATAGTTGCTTATTTCCTTGACATCTCATGGAGGGTGTTCCACAAGGCAGGCACCACTACCGGAAGGCCCTCTGCCTGGTTCCTGCAGTGAGGGAACCGCCAGGAGGCCCTCGGAACTGGACCTCAGTGTCTGGGCTGAACGATGGGGTTGGAGATGTTCCTTCAGGTATACCCAGCCGAGGCCATTTAGGGCTTTAAATGTCAGCACCAACACTTTGAATTGTGCTCGGAAACATACTGGGAGCCAATGCAGATCTCTCAGGACTGGTGTTATATGGTTCTGGCAACCACTCCCAGTCACCAGTCTAGCTGCCGCATTCTGGATTGATTGTAGTTTCTGGGTCACCTTCAAAGGTAGTTCCACATAGAGCTCATTGCAGTAGTCCAAGCGGGAGATAACCAGGGCATGCACTACTCTGGTGAGAAAGTGCGCAAGTAGGTAGGGTCTCAGCCTGCGTACCAGATGGAGCTGATAAACAGCTACCCTGGACACAGAATTGACCTGCACCTCCATGGACAGCTGTGAGTCCAAAATGACTCCTAGCCTGCACATCTGGTCCTTCAGGGGCACAGTTACCCCATTCAGAACCAGGGAATCCCCCATATCTGCATGCCCCCTGTCCCCCCAAAACAGCACTTCTGTCTTGTCAGGATTCAACCTCAATCTGTTAGCCACCACCCATCCTCCAACCGCCTCTAGACATTCACACAGGACCTTCACTGGTTCTGATTTTAAAAAGGTAGAGCTGGGTGTCATCCACATACTGATGAACACCCAGCCCAAACCCCTTGATGATCTCTCCCCGTGGCTTCATATAGATATTAAAAAGCATGGGGGAGAGGACAGAACTCTGAGGTACTCCACAAGTGAGAGCCCAGGGGTCTGAACACTCATTCCCCAACACCACTTTCTGGACATGGCCCAGGAGGAAGGAGCAGAACCACTGTATAACAGTGCCCCCGGCCCCTCTAGACAGTCCAGAAGGATGTAATGGTCAATGGTATCAAAGGCCACTGAGAGATCCAACAGAACTAGGTCCAGCAGAACAACACCTTTTGTCCCTAGCCTGCCAGATACCATCAACCAATCCCATGATGAGGCCTGAATCCCGAATGGAAGGGATCCAAATGGCCTGCATCCTCCAGGTGTGCCTGGGGTTGTTCAGCAACCACCTGCTCAATCACCTTGCCCAAGAATGGAAGATTTGAGACTGGGCGCTCATTGGCCACATCAGCTGGGACCAAAGATTTTTTTTTAAAAAATAAGCGGTTTAATAACCGCCTCTTTCAGTGGGTCTGGGAAGGCTCCCTCACAGAGGGAAGCATTCACGACCCCACAGAGCCCATTGCCCAGCCCTTCCCGGCTTGCTTTTATGAGCCAGGATTGGCAAGAATCAAGGAGACAGGTGGTCAAATGTGAAGTTTTCTTCCTGTAAAGTAATAGTCACCATGTGAGCTCCATTGTTAAGTATACATTATAAGTTTAAAAGCTCTGCAAGGTGTTGGCTATCAACATATCATGTGGCAAATAAAGTCCTCCTTGTGAACGCTGCGGGTTATGAGCTCCGCCAAATAGATGTTCCCTGTTGTGAACTTTGCCCCCGGATGCAAGTGGAAGTCATGCGCCGGCAGCGCAGCAGCAGCGGGAGGCGCCATTAGCAAAACACGCCTTGGGTTATGAACGGTTTCGACTTAAGAACAGACCTCCGGAACGAATTAAGTTCGTAACCGGAGGCACCACTGTATGCTGTTTAAGATTACGTTTCCTTTTGACGGTTCTGAACTTACCACCAATCAGTGACTGACCTTGATTTGTATTAACTAGTCAGTGTTTCTCTGAAGGTTTCTCATTACACATATTGTTCTGCACCTCTTGGTACTTGTCCTGTTTTAGTAATTTCTGACATCATACAGCGTAGTCCCACCTACTATTTTCTTGCAGCATCATTAATATAATAATATAAAGGTTTTGGGATGGTGTGGTATGAGTTGTGTTCAGATCACATAACCCATAGTCTCCCCCCCATCCCCATTCTATTATGGATAACAACAAGGGTTAGATAAGGCTAATTGTAATGCTATTGTGGGAATCATAGAATCATAGAGTTGGAAGAGACCACAAGGGCCATCGAGTCCAACCCCCTGCCAAGCAGGAAACACCATCAGAGTACTCCTGACATATGGTTGTCAAGCCTCTGCTTAAAGACCTCCAAAGAAGGAGACTCCACCATACTCCTTGGCAGCAAATTCCACTGTCAAACAGCTCTTACTGTCAGGAAGTTGTTCCTAATGTTTAGGTGGAATCTTCTTTCTTGTAGTTTGGATCCATTGCTCCGTGTCCGCTTCTCTGGAGCAGCAGAAAACAACCTTTCTCCCTCCTCTATGTGACTTCCTTTTATATATTTGAACATGGCTATCATATCACCCCTTAACCTCCTCTTCTCCAGGCTAAACATGCCCAGCTCCCTTAGCCGTTCCTCATCGGCAAGCCCTAGACGCGGATGGCGCTGTGGGTTAAACCACAGAGCCTAGGACTTGCCAATCAGAAGGTCGGCGGTTCGAATCCCCGCGACGGGGTGATCTCCCGTTGCTCGGTTCCTGCTCCTTCCAACCTAGCAGTTTGAAAGCATGTCAAAGTGCAAGTAGATAAATAGGTACCGCTCTGGCGGGAAGGTAAATGGCATTTCCGTGTGCTGCTCTGGTTCACCAGAAGCGGCTTAGTCATGCTGGCCACATGACCCGGAAGCTGTACGCCGGCTCCCTCGGCCAATAAAGCAAGATGAGTGCCGCAACCCCAGAGTCACGACTGGACCTAATGGTCAGGGGTCCCTTTACCTTTACCTTTTAATGTTATTGTATTCGACACAAAACAGATGATGCTTCGTATGGAATTTTTTTATAGACTGAGCAGTAGTTGGGAACATATTTAGTTGATAGCCGAGTGTGTGTTGCTCAAAATCAGTCAATAAAATGACTGGGAATTCATAGTTCTCCACAGGAATATATATATTCTTGATGAATAGTTATACTGGTCTGAAATGTGATAGACCGATAGCTGTGTAGATCATTGCATCTTTGGGTTTAGCCTTATTTTCTTTGTGCTTCTGGCAATAAAGTATACCACTACTTAAAAGGTAAAGGTACCCCTGCCCATACGGGCCAGTCGTGTCCGGCTCTAGGGTTGTGCGCCCATCTCACTTAAGAGGCCATGTGCCAGCACTATCCGGAGACACTTCCGGGTCACGTGGCCAGCGTGACAAAGCTGCTCTGGCGAGCCGGCACCAGCGCAGCACACAGAAATGCCATTTACTTTCCTGCTATAAAGCAGTACCTATTTATCTACTTGCACTTAGGGGTGCTTTCGAACTGAGGTTTTACCCACAGCGCCACCCGCGTTCCATACCACTACTTACAAACAGGCAAATAGATTTTTCTTAAAAGTGCTATCAGATAATTTCAAAACATTACTGAAGGGAAACAAGACCCCATGGCAGCAACTTTGAGCTGCTATAGGATATGCAACATCCATGAAATTAATGGAAGGTGACATTTATTTCCAACCACCAGTGTAATGAAATTGGTTGAAGAATAACAGTGTGCTACACAAATGCTCTATTAAAGGAAAGCTTATTTCTGTCCAGCAAATAGGAGAATGTTTTTTAATAGCTTTTCCTTGTGAAAATGTGATCCAGCTATTCCTGCCACACAAGGCCAGTGAGAGTCATGACTCAGCACATGTGCATACTGAAGCACAGTTGCCACCATGATCACAAGCAGTTTTCTACCCAAGTCTTTCAGAAGCAACAAATTTCAACAGACCTTTACAAACTAATTATCCCTCTATTTTTTGAGTGGTTGTATTCAAAATAGCCAGTGTAAGGTAATACTGTATCAGGAGTGCAGAGTAATTGTAGGTGTTTGTACTAGTTTGTCTACATGCAATTACAGGTGCCCAGTTACAATATATTAGAGTTGGCTTTTCCATAAAACAGTAATTCAGTCAGCAGTCTCATTGTGGTAGAAAAACTCAGAATAAACCATACATTTAGGTAGGCAGTAGGCATACTAAAAATGAGCACAGCTCTTATGTTTTAGTAGTAGGTGCCTCTGTTACTACCTGAGCTTTTTGCTGCCTACTCACTTTTAGCCCCACCTTGTGCATTTTGTGGAGCACAGCTTTCAAATTCTTCAGATGTCTTGGCAGATGTCTTTGCCCATTGCTAAGGTATATAACATTCCACCCTGCCATCATCCATTGGTCTTGAGCGAGTTGTTCTCCAGAAATAGGTTCAGATGTGTGCAGAGATGTACATCTTGAGCAAGCATGGTCACAGCACTGAGGCAACAAATCCCACTGCGCAACAGTTATTTAATGCCCATTTTTAGTTATATTTATTGTTCATTTCTCACATATTCTTGATGAAGGACAGTTTATATATTAATAAATACAATTTTAATTAATAAATTAAGCTTGCTTGGTAGCACAGAATAATGAACTAGGAAGGACAGTGCTGAGGAAAAGAGGCAGCAGAATCACACATAGGCCGTTTTTAGCTGGTTAATTGAGCCTTAGTGCAAGTTATCTTGCCTGAGGCGTCTGAGGACAGGAATAACATGGAAAGAATATTCTGAAACTCTCCTTTAAGCAAGCTTTGAAACTTGAGCTTTAAGATTAAGGGCTATGAAAGGCAGTATAGCATTCTTTGTTATCCATATAACTTCATTTAAATTGATGGAATAATTCCAGGAGACTGTAGCAATAAGCATGCAAACTGCTGTGGTGCCTTGGATGCTAGGGGCATAACCAAACTGGCTTTGATGTTATCTGGTATATTGCTTATTTATATTGCTTTTACAGGCAACACATAATGTTACCCATGTCTGCACCACATTGTAAGCTTAATGGCAGACCTCATTAACTAAACCTTTCACTGTTCTTTCAGGGAAGGATAATTTTAATTGATGAGAGAAAATATTTAGTATTGAGGTTGCAAGCAAAGGGCACAGAGTGAGTGCAATTCTCTTAATTCTCCTGGACTCTTCAGTGGCTTTTGCTTTCATTGACCGTTGTACCCTTTTGTAGTATGTAAACTAGTCACTGTACCCAAGTCCTTCCATTCCTATCTTAATAATCAGCCACAGAAAGGGGTGCTCTGCCCAATGGCAGTTACACTGTGGTGTTCAGCAGGTCGTCATCTTGTTCCCCATGCTGTTTAATATCTCTTTAGACTTTGTGGGGTTCCCACTCCCATCAACCCCACAAGCACAGCCAGTGGAAAAGGTGGATGGGAGCTGCCATCAAACAACAACAGGAAAGCCACAGATTCCCCTTTGCTGACCTACATGGGGCCACCAGAAGAAATCATCCAGGGACCTGAGCTGAGGTGTCATCCACTTGCCTCCCAATGTCCTGACTCCCAATTGCTGATGAATGCAGATGATGTCCCACCCCCAAAAAAACTTTAATGCTCAAATAAATGTGATATGCAGGTAACTTGCAATTTATGGACATTTAACTTGTGCACGTTCTGCTTTATGCTCTTGGCAATTAAAAAAAATAAATTAAAAGTGGGTGGGTGTCCAGGGAAAAAGACTTTGGCAATCACACCTGCCATTGCACCCAGTGTGTTTTGACTATACGTGATTTTCACTTTATGCACTATTCCAGGAATGTAACCCCTACGTAAGTTGAAAGTTGACTATATGCAAAAATGCTGTTCAAAGGTACAACAGGCAACACACATATCTACTCAACGGCTCATTTGAACAAAGGCACTGCAGGTAATATGGCTACTCAAGCAATGGCATTGATCCAACAACAGCCCCTTGCAATCCTGTTATAAAGGAATGGGTCATGCACCACTAAGCCAGTGTGGTGTAGTGGTTAAGAGCGGTAGATTCGTAATCTGGTGAACCGGGTTCGCGTCTCCGCTCCTCCACATGCAGCTGCTGGGTGACCTTGGGCCAGTCACACTTCCTTGAAGTCTCTCAGCCCCACTCACCTCACAGAGTGTTTGTTGTGGGGGAGGAAGGGAAAGGAGAATGTTAGCCGCTTTGAGACTCCTTAAAGGGAGTGAAAGGCGGGATATCAAATCCAAACTCTTCTCTTCTTCTTCTTCTTCTAAGCACACTCAGTGGTTCTGTCCCAATCTATTGTGTCACCTGGAGGAGGGTAAGCCATGGGAGTATATTGTTCAAAGAGGTTTGGTTTTTCCTTTCAAAAGGCCCAAAAGGCCTTCAGTGTACCCATTGGTCTCCTGGAAACTTATAGATTCTGTTCTTAACTTCATTTTATAAAGTGCAATAAGGCCAAACAATAACAAAAATCTTGTACACAATGACTTTTCTGGTCTATTTTTTTAATTGGGAGACAATTTAGTACATGTTAATTACCAATACCAGATATGTATGTCAGTGACTAAATACTTCAGTGAATTGTTGCATGTGAAATTACCTAGGCTGTTCTTTATTATTAAAAAATATTTTTGGTTTTCCAATGCTATGGCATCCAGGCAGAAGCAGCAGCTAACAGCTCCTTGCTGACTCAGCAGGTATTGTAGTGAAGATCAAATTCTACTGCTTTCAAGGAGCCTTGAAATTAGGCAGACCTGATGAGTTGAGTAGTATCGTTCTGAGGAAATGCATAAAACTCATTTGGGGATTTCAGAAAGGAACTGTGCTCTACTCAGCTATAACCTAAAAGCTCGCTGCTTCAGAAAGTGGAATTACAGTCATACCTTTGAAGCTGAACACCTTGGCTGCCGAACAAATTGGCTCCCGAAGGACTGAAACATGGAAGTGAGTATTCTGGTTTTCGAACACTTGGCTTTAAATACCTTCAAGTTCTGAACTAGGAGCAGGGTTTGGGACACTCAGGAGGCCAGTGCTATTTGGGGGCTTATCTTGAACTCAAGGCCCCTATATTCCCTGAGAGTTTGCTGTGGGAGCTTTCCCTGGACTGCACAGTTTGACCTAACCTCAGTTAGTTAGAACCTTGATCATTGCTACTTTTTTGTTGCTGGATTCTCATCCAAGCCTTGTTCAGCACTTCGTGGACCTCACAGCTTATTTATTCACCACTTTGGCTACTTAGATACAGCTAAGCCAGGGGTGCCTGCTGGCATTAATTGGACACTGCCCCCCCAGCCCAACTGGTCAGTAATCTGCTTTATTTTGCCTTGGGTTGTTTGGTTTGCCTTGGGTTGTTTGTTCTTGGCTGCCCCCTAAATCCAACCCAAGGTTGATGGGAAAGGTGCGGAAGCATTGGCACTGAGAAGAAGGCAAAGTCAGGGGTCTCTCTCTCTCTCTCTCTCTCTGTGTGTGTGAGAGAGATTTTGGAACTGCCCACTGCCGGATTTACGTATAAACTATACAACCTATAAAAAAACCCTGGATGTACTTTTCCAAAATATAAGATAAAAAACAAATAAAATAAAACCTACATACAGCAATAGTGTTTTGTGTTGTGTTGGCTCCTATGATGTAAATAATGGGTCCTGCTTGCTAGCCTGCTCCCTAAATTACTTTGATAAAATATGTGTTTTGTTATGTGCAAATGGCTTTAGATACCTATCAGGTCCATAAATTACCATATAGCATATATTCAGCACAAAAACAGTGGCAATTTGATGTTGACAAAGGGTCCCATTACCTTCAGTAGCTTAGGGCTTCACCAAACCTAAATCTGGCCGTGGAACTGTCCAAATTCCCAACAGCACACCTGGATGTGGAATCTCTAAAGGGAGTCTATGTGTTGAGTAACCTCTCCCAGACTCCTAGCACTGTTATATTATGGGCATCAATGGTCAGTGTGGGATTGATTCGGACAGCATGCCTACAGTACTTAAATTCAGCCTGTGCTCCTACCTTTCAGCCCTGCAAGGCATCTTGTAGTACCTTCAAGACTTAAAAAATTTCTTGTGCTACAAGACTTTGTTGCTTTGCTGCCTACAGCAGAATAAGAGGCTACCTCCCTGATTTGCCTCTTGCATGTTCGTGCTGCCACTGAGCATAGCGTCATAACGATCCATAGTTTAAAGTCGAAGTCAGCAAATGTGTCCTCTTTTTTGCTCTTCAAAATGTGGAAACCCTAATTAATGGTTCTCAACTATGTAACTCAGAAGGAGAGTTTACTTATATAAGCAATTCCGCTGCAAGTGTAGTAGATTATATGATGATTACTCATCTCTTTCAATCATCATTTCTTCTCTTCACAGTAGGCTCCATAGTTGGTAGTGATCATCAGTCACTCAGATTTTCCTTGCATTGGTCTAATAGTGCTACCATAAAGGATGACACTTATCTAAATTTTGAACAAGCGCTACTAACTTCAAACAAGAGGATTAAATGGAATCTCTTGTTGTAAACAGATTTACAACAGAGGCTTTATTCAGAAGAGTTTTTGAAATTAAGATCTGCTACATGTATCCAGTATTGAATTAGAAAATGAACTATATGTACAACTTATAACTTATCTCAGGACATTTTTCCTTTAAAAAGGTATCCCTCATGGAAATTACCAAATTAAAAAGGACAATGTATGGTTTGATAAAGAATGCAGGACTTTAAAAAGACAGATAAGAGAAGCTTTAAGATCATATCACACCAGTAATTCTCCCACAATTCTCTCAGAATTCTACAAAATGCACAAGAATTATAGAAGACTAGTCAGAGAGAGAAAAGGTCTATTATGAGGAACAATGGAAGGAATTAGGCCTCACACTCTTGCCAAAGAGCCCAGCTAAACTCTGGGATATACTTGCAAGATTGGAAAAAAGAACAGCTCTCGTTCTGGAAGGAACTATTGGTAAAAGCGATTTGGAAAGTACTACTTTCCAGTGAAAACTGGAAAACAGAAATATTCCACTCTCCTTCATGCAGATGCTGCAAACTTGATCTCTTATACCCAATTGGGTTTGCGCAGACTGCTGAATCAGTTTAGTTTGCACTGCAAAAATGAACTTATTTTTATCAATTATTACAAAACAAAAATTATGGAATTTGGAAAATTCAAATAAACTTACAACTGATCACTTGATGGAAATAAACCGGAACAAATATTTTCCTTTAAGTACCTTGGTGTGGTCTTTCAGAGGATAGGGAAATGGTCTGCACAGGTCCAATCAAGCACCTTGCAAGCTGGTAGAACCTTAAATGGACTATTACAATTTCATAGTCTTGTGCAGCCTGCTTTAGAACTCTATAAGACCATAGTGTTGCCAAAGCTGCTGTATGGAGCACCATTGTGGGCTATGGCCAATTTAGATTCACTGGAAAGAACACAAAATAATTTTTTGCACAAACTGCTGCCAGTCCCTATTTCCACAAAAATATCATTACTCCGTGCAGAATTGGATGTAATGTCCATTAAAAGCTGAAGCTCTTAGACTAGCCCTGCTTTTCTGGTTGAAAACTATTTTTAAGCAGGTATCAGATTTTCTCCTGACAATTTTGGAAGAGATGGGCCCAAACTCATGGAGGCATTAAATGCAGAAGGTTGCCATGAGTTTGGGATTCTCTGTCTGTTTTCTTTTGACGCAAGGTTTCAAAAGAGCTAAAGAATTAATACTTCAAAGGCTTAGGGATGTTGAAATGCAGTCACAAGCTGATGAAATCGAGACTTGTCAATCCAATAATTTGTAAGCTTCCTTTATTCCATTGAATTTATCCCTTCCAAGATATCCAGTAGACGTCCAAATGTTAAAATGAGGATAGCCTTCACACAGTAAGATTAAATTTCCTTCCACTAGCAGGTTGGATGGGCCGACACAAGCGAAATCCTAAGAAGGAGAGTTTGTGGTTGCAACTCTGTGTCCATAGAAGATACAACTCATGTGCTCCTTGAAGGCCCTTTTTATAATGATCTTAGAAACAACTATATTTACCCATTGTTAAGATCACAGAAGGGAAGGTCATCCCCAGAAAAGACTTGTTTTTTGCTGTCCAGTGTAGAAAAGTATATATCCAGAATATCTAAATTTATTGCTTGGGCTCTACAAATCCCTGCTATTAAATTTAAAGAGGATATGGGAAAAGATTTATCCTTTAAAGATTAAGGAGCAGATATGTGAATCTGTTGTTGTTGTTGTTATCATATTCATGTGTGTAATGGCTGCCTCCTAAAACACAATAAACTGACTTGACTGTGACTATGACTGTACTCCTTTTCACAGCTCTGCTGTTGAATTCCCAAGTGGTAGCTGTGGTCAGGACTTCCGGGTTAGCGCCATCGCCGAATGGCGGATTCCCTCTGAGCTCCGGAGGGAATCAGCTCAGCAGGGATCGGGTTCTGCCGTGCCGGCGACGCGGGGACCCTTAAAAACCACGGGCGCGAAAGCCCGTGGACTTGGTGACTCGGTGGGCACCGTTGGCGCCCTTCCCGACCCGTGAAGGAGCCTTTTTAAAGGCAACGGAACGGGGGACGGGGAGCGGCACGGTGCTGAGAGTCCTCTGCTTTCCCTGCTGAGCGAAGCCGCATGCCATTTGACGGAGAGCGCTGACTTCTTCTTCTGAACATTTGGATTAAAACAACAACCCGTGAGTAATATGGAAATTGGACTTAAAAGGGAAATTCTCTGTCTTTTTTGAAATTCGGTACGAGCGGGGGAGGTGCAAAGAGGAAGTCCGCCTCCCCCCCACTGTAGACAACTTAAAGCAAGGATTTAACAATTAAGGTCGAGAGAAGAGCCTCTTCCTCATTGGGAAAAAGTTATTAATTCCATGAGTTAAAATTACAAGTAATTGTGCTGGAGGATAAAAGCGGATCGAGATTTAAAGTACAACCCCCCCCCCCCGGAACCGGGAGTAACCCGCGAGAGAGCCTGGGGAAGAGACATAGAGATTTTGACAGCTGTCAAAGTAGCTGTCAAAGTGAAGTACAAAAAGAGAACTTTGTTCTGGAGACTTTGCTGGCTAGATTTGTTACAATTTGGATATAATGTGTTGAAAACAAGGAATAACAAGTTAATTTGACTTTGGGCTTGGATTGGATTTGGAAGGAAACTAAGTAACTATAACCCCTCTAGAGGGGGTTCTGGGACATTACAAGAATGGCTGTAAGTGGAAAAATACTGATGGAGTTGAACAGGACTTTTTATCTCCTGGGAAAACTTCAAGAACAGAGCACTGTTTTGTCTACAGAAGTATCTACACTGAAGGAAACAATAGAAGTATCTATTGAAAATGGAAGGGACTTGACGCAAGTTTTGGTTCCTGAACAAAAAGCTTCTGTAGCGAAATTGGAAATACTTACAACTGAACAGGGAAAGAAACCACCGCAGAAGACCAAGGAAGGCCAAGGGCCTGTCAGGAAGGACATAAAGGAAAACAGGAATTGGATCATGGAAATTTGGTTTAAATTGGACATGGAAGATTGGAGAGATCTCCCGATGGGGGGATTAGAAGACCTATGGAGTACAAATTTGAGCAAGATGGAAGTGGGAGCATTGGGGGCACTCAGGCTCAAGAGGATAGGCCTGGATGCAAGAAAAACAGATACTTTTGAGACAGAGCCTTTACGAGACTGGATGCCTGACATAAAGGACTATCAAAAAAACCAGCAGAGAGAGAATTAAGAGCCTCGGATGTGAGATCGCCAGGCTGACACTAGATAGACTGATGGATTTTGGGGATTGAAACCGGGAAAGAGGGGAGGGAGAATGGGAATCCAAAGGGGGTACAATAATATTTTGAATTTTTCTTTCTTTTTCATGTGTGGTTTTGAAATGAATATAAAAAAGGGAAATTTGTGGGAGGGAACTGGGGTCGACCTTAGAAAAAAGATGTTTATGTTTAAAGACCGTGGAATATGAAAGAGGGTACTTAAAATGAGCTAAATTGAATAAGGGGTTAAAAACGAGAAGGTTAGAAATTTGGGATAGGAACTTGTTGAATTAAATAAACAGAAATGGAATACAAGAAGGGGAGGGGTGGGGAAGTCCTGGAAAGACATTATTGAAATTGAGGTTTAAAATGTAAATGTTTCTTTTTTTCATTTTCTTTTTTATTGTTCTTTTTTGTTGTTGGATTTTTTACTTTTGGAAACCTCAATAAATATGATTTTTTTTTTAAAAAAAAGCTGTGGTCAGAAGCGCTTTTTTCCACTTGATTAAAGAAGTCAATTTAATTTTTTTTTAAGGAAACAAAGATATTGCCACAATTTTGCCTAGCTAGCTAAACTCAAGGCTCAATAGTTTGAGGTACTCTGCATGAGGCTTCCCTTAAATTTTAGTGTGAAACTGCAGCTGGTCCAGAAAATTGTGACTTACCTACAAGGATAAAGAAAATGAATAAACAAAGGTGCTTCGGAGAGTTATGGACCAGGGAACTAAGACAGAATAGAGTTGCCAGGGCTCAACCCTGAGATGGTACTTTATTTTACTTGTGGAAGGATAATCATGGTCAGGTGTGATTTTTTCTGTTCCAACAGCGCTGTGACCCAAGCAACCCTAATGGCCAAGACAAGGCAGAGAGGGGTGGGATATAGATTGAAATATAGATTTGAACTAAAAGCTGTAGGCTTCTAGTACAATTTTTATTTTAGTGAATATTGATCACAATAAGCTATCGCTATAGGTTGTTCTATCTACAGACATGAGAATGGAATAAATTGATTGGATTGTATAACAGAAACATTGGGTTGCATCTGTCTAAATCATACTCTGAGTAAGCCCTTTGAAATCAATAGGCAAGTTAGACACAACTAACAAGTTTATTGTTTTCAAATGAGTCTACAGTGGCTTGGATACAAACCCCATTATATTTAATGAAGTCATTCACATTTCCATAAAGCTAAAGAACTAACTTAGTTGATCTTTAAGGTGCTACTGGAAGGATTTTTTTTGTTTTGATGCTCTTTTGTTGTGCAGCTCTACATGTATCGAAGCTGTAGGTTGAAAAGCCACTTCACAGATTGAAGCCCAGGATGGGATTAGATAGGGCCCTCTAGGCAGGGTCTGCTCTCTTGCCAAGACCAGCGTTGGCGTGATTCTGCTGTTGACCAAGTCTCATCTGAAAAATTTGGCACAGCCTTTATTCATCTGAACAGATGGATTTTTAATTGGTTCTGTCACTTCATTTTTTGTTTACTAAATACACATTAGTCTGTGTGTCAGGGAACATTAGGATCAGCTGCAAGGGACACAATAATCCCTAAAAAGAATGTGATGATAAAACCAAAGCATAATTAGAGTATAAATGAGATGCTCTGTGATATACTATGCATGGCTCTAGTGAATCACTATTAAGGCTACAGACCTCTGTGTACTTACCTGGGAGCAGCTCCCATTGAATTAAGTGAGATGTACACATTAAGTGAGATAAACACATTTAAGATTTTACTGGAAATCACTCCTAAAATCTTGCCTGTTTGGCTGCAGCAGGTATGCCTCAGGTTTTGGGGCAACCTGTTGCCCATGATAGTCATGCAGCTTGTGCAGCATAAATATGTTAGTCTAATTATGTTTCATCTTACAGAGGTACCATTTAAGATTTCAGATGAGGGGGGTTCTTAAAGGTAAAGGAACCCCTGACCATTAGGTCCTGTCGTGGCCGACTCTGGGGTTGCGGCGCTCATCTTGCTTTACTGGCCGAGGGAGCCGGCGTACAGCTTCTGGGTCATGTGGCCAGCATGACTAAGCCGCTTCCTGGCAAACCAGAGCAGCGCACGGAAACACCGTTTACCTTCCTGCAGGAGCGGTACCTATTTATCTACTTGCACTTTGTTATGCTTTTGAACTACTAGGCGGGCAGGAGCAGGGACCGAGCAATGGGAGCTCACCCCGTCACGGGGAATCAAATCACTTACCTTCTGATTAGCAAGCCCTAGGCACAAGCCCTGTGGTTTAACCCACAGCGCCACCTGCGTCCCATGGGAGGGGGGTTCTTAAGGTAAAAGGTAAAGGTACCCCTGCCCGTACGGGCCAGTCTTGACAGACTCTGGGGTTGTGCGCCCATCTCACTTAAGAGGCCAGGGGCCAGCGCTGTCCGGAGACACTTCCGGGTCACGTGGCCAGCGTGACATCGCTGCTCTGGCGAGCCAGAGCCGCACACGGAAACGCCGTTTACCTTCCCGCTGGTAAGCGGTCCCTATTTATCTACTTGCACCCGGAGGTGCTTTCGAACTGCTAGGTTGGCAGGCGCTGGGACCGAGCAGCGGGAGCGCACCCCGCCGCAGGGATTCAAACCGCCGACCTTTCGATCGGCAAGTCCTAGGCGCTGAGGCTTTAACCCACAGCGCCACCTGCGTCCCAGGGGGGTTCTTAGCAAGGCTTAAAAGCCTTCTTTTAGACATGGTATAGGAATTCTAAGGTCATATATATATATATATATATATGCTTTCGTAGATTTTCACGGGTACAGGAATGCAGGTTTTGGTGTCCTCGGGTGTCTTCCCGTGTAAAAGTTGGGGTGTCTAGGCGACGTTTCGACGAGGTCTCACTCGTCATCTTCAGGCTGGTGCTTTCGGCTTCTTGTTACTGGAACAGAGCGGGATCTCAATGTTTGAGTTCCTATAAATACTGTAGAGGGGGTGTGGTGTCTAGCCTCCAATGTTCTGGGCAGAGAGGAAGTTCCCAGGCTAGTGTGCCTTTTCTTCTTTTGTTCCTTAATTACTTGAGAGATATCTTGAGTGATTTCTTGAGTGATATCCTGAGTACCACTTAGGTGGGTCATTGGGTGTGGATTAGTTGCTAAAGTCTTTGTGTCTTGACCTCTTGAACTTTGTGAAGAGTTTTCCTGAGAAGATGGCTGTATTGCACTTAGTTGTGCTTTGGCTTGGCTTCGTGTATAGGGGCGAGCTGTGGTTTTGTGGCTTGTGTCAGCCAGATCTGTGTAGGGATTGCAGGGGGGTGCAGCATCCGGAGGTGCCACCATGGATTGGCTACCTGATGGCTCCCTAGGACACACTATCTACCAGAAAAAAACACACACCAACCGCTACTTACATGCACAATCACACCACCACCCTGCACAAATAAACTCCGTAGCCAAGACTCTCATCTCCAGAACCAAACGCCTGGCTGACAAAGACCACTTGACAACTGAGTTACAGAATCTCTCAAATGTGTTAATTGCCAATGGATACCAGCAAAACAGGATTACGAAGCTAATCCAAAAGGAAACACCCCCCAAAAACCAAGACACAGAAGAAAACAATGGCATGGCCCTCCTTCCTTATATCAAGGGCACTACAGATAAAATTAGCAAAATCCTCCATAAACACAATATCAAAACAGCCTTTTGCACCAACCAAAAAATAGCCAATATCCTCAGAAACCCCAAGGATAAAATCCAGTTGGAAAACCAAGGGATCTATGAAATACCCTGCAAAGTCTGCCCAGCCACGTACATTGGACAAACAAACAGACGAATAAATGCACGTATCGCAGAACACAAGAATGCCGTCAAAAAAGAAGAAAAAACTTCCTCTCTTTTCCAACACATGAAAGAAACAGGACACGAAATTAATTTTGCAGATTCCAAATTGCTCTTTAACACGGAACATCACCACAAGAGAATAATCATGGAAGCCATCGAGATAGAGAAACACCCTCACAACATGAACAAGCGTGACGACACATCCCGCTTGCCAGACATCTGGAAATTAGCCCTCCCCACAAAAACTGACACCAGATCCAGAGGCACACAGAACGCCAACACCAATCAACCACACCAGACCCAAACCCAGACCCTCTCCACAGATGAATTACTGACACCATCCAGTAGCCAATCCATGGTGGCACCTCCGGATGCTGCACCCCCCTGCAATCCCTACACAGATCTGGCTGACACAAGCCACAAAACCACAGCTCGCCCCTATACACGAAGCCAAGCCAAAGCACAACTAAGTGCAATACAGCCATCTTCTCAGGAAAACTCTTCACAAAGTTCAAGAGGTCAAGACACAAAGACTTTAGCAACTAATCCACACCCAATGACCCACCTAAGTGGTACTCAGGATATCACTCAAGAAATCACTCAAGATATCTCTCAAGTAATTAAGGAACAAAAGAAGAAAAGGCACACTAGCCTGGGAACTTCCTCTCTGCCCAGAACATTGGAGGCTAGACACCACACCCCCTCTACAGTATTTATAGGAACTCAAACATTGAGATCCCGCTCTGTTCCAGTAACAAGAAGCCGAAAGCACCAGCCTGAAGATGACGAGTGAGACCTCGTCGAAACGTCGCCTAGACACCCCAACTTTTACACGGGAAGACACCCGAGGACACCAAAACCTGCATATATATATATATATATATATATATATATATATATATATATATAGAATAAATGTTCATAAATGAACAAGGCAAACACACATGCACGAGTATAGTGTCTGAAACAGTACAGGAGAGCAATCCTAAAGCCATTTTGACTCTCCCAAATTGACCTCAAATATTTCTCTGCAAGGAGGAAGGAAATGGGAAAAGCTTTCCAGTTGTCTTTGGAATGTAGGGGCTTACACCTCCCTTTGCAGACAGGTTTTCTGCTGTAGATCGCCCCTCTGTGTTGTATGTATGATGTTTTGGGGGGTGGTCTTGAGCTACAGGGGAGGCAATTTCAAAAGTCTATATAAGAGCTTGTGCACCATTGTTCAGGGTTCCTCCTCCCTCCTGTGTGTGGTGAGTGAGGTCCCTGTTGCAACAGTTAATAAAGATCATGCTTCCTAGCTGCTTTGCTTCTCAATATTCTCTGATTGGCCTCTGTTATTTTCTCCTACTGATAGAGAACCTACATAAAGACTCTGTACGGGCTCTTGGATACCCCATAAGGGAAAAGGAGCAGTTTTTTCTTATAACAGTTATATTCAAGAGTTTGCGTGCCCCAAAGCACTTCCTTTTAATAATATTTGTTGCAGTTACTTTTTATAGCACACTGTGATTATAGCAATACTATCAGTATAGGGCACACAATCACTTTGTTAACCGCCCCCAATGTTTATATATTTGACATGTTTGCTTCGTACAAACATCCACATTGTTTACAGAAGTAAGCAGTGTATAGAACCAACAGGATGGAGACAGATGTTGGGGATAATCCTATGTTGCCTGAGCTGTGGATGATGGCAATTGGTGCCACAACCCTCCCTAAACTGCAGCCCAGCAATAAGAGTTTCTAGATGCCTGGTATTGCTAAAGTGGATGAGAATTCCAGGTTTTATTTACATAATTAAATTTCAGTTCCTCCTGGAGAACTATAACAGGTTGAAAGTGAGGTTGTTGCTTAATTAGAGGGCACTGGACGTCTTTCACATCCCAAAGACCAAGGTGCCAATTCCCCTTTGTCCCTGATATCATTAGTTGCCCAAATCAGGAGCAAGCTCTCTTCAGACTCTGCCACAAAAGCTTTTAGGTCCTATAGACTATGCCACAGTTTTGATAATTGTATGGAATAAATAGCATCACTGACATTAGAGTAAGATGACTGCTTAGCTTGGGGAGTGAATCTGCTTTCTTTCACAGAGTTAAATCAATCAGTGTCTAGAGGGGAATAGAAATCTGCCTGGAGCACCATATTTCAAAAAGAGCTTGATAAAGAAATGTTGGATAAATGTTGACTTTATTGGCAATACAGTTCACCTTTTAGCGTAATAGTTCCATTTCATATTTCACTTACTTTGAACATCAGTTGTGTTGAGCTCAAAAGTTGAGACCACTGACAATGTCCTCTTGGTGGAAACGTTTTGAGTTTCATTTGAGCAGAGAGCTAAAAATGCACAACAGCTTAGTGTACTCATCTTAACAATATTAAGCTTTTTGGGAAATACCCAAATAAGCAGTGTCCAGTGCACAGCGGAATGATGAAAAGTACGTGCCAACATGCTCTATATTGCTTTATTTACACTTCAAAGCTGGTAATTTACAGAAAAACATTTTCCCTCTGCCGGAGCAGAGAAAGGCATCCTCTCTCCTCTAAAGCACGGAGAGAAAACACACTGAACTGCAAAGAACAGTGAAAAACAGGAAACCAGTGTACGTCACATCCAGTCTCCTTTCCCGTGAGAAAACCCAACAGCACTTGACTGCGGAATGTAAACATTGTCTTGTGACAAGCACTTCGCTGCTCAGTGAAGGAAGCAGAAACCAACATCCTCCCCCTTTCTGTGAACATCACTGGGCAGCGTGTTCGTACAATATCAGTACAAACCCAACTTCTGCACATAGGTACAGTGTTGATCCCTTGATACAATCTTGGACAATACATCAGCAGGAATTTCATTACCTGGCATATAGGACACCGTTACGAGTCCCTTTTGAATACGTTCCCTAGCATGTTGCAACTTTAATTGCAAGTGCTTCGTGCTTTGCTTACAACCTTCCGAATTCAGCAAAGCCAAACATGCTTTGTTGTCCTGGTAAACCTGGATTGGACATTTGACAGGAATTTTTATGTCTTTGCACAATTGTAACAACCATTCACAATCCTTAAGTGAATAAGACAGTGCATTCAGTTCAGCTTCACAAGTACTTAAGCTAACTGTTGTTTGCTTCTTGCATGACCAATCAAATAGACCCTGATTGTACTTATAGCAAACTCCAGACGTACTTTTCCTGTCTGTAGTGTCACTTCCAAAACTTGCATCTGCAAATATCTCAAGACCACCAGACTTCTGATTGTTAAATCTCAGTCTGTAATGCATAGTGCCTTTCAAATACCGCGCTATGCGTTTCAGAGCTTTCCAATCCTTAACAGTAGGATTGTTGACTTGTCTGCTTAGCAAATTACAGCTAACAGCAATGTCAGGTCTTGAACATCTGGCAATGAAGTTTAGCTTGCCTAGCACACTTCTGTACAGTGTAGTATCAGAAAATGCTTCTTCAGTGTCATCTACCTGATAACCTGTTGTCATCGGTGTGTCTACAGGGTTAGCATCCATCAGGTTTAGTTTGCTTAACACATCAGCAATTTTACGTGACTGGTGTACTAGAATGTTACCATCTTGATCTCTCTCTATTTCCAGAGATAGGTAGTTGTTTACCTCACCAAGATCTTTCATGTCAAAGTGCTCTTTCAGTTGAGCTAGGGCGTTATTGTACATTGTGACATCCTTCCAAAAGAATAAAAGATCATCAACATAAAACAAACAATACAGTTTCTTTTGCCCCTCCTCTTTGACAAATACACATGGATCAGCTTTCCCTTGCTTAAAACCTAGAGAAAACAATACTTCAGTGAGTTTTGTGTGCCAACACCGTGCACTTTGTTTGAGACCATAAAGGGACTTCTTCAGAGCACAAACAAATCCCTGTTTTACCTGTACGCCATCAGGTGGAAGCATATAAAGTGATTCATCTAGAGATCCGTACAGAAAAGCTGTATTCACATCATGGTGACTAATGTGTAGATTCTCTTCTGCAGCTAGCTTGAGCATAAGCCTAATGCTCTCATACCTCACGGTGGGTGAGTAGGTCTCGTGATAGTCTTCACCTGGTACCTGTGCAAAACCTCTGGCTACCAATCTGGCTTTGTGTCTGACTATCTTGCCATTTTGATCTGTCTTCGCTTTGAAGACCCATTTGCTTCCAAGCAGTTTCATTCCTGGAACTACTGGAACAAGGTCCCATGTTTTGTTCCTTTCCAAGGAATCAAGCTCAGCCTTCATGGCATTTAACCATGGCTCAGCTTCCTTTGAATCCAAATCCTGGATTTCTTGGAAACTTGAAGGTTCAAACACCTTCTTGGAGCTTTTAACAGCTGTTTCTGCTATCTTAGCAAACTCATCAGCAAATCTCTTTGGAGGTCTGCCTTTTGTCGCTCTCTGTGACCTACGAATTAGCCTTAAGTCTTCAATACTCTCCTCTTCCTTCTTAGGAGAAAAGTGACCTATTGTGAACAATGGTTCCTCCAATTCTTGATCAGAGCTTTCAGAGGGTCGCATAGAGGCTTTCGCACTCTTGAAATCCTCTGAATCACCCGATTCAGTTTCAGACTCAGAATCAGAACCTTCATCAGTGGGTGTGGGTTGTTGTGGTTGCTTTTGACTATCCTCAGTTTCATCACTGTCATCAGGATAACATTGGAAAATTCCCACATTCTCCCCCCACTTGGCATTGTACTCAACACTTCTTGTGAGCTTAATTGCCTTAGAGTCAGTCATCATTATTCTGTAAGACCCTTTCTGATAACCTAGAAAGATACCATGCAATCCACGCTTGTCTAACTTGGAGTTTTGTGGTGAGTGAACCCACATGTCAGAACCAAAAATTTTCATGTGTTTGATGTATGGCTTCTTGCCAAACATCTTCTCATAGGGGGTACAACCAATCGCTGAAGATAACCTGCGATTATAACTGTAAGTGAAACATGAGAGAGCTTCGGCCCAATAACTCTCTGGAAGATTGGCATCATGCAGCAAGGTTTTTAACCCTTGAAGCAACGTCTGATTTGCTCGTTCCGCAAGTCCATTCTGCCATGGCGAGCGAGGACTAGACAAATCGTGTTGAATTCCTTTCTCAGTCAGAAAAGCTTCAAACTGCTGAGAAGTGAATTCTCCCCCGCGATCACTGAAAAGAGTCTTTACCTTCTTACCATGCACATTTCCCAACCAAGCACAGAATTCCTTGAACCTTGGAAAAGCCTCTGATTTCTGCTTGAGATTGTACACATAAATATACCTGGAAAATGCATCAATGAGAACCATGAAGTACCTGTTTCCACCCAAAGAGGGCGCTAGTGGTCCAACCAAATCAGCATGAACAACCTGGTATGGTTCTGTAGCTTGCCTACTAGACACCTTACCTTTCGCAGCCATTTTTACTTTGTTTGCTGCGCATGCCTTGCACTTCATGTGGTACCTGCAGGGTTTAATAGTCATACCTTCAACCAAGGCAGGCATTTTAGATACTGCCTCAAAATGCAAATGACCAAATTTTCAATGAAAATCGTGAATACATTCTGCATGCAAACTTTTGTTAGAACCTGCAATGCAACAAGTGTCATCCTGCACAACATCATCAAAATACAAAACATACAAACGATCAACATATTCAGCATGCAATACATAATCATTTTTCTTTGTGATGATGCACCTTTTGTTCTTAAAGGAAACGTCAATTTTCCGCTCATTCAGCTGTCCAACGCTGAGCAGATTATGCTTGGCATCTGGCACATAAAGCACATCCTGTATCGATAAGTCCAAACTGTGAAGAACAACAGTTCCGTAGCCTTTACTGGGGATTGTGTGGTCATCCGCCTGGTGAATCGCACCTTCCTGCGGTGTAAAAGATACGAACAGTCGCTTATCGTTGCACATGTGGTGGGTCGCCGCTGAATCAACAACGAAGAAAGATCTAGACGTCTTCTGGACCTCTGCAACTTTTGGAGTGAAGCGTGAGACCATTGCCTTGTGCTGCGTTGTCCTGGACACCGGACCTTTGCCTTTGCCTCGGCCTTTTCCACGCGATGAGCTTTCGCTGCGCTGCTCTGTCTTGGCCCTGGGATATCTGCATTCCCTCTTCATATGGCCTAGACGTCCACACGTGTAGCATTTCACTGCCTTCAAAGCTTTGGCGCCATCTGGTGGTTCCACTGCACTCTGGGATGACGTCTGTGAAGTCTCCCCCTTGCCCATGCAGCTATCACCCTGGCGGTCAGCTTCATTCTGAATCATGGCAGTATCACAGGCTACTGTGAGTTGAGCATTTGGCTGATTGGCATCAAATTCCCCACTTGCCTCATCCAGCCTTCTGCAGCTAGCCATCATGACTTTGGCATTAGCCTTCTGCGTCATCTCTGCTGCTTTAAATCAGGCTGCTTTATACTTGCTGCGTCTGTGTACAGCTGCTTCAATCCAAAAGCAAATTCAAAAAAACAGCCTCTGCTTTGTGAACCTGTGCCTTTCTGCTTAACTGCTTTGCTTATCTGCAGCTGCTTCAAACCGCATTCCAAAGGCAAGTTCAAAAGTGAAAGTTCTCTCTGCTGTCTTAAATTCATGCTGCGACACTGCTGCAGCTGCTTTACTTTCGATTTCCCCCAGCATAGGAAAAATTTATTCTTCTAGCCTTTTGCCTGTGCCACGGCAAAACCGGCTATAAAAGTTCAAAGTCCAGCCATAAAGCCATTAATTAGAAGCTGGCAGGCTGCCCGGAGCTGTAGCACATACCTCATCAAATCATCTTGACGCGCAGAGATATCGTCCGATCCGGCCCTCTGCATTCCGATCCTTTGCCGGCACTCCAATTCTTTGCTCCTTTGTTCCTTTGCCAGGAGCCCGACTTCTGGAGTCCATTCTCAAAACACTGCGTTTTTCTGGGCCCGGAACCAAATGTTGGAGATAAGCAGTGTCCAGTGCACAGCGGAATGATGAAAAGTACGTGCCAACATGCTCTATATTGCTTTATTTACACTTCAAAGCTGGTAATTTACAGAAAAACATTTTCCCTCTGCCGGAGCAGAGAAAGGCATCCTCTCTCCTCTAAAGCACGGAGAGAAAACACACTGAACTGCAAAGAACAGTGAAAAACAGGAAACCAGTGTACGTCACATCCAGTCTCCTTTCCCGTGAGAAAACCCAACAGCACTTGACTGCGGAATGTAAACATTGTCTTGTGACAAGCACTTCGCTGCTCAGTGAAGGAAGCAGAAACCAACACGTTTTAGCTGCCTCCATCTCTCTACATCTATTTTTATCATGTTGTTGTTGCTTAGTCGTCTTAGTCGTGTTCGACACTCTGTGACCCCATGAACCAGAGCATGCCCTGGACTCTCACTTTCTTCTCAAAGCTTCTCCTTTTTTATGTACAAACCATATTTCTATATTAAACCTGGATCCCTTACTCAGGGTTTTTTAAATGGTAATCTCTAAGTATTTGATCCCTTTATCCCCCACATTAAAATTAATTTTTAACTGAAGTGCCCTTTAATATCCTTTAGATAGCAGTAAAAACACCTATTTATACCAATTAGCTTAGACATGGAATATCTGCATCTGTTTAAATATTGAACGGATAAACATCAGTAGACTTGCTGACAAGCAGGGTGGAATAGAAGCTGCCTAAAGGTAACTTGACCGAGGTGAAAACAAGTAGTCCAGAGTCATTAATCAATGGGAACTCTGTTTTGGCCATTGGGATTAGTGACTTGGGTGTAATGCACAACTAAATAATCAAAATGTCATATACTTCTACAGGTAAGTGTAATTGGCTGAGTAAAGTGCAGCCTTTGGTTTAAGGCACCTTTTAGCATTAGCTGCCCAGCTCAATTGCAGGCACAGTTTAGATTCAGATCGTGTCTGGAATTGCACATGTGCTTTGCCCGTGGGGGGGGGGGGTGTCCAGTTGCAGACACAGTTTGAATTCATATCACGCCTGTTACAAAAGGGCTTCCTCTCAGTGCCCATCCAGCTCTTTGATGCCTCTTTGAAGTCATCACCTGATTGTGATCATTGCATCAGGCTACTGACAGATGAGTGGTCCTGCCCACCTGTCAAAGTTGGTCCATGGGAGGTGGGGAAGTAAGGATCTGGCCCCTTGGTGCTGATGTAGTATGTTGCTGGTGTTATTTCTGTTGTCTGGTCTTTGACCACAATGAAGATTGATTGAATGATGAAGTAAGTGAATTTAAAATGTGAAATTGAACACACTTAGAATATTTTTTTCTTTTTAAATCAAGGTTGGCAAAATGTTTTGTTTGTCCTTTGCTGAGAGTTCTGAAACTCCACAGGCTCCAAATATTTTTGTAATCCATGAAAGTTCATGCTGTAATAATTTTTTTATTCTCTAAGATACCACAAATGGGACACGGGGTTAAACCACAGATCCTAGGGCTTGCCAATCAGAAGGCCGGCGGTTCAAATCCCCATGATGGGGTGAGCTCCCGTTGCTTGGTTCCTGCTCCTGCCATCCTAGCAGTTCAAAAGCACAAAGTACAAGTAGATAAATAGGTACCGCTCCGGTGGGAAGGTAAATGGCATTTCCGTGTGCTGCTCTGGTTCGCCAGAAGCGGCTTAGTCATGCTGGCCACATGACCTGGAAGCTGGACGCCGGCTCCCTTGGCCAATAAAGCGAGATGAGCGCCGCAACCCCAGAGTCAGTCACGACTGGTCAGGGGTCCCTTTACCTTTACCTAGGATACCACAAAGCATTTTGTGGAACCTTGGTTCATGTGCTCCTTTTAGAGGAGGGGAGGTAGCTTTTAGGGGGAAACTGCAGCAAGTCCCCCCCCCCCCACTTTAATCTAACAGCCGAAGCCCCTCCTTACCTCTTGCACCAATCCCATGCAAAACTCCCCGTTTGCTGCTCCTGCTTGCTTACTCTGGGTCATGAGCAATCTATGTTATGCAAGGCTCCCACGTGTAGAACAGGTATTCTACAGCTTCAGCATAACTGATTATGTGTGTGAATGGCCCAGTTATGAGCACATTTATCTGCTCTGCCATCTCTATAAAGTGAAATATATACTGCATAGGAAAAAGAAGATAACTTTCTACCTCTGGGAATCAAATTAAAACAGATTGTATTATTATTTACATTTGCATCTGGATCATGCAAGTAAGAATGACGTTCTTGTCTTTTCTCACCTGACCTCACTGGCAGGTGAACTAGGACACAGGGCTTTAAAATGTATGGATACCCTTTAATGGTGAGCCCTAGAGGCTTTGATGTGGAAATTCTTAGTAAAGTTATTCATTTATTCTGTTTGGAACTTGCAGCAGTATAAATACAGAGTTACAAAAACATGAAACTAGCTCCCTCTATACTTAAAGAGGGAAGACCTAAACCAAACACTATGCATGCCTATCTTAACAGTTTCAATATAAAAGTCTGCATTGTATCTCGGTTTCATTGTAGATCTCAATGTTTTTCGGAGTTTATGAAAGTATTGTAACCTGAAAGCAATTTTAGTACTGTTATCTGACATGAAGCAGGATCCTCTGCACCCCAAGCTTCTAACCGTTTACACAGTATCATCCAAATCATAGAATCATAGAATCATAGAGTTGGAAGAGACCACAAGGGCCATCGAGTCCAACCCCCTGCCAAGCAGGAAACACCATCAGAGCACTCCTGACATATGGTTGTCAAGCCTCTGCTTAAAGACCTCCAAAGAAGGAGACTCCACCACACTCCTTGGCAGCAAATTCCACTGTCAAACAGCTCTTACTGTCAGGAAGTTCTTCCTAATGTTTAGGTGGAATCTTCTTTCTTGTAGTTTGGATCCATTGCTCCGTGACCGCTTCTCTGGAGCAGCAGAAAACAACCTTTCTCCCTCCTCTATGTGACATCCTTTTATATATTTGAACATGGCTATCATATCACCCCTTAACCTCCTCTTCTCCAGGCTAAACATGCCCAGCTCCCTTAGCCGCTCTTCATAAGGCATCGTTTCCAGGCCTTTGACCATTTTGGTTGCCCTCCTCTGGACACGTTCCAGTTTGTCAGTGTCCTTCTTGAACTGTGGTGCCCAGAACTGGACACAGTACTCCAGGTGAGGTCTGACCAGAGCAGAATACAGTGGCACTATTACTTCCCTTGATCTAGATGCTATACTCCTATTGATGCAGCGCAGAATTGCATTGGCTTTTTTAGCTGCCGCGTCACACTGTTGGCTCCTGTCAAGTTTGTGGTCAACCAAGACTCCTAGATCCTTTTCACATGTACTGCTCTCAAGCCAGGTGTCACCCACCTTGTATTTGTGCCTCTCATTTTTTTTGCCCAAGTGCAATACTTTACATTTCTCCCTATTAAAATTCATCTTGTTTGTTTTGGCCCAGTTCTCTAATCTGTCAAGGTCGTTTTGAAGTGTGATCCTGTCCTCTGGGGTGTTAGCCACCCCTCCCAGTTTGGTGTCATCCACAAATTTGATCAGGATGCCCTTGAGTCCATCATCCAAGTCGTTGATAAAGATGTTGAATAAGACCGGGCCCAAGACAGAACCCTGTGGCACCCCACTATTCACTCTTCTCCAGGATGAAGAGGAACCATTGATGAGCACCCTTTGGGTTCGGTCAGTCAGCCAGTTACAAATCCACTGAGTGGTAGCATAGTCTAGACCGCATTTTACCAGCTTCTTTACAAGAATATCATGGGGCACCTTGTCAAATGCCTTGCTGAAATCAAGGTGGACTACATCCACTGCGTTCCCTTCATCTACCAGGCTTGTAATTCTGTCAAAAAAATGAAATCAGGTTAGTCTGACATGACTTATTTTTCAGAAATCCATGCTGACTATTGGTGATCACAGCATTCCTTTCTAGGTGCTCACAGACTGTTTGCTTAATGATCTGCTCCAGAATCTTCCCTGGTATTGATGTCAGACTGACTGGGCGGTAATTATTTGGGTCCTCTCTTTTCCCCTTTTTGAAAATAGGGACAACATTTGCCCTCCTCCAGTCTGCCGGGACTTCGCCTGTTCTCCAGGAATTATCAAAGATGACTGCCAGTGGTTCTGAGATCACATCTGCCAGTTCTTTTAATACTCTTGGATGCAGTTCATCTGGCCCTGGAGACTTGAATACATCTAGACTAGCCAAGTATTCTTGTACTATCTCCTTAGTTATTCTGGGCTGTGTTTCCTCTGCTGAATCATTTGCTCCAAATTCTTCAGGTCGGGCATTGTTTTCTTTATCGGAGAAGACTGAGGCAAAGAAGGCATTGAGGAGTTCAGCCCTTTCTGTGTCCCGTTTGCATTTCACCATCTTCTCCTCTGAGTGATCCCACTGTTTCTTTGTTCTTCCTTTGGCTACGAACATACCCATAAAAGCCTTTTTTGTTGCTTTTAACCTCTCTAGCAAGCCTGAGTTCATTCTGTGCTTTAGCTTTTCTGACTTTGTGTCTACACGTGCTGGCTATTTGTTTGAATTCCTCTTTGGTGGTTCCCCCCCTTTTCCATTTTTTGTACACATCCTTTTTTAATCTTAACTCAGTTAAAAGTTCTTTAGATAGCCACCCTGGCTTCTTTAGGCACCTTCCATGTTTCCGTCTCATTGGTATTGCCTGAAGTTGTGCTTTTACTATCTCCCTCTTAACAAACTCCCAGCCATCATGAACTCCCTTTCCTTTTAGTATTACTGTCCATGGGATCTCACCCAGCACTTCCCTAAGTTTTATGAAGTCGGCTTTCTTAAAGTCAAGAAATTGAGTCCTAGTATGCTTGGCTGCTCCTTTCCGCTGTATAGTAAACTTCAGAAGAGCATGATCACTCGCGCCTAATGATCCTTCCACTTCTACCCCACTAACCAGGTCATCAACATTGGTTAGGACCAGATCTAAAATGGTTGTTCCTCTTGTTGCTTCTCCCACTTTCTGGACAACGAAGTTGTTTGCAAGGCCAGTGAGGAATCTGTTTGACCTTATGCTCTTGGCTGAGTTTGACATCCAACAAATATCCGGGTAATTGAAGTCCCCCATTACTACTATCTCCCTTCCTTTTGCATGCTTGGCCATCTATTCCAGGAAGGCATCATCTATGTCCTCCGTTTGGCTTGGGGATCTATAGTAAACTCCCACAATGAGGTCCCTGTTATTCATCTCTCCCTTAATTTTGACCCAAATGCTCTCACTTTGCCTTTGAGGTTCTAAATCTTGGATCTCTTCACAGGTATACACATCCCTGACATATAATGCCACTCCTCCTCCTTTCTTGTCTGGTCTGTTTCTCTGAAATAGATTGTAACCCTCCATTATTACATTCCAGTCGTGGGACTTATCCCACCAGGTTTCAGTGATGCCTATTATGTCATATTTAGTTTGCTGTACCAAGAGCTCAAGCTCATCTTGTTTATTACCCATGCTTTGCGCATTAGTGTACAGACATTGAAGTCCATTAATCATTCCCCCGTGTCTCTTATTTAAGGATTTTTTCCTCCCACCACTAGGTCTGCGTGCTGTTTGCTCCATTTGGTCTATGACATTTGGATGATCATCATCAATTGATAGACTCCTACCTTCAGGAGCACTGTCTTCCTCCCCCACATTAGTCAGTTTAAAGCCCTCCTGATGAGGTTTCTGAGATTTTTGGCAAAAACATTCCTCCCAACCGTTGTGAGGTGCAGCCCATCTCTTGCCAGAAGTCCATCTTCAAGTCCATCTAAGAATCCAAACCGTTCCTGTTTACACCATTTGCGAAGCCAGCTGTTCACTTCCACTATTCTTCTCTCTCTCCCTGGGCCACGTCGTTCAACTGGGAGGACAGATGAGATGACAATTTGTGCATTTAATTGCTTCAATTTCCTGCCCAGAGCCTCATAGTCTCTTTTGATCTTCTGGAGGCTATTGCTTGCAGTGTCATTGGTTCCCACATGAACCAAGAGGAAGGGGTATTTGTCAGTGGGTTTTATGACGCACTGTATATTACATTTTATTCCCCCCCCCTTGCTCCAAGAGGTGATATTGTACGCCTTATCTTGACCTCCCTCCTGTTGTAAAATTGAGAGATGGTGGTTTAATGCTGGTTTACCAACCATGATCGTAAAGAAACTTCAAATTGTGGTTTAAGCCCCTTGTTAGAAAAATGACATTAAACTACTTTAATGTTCCTCAGTTTGGACATGAAGGCTCAACTCAACTGTGGCTTAATTAAACCAGGATATATAAGCTGTAAGGAAGTGAGGCAGCAAAGGGAGGGGGGAGGAGCGGTCCTGTTCCTGGTTCCCAGCTGCTAAATAATGGTTTAACAAGCAGGGAATTGAGTGTCTAAACCAGGCCAGTATTTTCATACAGCCAGATATTGAAGTTATTTACTCAGAAGTGCCAAATCTAGTGGGACCCATTTTCTAGCTTGCTTGCTCAGAATTGAAGCCTTAGCATTTTAATATCATAGCTTTTACAGCATCTCCAGGAGGGCCTATTTAAAGCTGATTTCCTTTGAAACAAATAAGCGCTATTTCTAGATTTTATAGCAATGCTTATTGGAAAATGGATGATCTTCTTTTAAGCATTTGATTAGACTTTTATCATCACACTTTTGCTCACCCTATCAGTAAAGCATCAGAATGATATAAATTAGGCCAAATATTGTTTCTGTCTAACGGTTGTCATGATATGTCACAGAATAATTAATCTTCTCTTGCATCACACTTACCCGTAAGTAGTGTGCAACAACACCTCAACCTCCTTAACTAAATTCATCGAATTGTGAGGCTGATATTATTTTATACACTCTATTTACAGTAACTACTACATGATATAATTGGGCCATAGGAGCCAACTTCTAGGGGCTGAGGGGTCTTCACCCCCCCCTAAAAGATTTGAGGGGGCTGCCCCCCAAAGGTTGATGGGCACTGCTATTCAAATGGCATCAGTGCCTTGCATTATGTAATTGATTATGCAAGGCAGGCTGGGGCCCCCATTTTATTCACATTGGCACCCCTGACCACTGTGTTTTATAGTTCTACTAATTATAAAGTATTAAAGGCAATTTTGATAAATACCTTCATAAATTAAAAGGGCCCACTTTTATTGCACTTGCAGCAAAGAAGGAACATGTGTATAAACCATCAAAGACACATAGGAACATGTGGATCAACACCTTTTAAATGGGCAGCTACTAAATCAATGTTTTATTTTATTATTACTGGATATTGTTCAGGTTGTTTCGGGAGGAACGGGGGGAGGGCTGTAATTGATGGTATATTTGTTTCTGTATTCAAAATTATTTTTTAAAAATATAAATAAATAAATAAATAAATAAATACCTTATTTCCCCATAATATTTATTTGGGTACACATTCCTAGCTTGAGGGGCCTCCAGATATCTTCTTTGGCAATCACTCGTAGCCGAGTAAGATTGTCTTCCATAAACACGGTTTTAACAATGAGTCTGTATGTCACTGTGGAGGTCAATTCTGGATCCACACATCCTTCCATAGTGGGGACATTGGTTTCCAGGCGGGAGCTGATCACAGTGTGGATTTGCCAAGTGTTTCTTCCTCCTAGCACATTTCTCCCTTGCGTCCTGAGTTCAAGTGTCTTCAAAGCCCATGACACCTTAGTCAAGGCTGTACTCCAACTGGAGCGCTCGCAGGCCAGTGTTTCCCAATTGTCAGTGTTTACACTTCATTTTTAAAGATTTGCCTTGAGAGAGTCTTTAAAACTCTTTTGTTGACCACCAACATTACACTTTTCATTTTTAAGTTTGGAATAGAGTAGTTGATTTGGAAGACAATGATCAGGCATCCGCACAACATGACCAGTCCAACGATGTTGATGTTGAGGAATCATTGCTTCAACACTGGTGATCTTTGCTTCTTCCAGTACACTGATATTAGTTCGCCTGCCTTCCCAAGTGATGTGTAAAAAAATTTGGAGACACCGTTGATGGAATCTTTCGAGGAGTTGGAGATGGTGTTTATATTTGTTTCTATATTTCTTTGGTACACATTCCTAGCTTGAGAGGCCTCCAGATATATGCACAGGACAGCACTTGCTTTGACTCCAGCTAGGGATCCTTCTGGGAGTAGATCAGGCAAACCAATTCCAGGGAGGCCAAAGGGTCTTCAGCCCCTTCAATGTCTGTGCTGGTGCATCACTCTGATGATTGCCAGGGCCCCTTTCAGGAAGGTGTGCTGGAAATCTCAAAGGAATGCACCAAAGATTCTTGCAGAGAGGGAGGAGGTGGACTTGCCATGGCAGCCTTTGCTTTGTGGTGGTTGCAGCAGCAAAGAAAGGTAAGGTGTTGGGTGGCAGGCGGTGGGTGGTGGGCCAAGTTGGCCTGGTTGGGTTGGAGGGGGGGGGGTTGTGGCACGCAAGATGTCACACATGGGCGATGCCCCCCCCCCAGTGTTGGGTGCAACTCAGTGCCTCTGAATTGGGCACAGTGCCCAAGATATGCAGCTATTCCTGCACCTGCAAACTTCAACACACAATGATGAAACCCACACCTATATTTTTAAAAGCAATATTCTAGTCTTCATAGGGAACCGTTTGGAAATAAGGCGGCAGAATGTAGTAAAATCTTCAAAAATAGCAGGGATATTAGGTGCGACTAGTCAGGGAACTTTATTGCTTTCCTAGCCCACCATCTCCCCTGGATTCAACTCTCCTGGATTCCTAGCCAACCAACTCCTCTGGATTGAAGTACATTCTAGCATAGGTTGTTCCTGGCACACAGGGGCTCATATTTTACAGTGAAATTCTGTCTGATCCATTGAGCTGCTAAGGCAAACACAGAAACCTTATATGTAGTGTATTCATCCCCATCCACCAACAAATAACAGATTTTCTTCCCTATTATTCAAAAAGTAAATTTTCTAGAGGATTCCTTTGAGAACCCATCCCTAGGAGAATTATACAAGGAACAATGCAGAGTATTACAATATTTTCCACCTCTCCCTCACTGCAGATACACAAACAATGATTTGCAGGTATTCTGGCATATCTTCCATCCAAATATGTCATGGCCAGTGTTTGAAAGGTGGAATACAAAGGTGTAAATGCCCTCTCCAATGCATTAACTCTTAAATAAATAAAAATCTGGAAGACCAGAATCACAGAATAATAAAATGGTGAGAATTGCATAGTTTGGGCATGACATCAAATCAAGGCCCACTCCCTTGATTTTTTAATACACTGCTTTGCAACTATAGGGGCAGCAGTCTTAAGGGCATCAACTCCCAGTTCATACTTGATTATTCCTGGAATTTACGTACAAAACTCTTCCAAGATCAGATTCATGTGCTTTTCTGTATAGCAGTCAGAAAAAAATTGCACAGGGAGTAAAACTTTTTTTGGTTACAAAATAGTAAAAGCTCCTAAACTATTGGTGTAGGAAAACATTTGCTCTTGTCTGAAACAACAGAGGCTGGTTAAAGCCATGCGCCTGGAGGGAGCAACTCAAGAGTTCCTCAAACACTGAATTCACATGTAGACTGAGTACAACAAAAGGCTTGGTTGCCCATTTATTCCCAAGGTGAGAGGAAATGACATAGGCTAAGTTTACTCTATGGCTTTAACCCCTTTGTGCATCAACTAGACTTGAGTATGCTGGCTACATGAGGCTGGTCACCCTACAATTATAAGGGTTTCCAATTTATTGGCCTGGCTTTGTATGGATTTAATGGGTATTTGCTCCAGATAACAAGGGGACGGGCAACCTTGTATCCAGCATACACTGCAATTTTCACTGGTACAGAAGCAAGCCAATGTGAATTCTGGACAATACAGGGGTGGGGGCTCAGCCTCAGATCTCATCATGACAATGAAAGTGCCACATGGTGAAGGAATGGATTTCCAAAACCCAAAACTGACTGTGCAGGCAGTTTTTAAACTGCACCAAAATCCCCATTTCTCCTTAGCTAGAATGCATAAACTTTAGCCGTTGAGCAAATGCAAAACAATAACACAGCTCTCTCCCTTATCAGTTTGACGGCAAGACTGGCCTTGACTTTACCAGTAGAACAGACACAGACATATCTTATGTCCTGACCACAAATGATGCAGAGACCCAAGTCTGGGACTAACGCCAGAGCATGTTCTCGGAAGTAGTGACCTTTTGCTCCAAGATAGGAGTAGGAACAGGAATATCCTTTTATGGTCAGAAGTACAGGAAGGAAATCCCTTTTATGGTTAAGAGTGCTAGAGCAGGAACATATGTGATGTCAACCTATGTATACAAGCTGACATGGTTGGAAGGAGGGAGAGGGTGCCTGGAGGATATATATAATGCATGAAAGTTGTCATTTCTTTGGACTTGCTGTGGACTTGATCACGCAAGTGCCTTCTGCTATCCGGAGAGCAGAATAAACTCTTTCTTTGAATCAACCTCAGGTGTCGTTTGACTTCCTTCCTCCTGTCCCGGAGCAACGCTGACCCAATTGGTGAATCCAATAAGGCTACAATGGGAGGTTCAAGAATGACCTCAAAAAGAAATTCTGAATGGTTTCCAAGAAGCCCACACATATCACCTAACTTTAACGAACCATTCCCTTCCTTTCCTTCATCTTCTCACTATTTGACATTTAGGTGCAAATACATTCTCACTTTTCAGAAAAGCACCAGCAATGCTGATAATCATACATAAGCGACTGTCTTCTCCAATTAGAAGTCTTTCTAATTAAGACTTCTAATTGAAGGAGATTTATAAGCATTACTGTGCACTATAAGAATATGAATGCAACCTGCCAGGCTTTGTACCTCTGGCAGGAAGAAACTCAACAGAAACAGCCATCCCCACCACTTCATCTCTATCAGAGAGGGACTTTGCGCTGGCCGTCTGGTGATGGCTTTCCCCACCTGCCTTGCCCCACCCTCCAGCCCTAGGAGCCTTTCCCAGACCCTGACCAGCAGCTGGGAAGAGAAAAGAGGAGTTTGGGGATATTAAAAAAATAATACAGTGGTACCTCGGGTTACAGACGCTTCAGGTTACATACGCTTCAGGTTACAGACTCTGCTATAACCCAGAAATAGTACCTTGGGTTAAGAACTTTGCTTCAAGGTGAGAACCGAAATCGCACAGCGGCAGCGAGAGGCCCCATTAGCTAAAGTGGTGCTTCAGGTTAAGAACAGTTTCAGGTTAAGAACGGACCTCCAGAACGAATTAAGTTCTTAACCCGAGGTACCACTGTAATTTCATATGTTGTCTTTGTTTCTCAATTTGATCCTTTTACATGGTTTTGTATGTTTTGTGCTATTCTACACAGTTTGACTTGTCGTTCTTTTTATTGATTATAGTTTAGAAATTCTTTATGGTAATTTTTAAGTGCAAACTCTTTATTACTTGCTGGTATTTAGTTTTACTGCTTACTATTATATTCTAATGGATTGTTGGATATTGCTTTATTTGATATACAGTAAGTTGTTTATTTTAAAGTTATGTTTTTATTATGACTGTTATATTGGATCATATTGTTATTAGTATGTGAACTTTGCTGTCTATTTTGTTGTTTCTTCAGCTTGTAAACCAGATTGTGTTTAGTAATATAGAAAAGCGCTATACAAATTTAAATGAAAATAAATGAAAATGAAAAAATATTCACCAGTACATTTGAGTTTTGGGGACAATTCCTCTGAGATGGTCTATATCCAGCAAATGTTCTGCTATAAAATTTTCTACTGTATCTTTAACACATTCCCTCTTTGTTGCTGCTAAGTTAGTTGGCCTTCTCCCTGCAAACTCCTGCCTTGCACCACACCATCTAGAGTAGCTGGCAAAAGTGAAGTCCCCCGTTTGCTTGTATTTACTTTTGCCCTATCACTGGCTTTTTCTCTGGACCTGGGTGTGGAGAGTGTGGCTCAATGGGACACAGCCATGGGCAGCCTGAGGAAGTGCCATCCATCTTGGGGCTGCCCATAAAAAACAAGTCTAGTGTGAGAGACTGGGGTGATGCCTGCTATTTCCAGGTACTCTTCTCACTGTGAGACTTTTGTGGGTGAGCTGAGAGTGAGTTTGGGTCCTGGGTGCGAACCCAGAGCCTGAGAGGGAGGGTGTGTCAACAGGAAAACAAATTGGTATTGATTTTTGTGTGCGTGTAGCTTTGTATTAATGTAACATTTTTATATGTAACAGTGTATTTTTGTAAAATTTTGTTTAAGTTTTCTGTATACCTCTTAGAAATATTTTTACTATATTAAGCAGTATAAAAATTAAATTATCAATTAATCAATTTTCTATTACATTTTTCTGAACAGTACTTGGAATTCTGTTCTCCCTGCAAACTGTCACGCTTTTCTTTTCTACCTTGAAAAACGTCATAACACTTAACTCCTCACTCCTCACTCCTTTCTTCTTCCCATAAATATTTGCCTGCTTTATTCTTCTGCTTCTTTTAAAAAAAGAAACATCAGCACATTGCAGTGGTGTGCTGTCTCCCCTTCTGTCCTTTTTCACTCCTGCCAGAAGGGGGCCACCGGTTCTTAAGCTTTGCCTGCTTAAAACACAGCTAAGTCTGCACTTGCTTAGAGCTATAACCCCCGAACCGAATTCATCTCCTCGCCAGCAATATCAGGCCACGGGGGATGCAAGAACCAGACCCAGATGCCAGCTTCTTCCCCTTTCCTACTCTGAAAACACTGTTGCTGGAACAAATAACATCAGACACAATATCAGGAGCTTCACTCACTTACTTAACTGACTCAAGAAAATCACCATTTTATAGTTCAAATCGGGGGAAATAAATACAGTAAATGGACAAAAGTACAAAGATTCACAAAATATTTAGGGGTGTGCATAGCCCTGCGTCCCCCCAGAAAAAAGCACTGGTTGCAAATATGGCATATGCCCTCGTCTGTTAGCAATGCTCTTCTGCCAACAGGACAGATAGTGCTGTGCTGAAAATTTTGTTGGGGAGTGATGGGCCACCAGGGACTTCCTGGTCTTTTGCTGGCACCTTATCCTTCCAGTAGCTCCCAGTCCACACCACCAGCACCAACCAGCCAATGACTGTTGGGGAGACCAAAACTGGATACTGCCTGTAGGCACCACCTGTGCTAGAAAGGGCAGGGCACACTTATTCATCTGCCAAATGGGTGAGGAGGAGCTTGGCTGCAGGGCCTCTGGCAGAATGAAGGGCAGAGATGTCTGACTGATAGAAAATGCTTCAGAGGGAGAGGAGTAGGGAGAGAGATGGCAGGTGGTGGAGGCACAGGAAAGAGACTGAAACAGCTAGGACTCTAAGTGAATTACCTGCCAAAGGCCATCTCCCACTAAGCCCCATTGAGCAGAGCTAGAGAGGAACAATTCTAGCTTCACCCAGGCCCTTTTCTCCACAGGCAGGCATCAGAGTCCTGGACCTAAGCCCCAAAGCCAGGCACCCTGGGAGAGGAGGCCGACTGAAGGGACTTCCTTATTGGCGAGAGCAACCTGTGCCATGGGTGGAAGCAGACCTGGGAAACAACATATCTGAAAGAAAGCAATACTTGTAGCAGACCAAATGCGGACCAATGCTTTGTTTCTTTAAGCCTCTTAGTCCTGCATGGACCATGGAAGAAGAGGTGGAGCGCTCCTCTTTTGAGGCACCCCTTCCCTTGGGGTACAGCACAGTGTGTTTTACCATTCTTCACCAATCAGTGAGAAAAGGAATTGTATTCAGAAATTCAAACAACGTCAATATATTTCTCATAGATGTTCTTTACTGAGCTTATCTTGCTCTTGAGATGGCCAAGGGATTTTGTGAGCATACAGACTTTTAGCCAGTAGTCTGTGTTTACAGTCTTCCTGGGTGTCTGCACTTTCTAAAAACACAAAGATTTTATTGGCTGGGCTTTCCTGTAAGAATGGGAAGACCGAGAGGATTTCCACATTCTGCAGTGCCAGATTTAGGACAGTGCAGGCAGTCCCGTCCCCCCCCCCCAGGGCACCAAGTTGAGGGGACGCAAAATTGAGAAGATCCATTTGGGGGCACCAATTGTTGGCCTTGCACGGTCCCAGCTCCTGCCAACCTAGCAGTTCGAAAGCACGTCAAAGTGCAAGTAGATAAATAGGTACCGGCGGGAAAGTAAACGGCATTTCCGTGCGCTCCTCTGGTTTGCCAGAAGTGGCTTAGTCATGCTGGCCACATGACCCGGAAGCTGTACGCCGGCTCCCTCGGCCAATAAAGCGAGATGAGCGCCGTAACCCCAGAGTCGGCCAAGACTGGACCTAATGGTCAGGGGTCCCTTTACCTTTACCAACACCCACCCTTCCTATCTGCCTGACAATTGCTCATCATTACTTTTCAAAACGAAGTGTTTTCTGTTTTAAAGAAATAACAGCAAGTGCACCAGCCTCAGTTGCCTGACAGCTAGCATTCCCTGGCTTTCCACATTTTCAATTAAAGTTCAGAGGAAGACATCACTAGGTGAGCGCAGGCTGCAGAATCCCAGAGTAATGTATAAATACATGCTGCCCTTGTCCACCTAACAATGATAGGTAAACTCAACCCAGCACCTGCCAAACTAATAAATAAATTCTAAAGTGGGGGTGGGATAGGTTTTAGTATATAGCATTAGTCTCTGCACAAAATTATAGATGGACACAGATCTTCAGAAATGACAAGACTGAAACCTCAATAAACCAATAAAACTCTAAGAGAACCCCCCCCCACACACACACCTGCAACTGCAATGGTATGTTGGTTGAGCTAACATAATATTCTGTATCTGTTTGAGAAAGAGAGAGAGATATTAACTGCTGAGTGAAAGTATTCAACAGGTGTGGCTTCCTCCTTCCCCGCCCCCAATGCATGATGAAAGAATGGGAGAGAAGCTGTTCCTGTGTAGTTGCTGCCTGGGGTGTGTTGCACAGGTGGAAATGCAGGAATTTAACCCTCGCTGTGCTGCTCATCTGGAAGTCCCTGCACTAGGCACCTCCAGCGCTGCATTTCTCAGTCCAAAGGTTAATTATAAGGATCTTCAACCTTGGTATGGTTCAGAAAAGAGTAGGATTTATATTCCTCTACCACACTGCCCTTTCTTACAGGGATCTTGCTGGTGTAGCTGATCACTCTCCTGAGCCTAGTGCTAAGAAGGATCCTGTTACCTCTTCAGCTTCCAACACCTCCTCTTCCCAGTCTTCTCTCTCTGATCACTCATCACCACCACCAATCCTGGAGCTCTGAGACTTCTTCCCTTGGGGGTTCCCCTCCCACCATTCCTCTGCATCCAACCCGTCTGTGACACAATTAGGCTGCCTGGCACCTTCATTATACACCTTTAGGTGCCAGGCAAAAATGTTCCTTTTCAGCCAGACCCTTGGTTGATTGGATTGACACCCTTTTAAAATGTGGTGGCTTTTGGGGGGGGGGTTATTGGGTAGTAGCTGCTTTTATTTTATGCATTTTGTGGTTTCATATTATATTTTGTGAACTGCCCTGAGACCTGAGGATATTGTTGTTGTTTAGTCGTTTAGTCGTGTCCGACTCTTCCTGACCCCCTGGAGCAGAGCATGCCAGGCACTCATGTTTGTAGCTTCGAGAACACTGTCCCACCATCTCGTCCTCTGTTGTCCCCTTCTCCTTGCGCCCTCCATCTTTCCCAACATCAGGGTCTTTTCCAGGGAGTCTTCTCTCCTCATGAGGTGGCCAAAGTACTGGAGCCTCAGCTTCACGATCTGTCCTCCCAGTGAGCACTCAGGGCTGATTTCCTTCAGAATGGAGAGGTTTGATCTTCCAGTCCATGGGACTCTCCAGCACCAGAATTCACCTGTGGATATAGGACGGTATATAAATTCATTCATTCATTCATTCATTCAATCAATCAATCAATCAATCAATCAAATATTGAGAACTACAATTTTATTTTTTAAAAGATGGCAGCGCTCAAAAAGCCACCATTAGCTGACCTTAAAGTACCCACCCATGAGCCAAGCAACTTCAGAGCGACTACAATATGAACTTGCAGTTCCTCCCGAGTTCCATGCTGCCACCTGGGAGCCGGATCAGGCCCGGTTTTCGGTCCCCTCTCCCCCGCCCTCGCGCTTCTCCCCGTCCCGGAGGCGGCCGTCTCTGGCGCGGAGCCCGCGCGGCGCCGCTCTGCCCGTGGGAAGCGGCGGCGGCGGCGGGAGGAGCCAGGGCCGCCCCGGGGGCCGAGCGCCCTTCCTGGTCGGGGCGGGGCGTCTGGTCGGGCTGCGTCTGGCGTCCCCGGAGGTTCCGCCGGCCGCCTCTCTCGGCGCGCCCGCCCGCCCGCCCGCCATGGCTCTGGAGCGCTGGGCAGAGGCGCTGTCCTTCGGCGCCTTCCAGAGGGGGCTGCCCCGGGGAGCTGCCTACGGCTACGGCGGGGAGAGCCCCGAGGGGCTGCGCCGGAGGGAGCTGGCCCGCCTGGGAGGTAAGCCGGCCGAGTCCCGCCGCGCTCTCCGCAAGCCGCCCTTTCGGTTCCGGGCTGCCAACTTTCTGCCGGCGACTAACTTTCTCCGCCGGCTCCCCGACAGGCAGGCTGCGGCGGGGGGTTGCGAGCTGGTCTCTCCGCGCCGGACCCCCCGGGGCTGCTTGGCTTCGTCTCCTTTTCCCTCGGGTGCTTTGGGCGCCCCAGTTGCCGGAGAGGAAGGGGCGCCTCGCGGGGACGTGGAAGTTTGGTCCGCTGCGATCCAGTTAAGGCACAAGACCCTCCACTCCCAGGCTTACTTTGGAGTAAACATATCATATGTGACAGCGGGGGAGTAATTTGTCCTGCTCTCAAATATCCAAGCGGCCGGGGAGTTTTCTCTCTTAAGCATTAAACAAAAGTGGTGTTTAAAGTACACAAGCAATAGGAAGGTAATGAAACAGTGGAGGTGGAAGCTGTACTGAAAGATTTGTGTCCGTGGTTCCGTGGTGTATGGTGTCTGCCCTAGAAAGATTCTTTTTGGTCATTGTTTTAGTAATGTTGTAACCAAAGTTGCCTTTACAGGTTTTCACATGTTATATAGCCTTTTTGAAAAAACAGCCAGCTCATACTTGAGTTTATTTATTTATTTAAATGCATAGATAAACCGCTCAATATTTAAAAAAAACCTTTTAAGTGGTATCTCTAATTGGCAGAATCTCTTCCCACACCCCTCAAAAATGTTCATTTACAGAAGCATTCCAGATGCTAAAGTATATATTATAACGTACCCCCCATCAGTATTTATTTCTAACCAGGAGCACCAGCAAGACTTTCTGAGCCCAGTTCGTTGCTGGTGGATTGGGCCCTCTGCTGCACTCCTGAGCAAAAAACAATCAGAACCTGCATAATGCAAATCTATTATATTGTATTGCACATGTAATATAATGTCTACCAGGCAGAATACCAACAGGTGAAGCTTTCTCCATAACTGCAGTTCCATGCTAGAAAAGATTTACCCTGTATAATTTCTGCGTCCTACATAACTTTTAAAGGTGATGAGAGTCCTGCTGTACTTCAATGTCAACTTTAAAGCATGCAAAAGAGTTCAAGTTTCCTAAGTTGTACATGAGCTATGCTACAGTCAGTAGGTCTTTCTTTCATCAGACCAGGTATTGCACTTCCAATGAATGGGGGTCAGAAGTGATTTAAGCTTTATAGAAGTTCTGTTCAGATGCACATGCTTTGCATAAATCAAAATTCAGTGTTAAAAAGTGATCAACATATTCATTTGTTATGGGTACTCATTAACATTTTGTTTCTTAAAATTCTATAGTGCTCTTCATCCGATGATCACAGGGCAGTTTGCAATATCAAAACACAAAAATACATACTATAATGACAAATAAAATAATATCCCCCCGGCACCAGTTTTCACCTGGTGCCAAATATATGTAATGAAATCGTAAGGCAAGACTCCCTGGAGAGAGCATTCTGCAAACAGGGAGCCACCACAGAAAAGGCCCTCTTGTGTTGCTCTCCTCTAGACCTCATGGACCAGGCACATGAAGAAGGGCCTCAGATGGGTCAGTCCTTGAGGTATTGCGGTCTTCAGCCATAATATATCACAATAACGGTAGCATTTATTCATTTTTGTGAAGGATTTGAAATCTCAGCCAGGAAGCTCACTGGGTGACCTTGCACAAGTTGCTGTCTCTTAGCCTAACCCACCTCACAGGGTTGTGAGGATAAAAGAAAAAGAAACTGTTCTTAACCTGAGGTACCACTTTAGCTAATGGGGCCTCCCACTGTTGCTGCGCCGCCAGAGCACGATTTCTGTTCTCATTCCACTACCGGGTTAGTGGAATCTGTAACCTGAAGCATCTGTAACCTGAACCGAGGTACCACTGTATAGGGCAGTGTACAAATTTAATTAATAACATAAATAATAATCATCATCATCATCATCTAGTAAATCTAGCAAATTTGCAAATAATCTGTCAAATCTAGCAACGTTTTTCTCACAATGGCCAACCAGATGGAAGGCACGCAAGGAAGACTTGGGTGCAAGAGCAGCCTTCATAATGGCAGGCGTTTCAATAGTATTTCATAATGACTCGCTACACTCTTAAAGCTGAGGAATAAAATCATATGAGCTGCATTATCATCCAAAGAAGTCTGGGTTATCATTAAAATAAAATGTGGCTGATGTGCTTCATGCATGTTCTGAGTTGAGAAGTCTGCACCATGTTACAATTGTAAGAACTCTACTTGATGCCATTAATTTATTAGATAGGCTCAGAAACAAATTTAATGCCTCAAGGTGGCATCTACCCATAAAGCTTCTCCCTTAAAGGGAGTACATTCTGTTGTGTTTCGCACTCTGGCTAGGCAATGTCCTTAATCGCATTTATCAAATGAGTAAAAGAAGAGGCAAGACCATCTCTTAGAAGGGACCCAGTGTTCTTGGGGATGAGTAGTTATTTCCCTGTGCCAAGGATGCTCCTCGGGTGGTTGTGGGCGGGAGTGTCTAGGAAATACGGTTGTGGGTGATTCAACAAGGTAGCACATAGCCATTGATCACCATATACTCCATGAATTTGTCTAATTTTTTGAAGCCATCCAGTCAGTGGCCATCACTAACTCTAGGTTGCACATTCCATAGTTTAGCTACGTGCTGTTTGAAGAATTTATTTAATTTCATTTATCCGGAATCTTCCAACATTCAGATTTGTTGGATGGCCCTAAAAGGAGAAAACATTTTCTTTATCCGCTTTTTACACACTATGCATAAATTTATACATCTTTCATGTTCCCCTCCCCTTACTTGCTTTTTCACTAAATGAAAAGGTCCTAAACGTTCGTCCTGGAAGCAATATGCCACTGAATATGAGTTGTTTGGAAATGCAGGAGTTGAAGGAATGCTGTTGTTCTCAAGGGCTGCTTGTGGGTCGGCCACTGTAGGAAGAGTGTTAGACTAACTAGACCAGGGGTCAGCAGCCTTTTTCAACCGTGGGCCGGTCCACTGTCCCTCAGACCATGTGGTGGGCCGGACTATATTTTGAAAGGAAAAAAACGAACGAATTCCTATGCCCCACAAATAACCCAGAGATGCATTTTAAATAAAAGGACACACTCTACTCATGCAAAAACACACTGATTCCTGGGCCGGATTGAGAAGGCGATTGGGCCACATCCGGCCCCCAGGCCTTAGGTTGCCTACCCCTGGACTAGATGGACTTTTGGCCTTATCCAACAGGGCTCATCTTATGTCCTTACGTGTTCTTGGGACGTTGGGAGTTGTGATCCAATATATGGATACCCACATGCACTAAACTAGCCTTTGCCAACCTCCTGCCCCCACCCCCTAATCTTTAGGACTGGCCAGCCTTCCTATACTGGCTGGGGCTAATGGCAGTCATGTTACACAGTATCTGGAGGGCAACAGGTTGGCCAACGCTGCCCTAAACCAAAGGTGTGGACTTGCAGTGCTCTGTCCTCTTCCGCAAAGCTTCACCCTTTATTTCCTATAACCATCGTTTATTGTGATGTCCTTGTTGGCACCCTATGGTTAATGCTTGTCTTCTAAACCAGAATCAGAAACCATTCCAAACCCTGAATCACCAGCCATAGTTTTTTGAGTGGGACATCTCCATATACCGGTAATTAATTCTGGACAGAAATGCAGGAGAAGCAAAGAGTAGGCTGGGGGAAGAGGGAGTGTGCAAGTTTGTGTTTCATTCATACTTCCCAAATCACCTGCCTTCATTGTTTGAGGTTTGATTGAATTGAACATAAGAGTCTTGTGATATCCTAAAGACTAAAATATATACGATGGAACACATTTTTATGCTTTTGTTAATCAAGAGTCAGCAAGTAAAGCGACTCCCTTGATAAATTAGTTGATGCAGTACAGTATTAGCTGCTGAATCTACATTGACCCAGCAGCTTGCAACAGGAGAATGCAAGTAGGTGAAACTATGGAGAACTTATTCATGCCTGAAGCTAGAACAGAAGCTATTTTTCTAGAAAAAGAGGTGCCAGAACTCACTATGAACACCTCCCTTGTTCTCTTATAATTGCAATGGTGCCCACCTGAGAGGTGCCAGAATCAGCAGTGGCGCCTGCCCTGTGGAACGCCCTCCCATCAGATGTCAAGGAAATAAACAACTATCTGATCACAAGGACAGGCAACCCTGTTTAGGGAAGCTTTTAATGTCTGATGTTTATCACATTATCATTATCATTATTATCATTATCATCAATTCTGTTGGGAGCCACTCAGAGTGGCTGGGGAAACCCAGCCAGATGGGTGGGCAATCAATCAATCAATCAATTATTATTATTATTATTATTATTATTATTATTATTATTGAGTTCCAGCTATGTCCCCTATGTTTTTAGCTGCTCTTGTTTTTATCTGTAAGCTGCCTTAAGTCCCTGTCAGGGAAAAAATGAGGGATATAAATAACAATATAATGCTACTAGTAATAATCCCTTCTGGATCAGACCAAGGGCCTGTGGTGGCCAGTGAGACAGGAGCAGGCACAGGCCTGCTCCCACTGATCCTCAAGGTATGGCTGCTGCCCATTGGAGTGATAGAAGTCGTTCTAAAGTGTGTTTCTAGAGCATGATGGCTGTAACTGTGACCTCATTGTTAACGGTGGCTATGGCAATTGTACCAGTGACATCATCAAAGTAGACTTACAACATCTAGTTTTCTCCTTTGCTTGGTTATAGAAAAGTGTCTGATTACTTATTTATTTTTATCGTTTATAATTTTAATGACTATTACATCTTTCAGTAAATGTGTTACAGTTTGTTTTGAGTAGCCTCTTGGGGAAATGGTAGTCCAGTTCATTTTCTGATTCAAGTCACCTCAGGGTTCCATGGCACACTGGTTGAAAAACCTAGGCCTTACACCATCATAATGGTTGCCCCTTCCCCATCATTGGTAGCTAATAATGTGAAGTGGAGTGTTGAAATGCAGAGTGTTATGACATCACAAACATAGCATGAGTGTATCTGTACATTTTGAATGCAGTTGCTATAAATTCACTCAGATTTTTGTGCTTTGGGAACAATTTAATTTCTTGTATGAACCAACTTCCACTTAAATTGAGTGTTCTAAATTACTTCCAGCATGCTTTTTTGTCATCATAGACTCCATTCTATTCTAGCAGAGACATTTATTTTGGCATTTTTGGTGACAGAGTAGTTAACAACACTCTTTTGTTTGAAATCAAACCTTATTATGTCTTCTTAGCAAGAAAATATTATAAATTACTTCCTAAACAAGCCTGCTTTTATAGTTTAGGAAGATTGCCAGAGCTGTGTTTCAATATGCAAGCCTTCACATGCAGTTAGAATCGAAAACAAACCACTTCCATCTAAGCAAGTTGTACTCACCTTTTCAATTTAAGTGTTGCTAATTAACTTCTACACATATGTTCAGATCAAATTGGTGTGTGTGGTTCACTTTTACACGCTCTAAAACTAGATGTTTTCAAGTCCAAAAGTAAGATCAGTCTCTGCCCCACTTGTTCCTGTATGGGCATGCCTCCTGTGAGCAAGTCATTCTGTTTACAGGGGGAGTGACTGAACTCTCAGCCAATCTCATGTGCATTGAGAAATAAATAACATCATTAGTGACTACTGTGATCCTAAAGTGGGGGGAGCCAATGGTCCCCTCCAGATGTTTTGCACCACAATTCCCATCTGCTCCAGCTGATATAGATAAATGGTCAAAGATAATGGGAGTTGTAGTCCACAGTATTTGATGGTGCCACACTGGCCTCCTCTGCCCTAAAGTGCCCACCAAGGCCAGGTAGTCTCCTTTCTGAGAGGGTGTCTTGAGAGTACACGAGCCATTCATCATTTATTTCCCACATTACACTGAGCAGCAGGGGCATCGTTACCTGTTTTGCCATGCCATCCCAGTGTCCTTTACCTGGGTTGCATGGCAGCGCCCACAAAGTGGCAGCAACAATGGCAGCTTCTGGCGAGATCTTGCTGCTGGCGGTGGGATGCCCCTGGGGGCGCTGCTTATTGGGCTTTTGCCACCCGAGGCAGCTGCCTCACCCTGTCCCGGGGATGGCCCAGCCCTGCTCAGCAGTTGTCTTCTGGCACAGAGCTTGGGAATGCTAACCTAATGACTAAAACAAACTCAGATATGTAGATAGGGTGGTAAAGGACCTCTGACCATTAGGTCCAGTCGTGGCCGACTCTGGGGTTGCCATGCTCATCTCGCTTTACTGGCCAAGGGAACTGGCGTCATGTGGCCAGCATGACTAAACCGCTTCTGGCGAACCATAACAGTGCATGGAAACTTCCCACTGTGCTTTCGAACTGCTAGGTTGGCAGGAGCAGGGACCGAGCAACGGGAGCTCACCCCATCACGGGGATTCGAACTGTCAACCTTTTGATCAGCAAGTCCTAGACTCTGTGGTTTAACCCACAGCGCCTCCCTCGTCCCTGATAGGGTGGTGGTGTCGACTTAAATATTAAATTTAAAAACCCATTAGCAATTTCTTGGTACTACTGAAGGGACAGCAATGGGAAAAGTTAAACATTTGTACAATATCAGCCCTGGGGTGGTGGTATGTTTATCTTATTGTCTTCAGGCCAAGGAACTGGAGACTCTTAGACTATATATTGAATTCCTGACCTGATGTTTAAAAGGAGACAGAAACATGATCTTGGTTATCAGCACAAACTTAACAGTTTATGATTTACTGTGGTAGAAATCACATCAGTATAGAGAAAAAGCACAGGTCTCTAGGCTGCTGGATGAATGCTCTGTACTTTGAATTAAGCCCGAAGTGGGTAAATTCCTCCCACATCACTATGGTGTGAACTGGATGACCCCACATGCCAGTCAAAGTCCACATTGTGCCATGCAACTGTTGCTCTTACGTTCAGGATCAGTAGTTTGTATGGCCCTCGGGGTGATGTGAATGACAGCATTGCATCCAGCTGTTTTCTTTTCATCATTGAATGCACTGCAGCTTTGGAAGTTGGGGTATAGGACAGGTCCCTATCTGAGAATGCGCAGAACTCCTTGTCAAAATCTTTGGAAATAAGTGCTTTTAACACAGGCTGAATTTAGTTATAATGCCAAGTTATTGTTTAGAAGCCAAATCATGGTCTTAGTTTTCTTAGAGTACATGGAACACCATGTTTTAGAGCCATGTGTCTTTTTGCTTTCCACATTTTTGGAATAACTATGAGTTGTCAGTTGAGAGAATGGCTGGTGTATTGAATCTGGCTGTAATCAGCAAAGCTGCTCAATGACATGGATATTGGAAGCCATATTGTACAGTGGTCCCTCAGGTTACATACCTCTCTGGATACATAATCTTTGGGTTGTGAAAGCGGCAAACCCGGAAGTATTTTTCCGGGTTTCACCGCTTGCGCAGAAGCCAACTTTATTATGAAATCTTCTGACCTGTCTTGAGAATAGAGTGGATCCTAAGAATACCCAAGACACCTGTGGGCATAGAAAGCAGCTCTTTATTACAACTGTCACCTTACACTTCCTGGTATTACCTGAGTGGTATTGCCCGGATGACTATAGTACTGTAGTGAGCTTCTTAAAAAAGATAATAAAACTTGGTTTCAAGTGATTTTATTCTGCATTGACTGAAAACATTTTTTGAAAATTCCTTGATTTTCAGATTTCCAGCTTTTATAGCATGGTAGTTCAGTGAGTGATGCATTTCTGCCTGTTTCATTGTAGGAATTACATACCTTGACCACGCAGGCACAGCACTCTTCCCACAGAGTTTACTCAAAGCCTTCACTGATGACCTCAGTGAAAATGTTTACGGTAAGTAGAAATCAAGCAGGTGGGGTAAATCTTTTCTCCCTCTCTTTGGCATTGTTAAAGTTTCCAGAATTTAAAGATGGGCTGAAATTTGCGACCTATTGTAATGGTTCCATTCATTGCCAGCAAAAGTGAGGACTATGTTTTTGCAGCCTTTGCAAAGCTGGCAAAAAATCTATGGGATTGATTGATACAATGCAGTGCACTACCATAGCCCACTAACCGTGGCTTTATAGTAATGGCTTTCACATGTTTTCAACTGATGTGGGTTTCAGTTGCAAAGAAAATTCTTTTAGAAATGTAATTATTTTCACTAAATCTCTTTATAGGAAGCTGCTTGCTTATTAACTAGTTGCTTTGGAAAACTGTTGTAAAGAGCTTCAAGGCACAGCAGTGAAATATAAAATGAATGTTATATTTAATCACATTTATAGGAGTTTTTTGAGGCCGTGCTTGACAAAAAGATGAAATGTCTTGTTTATGAGTCATAAACGTCTCTCTTGCCTCTTAGGGAACCCTCACAGCCAGAATATCAGCAGCAAATTGACAAGTGATACAATTGAACATGTCCGATACAGGTAGAGTGGTCTTCATTTTATAAACCCAATGTTGTACAGTGGTACCTCAGGTTAAGTACTTAATTCGTTCCGGAGGTCCATACTTAACCTGAAACAGTTCTTAACCTGAAGCACCACTTTAGCTAATGGGGCCTCCTGCTGCTGCCGCGCCGCCGGAGCACGATTTCTGTTCTCATCCTGAAGCACTATTTCTGGGTTAGCGGAGTCTGTAACCTGAAGCGTACGTAACCTGAAGCATATGTAACCTGAGGTACAACTCTATTTCACATTTGCCTTGGGTCTTTAGTTTCACTATAACCACTTCTGTTGCCATTTATTGTATTGCCTCACTGCTAGAAATGCCAAGTTTCAAAGTATCATTAAGTGTGTGTGTGTGTGTGTGTGTGTGTGTGTGTGTCTATTACTGTATTTTAAGAAGTTGTAATTTATTGTATTTCATAGCATCATAGATTTGTAGAGTTGGAAGATACCCCAAGGGTCATCTAGTCCAACCCCCTGCAATGCAGGGATCTCAGCTAGAGCATCCATGACAGATGGCCATCTAATCTCTGCTTAAAAACCTCCAATTAAGTACAGAACACAACCTCACGAGGGAGTACATTCTGCTATCTAACAGCTTTTGCTTAACAGTTCTTTCTGATGTTTAGTTGGAATCTCCTTCCTTGTAACTTGAATCCATTGGTTCGTGTCATAACCTCCTGAGGGGGAGAAAACAAATTTGTTCCATGAGACAGCCCTTCAGATATTTGAAGACGGCCATCATATCTCCTCTCAGTCTCCCCTTTTCCAGGCTAAACATACCCAGCTCCTTCAACTGTTCCTCATAAGGCTTGGTTTCCAGACCTTTGATCATTTTCCACCCACCTCTGCACATATTCCAGCTTGTCAATATCCTTCTTAAATTGTGACATCCAGAACTGGACACAGTATTCCAGGTGTGGGCCACACCTTTATTTTAATTTTAATTTTTTTGTAAACTGCCTTGGAAACTTTGCTGAGGGGCAGCATGTACATATATTAAATTGTAAAAGTGGTAAATTAAGCTTACCCAAAGTGGACCACTGTTACGAGAGAAATGAGTAGATATGATGTTCATTTCAAATAGCTCAGTTTAATGTATGTGTGAGATTTTTAGCCTCTGCTTAGATCACCTACCGGTATATCTCCTCCTCCCTTTCTGGTATAAACTGAGGGCCAAATGGGGCATGAAATGACATGTACTGTAAATAGGAATAGACGAGAATTTTGCTTGGTCTGCAGATTAAAGCAAAGTGACCTAATTTGCAGTTCCTGGACTTGTACATGGATTAGAAAGCAGGTAACAATCACATTCTCTAAGTTTTACAATGCAGTTTTGGTTCAAAATCATATAAAATTGTACAAATATATATATTTTAGAAAGAAATGAAGAGAAAAGCAAACAAATAGCTCAGGCGGTAGAGCGTGAGACTCTTAATCTCAGGATTGTGGGTTTCAACCCCACATTGGACTAGATGACCCTTGGGTACCTTCCAATTCTACAATTCTATGAGTCTATAAAATATGCATTGGGGGGGGTATACATACAGTTCATATGTGGGTTTGCTTCTTTAAAAAATGAAACCTGTAGAAAATGGGACAGTTGCAAAATGGATGGAACAGAAATAGGCTGATCCATCCACTTCTATCAGTGCACTGTTTTCAAACAATTGTTGTTTTTACTTTAAAGTTCTCATCCCAACTTGCCTCTAGTTGCCAACTAGAACAATCCTTTTACCCATTCCCATATATTTTTGCTTCAAAGTTAAGTCTCTCTAAACTCAGCAGAACTTTTTTAAGGAAACATTCTTGGAAGCAGAGCCAAAACATATTAAGTAGCAAAAAAGATTGATTAACGTTGGTGCCCTATTTTCCTAGAAGTCATTGCTGGTTTTGAGATGACTCTTCTATATTGAAATTTCCCTGGTTTTCCTCTGAAATGTTAGCAAAGTCTGTCTCAAAACAGTGTTGTAACTGGTAAAATACATGAAAATCTCATTTGACCTTTGGTACGCAGTAAGAAACATCCGATGCAGTACCTGCTTAGTATTGATTTGTCCTTTTGAAAGGTCACTAACTGGAGAATGTTCAGATGAATGAAACTAGAGCACTCTACTGTGCTCAGTGCATCTGTTTAAAAGCCCAGAGTCAAAGTTTTGATGGACTGAATTGCTTGTGCTTGTTTAGAGATCTCTTGTAGTTTGCCTAATTAATTCCCTGATCCCATATTTCAATGCAACATATTTGTGTAAACAAATCAGATGCTGCAGAGCATTAGTCAGAACCACTGGTACAATGCAGTCTCTCTCATCTGGACTTTCACTACATTAATGACAAAATGTGGATCTGTGAGGTGCATACTAAAAGCTAGTGTAGCAACTAGGAGAAGGAGCTGTGTGTTGGGAGGTTCTGGTTTGTTTGTTTAGAGATTTACATCCTGCCCTTCAACTCAATGTTTCTCAATGTGGCTTACAAGCTATAGGTAATTATCCCCGTAAACCTCACTCGCTCTTTCTCTCAGCAGTCCTTAGTCCTCTGGCTGATGGATACAACACACTTCCCTTCCATTCTGCATTTCCAGGGGGCAACTGGCAGTTGGAGACAAGTGTTCTTTTTGGCAGGGAGGGAGGGAGGGAGGAAATTCCTTGAAGCTGCTCTTTCTCTAACCAGTGGATGTGGCCAAGTTGGTCCACACCTTGTTCTTCGTAGTGTTCTAATCTCATTACAACTAGCAACTCCTAATGTGAGCCCTGCCCTTTCACTTTAAGCCGGTATTTAAAGAAGAAGTGCTGTGGCTTGCAGCTGGGTTCCCCAGTGTTGATGAGTGGCTCTCAGCTGTGTGCTTTGTCAGGAGCATCCCAGGAGAAAGGGAGAAAGGCCTTTAACTTCAGTGGGAGGTCAGCATCATTGCATCCCACCAACAGCTTCCTAAGGCCACTCAACGGGCTTATCTTGAGCAGTACATGGACATGTTTAGTGGCTGGGATATCCTGTGTATATTGCAAGATGTGTAATTTTTTTAAAAAAAGAGTTTCCATTAGTAGAGATGCAGCAAACTACTGTCTGGCATATTTAAGTTAAAACAAGCGGACTTAAAAAAAGTTCCCTTTCCTTGTAAGTCCTGAACGTTCTCCTTTTGTGTAGAGCAAAAGAAGGGACAATACAGCCGTTTGGGGTGAACCAAAGCCACAACTTCATTAACTTAACATCAAATAGGTTTATAAACTGGTTGCACGTGAAACTCATTGAGATGGAATCCAACTTGGATGCTTGTCAACCAAAGCTGAGAGGGAGGTAGTGTGTGGAAGAGGCTGGTGGAAGTTGGATACTGCTCTCCTTTGTCACTCTTCAGCAGCAGAACTTTGACTTTCCCTCTCTAGATTGAGTGCTGTTTCCCTTAGGACTTTTAAGGAGAGCCCTTGTATTTTGAGGATCATCCCATTTCTTCACAAAGCCCAATTCCCCCTGCTACCAGCTGGTGGGGCCAGGCAGCATATGGCTTGTCCAGCCCCACTGCCAAACCAAAACAATGCCTGACTGCTCTGTAATCATGGGGGCATGGAGCTGAATGTAATTTCATATCCCTGCAAGGTGAACAACCCTCTTGAAATAGCTTAGGCTGCCGGGCCCGGAAATGAGGCACCATTCTAAGCTCCAGAGCTTTCTGAATTGTCATCTTGCATACATGAACTTCCATGGACACTTGGCCCCCTGCAATACATGTTTTACCAGGAAAAGTGAGCAGATTACCTGCATGCCTGGAAACTGCTGGGTATACCCACTGATGATGTTCCTTGCTTAAAGGTAAAGGTAAAGGTACCCCTGCCCGTACGGGCCAGTCTTGACAGACTCTGGGGTTGTGCACCCATCTCACTCAAGAGGCCAGGGGCCAGCGCTGTCCGGAGACACTTCCGGGTCACGTGGCCAGCGTGACATCGCTGCTCTGGCGAGCCAGAGCCGCACACGGAAACGCCGTTTACCTTCCCGCTGGTAAGCGGTCCCTATTTATCTACTTGCACCCGGAGGTGCTTTCGAACTGCTAGGTTGGCAGGCGCTGGGACCGAGCAGCGGGAGCGCACCCCGCCGCAGGGGCTTTAACCCACAGCGCCACCTGCTTGGCAGATGCCATTTCCCCCTTTCCTTTTGCAAAAGTCATTATTGCCTAACTGCACCCCAATTACATCCATTGGGTGTAACACTCTGGTAGCAGTGACGGATGGGAAATCTGCCCAGCACATGTCATGCTTGCCAGACTGCTGTTTAGCTGTGTGCCTTTTTTCTGATGTGATACTCTATTGCCTGGCCCAGTAGTGAAAACAACACTTTTATATAGAAATATAATAAAAAGCTCCTATGCCAGAAAGGTGTGAAATGTAGCTGCACTAATGGAAGCAATTTCTGATCAGTGCTAGAGCAAATATTCATTTTCATGTTTTTTGCCATCCACTATTTTGAATGGTGTTGTGAATCAGCGTGCTCTAATAAGCCAGGTAATGCTTTGTTGTTGTTTAGTCATTTACTCGTGTCTGACTCTTTGTGACCCCCGGACCAGAGCACACCAGGCACTCCTGTCTTCCACTGCCTCCCACAGTTCGGTCAATCTCATGCTGGTAGCTTCGAGAACACTGTCCCACCATCTCACCCTCTGTCGTCCCCTTCTCCTTGTGCCCTCCATCTTTCCCAACATCAGGGTCTTTTCCAGGGAGTCTTCTCTTCTCATGAGGTGGCCAAAGTATTGGAGCCTCAGCTTCAGGATCTGTCCTTCCAGTGAGCACTCAGGGCTGATTTCCTTCATACTGGATAGGTTTGATCTTCTTGCAGTCCATGGGACTCTCAAGAGTCTCCTCCAGCACCATAATTCAAAAGCATCAAATCTTCAGCGATCAGCCTTCTTTATGGTCCAGCTCTCACTTCCGTAATGCTTGCTAATGTACTAAAATGCAAATATTGTTTGCTCTCCTCCCCCCTTTTAAAAAAGCTAGCTGCTTTACAGAAAACATAAGAATGTAAAAAACATAAGAATCTTGCCACCACCCAATTCATCTTCACTGAGGTAAACTGCAGCAAACCTGTTACCAAACCTGGCACAAGAAACTTCCCTCCAATTAATTTCAGTGGGAAGAAAAAAGTGAAGCATAACTGCCCCTTCATCTCCCCTGCTGCACATGCTGCCAAGACAGAGTGGATATGATGTTACTTGGGATGTTGAAGAAATTCTCCAGATGTATAAATTTTCATTTATGAAAAATTGTATTCCATTTAAAAGGATTTCTAAACTTCTTAATATTTAAAACTCTCCAAAGAGTATATGGAAATAAAACATAAGAAAAATAAAACATTCAAACATATACAAGCATAGCAATAAAACTCTACTAATTTTTTTTTAAAAAAACAAAAAAACCCAAAATGAGAGTAGTTCTTAAAATGAACTTTTCCCAGCTCTGAGCAAAATTTCATGTCACTGCAAGGTGAAGAACCCTCTTGAAATAGCGTAGGCTGCCGGACCCTGCAATGGGGCACCATTCTAAGCTGCAGAGCAGGGGTAGGCAACCTAAGGCCCCGGGGGCCGGATCCGGCCCAATCGCCTTTTAAATCCAGCCTGCGGACGGTCTGGGAATCAGCATGTTTTTACATGAGTAGAATGTGTCCTTTTATTTAAAATGCATCTCTGGGTTATTGGTGGGGCATAGGAATGTGTTCATTTTTTTCCTTCAAAATATAGTCTGGCCAACCACATGGTCAGAGGGATGGTGGACCGGCCCATAGCTGAAAAAGGTTGCTGACCCCTGCTGCAGAGCTTAGACTTAGTTTAGGCAAATCTATACATCATTTTTTGTGTACAATAAAACCTTATTGGGGGGGAAAGTGTTTATTGGCAACTGTACGGGTCCCGGTTGCAAAATAGTTTTTGTACAGTACTTTTTCTGGGGGTACTAAAGCATATGCAGTACCAGCGCCTCCCCCCTCCATGTTGAAAGTGTGGCGCTTACAGTAACAACTTAATGGTGAGTACCTGCACCATTTTTTCTCTCAGAAAAAAAGCACTGCTTTTGTACTAAATAAATCAAAACGAGGTTTGCAAGGAATTGACCTGAACCAGAGTAATTTAAAAGAAGAAGAAAGAGTGAGAACAATTAACAGCTCTATGTAAAAATGAAGTTCTTTGGACTTCAGAGAGATAATTGCAATATAAAAATAGCATGTCTGAATTTCTGCAGAGTAAGCTGGAACACTGCTGACTGCCAGCCTCCAAACTCCTGACTGTTCTATCTATGGCTCTGCCTGTTAAGGAAATGGAGTGGCAGGATGCACAGGTTCACGTCACCAGTTACTCTCCATCCAGTGCACTTCCACTGCTAATTTTTGAAGCCACATTCACACATCCTTTTCCTGTCAGTCCTGTAGTTTCTTGGAAAATACTTGATGCGTTTTCACCCCTCAAACCAACTTCAGTTGGATTAGAAAACTGGTTGTTGTTTGCTTTAAAAAAGTATTTGGGTTGGAACCAGATCTTTCTGTGGAAAGGGGTGAGTGGGAGCTGACTTTACTGTCCTTCCTCATTTTGGTGTCGCTCCCCCACAGAAAAATGCTCCTATAGGGAGGTGGAAAGAGCCTGGCAGCAGCCATGGCTGGCTTATTCTGGGACCTCTGTGGCCTCTTTGTGGAGCCTGGAAAGTACCCTCAAACTCCCACCTCCATTGCTCTCACCACTCATACAGTCCAGCAGAACAAGCAGGACAGGACCTGAAGAGCACAATTGCCACTCTGAACCACCTGCCTTAGTTTAGAGCTGGAAGAGACCCTGACGATCATCTAGTCATTCTAGTGCAATGCAGGAATATGCACCTGGCCCATATGACCAACTGAGCTAAATAAACTGATGCACATGAAAGAGGTATGATAGTATCAACAGGGTGCTACCGTGAAATGAAAAGAGAGCTGTTCTGATGGTCTCAGCAGTAGGAAGTTATTGATATTTTGAATCTGCAGTCAGAGGGGACCCTTTGCAGAGTAACTCCCTGTGCCCCTTTTGGCTCTCCATGTGGGATAAGCCACATATACATAAGCCAATGTGGGCAGTGCTTTTCTAAATCTCCACCAAGTCTGATAGTGTAAAACTGGAAGAGTATTTTCTGATTTGGGCCAGTTAAGCTGCACTGTGTTTGCACAGCAGGATCCTTTCAGGTGGCTAATTTGCTTCGTGTCAGAACAATCCCCATTGTAATTATGATAACAAAAACCTTCTCATCATTTGCTCCATTAATCTGTTGTGGAGGAATGAGGCATAAATAAGCTTCCACTGAACTAACCATATTTCTTGATTCCTCCATCTAGAAATGTTGTAACAGAGATATCTTTGATCCAAGCAAAAGTGGAAGGGTTGAACTGATGCTTAGGTCTAATTCATGTGCTTGGGTCTTATCATACCTTATGTTAAATGTCCGCCCTGCAGTTGTAAGTGGCAGGATGGATAGGGAGCTGCTCTGGGCTGTGTGCTGTTTGGGTTTGAGTCCCAGGTGCTCCCTCTCTTGCTTTTCCTTTCCCTCCCCCAAGCATGAAAAACAGGCGTGTGCTGAGGCTTGAACTCTTGTTTGCAGTTTCCCAGCCTCGTGCCCTATGAGTGTGCCACTGTGATTGTGCAAGTGTTGATAGTGTGGTCTCTGTGTGTGTTGTGTGCATATTGTGATATAAGTGATATGGCAGGGGAGTCACCAGATGAGTGAAACGTAAGTCTGACTCTGTCCCTGATGGATGGCTGTGATGTACCGTAGGTGCAAGCCACACTGCAGTACGTGTCCTTCATTTCTATGCTAGCTTTTAATTTTCTTTTTGGCATTTCAGACAACTCCAAACAACTTAAAACAATAAAAGTTACATTCAGTTAGACACATAATTTCTTATATTTGTCTAAACATAAGGCATAATATCTTAGATTACAAAGATCTTGATTCTGAGCTAACATTCAAAGTTGTGAGTCTATCCAAACAGCTTCCATTTGCCTGAGGCAGTTTACAGGAGACAGAGAATTAATATGTCCATTCTCTCCAGTAGCTTGAAAACAAAGAGCTCTCACACAAGATGCCTACAGATTAGCATATGCATAGACCTGTCATGCAATCCTTTTCATGTGATTTAAACACCTTATGCCTGAGCCAAAAAGATACAGCCCTACTTAATAATTAACCTGTTAGGCTTTCTTCAGCTTCAATGGAAATTTCCAGTCATGCTTTACCAGTACAATACGGGGGCACTATGTATTTATTTTCCATTCCAATGTACATTAAATAATTATGCTTAATAGAGCCTGATGATGTTGCCAGCTAGCCACACAGGATGCTTTTGGGGGGACTCTCCCTTGCTTGTTCATGGCCACGCTGAGCTGCCGCCGCCGCCACCAAAAACAGTAAGTGGCCTTTATCACAGCAGATGGCATCATTTCCACCCCGCCCCCCCCCGTCTGCTTGGGAAATACCATAAAAGTTCTTTCACACAGCAACGTGCTCTGTTCTCTGCATGCAGGTGCTTGACAACATTGCAGTTGTCAATACAGTATATGAACTTGAAATTGGATGCTTAATTTATAGTTTAGGAACAAAATTTTATTCTTCTTGTGTTTTTATGACAGTGCTCTGTGTTCCTGATCAAAGGGTGTTAGATTTTACAAGTTTACCCTGTCTCCTCAAACTCCTATGCTGCCATTTGTAAGGCTCCCCCCCCCCTTTCTCATCCAGTTTGGAGGTTTGTGTAGCGGACTTGGGATCAGAATGCCTTTGTGTTTAATTGCTATGTAGTGACGTGGTCTTACTCTATGTCCTCTGGCACCTTCTCCAGCATTAGATCAAAGTACCCATTTGGGTTGCTGAACTATTTTCTTTCCTGCAGCTGTGTCACCCCAGGTCAAAAAGATTTTGCAGTGCATTGAAAGTCAACCTCCTATTTGATAGGGGAAATTAAATGTATGTATTCCCCACAGGCAATGATGATGCCATTGGGCAACTTTGTAAAAACCACTACTTGGTGCAGCAGACAGAATTAGCAAGGTTGCCAGGACACAAGAAAAATATTATAGTAGTATAAAATAGTGGAGGGAAAAGACCTTTTCCATGATGCTGTGTTTCCCTTCTCTTTTTTCAGGATACTGCAGCACTTCAATACATCTGTAGAAGACTACACAGTCATCTTCACTTCAGGCAGTACAGCGGCACTCAAACTTGTTGCAGAGGCCTTCCCTTGGGTTCCTGAAACAGCAGAGGATCCTGGCAGCCGCTTTTGCTACCTCACTGATAACCACACCTCTGTGGTGGGCATGAGAGCAATCGCTGATGCAATGAATGTATTGTCAGTTCCAGTGAAACCAAAGGATCTACTGTTGGGGACAGATGACTTGGTGGCTGGAGGGAAGAGCTGCAAAACACCTCACTTGTTCTGCTATCCTGCTCAGAGCAATTTTTCAGGGACTAGATATCCTCTTGCATGGATAGAACAGATAAAATCTGGACAACTCCGCCCCATCAAGGTCCAAGGGAAGTGGAGTGTGCTCTTGGATGCGGCTTCTTATGTCAGCACTTCTCCGTTGGACTTAAGCCTTCATCAAGCAGACTTTGTGCCTCTGTCATTCTATAAGATGTTTGGATTCCCCACTGGTCTAGGCGCACTGCTGGTGAAGAATGAAGCCGCTGCTTGCCTGAGGAAAGTCTATTTTGGAGGGGGAACTGCAGCTGCCTACCTTGCAGGAGAGGATTTCTATTTACCGAAAAAATCAGTGGCTGAGAGGTAAAACACAATCTCCTTAATAAAACTCCTGTTACCTAGGTTCTGAGGTAATGTGTTCCATCAGACCTGAGGCACTGACGGAACCATACAGGTCCTGTGTCTTGATGGCTGGGGATTGTTCTATCTGAAATTCACTTTGAAAATATACTTTTAATAAGTGGTGGTGCAGCTTCACATGGGGTTTATGTTGAGTCACACTAAATGCCAAGGAATTAAAAATGCACTGAAAAATATATTAAGCCTTCCAAATCCACACCAACTAAATCTCAAAAGTGTGTGACTACGTGTTCCATTTAGACATCCAAATTCCAGCTTATGCAAAGTTACTTGTAGCAAAAAGGCAATTTAAGATGTTCAGTATCAATCATGTTTCACTTGAGATGCTTCCGGTCCCACCCCACCCACCCCTGGCACTTAAATTATTAAGCATTTTTAGTGTGTTTTCTTAATTTGCTGGGTCCTTCTGTGATGTTGCATTTAACTAATGAGATATAAAAGAGCACTCCCAGTGATAATTATCTGTTTTAATAAATGATCTGGTTCACTTCTACATAATCTGAGTCCGTATTAGACTTGTTAACTTAAATCAGAAATAAAAATACTACAATTAGAAATATTGTCTTGCAGGATTCTGATGGCCATTCTGAAATTTCCCATACATTAAATAAATGTGCTTACAGTCACCAAATTTCAACTAGGGCTGATCTGAAGTCTAGCCTGGCCAAATTATCAGAAGTTTTAGGGACAGTGGTGGCACTTGTTTGAGTGGGAGGTAGCATGGGGTCATAGAATATGGGACAGGCTCTACCCCTCCCCAATCCCTGTCAACAGCGCTGTGTCATCACATAACATAATTTCCTGGAATATTTGAAACTGTAAATTCACTAAGTACTCTCTCACCTGAAATACTTTTCTCCTGCCTCTGCCCCAAATAATTGGAAAAATGTTCTAGGAAGGCAGATGGGAGGTGGTTTTGCCAAACTGTGGGAAACACTGTATTAAGGTAGCTGTGTAAGCTGAAGTCTGTCTTTAAGCCCAACTAACTGCTAGCTCTTTGTCTCCTTGTTTTTTTTTTTAAAGGGTACTGCATTTTTCCATAAGATGAAAAGGTCAGGGAATATACACAGTAACTTTTTTCAGTGATTAAGGTTTTGCTCTTGTGATATTTCAGGTGTATAGCATACTAGCATAATATTGTACGGGGGAGTCTGATGGCATCAACTACTGTTTGGTGGTTGATGCCTTCTTGGTAGATGGGTCTGTCTGGACTGCAGTGGATGGTATAGTTATGTAAAGGTCAGCGGGGGCACTGACATCTGATACTACCAGTTGCATAACCTGTTCTATAGAACCTTCCTACCTCATACTGTAAGGATAAAACAAGCAGTTTTTCAATATTGCTCTGGATTCCTTGGATGAAAGGAAGGATATAAAGTAAATACACTTCTTGATTGAGGTGTTCATTCCTGGTTGTATTCTGTGCCATCAGTCTAGGAGGCTGATCATTTTGCTTCTTTAAGTAAGTATGTTTTGTTGAGAGTAAGTGTGCTTCTCAGGTTGTTGCAGCATTATTCTTCCTAACGGGAGGCAAAATGACCATGTTTTAGTGCCAATCATCTTATCAGATCTGCCTTTCATTGCTTGATACAAGCATATGAAAATATGGGTATGACATCCTATGTAAGAGTTGTAAGTGCCATAAAACTACCTCCAGAAATGGGAGCTTGAATTATATAGAAATGTGTTTTTTGGGATCCAGAAATAAAGAGGTGAAAGGATGTTAGGCCTGCTTGGGTCGCAGGCATTTGTCCTGGAATAAATTAACTAGGGGCTTGTCCACTTATTTATTCAATTTATTTCTGCTTGTCCCATGCTTTCTAGGCACAGCTCCAAGTGGTGTTGCCTTTGCCCGGCCACTTCCCCTTAGAAAACCTGCTCTTTAGCACTAAATTGGAAGAAGCAGCAATCTGTGGAAAACCTGATTGCCATTTGTTCCAATTCAGTGCTAAACTGCAGGTTTTCCCAGGGGAAAGTCCTGGGCCAAATGGAAGTGTGGACAAGCCCTGGTTGAGAAGGAGGAGGCATCTGCTGTGCCTCTGTGAGTGTCACAGATCTGGAAGTACCTCTTTCCATTCAATCTCCTCTAGGGTTTGTTAATTCTTCTGTGCCTTTGCATTTGAAAGTTATTGCAGAGACACAGCAGTATTGCTCGCCTTCGCAAGATGATTCCTGTTGATCTCTGTGAAATTCAGTATTTGGGGCTTCCCTGTTTTGCATTCAGTACAGTACAAAGGGCAGCTAACTGTTCTCCCTGCCCTCCCTCCCACCCTTAGTACCATCACGACCTTTTTCTGATTGTACAATATATACTGATGTGTCAGTGTGCCCCTCAGTCCTGTGTTTGAATAATAAGGTCAACTGGATAATCTTAGTTAATTATAAACCCTTGTTCTACTATGAAAGCCATTATTGGTGACGTTCAGACAAAAGCTGCAATCCTGTGCTTACATCAGGCTTCCTCAACCTTGGCCCTCCAGATGTTTTTGGCCTACAACTCTCATGATCCCTAGCTAGCAGGACCAGTGATCAGGGATGATGGGAATTGTAGTCTCAAAACATCTGGAGGGCCGAGGTTGAGGAAGCCTGGCTTAGATATTCATGCTCGGTTCCATTGAGTTCAATACTTCTTTGTACAGAGAAGGCAGCGCAGAATTTACAGCCAGGATTGCTTATGAATTCCAAAGCCCATCCAAAATATAACCTAGTTACCAGCTCTTAGGGAGGATGTATGGAAAGGGACAATGAGATTCAGGGCCTTTTCTTTTGGGGGTCCCTGACTTTGGAAACTTTCCCTAGGGAGGGAGACCTTCTAGCTGTTAAAAGAACCTTCTAAACAGGAATGGCTTAACATATCTGAAGAGCTGTCACATGGCAGGTAGAGCAAGTTTGTTTTCACCTGCTGTGGAGGGTAGGACCTGTACCAATGGATTCAAGTTACAAGAAAGGAGATTCCGACTAAAGATCAGAAAGAGCTTTCTGACAGTGAGAGCTGTTCAACAGTGGAATGGATCCCTGGAAAGTGGTGGACTCTTTCCTTGGAGGTTTTTAAGCAGAGATTGAATGGTCACCTGTCATGTATGCTTTAGTTGCAGGGGTTGGACCAGATGACTGTCAAGGTCCCTTCCAATCTTGCAATTCTGTGATTCTATGATTTCTGGCAGGGTAGGAAGAGGGAGCACGGTTATTGCGCTCCATATTTAGTTTGTGTTTTAGAATCTTCTGTGTTAGAATAATTCGCCATTGTGTTTATTGAAATAGTGGTTCCTCCTCTTTAAGACAAATAGGCTGCTTAAAAGGGGAATTGTTTTTTTTAGAATGCCCTCCTGGTGGGAGAGCAAGACAGACTCTTCCCACCCCACCCACCAGATGTGCATATTCTCTGAGACATGCATATAAAGCCATAGCAATTGAATAGGGTGCCAAAGCATAAAATGGAAAACACATAGGCATACAAATCAGGAATGACTTGTAGAATCCATGTACAGTGAGTTTTGGGCCTGTGAGCACTGGGGTTTTTTGCCTTTTCAAATTTTATTCTCACACATGGAGAATTTAACATACACACTTTATTTCCCATCATGTTCTGGGAAAAATACCAGGCTTCATTCAATCATTATTGAAGACACCATCAAACAGAATGCCCCTATGAGTAAGATTATTTGTGGTCCTTGTTAACTATCTAAAGAACTGTGATGTTCTTAAGAGAAGAAATTAAGTTCCTGAGCACAATTTCTTGAAATACACATGACTACGGAGCATGGTACATTGTTCTCTCTGACAGTAAAATGGAGTAGACTGAGAGATTGCCTCACAATGCTGGTGCCTTAGGCATGTGACCTAATGTATTGTCAGCATTGCTACTTGTGCCACATTTGTCACCAGTGTGTGGCAGTTAGAGATATTTTGCAGAGAATGTTAATAGATATATTTTTTTCCTCCCAGAACTGTTTGCCCAACAGTCTTCAGCTTGGCATTGTCCCCTGTGATGTTGTAAGCAAGGGCTTTTAGATTATGGTGTCAGAGTGACCTAGAGTTGTAACATAGGACGTTCTGAGTAAATGTTCAATATATGCTTAGTGTAAGATAAGAAATTACATGTCAGACAAGGACGTGAGGATCCTTTGGTTCATGACATGGTTCATGACACGTGAGTGCTGTGGACCCTAGTTTCCACACCATAAACCTCCAGTACTTTGCCTCTTTGGCGCATATACGCTTTTGTAAATATGTGCACTCCTATGTTTAGGAATTGGTACATTGTTTAGAACCTGAGACTATGTCTGGGATGGTTCTACGTGTTTACTGGATAAATGTGTGGAAACTGGAAGAGCTCTTAAAATATATGTTAATTTTTTTATTGTTGGATAATCTAACCTGGAATGCTTCCTAATTATCCAGCATTTACATTTGGCTGTGGATTCTGGACCCCAAAATGATATAGGACGCTTAGGAAATGAATTGATGTGTGCATTCCATCACCCATTCTCTGCACTGAAATGATTGTGGCAGAGGATACAGAGAAGTTTTCCTTTGAGAACTTTCGAGACTCTAAATCAGAGTGATGGATTGTTACTTTTATTTGCAGATACATTGTTTATTAATTAATTGTTTACCGGGCAACATTTGGATTGTTTTTCTTACCAACAGTGGCAATGTTTCCACCAAAGCAACTAAATTTTTAAATTCATATGGTGTGGGGTATGTTATACTCCTTTTTTCAAATGAATCTTCCCCACATGGAAAAAAAATGATACAAGGAATTTAGTTTTTAATGGTTTTGAATCAAGACCTCCATTCACAGGGCAGGAATTGAAATGTATTTGGGAGCTATTACAGCACATTTAATAAATTACATTCTAAAAAGATGTGGAGGTAAGAAGTAACAAGGAAGGCTGTGTTCTAAAATCTTGTAACAAGGAAAGAGTTTATATGTTTATCTTAGTATGACAGCAGAATATGTTGGTAAAATAAATCACTTTAGCAGCTTGCCTTAAATCCATTTACAATGAAAATTGGGGCGAAAACCACTGGAGAAACTTTTTTATTATGCTGCAGAGTTCTCAGGAACAAGACTAATTCCAACACAGGCATTTTTGATTAGGAAACTGAAGCAATGCAATTTCCCCCTTCTAGTAGGTATGAAAAGCCTGTTTGAAGAATATATTGCTACTCAGGACATTTCTGGACTATTCTTGTTTCCCTCCCTCTGCCCACTTAAAATATTGTTTCCCTTACTTTGGATATGAGGTGTTATTGAAATGGCTGGAGGAGTATCTTGTGATGCTAATAGCTGCCCTCCTGCATTATCTGTGTCTCCTTAGAATGTGAAATCTTTGGCTTTATGAGGTAGAGGGGAAAGAGCTGTTGTTGAAATCCCCTTTCAGCCAGTGGCGTGAGGTGGAATTTTTCATGGGGGAACAGTTAGGGTTGTAGAGTTGAGGACCCCAAGGAATCTCCACTCAAACATCCCTGGCAGATGCCTAAAAACCTTCAGTCTCCCAAGGAAGTCCATTCCCAGCCGGTCAGTTTGCCCATTCCTAGCACCTTGCAAAAAAAAGGGGGGGATGGCTTTGCTTTGTTTTTTTCAAAAAGACAACCCCAGGCGGAAGGTGGATTCCACCCTCTCTCTAAAAAAAAACAAAACATTTTAAACACCCCCGCTTTCTTCATCATCTCCCTTTCTATGATTGTGCTGTTAGTTGTTGAATGTTGCTGCTGTTCTTTCAGGTTCTGGCAGATTGGGGCTAGGTCAGGGGTCAGCAAACTTTTGCAGCAGGGGGCCGGTCCACCGTCCCTCTGACCATGTGGAGGGCCAGACTGTATTTTGAAAAAAATTAATGAACAAATTCCTATGCCCCACAAGTAACCCAGAGATGCATTTTAAATAAAAGCATACATTCTACTCATGTAAAAACACTCTGATTCCCAGACCGTCTGTGGGCCAGACTGAGAAGGCAGTTGGGCCGCATCCGGCCCCCGGGCCTTAGGTTGCCTACCCCTGAGCTAGGTGGTTGTTTTATTAAAACACCATGCTTTCAAAAGACACACACAAACACGGAGGCTGAAGGTGGGGAGGGAGGAAGGGAGATATGAAGGTTCCAGGGTTCTTGTCTCCCACTCCCACCCCATAGGCTTTCCGACTGCTCTTCCTTTACAATGAAGGAGGAGCGGCTGCAGTTCTGCTTCAAGCAGCCCCTTCCTGCTCTTGCATGTGTATTGCTGTGCAGGGTCATGCAGTTTTGCAGCCTTTGCGGAGGTAATCGGAGAGACAAACACAGAGATGCACATGCACACATGGGCGTAGGCAGGATTTTTGTCAGGGAGACAGGCCTTTTGTTGGGGAACCTCAGCTATGTATTTTTATAGATTTTTATTGATTTTGGGGCTTCCTGTTCCCCTGGCTATGCCCACACATGCGCACACACACACACACACACACACACACACACACGGAGCCTGGAGACACTGGCTAAGCGGGTACACAGAAAGGTGCTGCTGGGAACATTAAGGGGGCTAGGCTAGTCCCACTAGTTGATGGACTGCACACCGTTGCTTTCAGCCCTTAAAGTTCACTGTATTTCTATGGACAAATGTACCAATGTCACAAGATGTTATACATTTATTTATTGCATTTACATACAATCTTCTGCCAAACTACCCAATTTTTATATACTAAAACAAACAAATGCAGATTTTCTCAGGCAGATTGATGGAATTTACTGGCATAGACTTTTTTTCTTCCGACTTCCCTCAGGGCAGCCCTTGAGCTGATATAAGAGGAGTAACCCTCGTGATTTTCCCAAGGCTAATTGATGGCCTCATAGAACTGTGCTGAAGTTCAATATATGAACTTCAGTATATGAAGTTGAATATAAATTCAATTGCTAGTTAAGAAGTTGGATTCAGTAATCGAGTGATGCTTAAGCTTGATTCAGTGTCAGAACAGTAAAATTGATCAGACACTCCCAGGGATTACCCAAACCCAAAACAGGCATGCTAAAGCAGACTCTGTGTTAATGTGGAAAGAGGGAAGGAGAAAATGAAGCTCATTTTAATTTGCTGTACTCTGGAAAGTGCTGCCTCTCTTCACATCTAGTTGGAACAATTCAGTAACTTTTTTCCATTTCATCCTTTTGCTCTCTCTGCATGCCTAAATTAGTTAATTATCATATTTCACTAAACAATGACATCGATTCAAGCACTTTCTACTGGGTTTTGGAAACTTCTCCATGTGTTTTTAGCCTGAAGCTGTTTTTCTGTGAAATAATCTGCATATAGTTAGCTTTCAAGATGTTCAGCAGGACATCTTAAGAAGACTTAGTTGCTGAGTAACTGTCACACAGAAGTGGGTCTTAGTATTATGTTCCAAATTACATTTCAGGCAGTATGACAAATAGCATCATAATAACTTTGACTCAGTTGTCATTAATTATAACTGAAATGTAATCACAGCTGGGATTTTGCCTAGTAATTGCAAGCTATAAAGGCAAACATTAATATGTACAGGGGAAAACATACTTTCATAAACTTAGGTAGTAAATCAAGGCAATATATCTACATGACCTGAAAAATCCTAACAGGCTGAGGTTAAGATAGGAAAATATTTGGAACAGTTTCAAATGTTTCCTTTACAGATTTTACTGCATTGAATGCCAGATTGTCTGTGTGTGTTTTGTGTCATCCAGCTGCCAGTGCTCAGCTGTGGAAGTAGTCAGGAAAGGACAGGCAAGAGGTATAGATAAAATATTTAATCCCATATAGCAGAGCTCTACTGGCTGCTAGTTTGTTTCCAAGTTAGATTTAAGGTTCTGATATTGACCTTTGAAGCCCTGTGTGACCTGGGGCGCATTAGAGTGAGTGCCTGTTTTTCATCACTGAGGTAGAGAAATGTTTCCAGCCCAAGGGCTCATTGCCTCATGGGCCGCTTGCCAGTGTTGGGCAGGACCCAGTGGCGCCAACCGGAGGGTGTGGAAAGGGCTTCAGCCCCCTCATTATTTGTGGGTAGGGGGCTGAGCCCCCTCAATATTGAGGGGGCCACTATCTTGTGTAGTCTGCTGCTGCCAGTCGGGTGGGATGCACGGAGGGTGAAGATCACCCTCCATGCACCCCCCCTGCTGTTGCCAGGTGAGAGCTTGTGTGGGGGGTGAAGAGCTGTGTAGCCCACCCACTGCCACCACCAGGTGAGCACTCATGCACTGGGTGGGGGCGGGACGCGCAGAGGGGCGCATGAGGTCATGCATATGACAACATGTGATACCGGGCCCCCTCAACGTGGGGGGCAAGTCGGTGCCCCTGGCAGGGCCAAAGGCAAAAGTGAGTCGAGCAATATACACAACTCTTGCCTGTGTGCAGTAGGCGACAATTCTGCTGTGTATTCAAGGAAACAAGGGGGCTGGTCCCATTTCCATGACATTTCCAGCGAGGCCAAAGCACTTGAGGAGGGTCTTGAGCCAGTGAGGGGTGTGGCCAGGGCAGAGGCATTGCTTGGGAAGAATCCCAGGGGCCAGGTGCAGAGGACTGGAGGGCCACATTTGGATTCTGAGCCAGAGGTTCAGTACCAGTATGTTATTCCTATATGTCAACATTGCGATTTTCTGATTGACCCCTGCTCTTTTCTTTCCCATCTCTAGTGCTGTGGTGGCCATCCAATCAGGGCAAGTACAGGTACTTTGTGGCAGTGAAACCTTGTTCATTAAACGCTCCACTTCACAGAGCCCATGAACCTAGCTCATACCTTGGGAGAGTAAATATTTATGCCCTGGAGCTTTCCTTTTGTTGTGTTAATTGTAGAAATAATGGGGTTTCAATATGGTTAGTTACAAAGGGAACTTACTATAAACCTTATGGTAGTAAGCCATGTTGTGTATCTGTTGAGTGGAAAGGCGGGATTAAAAAATATATATTATATAATTCTCCAGCAAGGAACAGGACTTATTGAAGCCTTGGTAGCTAATCTACTTTTAGCCCAGTATGGAGGATTCTGGTAACTCTGTTCCCAAAGGAAAAGTGATATTAAAATTCCCCAACCCAGGGTTAAATCTCTGTGTTGCTGAAATTCAAACTTGCAAATGGGTTCACAAGAGGTATTAGTCAGTGCAATGCTAGAGTGACATAAATACATCTCTGGCAGTTATAACAGCAGAACAGGTGAAAATGGTGCCTGTCATGAGCAGGATGTGGGTATGACATAATTGTGTCACATCCGAAGACCCTCTGAGTTCATTTTTTATCTCTTGCTAGTGTGTTTGGTGTTACTTCTCTTATTCCCCTGCCTGCCTCCCTTCCCCCCATGTCACTTAAAATAGAATATGAAATTTTAAAATAGCAGGATTGCTTCATAAAATTCTGCTTTGCACTTGTTATACAGGACATATTTCTAGGCTTCCTCTGACTGAAGTTCTGCCAGTAATTCACAGTTCTGTGTATGTAAGCATTTGATACACTCATCAGGGAATCCCTTGGTTTTGGCAAGTGGTCTCAGATTTGGCAAAGAAGAGTGTCATCTCTTGGGTGAGACAGGGGATGCTTTTAGAGCCTATGTGGAGATTTACAGCAGAGGATTCCCTTGAGGGTTGTTTGGTGCAGGGATGACATATCCCCCCCCCCTCACAGATGCTATGCACAGTATTTCCACATACCCCACATTCTCTCTCTCCCTCTCTGCCTTGGAGATGCCTGGTTCATTTTCTCCTCCAATCCATCAGTGTTTGAGACTCTCCTCCTTCTCTCTATTTTTCCTACCCCGTCTACCCCAAAAGGATTGGTTTTGTTGTTGTTTAGGCTGCTCCAGCCTCCCCACCTAACAGCTGGCATGCGGGATAGCACAGCAGCAGCAGCTTCTTTCCTGCGCATCCTCCATCTTCCTGTTGGCCCCAGAGCTTCAATTCTAGTGCTGGTTGTTTTTGGATACAGTATTTTTGTTATGGATTGGTGTAAGAGTGGCAGAGAGGGCGTTTAAAGGATGTTTAGAGAATGCTCCCCACTTTATGTGATTTAACATGTGGGGAGGGCCCAGAACATAACCCCTGTGTAAGTGGGGAGTCACCTGTATTGTGGGTGGGTGAAATAAATGTCTCCACAAAATACATGCAAATGAAAAACACATCAAACATGATTTAGCCGAGTCTCTTTTGCTGTTAACATCTTTGCAACTATTTGCCAGTGTCTCACACTTGGAAAAGACAGACACTAACACATCTCACTTTTCTTTTAAAAAGAGAGAGAGAGAGATAGAGGAGCAAATTATACCACCCACAGTCCTAAGTAAGACTGAACTACTTTTCTTTAGCCTCCTAGCCAGCAGATTTGGAGCACAGGTTTATGTTTTCTCCCTTGTGTAAGATGTCTGTACTGCAAGATGATAAATTGCAAATGAGTTTTTTGTGTGCATGTGCTGAATTATAAGTTGATGCAATGTATACCAACTTGTAGTTTGTATCAAGAACGCCCCCCCCCCCCCCCGGTTCTCTGGCATCAGTGATCATTTTCTTTTTCTCCCCCAATGCCCTGCAAATCTTGTTTCTTAGTGGGCTCATGCTAAGTCAAGCACTTTGGGGATTGGCCTGCCCAATAATTACTGTTGGAGACTTAATTGAAGTATTTTGACAGTCTGTTCTAATTATCTTCCTTCAAACCAATGCAAGTAAAGTTTATTATGGGTTCTTTAAACCTGGGATTGGTCTCTCTAGAGAGATTAATATGTTAAATATCTGAGTTTTAATTAATACAGTTTCTTAGTCCCAAGAAGACATTGTTCAAATACTACAGGGGGGGATTAAGGTAACCATTTCAAAATAAGCCCCTACGGAGAAAGGACATTTGTACCCTGGTTGAGCTCTCCCTTGTGGTGACGTGTTACAGGAGAGATTCACCAGATAGTCCCTTGAGGAAGAAGAATCGTCCAGTACAGGAAAGCCAGGTGTGTGCTGCTTGAACTTTTGAACCCCGCCTGGGAAACGCTGGAAGTCAGGGGGTCAAATTCCCATCTTGGGGTTGCAGATACACGGAGTCACTTTGGTTTTTTTTAAAAGAATTTTTATTAAAGTTTCAACAAATTTTATCATAACAAAACAAAATAACACAATAACAAACAAAAAACAGTATAAATCATAAAAAACAAAAAGAAATATATAAATTCAAATCTTAATTTCTTGTAGCTTACTTTCTCGACTTCCTCACACCTCCCCTTTCTGTATTCCAATTCTAATTTATTTTCAGCAAATCCTTCCTCTATTTTGACTAATTTTAATATTGCTTATTTTCTTTTAAATTAACCATTACCGCTATTAACCACTTATCTTCTAATCCCCCATCATTTTAACATTGATTAATTTTGCTATATTTCTTTACTTATTACTCATAAAAGATCTTTGCATATTCCTTTCAACTATGTCACATGGAGTCACTTTGAATTTCCTTCCCATAGTCAAGAGTCAAGACTAATTTAACATTTATTAGATGAGAAAAAATGGCAGTTCTACCAAATTCACTTTGGCTATGGTGATGTCTTGTTTGGTTGCTATACATATTTGGATATGCTCCATGAAATACCTGAAAAGTCAAGCAAATCCCTTTCTTGTAATTTAATACTGAATATATATATTCCCATATTTTCCCTGAGCGAGACTCAAGGCAGTTTACATATAAAAACAAGAATGGCTAAAAACAGAGAAAAGTATCATTAAAAAACAATTAAACATTAATCAAATTAAAACTATTAAACTATAAAGCCTGTTTAAACTTTAAAACAGACAAATAATTCCCATAAAACAGCATGGCACCAGCCCTTTCATTAAAAGCAGACAATTCCCCAAAGAAGGACCTGTCAGCGGAAGGATAAAAAGGAGGGAGCCAGTCTGGTTCTCGTGGGAGGGAGTTCCAGATTCTAGGAGCAGCCACTGAGAAGGCCCTGTCCCATGTCCCTGTGAGGGTGGCAGGACTGGGAGAAGGACCTCCCCTGAAGATCTCAAAACCCAGGTAGGTTAACTTGAAGGAACATGGTCTTTCAGATAGCTTGGGCCTAAGCCATGTGGGGCTTTATAAGTAATAACCAACACTTTCAGGTTTCCCCAGAAACAGTCAGGTAGCCAGTGATCTGTTGTAGCAAGGGAGTCATCATCTGCTCCCTATAACCAGTCCCAGTGAGCAGCCTGGCTGCAGCTCTTGAGCCAGTTGAGGTTTCAGAGCACTTTTCAAAGGTAGCCCCGTGTAGAGCGTGCTACAGAAAGCTCTATGCCCCCCCCCCCAGTTGAAATGGTGCCACTGCAGCTCTTATGAGAAAGAGCCATTCTCTGCATTGTTATATCTAGGTCAATATCTTCCTAAGGTTTATGAATTTTTGCTAAATAACTTTTGATTTTTATAGTGTGTAAATGAATAAGCAACAAAAGCTGATTGCAATGTGATTTATTTATTTTTTCAATCCATGTAGGTTTGAGGATGGGACTGTTTCTTTCCTTGATATTATTGCACTAAAGCATGGATTTGATGCCTTGGAAAGACTTACAGGTTAGTCTGCTGTCCTGACATTAAGTTCTGTGTCCATAAAACCAAGGTTTGTTGGTTTTCTAGGTAAAACACGTGAGTTACAACCCGGGTTACCCATGACCAAAGGCCTTGTGAAGCTTTAATGGGGGAAATAGATAATTGCTTTGAAGCCTGAAACACTTGAATCAGTTATCGTACGACCAGCTAGATGAGCAATGGTAAAAATCTTAGCAGTGTTCTTATCACCCAGTCTTCTTTAAAAATTTAAATTTTCACCAGACCCAGTACCTCCAGCTGAGTGATGTTCAGTCTTGGAGCATGAACGCAGAAATATGCAGCTCAGTCCTATTCATATTTACTAGCGCTGTGCAACTGCTTCAGACAAATCTTGAATTCCAAACCAAATTAGCTGTTTTCAGACCAAATTGTGTTCAACCAGCTCCAGATTGGTCCAGAGCTCCCCTTCCTTATTTTCTACCTAGAAGTAGTCTTGCACTACCCGACATTCTTTCTAACTACATTGCAGGGTCAGATAGTTAAAGTTATTGAAGAACTATATAGTCAGTCTCATGAACAATTACACCTTATAGAACAGGTTAGGCTGGGTTAAGCTATTCATCTGGGAGCAAGCATTATTCAGCTCAACAGGACTTTTGAGTAGGCAGGTGTAGAATTACACTGTAATTATTCAAAGTTTCATCACTAGGATTTGTGAACAAACTCTAGTGTTCTGCATAATGCACGGGAAGAATGTATTAAATGTATTCATAATACGTGGTATGGTGATCATAAGTTCCACCACAATGCCAGTCTTTTTCATTACTTCAGAGCACTTCATAAACGGTAAACCAGAACAGCTAAAGTAATCTTATTACAAGATTCTTACAGAATTTAGTATATTATGTTGAAGTACTGCTGCTCTCAAGAGGCCAAAACAGAGCTGACCCACCCATGAGGTGGGGTGAAGCAGCTGCCTTGGGTGGCAGAAACCTCCAAGATGGCAACTAGCCTGCCCCACTTCCTCTGTCACCGGTCAAGATCTTGCCAGAACCTGCCATCAACACCATTTTGCAACACTGCCACTCAAAGTGGGCCAAAATATTTTTCCTTAAGCTATACATGGGCATGGCAGTCAAAGTGCTTTAACGTTTGTGCTATAAATTATGTAACTGCCACAAATTCGGTTGAACTGTAATGACTGGATGAGATCTGTGGCTGAACATAAAAAAGCCCTGTCTCCATCTACTCCTGCAAAGGGAATTGTGTTTGTCCTGGGAAAAGTAGGGAAAAAAGATTTGAGGTGGTGGTGCTTGTAGCCCAGGATAAAGAGTAAAGATAAGGGCAACTGCCAAAAGAAAAACGGACATTATTTATGTATGCGATGACAGAGGCAAGAATTCTGATAGCACAGAACTGGAAGACTGGAGAAATACCATCAAAGGAACAATGGCAGTGTTGGCAAAGTTAACAGATACACTGAGTAAAAAAGACAATAGTGACTTTGAAAAAGAATGGGAACCTTTTACATCATATTTGCAGAAACAACAACAACAACAAAAATTAGAGTCATTGGCAGGATTTAAATAAACATTTGCAATTTTATTTATAAAAAACAAGAAGCCCAATAGTATGACAATATAGAAGTATATATAAACAGCAGAATGTAATATGAGATGGAATAAACCAGGGATGGAAGTTGAGGGAAGTCAGCAGGGAAGGGGGGAATTGAAATTTGAATGTAATGTAATGATTACAGATATTGTTAAAATAAAATAAGAAAACCAATAAAAATGATAAAAAGATAAGGGCTAGAGACCCTGGTCTTAGACTAAGGAACCACAGCCCCCCGTCAGCTTCTTTCTTTTAAAAATTATTGTCTGGCTTTTTGCTTAATGAAAATGCACACACAACCATTTAAAGCACAGAGTTGTCTTATCGGCAGCAAGTGTTTAAAGGAGTTGTGTTTTGCTCAAGAAGCTCTTAAGCTAAATGGACTTAATTAACTAAATGTAATCATTGACCATTTATTTATTTGATTGATGAACATATGACTGAACAAAGTTGAGTTTGGGCAATTTAATTAAGGTTTTGAGCCTAGCTGATGGATGAATTTTGGTTCTTTAAATTGGGTAAATAAAACAACATATCACATTTGAATTTTAAACAATAGTGTTAATGAATCAGATCTTTCAGCAACTGATTTTTCAGTATGATGAACAGAGTTTATGAGAAGCCTGGGATGAGTTTGTATATTGATCAGGTCACATTTAAAGATTTATTTTTAGTTAACAAAATTGAGTTTGCCTACAAACATGGCTATGGGTCTGAATAGGCCTTGGTCACCTTCACTGGGAGAAGGACATGGGGAGTGCAGCCCTGTTGGTGGCTTTGGATACCATAGACCAGGATGGTCCAACCTCCCAAACCACGTGGGCCACAAGAGTATTTCAGTACAGAACCTGTGGGCCGCACCCTGTTGTATGGCAGGGTGGGGGGAGCCAGGACAAAATTTGATGCCCCCTGCAACCTTTGTGCTGCCTTCCCAAAGCTGTGTAAGCAAGGAGGTGGGCTTTGGGAAGGCAGCCCAAGTCCTGAGGGGGGTATCAGATGTTTCCACGGGCTGCCAATAAAGGCCCTCAGACCATGCATTCGACCACACTGCCGTAGACCATGGTATTCTCCTGAGCTGACTTGTGAGAATGGGTCTGAGAGAGACTATTTCACAGTGATGTCTGTTTTGGGGGGTGAAGCCAAACCGTTGGAAAGTTACAGCACTTGCTGTGGCTGCAGAGACTGATATGGGAGAGTCATGTTTTGTTGCATCTGGGGAAGATGAAGGCACCCAGTAAATAAATAATATTCTTTTGTGCCTTGCAGTGGATCAGAATATATTCCCTTCAAATTCTGCAACATTTGTAGAACTCTATGATCTCAACAATATAGTCAATCTGTTTGCAAATGAAATACGGTACATTCTCAAATATGAATGGATTTACTTACAACTGCTGTGGGGTTTGTTTGATGAAGAATTGTAACTGCTGAGAATTGTGATGCATGAAGTTAAAACACAGCAGCTCAGCAATGCTATGTAGGTAAAATTCATTTTCCTGTGCATGCCTATTTAAATACTACTTTTTTAAAAAAAGATATGTGTAGTATCCTAGCAGAGATTATTTTGTTTGTAGTATGTGCAGTTCCTCAGCTGACTTGATCCAATCCTTTCTTCAGTGCAGAAACATTAAGATAATTTCAGAAGGACCATATTAAAGCTAATGAAAGTTTGCATATTTTGTGAAATGCTACTTATTCAGCAGCTCCAGATTAAATGGCACTAATCATAAATATCAGATGTAGAAAATCCTTCTGAAGTCACCATGGGGTTAAGTCAGCTGCTTTACTCAGCCACAAACTCATGAAATATGTCATAAAGCCTGTTTGACAACTTCTCCTAATTACTAGAGGTATAAAGGACAGTGTCATGTTGTGGTTTGGGGACGGAACTGGGAAGTGAATTTAAAGTTCACTTTGAACAGCTTTGCTGTGTGTGACAAGGCCTGAGAAACACAGTCTGGGAATCTTTTATTTCCAAAAGGGAACACTAGGATAACAGAATGAACAACCAGACCTCAACCTGCAAAGTTGTTGCAAGGGAATATAAGAACAAATCACCAGACAATGAGAGTTCAGAGGTTTATTTCCAAAATATTGAAAGGAATATTATTGCCTCCTCTCCCCTGCCCTCCCTGGATCCATTTATTTTGCCATTTTGACTTTAAATGGAGCTCACAATATTTTGTGACTGTTACAAGAGCCAGAGTGATGTAAGACCTGGGAGACCAGGGTTAAAATCCATTCTCAACCATTAAGCTGACTGAGTGACCTTGGGCCAGTCACTGCCTCTCAGCATAATCTACTTCGCAGGGTTGTTGTGCGGATAAAAATGGGGAGGAGGAAAAAACAATGTTTGCCACCTTGAACCTCTTGGAGGAAAGGTGGGATATAAATGTTATAGATAAATATAAAAATAAATTTTCTGTGAGAACAACAATTTTTAAAAGTGTGAACATTTACTAAGCACCGTTTGAAAATTAAAATAGTAAATCACTTGCCCCCTGAAGATCTCAATCTAATAGAAACAGTAGAAAAGAAAACAGGAGTGAACATAAGCTCTGGAGTAGGATTCTTTCTGGCAGTGAGAAGAAAAGCACCTATTCTGACTCTGGTCAACTGATGCGGCAGGGCTGGTTTCCCCCTGGAATCAAACCTAAGTAATCAGTAAAGATTTCTCAGATACGCAAGGACTTGCTGCTTAACTTCCCCCACCCGCAAGGTGTGCAAATCACCACAAACAGTATTTCAAGTGGCCAGAGTTGAATGCAAGCAATTTATCAGGAAGTGCCATCTGAGAGGGAGACAGAACATTCTGCACCCATGTCCCTGGATCCAAAACAAGACGGTTAATTTGTGTCTCAAACTCTGTGTTTTTAAATTTCACTCACAATACATGATAGGTTGTAATGATGGGCTAGATGTAGTCAATATTACCCATAACTCTTGGGAAGATGCCTCACGTATCTCCAAAAAAATCAGTTGACCCTTACATAAAATTATCATTCTAGCTTCCCCCTTCATCTGCAGCAATTAAACAAGAAGAACGAACACAACATTCTGTGCTTCTTTCATGTTGTCTATAGATAATTGTAGCTTGCTGGATGTCAGCCATCTTAAGTATTGCCCCAGTGGGATTTATGAGAGTTCTCTATTGATCAATAACCAGAGAAAATCTTGGGATTGAAAAATGATCTTTTGAAAAAGCACAGAATGTACTCTGTGGCAGCTACTGTGCATACAAGGCTGACATTTGACTCTTATTGCTGCCAGCCGGAATACCTCTTTGCTTTTTTTAAAAAAAGAAGCAGCAAATTTCTAAGATACCACAGGGGGAATTGGGCTACAACTTGTGCGGGGAGAAGGGGAACAAAAAGCCAGTAAAGACTATCCAATTATTCATCTGCTACTTGATTCAATAAGAGCAGGAACATCTAAATGGAGTTGGGAACTGAAAGCTTCTTTTATAGGTTGACTCAAGAACATGCATGTCAAGCTGGCTCCAGCTTTTGAGATTCCTGGGGTCAGACAGTGCTGATAGCACCCCAAACACGTGCTCCCCTAGGAGCAGCACTCCTGCAGCTGCTTGCCTGCCCCCATATCTGATGAGCCCATTTTCTCCAAGCGCTGTGGGGAGGGTGGTAGGCAGTTGCTAGCAGCCTTACCCTGTAGTGGGCAAAATGCCCCACCCCCCAAGTTGCTGGCTGCCCTGCAGATCCAGGTTCCCTCCCCATCCCTGCTCCTGCCATTGCATCTGCACTGGCAATGGCAAAGGCACCAGACCCAGCACTGCAACTGACCCTCACCTACAGCTGTGCCCGTGCTGCTGCCATGGGGGGGGGGGCAAGGACACAGCAGGTGCAGTGGTGAGGGGGCAGTGGCAGGGGTGAGGGCAATGGTGCTGTCTTTGGGGGGGAGGTGAAGCCCCAGTGGGGTAGGCCGCACAGTGGTGGGGGCAGGGACGGCGGTCAGATCCACTGCCAGAGGCAAATGGCGCCCCCTCGCCTCATGCATGGGCTGCCCCTGGCCATGGCAACAACTGCTACCACTCTTTGGCAAGCCCACTCATGCGTGAGCAGCTACCAAAGAGATTGGTAGCTGCTGCAGTGCTGCTGGTGGGAGGCCCAAGGGATGGTACCACTGGGGTGGGGCCAGGCAAAGTGTCAGCCTTGAGGGGCCTTGCATGTCTGTGGACCACAGCAAATGCCCCAGTGGGCAGACTGCTGATCCCGAGCCTGTGTACTGTTTAACTTCTGAACCACCCGTAGCTCTTCAGATGAACGGTGGTATATAGATGACGATGATGACACTGTGGAACTGGACAACTGAGCTACATGTGCTTAACAGCTGAACCTGAACACCCAAAGTATTTTTCTGCCGCGAGGAGTTCACATTTATGTGTGAGTTGTGAATATTACTATTGTTGTTGTTATTTATATAGCACATCAGTGTACATAGCTCTGTACACCAAAGGGCATGCAATCAATTGCATCTGAAAATGCTTGGTTTAGTTGACAAATTTAGTTATAATTTACTTGGGAGCCAGACTTCCCATTAATTAAATACACAAATTAAATTGGGAAACTACCTAAGCTATCTGTTGCTGGCATATGTCCTTTTCTTCATAAGCATTAGACAAGAGATTAAATTGTAGTAGGATTTGCTGGAGTCTCAGGGTGTGATTTACTGAAATTACGGATAGAGGAGAAATTTGTTTGGTCCACAACCTAATTAGCCAACCTAATTTGCTCATCCTGGATTTATATGTGGATCAGAACACAGCTGTCAATTGGAGTATAGTACACATGTATATGACTTTTGTGATGCACTTTAATGCACATTAATTTAATGTACGGTATTTTTAATCTTTGTTGGAAGCCGCCCAGAGTGGCTGGGGAAACCCAGCCAGTTGGGCAGGGTACAAATAATAAATTATTATTATTATTATTATTATTATTATTATTACTACTTTAGGTTCACAAAGTGTGCACCAAAATGCATGTTTTATGGGAAAATACATTCAAAGATTCATACTTTAGGGAAAGAATATATATAAAATGAGAAAAATTGTAGCATTTAAATGCATTTTGAGGCAAACAGTGAGATGAAACAGAACTATGATTGAGAGTATTTGAAAGTGATTTGGAATGGAAACAGACCCACCTGTCGCCACGTGAGCGCATGAGCATTCAAACCCCTTGTTTAAAAAGTCAGTATTTCTTGTATTAGCAATCAAGGTTTCATACAACCATCTCTTCTTCTTAACTAGAGCAAATTTTATCTTCAGATTAACAGTTTTTAATTTTTAATCTATTTTTCAGAATAACAGTTCTGTACCTGGCCCTGCCTCCGCCCCTGTTCTTCCCTCTTCTGGGTTTGAAAGGCCCTGCACATCAGTGATTGCATGTCAGTTGGACACGCCTAAAATGGCCACCATCTGTACAGCCATTTCAGTTTCATCTGAAGTCTCATTCACAGTCCTATTTTTTAAAACAAACAAACATACATACACATAGAGGCAGCCTGGGTTGCCCTGTGTCAGAGTTGAGCGTTCACTTATTCTTTGTTACCTGCATGTGAAATAACTGATGGGATAAGTAATGGGTGCAGGATACACCCTTACAGGAAAATGAATCCTGTATCCTGCTGGGGGCTAGAAGAGACCTCAGTAATCATTATAGTTAAGTTTAATTTTGTACATTGCATGTGTTGTTTAAAGACCAAAGGTCTCTCTTCTTCAGCACATAAATTTCAAGGGATTATGATAATGCTACTTTGCAGAAAATAGCTGAAATTACAGGCTGAACTGAACTCCAAGGGGCTCTCTCTCTCGGATAATATATAACACTGGATGTGCATAAATGAAATAAAATGACTGGGAGAGGACTGAATAAAACAATTGACATAAAGGGTCTCTGAGTAATGTTGGAGCACAGCACCTGGATAAATAAAAAAATAAAAATTTGAATTCACGAGAGGGAGCATTTAAGTAAAGCAGCTGTTAATTGGAACGTGCTCTTGCCATGTGTGTGATCTGCTCTGGCAATTAGGCACCTGGGAACTTGAGAGCCCCTTGGCATCAGTGGGGCCAGTCTCAGGGGAAGCTGTCTCATTGGGCCTCAGTCTCAGGACCTGGGGCTGGGTTCAGATCTTGCTGGTTCCTCCTCTGTGTCAGAGTGCTGGCTGCTCTTCAAGATCAGGGTTGTGACAGCTGATGCAGACAAGCAAGTTCATTCTTTTTCACTGACACTTCAGGTGTTCTGCACTCCTCAAGGAATGTCCCTTGTATGGAAACCTATCTATTTTCATCTGTGGACTCAGCTACATTAGTCAGAAGACAGTGTTATAAATGTGTTATAACACTGTAACTCTAGATGGCGATGTAGAACTGAATACACAACTCAATGATATTTTCAATTGTGAGATTTACAACTTTCTTTGCAGAGCGTTTTCAGAGCGATTTCTATAGCTGTGTAGATCTAGCTCGTGTCTTCAGCAAAACAGGGGAAGAAGCGAGAGTGATAATCAAGGACTGTGCTGTCATTCATCTTTGGCTATTCTAGTCCAACAAATACAATATTTTTTTATTTTAAGGGCTCACATTAATTCCAGTTCAGATGTGCTTTCCAGCAGTGATATTTTTTAATGCACTGAGAAGCAGTGAGCAGAACTCTATTTTTTTTTATTAGAGTTTAAATTTGATATTCTGTTTTTGGGAGGCAGGCAAGGGAAAAGTAAGTGGGCTCTTGGGAAGCGGGAAAGAACACATTACAGTTTCATTTCTAAGTGGAGGTTTATAATGTGATTATCAAAATGTGAATAACAATCAAAATAGTGTAGCAGTTTATTCCCAATAGGTAGATTTTTTTTATTTGAAATAAAATAAAATAGTAACATGCTTTTCCAGCAGGAATCTCCATTCATGCCAAGTTCTTTTCTACATTTGAGCAAAATATTTATATGATTCAGACATCAAACACTGGAATGATAAATAGCAGGAATAAAATCCTGTTTCAGGAAATGACTGCAATGGAAGGACAATTAAAATAAAACTGGCAAAAAGTTGAAAATATTATTTAAGCTTGAAGAAAACATGGGGGGGGGGGCATTGCACTGGAAACAAAATGTTAAGTCAAAAAGCAACCGGTATGGGCAACAAATGTATTAAAAGATTTATACAGTGAAGTATCAGCATAATATTCACATTCATGCATCTAAATTTCTTTTTTTAAAAAAAAGAAAAGTCCAAGCCAGTGTCTTACGCAGCGAATTACTCTGTATTATCTTCCCTGCCTACCAATTCATGTGTGGTGTAGTGGTTAAGAGCGGTAGTCTCGTAATCTGGGGAACCGGGTTCGCGTCTCCGCTCCTCCACATGCAGCTGCTGGGTGACCTTGGGCCAGTCCCACTTCTTTCAAGTCTCTCAGCCCCACTCACCTCACAGAGTGTTTGTTGTGGGGGAGGAAGGGAAAGGAGAATGTTAGCCGCTTTGAGGGAGTAAAGGGAGTGAAAGGCGGGATATCAAATCCAAACTCTTCTTCTTCTTCTTCAGTGTTAGTGTTGCCTCTAAAGCCCCAAATAGCTTAGAACCAGGATACCCAAAGGATCACTTTAAAATTGTGTGTCCACAACAGAGCCCTTCTGCATGTCTTCTGATCGTCTGCAGCGCGGGAGGCATGGATGTATTAGAAAGCACCTGGGGTGTAGAGATTTGTTTGCTTTCCATCTTTGCTGGCAACTGAAGACCTTGTTGTTTCGGAAAACCTCTGATTTGCCTAATGTTGCAAGTTGATTGTTTATTTTATTGTTTTGCTTTTATTGTGATGCATTGGCTGTTCTGTGAGAGTAGGAAGATGAAATAATGATTAATTCATAAATAAAATACATTATCGAGTTCAGCTGACTAGAAATGGAGATTAGGGGTCAAACCACATTTCAGGCTGTAAAAAATAGAGGAATGTTTTTAAATTCTATATTTAAAAAAAAAGCAAAGCTGCTACCCTTTCCGAAACACAGGTGAAGGTCATGCCCTGATCTTCCCAGCGGGGAATCACTTCACTAAACTGGTATAAAATCAGTGTGTTTCTACTGCGGATGTGCTGCTTTGGAGCATAATATATGAAGGTGGTATAGCAGTTCCTTTCCCTCACACAAATAGATATCAAATATTTTTCAGAGAGGAGGCTGGTTGAAAAAACCTTGTGAATTAATATGAAAGCAATCAACGCTGCATGTGGCTGCATGTGCAACTTTGGTCTGTGAGGGGTTGTGGGCATATAAATGCTAAATGTTCCAGCGGTCTTGAAAAACTATACATGCTTATTTTACAACATTGAAATAAGTACTGAAGTTGTGAAAAAGGAAGGCAGGAATTTTATTTCATGCTATTGGTAGTTTCTTTAAATGGAAGCAATTCTCAGGAGCTTAAGTGGTTCAGTTCATTTTGTATGCAAAGCTTCTTTCAGGGTATTAGAAGCATCTTCATTTCAAAGATTAGAAATGTTAAAGAGGAATGACAGATGGAATGAAAAGCAGGCAGGGGTGTGTGTCCTGCTGCAGGAACAGTGAAAGTGGTGCAAGAGCTATTTCTAGGTGCTCACAGGTTTTCTACCTAAACCTAACTTTTGAATTCTCAAGTGCTGCAGTGCACACTTTTGCCACAAGGTCCATCTGTTGAATGTAGTCAATGGTCTGCTGTGCCTCATGGGAAGATCAGTAATGGTGGACAAATTACCCTGAAAGACAGCTCAGGGAACACTACATTATTCTGTAGTGCACAGGCATATTCTGGGGCAAGAGCTCCATTCAGAATGGTAAACATTTGAGGTCCAGACCTCACCTGTGCCCTGTGGAAACTGGTGTGCTCTGAAACAGAATCTTTTGCATTTTGCTAAAGTTCCTCTACACATAGAGCTGATGCATGCCCCTAGCTTTTGCACACCTCACAACTGTAGTGTAAAATAAATACATTTTAAAAGTACATGCATGGTTCTTCTCATATTTTCTCCTGTAATATCAGTAATACTGCCAGGCCCACTCAGTCAGCATAGTATTTTTTAGTATCATGTGTGAAACCACTAAGGCTTACAAACCTTACTGTCCACATGACACACAAAGTTCAGTCACATGAAATTTCCCCATTTACTTACTTACTTACAGAAAGCAGCTACAGAGACTGCAGTCTTAAGCAGAGGATAGCCTCCTCATCACCATTAGATCTCAGGGTTGTGCAATATAAGTCACATTATCAAAATCTATCGGGCACTAAAACAATCAAACCATAAATTAGTTTACAAAAAGAGCTGGTAAAATTGCAGTACAGGGTGTGGTCTGAAGGCACACAAAGTCACCATCTTGCTAGACACTGCTTCCACTCTACGATGTTGTTATAGTTCCATCTATAGGAGATCACACACAAGGGTTGGGCTATGGCTGGGAAGTTTCATTTCTCCATTAGCAATTTCTCCTCTGCATTCTGTTTCTATCTGCTTTGTGCAGGAAGATTGTCCTGCTGTTCTGTGTGTTTCATGGCTAAATGCCTTTTTTGTTTGGGGGGGGGGAGGTTGCATATGAAGAGTAGTGAGAAGTGAGCACAGCAATACAATTATTTTCTGCCTCCTGTGCACTTCTTGTTGTTTAGTCGTTTAGTCGTGTCCGGCTCTTCGTGACGCCCTGGACCAGAGCACGCCAGGCCCTCCTGTCTTCCACTGCCTCCCGCAGTTTGGTCAAACTCATGTTAGTCACTTCGAGAACACTGTCCCACCATCTCGTCCTCTGCTGTTCTCTTCTTCTTGCGCCCTCCATCTTTCCCAACATCAGGGTCTTTTCCAGGGAGTCTTCTCTTCTCATGAGGTGGCCAAAGTATTGGAGCCTCAGCTTCATGATCTGTCCTTCCAGTGACCACTTAGGGCTGATTTCCTTAAGAATGGATACGTTTGATCTTCTTGCAGTCCATGGGACTCTCAAGAGTCTCCTCCAGCACCAGAATTCAAAAGCATCAATTCTTCGGCTATCAGCCTTCTTTATGGTCCAGCTCTCACTTCCATACATCACTACTGGGAAAACCATAGCTTTAAGTATACGGACCTTTGTTGGCAAGGTGATGTATCTGCTTTTTAGGATGCTGTCTAGGTTTGTCATTGCTTTTCTTCCAAGGAGCAGGCGTCTTTTAATTTCGTGGCTGCTGTCACCATCTGCAGTGATCATGGAGCCCAAGAAAGTAAAATCTCTCACTGCCTCCATTTCTTCCCCTTCTATTTGCCAGGAGGTGATGGGACCAGTGGCCATGATCTTCATTTTTTTGATGTTGAGCTTCAGACCATATTTTGCACTCTCCTCTTTCACCCTCATTAAAAGGTTCTTTAATTCCTCCTCACTTTCTGCCATCAAGGTTGTGTCATCTGCATATCTGAGGTTGTTGATATTTCTTCCGGCGATCTTAATTCCGGCTTGGGATTCATCCAGCCCAGCCTTTCGCATGATGAATTCCTCCTGTGCAGTGGTAAACAGTAATGATTTGTAATTAAGAATGGTTCCAAGCCTCACAATATACACCCGGGTGCAAAAAGTGCCTGTCTTTGATTGTGATGCATAATATATGGGAGATCCTTCTGATCAGGTGCCAGTGCTCTTATATTAGCACTGTTGAACAGTCCTTGAGTTCATCTTTGGGCACGGCAGTGTCTAAGATTCTTAGAACCTCGGTTTTCTGGCCACACCCACATTTCATGGTGGATGTTCCTCACAGTCCCTCCAGGGGCTGTGAAGAAGTTCAAGCAGCAAGGACGGAGGGAATGAGGCATGGCTCCACCTGAAATTTCCCACGGGTACCAGAAAGGCCAAGGCACCTGCAGAGCTGCTTGACTCTTTGTCTGCCACTTTGGAAGACAGAACGGGAGTGACACTGGGAGTAAGCCCCTGCCAAAGGACGACTCTCCATTACTGTCCTCCTTACATCAACTAATTGGCTAAACTATGAGGTGCTCTCTACACAAGATATGCAAATAAGCAGTGATTAAATCAGCTGCTGAACAAATCAGGACTTTTCAAGGTATTTGAATGGTATTTTGATGCTTTGAAAAATCGTTTCAACAGCCACAAATGGAAAAGGAGAGGACAGATTGCTTTATGTTTTCTTTTTCTTTTTGGATACGGCTTTCTCTTTCTGCCTGTGAAGTTGTTTGTTTCTTGAAGGAAGAAAGGGAGGCAGACCTTTGATTTATGCTTTACAATGAATTTAATATGGTTTTACTACATCTGCCCCCCTTTGATTAAGGAGTAAGTAGGTGATATTTATTACCGTCTTTTGATGGGATGTTGTGGGAAAAAGAGCACCGTAAAGAACAACCCACAGCTGGACTTGTTGTGTAAGCCACGTAGAGGCTGAATTAAAGACTTATGTTACAATGGGTGTGTTTGCACTGGAAAAGAAAGAATCGCAAGGTGGAATCCTGTGGCTGAGATGGGTTTGGAAAGTTCGCTCTGTAAATTGTTTAGGCTGCAGTTTGAATCTGCTCTGTGTGACTGTGTTATCATCAGGATGTGATGCGACCTTCGAAATACGAGCATGACAGAGGAAGCAGAAACTGCAACAAAACACCCAACCAGGGAAAGATTTATGATCTGAACAACGAAGTGAGAAGAATGCAACACTGGATTCAGGAAATAAGAACTTAATGAAAAACTACACATGCTGTTATTGATTATAAATACTAAGGTTATATATATATATATATATATATATATATATATATACACACACATATACATACACACACACACACACACTCCAGTAGCACCTTAGAGACCAACGAAGTTTGTTCTTGGTATAAGCTTTCGTGTGCATGAAAGCTTAAACATGAAAGCTTATACCAAGAACAAACTTAGTTTGTCTCTAAGGTGCTACTGGACAATTTATTTATTTTTAATATATATTTCTACTGCGTCAGACCAACAACAGCTGCCTACCTGAATCAAGGTTTATATGAGTAATTTGCAGTATGCAGGGTTGTAGAGGGGCAGCTGTTCAAAACATTATGGTAATTGCAAAGTGATGTCAACTAGAGACCAAATGAGAATTGACGCCGCAGTGGGGCTATATCTTGGACATATTCTGTAATGAGAGCGGGAAACTGGTTTTGGAAATTGTATTAATTTGGTTTGATTTGTAATAATTTGGAAAATCAATAAAAATAACTGGTAAAAAATGTTTTTTAGAACCTGAGAAAGTAAAAGGATGCCAGAAGCAAGTAATCTACTTTGATAACTCTAGAATTGAGGCTGCTTTCTGTCACAAATTCTAAGAATGAATTTTATATCCTCCCACCTCTACTGCTAGGATTGGTAGTTTGGAGTTTTTAGAAAGCATCTTTCATTTTTCAAGTTGACCTAATCAACCATTTTGTGCCAAAATCCCAATGACTCTTTGAAGTGAATTGCATAAGAGGCTTAATAGAACTGAGCTTAAATTCTGAACCTTTTGCTTTTCATCTAGCACTGCTCTTTGAATAACAAGCTGGATTTTGAAGGAGGGGAATCTTACTGTGAATCTCAGGTTATCAGTTCTTTTGCCAGGTGACTGTACTGACAGACTGTGGTTCTCAGCAGTTTTAAATCAAATGCCGTAAGTGCGGGATGTGTGTGTATGAGTAAACATCAAGGAGCTGACTTTTTAATATCTTTTAGAAGTGATACATTAAGAATACAGTTTTTGGAATAGTGGCAAATATTGGTTATGTGATATTTTATATGCATTATTAAGCATTTATTAAAAAGGTTAAATTTAGAAGTTTTCATTGTTTTTGCTATCAACAGTAACTGGAAGATACAAGGTCCCCCCCCCAAACTGTTGTTTTTGCAGACTCCTGTACACAGCGGAAGGATGAGCAGTACATGCCACATGCTTTACTTTACTTTATTTACACTTCAATGCTGAGAGATTACAAACAGGCATCTTGCCTCTGCGAGAGCAGAGAAGCAACTCCTCTCTCCTTGGAAAACAAAGAACACCGAGAGAACAGTGAAAAACAGGAAACCAGTGTACGTCACATCCAGTCTCCCATTCCCATGGGAAACCCAACAGTAACTCTGACTGTGGAATACAAAACATTGTCCCGTGACAAGCACTTCGCTGCACAGTGAAGGAAGCAGAAACCAACATCCTCCCCCTTTCTGTGAACATCACTGGGCAGCGTGTTCGTACAATATCAGTACAAACCCAACTTCTGTACATAGGTACAGTGTTGATCCCTTGATACAATCTTGGACAATACATCAGCAGGAATTTCATTACCTGGCATATAGGACACCGTTACGAGTCCCTTCTGAATACATTCCCTAGCATGTTGCAATTTCAATTGCAAATGCTTCGTGCTTTGCTTACAACCTTCAGAATTCAGCAAAGCCAAACATGCTTTGTTGTCCTGGTAAACCTGGATTGGACATTTGACAGGAATTTTCATGTCTTTGCACAATTGTAACAACCATTCACAATCCTTAAGTGAATAAGACAGTGCATTCAGTTCAGCTTCACAAGTACTTAAGCTAATTGTTGTTTGCTTCTTGCATGACCAATCAAATAGACCCTGATTGTACATGTAGCAAACTCCAGATGTACTTTTCCTGTCTGTAGTGTCACTTCCAAAACTTGCATCTGCAAATATCTCAAGACCACCAGACTTCTGATTGCTAGATATCAGTCTGTAATGCATAGTGCCTTTCAAATAGCGCGCTATGCGTTTCAGAGCTTTCCAATCCTTAACACTAGGATTGTTGACTTGTCTGCTTAGCAAATTACAGCTAACAGCAATGTCAGGTCTTGAACATCTGGCAATGAAGTTTAGCTTGCCTAGCACACTTCTGTACAGTGTAGTGTCAGAAAATGCTTCTTCAGTGTCTTCTACCTGATAACCTGTTGTCATCGGTGTGTCTACAGGGTTAGCATCCATCAGGTTTAGTTTGCTTAACACATCAGCAATTTTCCGTGACTGGTGTACTAGAATGTTACCATCTTGATCTCTCTCTATTTCCAGAGATAGGTAGTTGTTTACCTCACCAAGATCTTTCATGTCAAAGTGCTCTTTCAGTTGAGCTAGGGCGTTATTGTACATTGTGACATCTTTCCAAAATAATAAAATATCATCAACATAAAACAAACAATACAGCTTCTTTTGCCCCTCCTTTTTGACAAATACACATGGATCAGCTTTCCCTTGCTGAAAACCTAGAGAAAACAATACTTCAGTGAGTTTTGTGTGCCAACACCGTGCACTTTGTTTGAGACCATAAAGGGACTTCTTTAGAGCACAAAATAAATCCCTGTTTTACCTGTACGCCATCAGGTGGAAGCATATAAAGAGATTCACCTAGAGATCCGTACAAAAACGCTGTATTCACATCGTGGTGACTAACGTGTAGATTTTCTTCTGCAGCTAGCTTGAGCATAAGCCTAATGCTCTCATATCTCACTGTGGGTGAGTAGGTCTCGTGATAGTCTTCACCTGGTACCTGTGCAAAACCTCTGGCTACCAATCTGGCTTTGTGTCTGACTATCTTGCCATTTTGATCTGTCTTCGCTTTGAAGACCCATTTGCTTCCAAGCAGTTTCATTCCTGGAACTACTGAGACTAGCTCCCAAGTTTTGTTCCTTTCTAAGGAATCAAGCTCAGCCTTCATGGCATTTAACCATGGCTCAGCTTCCTTTGAATCCAAATCCTGGATTTCTTGGAAACTTGAAGGTTCAAATACCTTCTTGGAGCTTTTAACAGCTGCTACTGCTGTCTTAGCAAATTCATCAGCAAATCTCTTTGGAGGTCTGCCTTTTGTGGCTCTTTGTGACCTGCAAATTAGCCTTAAGTCCTCAACACTTTCCTCTTCCTTCTTAGGAGAAAAGTGGCCTATTGTGAACAATGGTTCTTCCAATTCTTGATCAGAGCTTTCAGAGGGTCGCACAGAGGCTTTCGCACTCTTGAAATCCTCTGAATCATCCGATTCAGTTTCAGACTCAGAATCAGAACCTTCATCAGTGGGTGTGGGTTGTTGCGGCTGCTTTTGCTGTTGCCTATCCTCAGTCTCATCACTGTCATCAGGATAACATTGGAAAATCCCCACATTCTTCCCCCACTTTGCATTGTACTCAACACTTCGTGTGAGCTTAATTGTCTTAGAGTCAGTCATCATTATTCTGTAAGACCCTTTCTGATAACCTAGAAAGATACCATGCAATCCACGCTTGCCTAACTTGGAGCTTTGTGGTGTGTGAACCCACATGTCAGAACCAAAAATTCTCATGTGTTTGATATATGGCTTCTTGCCAAACATCTTCTCATAGGGGGTACAACCAATCGCCGAAGATAACCTGCGATTATAACTGTAAAGAAAACACGAGAGAGATTCGGCCCAATAACTCTCTGGAAGATTTGCATCATGCAGCAAGGTTTTTAACCCTTGAAGCAATGTTTGATTTGCTCTCTCGCAAAGTCCATTCTGCCATGGCAAGCGAGGACTTGACAAATCGTGTTGAATTCCTTTCTCAGTCAGAAAAGCTTCAAACTGCTGAGAAGTGAATTCACCTCCGCGATCAGTGAAAAGAGTCTTTATCTTCTTACCATGCACATTTTCCAACCAAGCACAGAATTCCTTGAACCTTGGAAAAGCCTCTGATTTCTGCTTGAGATTGTACACATAAATATACCTGGAAAATGCATCAATGAGAACCATGAAGCACCTGTTTCCACCCAAAGAGGGCGATAGTGGACCAACCAAATCAGCATGAACAACCTGGTATGGTTCTGTAGCTTGCCTACTAGACACCTTACCTTTCGCAGCCATTTTCACCTTGTTTGCTGTGCATGCTTTGCACTTCATGTGGTACCTGCAGGGTTTAATAGTCATACCTTCAACCAAGGCAGGCATTTTAGATACTGCCTCAAAATGCAAATGACCAAATTTCCTGTGAAAATCATGAATACATCCTGCATGCAAACTTTTGTTAGAACCTGCAATGCAACAAGTTTCATCCTGCACAACATCATCATAATACAAAACAAACAAACAATCAACATATTCAGCATGCAATACATAATCGTTTTTCTTTGTGATGGTGCATTTCTTGTTCTTGAAGGAAACGTCAATGTTCCGTTCATTCAGCTGCGCAACACTGAGTAGATTGTGTGTGGCATCTGGTACGTAAAGTACATCTTGTATCGATAAGTCCAAACTGTGAAGAACAACAGTTCCGTAGCCTTGACTGGGGATCGTGTGGTCATCCGCCTGGTGAATCGCACCTTCCTGCGGTGTAAAAGACACGAACAGTCGCTTATTGTTGCACATGTGGTGGGTCGCTGCTGAATCAACAACGAAGAAAGATCTAGACGTATTCTGGACCTTTGCAACCTTTGGATTGAAGCGTGAGACCATTGCCTTGTGCTGCGTTGTCCTGGACACTGGACCTTTTCCTCTGCTTTGGCCTTTTCCACGCGATGAGCTTTCGCTGCGCTGCTCTGTCTTGGCCCTGGGATATCTGCATTCCCTCTTCATATGGCCTAGACGTCCACACGAGTAGCATTTCACTGCCTTCAAAGCTTTGGCGCCATCTGGTGGTTCCACTGCACTCTGGGATGACGTCTGTGAAGACTCCCCCTTACCCATGCAGCTAGCACCCCGGCGGTCTGCTTCATTCAGAATCACGGCAGTAACATGCGCTACTGTGAGCTGAGCAGTTGGCTGTACAGCAATCTGAGAGCCACAAGCATCAGCCAGCCTTCTGCAGCTAGCCATCTCTGCTGCTTTAAATCAAGCTGTGTCTGTGTTCTGCAGCTGCTTCATTCCAAAAGTACTTTTAAAAGTACTTTCGGTTTTCAAGCCTCCAAGCCTGTGAGCTTGTGCCTTAAAAGTTCAAAGTCCAGCCATAAAGCCATCAACTAGAAGCTGGCAGGCTGCCCGGAGCATGAGCACATACCTCTCATCAATCAACTTGACGCGCAGAGCAGATAACACCCATCTGTTTCTCTGTTCCTCTGCCGGCATTCCGACTCGACCTCTGGAGTCCATCCTTCAGTTTGATTGTGTTTTTCTGGGCCCGGAACCAAAAATGTTGTTTTTGCAGACTCCTGTACACAGCGGAAGGATGAGCAGTACATGCCACATTCTTTACTTTACTTTATTTACACTTCAATGCTGAGAGATAACAAACAGGCATCTTGCCTCTGCGAGAGCAGAGAAGCAACTCCTCTCTCCTCGGAAAACAAAGAACACCGAGAGAACTGAAAAACAGGAAACCAGTGTATGTCACATCCAGTCTCCCATTCCGTGGGAAACCCAACAGTAACTCTGACTGTGGAATGCAAAACATTGTCCCGTGACAAGCACTTCACTGCACAGTGAAGGAAGCAGAAACCCCCCTAATTAAAGTCACTGATATTCTATTTATTTCTGTTTGTGAATCCCTGGGAAACATCTCAAAGCAATACATAAGCTTATTTACAAAAAAATAAGATGTTTTGAAATCAGATTTACAGAAAAATGTTTTCCTCTTGTGATGCCCTGGGATGATAAATCAGTTTTATACAAACAGGAAATGTTGACAAAAACCAGGAATAAAATAAAGCTGCTTTTGGCATACAGCTTTCAAGAGCGTCTTCCTGGGGGCAATTATTTTACAACACTAAATTATATTTTACTCATGGGGAGAGTGCAGGGAATATGGAGTCTCCTTTTGATTTGGAGAACAGAATTTAGTAGTGACCAATAGAAAGCTGCATAAGCATTGAGTGTGGAGTTCCTTCAGCAGCATAAATGCTGAGAGAAGATGTCTGCTTTGTGCATCTTTGACGTTGCTGAGCTCCATGGTTTGAAAGCCCTCTTTCTCCTTCGATTCTGGAACGGTTATTGCCAATCTTTTTGTTAAATGGGTGGAGATGTGATTACCCCTAGGTACTTTGATTCGTCATTGGTTTGCTTGTCTTTTTGGATCAGATTACTACATCTAAAATCTAATAGATCAGCTTGACTTCAGCTAGATCCCATTGCCACTTTGTGTAATCTCCCCCACAAATTCTATATGCAAATACTATTAGTTGAGCAAGGACTACCAGTAATGGCTTTTCCATATAAGGTTCTTTACAATTGACTCTCAGAATACAAGTTGCTAACATCATTGAGCTGAAAGAAGGAGTAGAAATTAGCTATTCAACAAAATAAGATGGGGAATTTCCAAAAGCCATCTGTTCATTAAGATAAATACTGAAAACATATCACATGTGGTCTAAGCATGCCATCCTGAATGAGAGGATTACGCTTCGGCTGAGGAGGCAGAGAAAGAGAGGAGAGAACAAAAAGAAATTGCACACCCAATTAGAACCGGGTGAAAATGAAATGTTCCTACCATTAATTAGAGTAGATGTGTGATTTCAATGCATATCTGACCCATTTTAATATTAGTTTACCCATGTCAAGAATAAATTAGATGTGTGGCAGGTGTTGAAAGAAACCAAAACATTAAGGCCCAGAAAACTTTCAGTAGAGTGATGTACCATAAAATAAATAAATAAATAAATAAATAAATAATAAACCTTTATTGTCACTACACAACCTGTGTGCAGTGAAATTAAACGAGCCCCTCCCCCCATACACTCAGTCTTGTTCACGCTCTGTGTGCTTGTCAGAAGTCAGTTACACCACTATTTTTTTCCATTCAGCAGCCCAACAGCCCACGGATAAAAACTGTTCTTTAACCTGTATCTCCTGCCTGTAGGAGAGTACTGTAAAGAAGTGCTGGCCAAGGCGTGAGTCGTCCCTAAGAATTTCCCTTGCTCTCCTGAAGCAGCGGTCTCCCGCGATGTCATCTAGAAAACTCCAAGGACAGCCCACGATGTCATGCGCTGTGTTCAGCACCCTCTGTTAGGGACTTCCCTGCTTCGTTTGTTGTTTATAAGAATTACGCCTTGTCTATTATAATCTCTTTATTTTATTTATTTCCCACAATTCATGAGATGAACCTAAATATATAAAACTGACTATTGAAAATAATTGCTTCAATAGTTATGAAAAATGGTGCAAAAATTCTGTCACAAGTGTTAGATCTGTGATGACTCCTCCTCATGTGAAGTCATCAACTGATGACACTGGAGCTGCTAGATTTGCCCAGGAAACACTAAGAGTGAGTGCCTGCTGCTGTAGCTTTCGTGAGAAAAATCCCGGAACAAAATGTATTTCTGTGTGGCCAGGTTCTCTTATTGATATGTGAGTCTTACTTCCAAAATGTCCCGTCAAAGAATCTATTTTACTCTGATGTCTGCAAAAATGTATTGAACCTTCTTTTTATTTTTTTAAATATTTATATTGTTTATGTAAACTTAATAAACACATCTTTTAAAAACTTACATTAAATAATAATTACAATTGACTTGATTTTACAAGATCCTTTTTAATGTCCCTGTAGAAATGGCTGAAAATGAAACTGGAAGTTGTTGAATTTTTCTCTCCTCTCTCCCCCTCCTCCCTGCAGGTGGAATGAAGAACATAGAACAACATACATTTGCCTTAGCTCACTACACCTATAGAATCCTCTCTACATTAACATATCCTAACGGGGCACCTGCTGTGCATCTTTACAGTGATACAGACTTCAGCAGCCCTGAGGTCCAGGGTCCAATCATTAATTTTAATGTATTGGATGAAAATGGAGATATAGTTGGTTATTCACAGGTATGCTTTAATAATTCTCTTGTTATCTTCTAATGCATTTTTGTGATCATTTGACCACCTTCACTCAAAATACCTGTTCTTGCTGAATTCTTTTATTCCTTCTGAACCTCCCACATGTTGTTTTATATTAAAAATAACAAACAAGGGAAGAAATATTTTGACAAAGTATCTGAACAAATTTGGACATGGCCACCAAGAACAGTGTTCAGTGTGGCTGGAATGTTATCTTCAAAAGTATGATAAAACCTCCCCCTTTGCCCTTTTTATGAGGTACGTCACCAGAGTCTTTTGAGTGATATTGAAAAGAGTCAAGGCCAACCTCCGCCTTTTTTAAAATAAAGAATATATTGTTCAACAATGATGAAAGAATACGAATTAGCAATTCTAATGCTTTTAAGAGCCTACCCACTCGTTACATTAAATGTGATGAGTCCAGTTAAGATAATATTCATAGCCAGGCTAATGGCTTTTTTGGCCATGTTCCCAACAGCCATCTCTAAACCTCGGGGGGGGGGTGATCATTCACTATTGATTTCCCCCCATTGATTTAGCAGTTAAGATTCCAGGCAGGCAGAAGAACTTGATGGACTGGAGGAACAGAATACAAACCAGATCATGAGGGGAAAGATTCTGCTGATGCCTCCAGTTCAGTTATTCTTTTGGCCTGTATCATCTTCACTGTTATGCAGCGAGTATCTTAGCGCAAGTTCCCAAGCCAAAAGGTTTGGATTGTGTTGTTCTGCACTACTAAAATGGATCTGATATCAGAACGGCGTTTTGTCATTACAGCCTGGCAAAGTGCATTTGCAGTGTATTTAATCAAATCCGACTATGTGTTGAAATGATTTGTCTCCTGCAGACAGTTAACTAGGTGGAAAACTGCTATCTTGGCTCAGACATATGATCAGAGAACAACCTAATGGATGCATTTAGCAACTCTTATATTCTAGAAAACCTGAAAATACTAGCATATCCTCCAACATTTCTCTGAAGAAATTAGGGATATCCTATTCTACATTAGGAAGCTTCTCCTGCATTTGTTCTTGCCACACATATATACGTAATATACACATCTATATTGGTCAAGTCCATTACAACCTCTCAGCCTAACCTACCTCACAGGATTGTTGTAAAGAAAAACTGTGTGAGGGAAGAGATTGTGTACAACACCTTCAAACAGACAAATGGGGTGAAATACGGTAACATTTTAGCTGTAGGCTGTCTTGAGTCCCTGCCAGGGGAGGAAGTGGGAAATAATAATAATAATGGAAACCATGAGAATGGTCAGGTACATACCTGAGAGTAAATCCTATTAGGCTCCATTTACAATAAAAGAGTAAGCACTCCATATGTTTCTTTAAAAATGGCTGGCTGCTGAAGCGTTGCGTTAAGCTGACCTTTTCCTCAAAATTATAGGAAGGATTTTATATGCCAGTTTAACCATTTCCTTCATTTGGTGCAGGAATTTTATTTTCACTATAAACAGGACTTTGTTTTTGCACCTACACACACAAACCACTTTTAATTGTTCTCTGAGACATGGAGAGGAGGAAAAAGGAAAAAGGATTCTGGGTTCAAATCAGAAATCGAGACTGAGATATCAAGTCAAAAAGAGTTTGTGAGAGAAACTGCAATGTAGGGACAAACAGGGCTTTTTTTCTGGGGGACGCAGGGGTTCGTATACCCCTAAACATTTTGTGAATCTAAGTCTGGCCTCATTGAGGGGCAGTATTTCAACATGAGTACAAAAAAGTACCCCTAAACATTTTTTATTTTTTTAGAAAAAAAGCACAGGGGACAAATATGTGTCTTCATTCCAGTCTGGTAGCTGCCATGGCGTATGTACATTGTTAAGTTATAAAGTGAGGATTACATCATGATATATTTTAATGAAAAGTCTCTTTTAGGATGCAAAGGTGATATTGGGGGAAAATCTCAAGTTGCATTAGAGCAAACATGCATAAAATCTAAAGCAGCTAAATTATTAAGTAATAGAGGAAAATCTTTTGTGATTTCTCAATTGTAGCTTTAATTGAAAGCAAACTGATATCTTTATCTATGTTGAGAATCTTTCTTTCTTTGCTGAACCTACAAGGTAGACAAGTTGGCTGGGCTCTACAACATACACATTCGCACAGGCTGTTTCTGTAATACTGGAGCTTGTCAGCAGCATTTGGGAATCAGCAATAATGACATCAAAAAGAACCTGCAGGTCAGTATGTGTTAACATTATGGTTCTATTTAGGGGCTCCCAAGTGAAGTCTTCAGTCTTTCACTTGCTCCAACACTGTCCAATATTCTCAAATGAAAAGGTAATGCCATCAGCTAGTTTCCGTGCATTGCAGTCCTTTTTGGAAGTGAGCTCCAGTCACTTCAGTGGAGTTTGCTCCCAAGCAAGATGCGCACAGCGTTGCTGTTTTAAAGAATTATGAGTCAGCACTAAACTGGACACAGGTACGATACTTGCTCTGATGTATTATTAGATCTCAAATTTTGTTGTTGTTTAGTCGTGTCCGCCTCTTTGTGACCCCCTGGACCAGAGCATGCCAGGCACTCCTGTCTTCCACTGGCTCCCGCAGTTTGGTCAAACTCATGCTGGTACCTTCGAGAACACTGTCCAACCATCTCGTCCTCTGCCGTCCCCTTCTCCTTGTGCCCTCCATCTTTCCCAACATCAGGGTCTTTTCCAGGGAGACTTCTCCTCTCATGAGGTGGCCAAAGTATTGGAGCCTCAGCTTCAGGATCTGTCCTTCCAGTGAGGACTCAGGGCTGATTTCCTTCAGAATGGATAGGTTTGATCTTAAATACGTAAGAGCAAATCCCGATCACACTCTCGAAATAAACTGTGGGCAAGATTCTGCAAAAATTATTTCTGCAACAAAAATCCTTTTTTGTTATTGTGATTATTGCAGAGCACCTGTAAACATGTACATAGAGATATGACAGTAGTTTACCTTTTTCGGGGTCCTTACAGTATTCAGTGAAATCTCTTCTCAGCCTACCTTCTTCCTCTCATATACTTTTCTTTTTTGAAAGTCCTCTGGCCATGAAATTGTACAACAGGGCTGTACAATTGTACAACCACTTTCCTTCCTGGCTAACTTTCTGGCAGTCACATGCCAGTGGTGGATGGAACCACACACACAGCTGTCCACATGCTGAAGGTGGAAGTCCTGCAGGTGGGAGGATGCACACGCCAGGGCTCCCCCAGCCTGTTTGTACGGCAAGCTCATATGTTTATCAGGGCAATCAAAGCCTTTATCACCCTTAACTTGCTGAGTGGGTGGCGGCTTTCCTCTGCATCCTTTTGTGGAGCAAGGACAACCTTCACACATCAGCTGCTGTTTTAAGGGACTTCAAAATTTAGTAAAGCCACATGTCCTTTGCCATGTGTGCCATTTTATTTTCCTAGTTTATTTGTCAAATGCAAACAAACAGCCCTAGCGTGTTGTACATATTAGCTTAGTGAAAAGACACAGTAACTATCATGCTGTATTTTAATGGAATGAATAATGAAAACAGGACCAGAGCTCAGCGATGAGGCACAAAGTGTTTTTGCTTTGCATGAATAAAGTCCCATGTTCAGTCATTGTATCTCCAATGGGAAATCTTGGAGATGTGCTGACAGTAAGAGTAGACAGAATGATACCCAGAATCCAGACTTCATATGTGGCAGTTTCAGATGTTTATAAAACCAAGGGAGAGCAGCGATAGAGACTTGTTTGCAAAATGTATAAATAGAATATATATTTTACTATGTGCCTAAAGGCAATATATAAAGCATAAGAAGGGGGAAAACAACATCCTAAAATTAAAATATTTTTTTTATAATATTTTTTATTAGTTTTATAAAATACAGAAAAAAGAATAAAGAACGTATTATAAAAGTAAAAAAGAAAGGTTACAAATTTTTCTTACTCCTTTTTCCAAATCTGTTGGACTTCCCCACGTCCTCCCAACCCTGCATTCTCTGTGATGCATAACGTCTGCAATTTGTTAACTTATTTCAATACTTATTATATCTTCCTTTTTATCATGTTACCCAATTTCAAATGTATTATAACCCAAATCATGTACATTTTCATTTTAACACAATAAAGTTGTTTCATTATTCTATCTCTGACTCCTTGTACCTTAATTTCCATTTCTTTAATTTAACATTACTGAAGCTAGAATTTCCTAAAAGGTGCGTTTTTTAACATTCATACAACTTATAATGTTTTTCCAAATAGTCTTTAAATTTTCTCCAATCCTCCTCGAATGTTTCTTCTCCCAAGTCTCGGATTCTGCCAGTCATTTCGGCCAGTTCCATATAGTCCATCAACTGCGTGTGCCATTCCTCCAGTGTGGGTAAATCTTGTGTCTTCCAATATTTTGCAATCAGAATCCTTGCTGCTGTAGTAGCATACATAAAAAAAGTTCTGTCCTTCTTAAACACTCTCCGGTCCACCATGCCCAGAAGGAAGGCCTCTGGTTTCTTAGGTAAGGTAAATCTCAGTACCTTTTTTAGTTCATTATGGATCATTTCCCAGAAGGCCTTCACTTTCGGGCAGGTCCACCAGAGGTGAAAGAATGTCCCTTCCGCCTCTTTACATTTCCAGCATTTATTATCAGACAGGTGATATATCTTAGCAAGCTTGACTGGGGTCATGTACCACCGGTATATCATTTTCATAATGTTTTCCTTCAAGGCACTACATGCCGTAAATTTCATTCCGGTGTTCCATAACCTTTCCCAGTCTTCAAACATAATGTTATGCCCCAAATCCTGCGCCCACTTTATCATGGCGGATTTGACTGTCTCATCCTGAGTATTCCATTTAAGCAGCAGGTTATACATTCTCGAAAGTAGTTTACTTTTTGGTTCTAACAATTCTGTCTCTAGTTTCGATTTTTCCACCTGGAATCCAACCTTCTTATCTACTTTGAAGACCTCTTGAATTTGTGCATAATGCAACCAATCTCGCACCTTGTTTTTTAGTTTTTCCAAGCTCTGCAACCTCCAATTGTCTCCAATCTTTTCAATGATTTCCCCATATTTAGGCCAATTGGCTTCCATATTAGGTCTCTTACGTGCCTTGGCCTCCACTGGTGAGAGCCACCTCGGAGTCTTACTCTCCAATAAGTCTTTATATTTTGTCCAGACCATTAAAATTGCTCTCCTGACAATGTGGTTTTTAAACAATTTGTGCACTTTAACCTTGTCATACCACAAATATGCATGCCACCCAAAAGCATTGTCAAACCCTTCCAGATCTAGGACATCAGTGTTTTCCAGTAAAATCCAATCTTTCAACCAGCAGAAGGCTGCAGCTTCGTAATATAACCTCAAGTCTGGCAGGGCAAATCCCCCTCTTTCTTTCGCATCAGTTAGTATCTTAAACTTTATTCGGGGCTTTTTGCCCTGCCAAACAAACTTAGAAATATCCCTCTGCCACTTTCCAAAGCATTCCACCTTGTCCACGACCTGTAGGGTCTGAAACAAAAATAGCATTTTTGGCAATACATTCATCTTTATAGCTGCTATTCGGCCCAACAAGGAAAGTTTCAATCTTGACCATGTTTCCAAATCTCTTTTGATTTCTAACCAACATTTCTCGTAGTTGTCCTTAAACAGATTCAAATTTTTGGAGGTCAGATACACCCCTAGGTATTTTACTTTTTTAACCACATTTAATTCTGTTTCTTTCACAAACTCATCTGTTTCAGTACTTGTCAATTTTTTTGCTATAACCTTAGTTTTTTGCTTGTTCAGCTTAAATCCCGCCACCCGACCAAAGTCCGAAATTAATTCTAACACTCTTTTAGTACTAGAGACAGGCTCCTGCAATGTTAGTACCAGGTCATCTGCAAATGCTTTCAATTTATATTGTTTCACTCCGACCTCAATTCCCTGTACCAACCGGTCCTTTCTTTTTTTTAAAAAATATTTTTTATTGCTTTTTAGAAATACAGAAATACAGAAAAAAGAATAAAGAGTGGTTATAAGAAAGTAAAGTAGAAAAATAACAAATTTCCATATTCTTTTTCCATCTAATCTATAGGACTTCCCCACATCCTCCGAACCCTGCGTTCTCTGTCTTATAAAGCATCAGCAATTTGTTAACTTATTTCAAAACTTATTGTAACTTCCATTTTATCATGTTCCCTATTTTCAATTTTACTGTAACTCAATTCTTATATGTTTTATATTAAACACAATAAAGTTGTTTCATTATTTTACCTCTGAATTCTTGTGTCTTAATTTCCATTTCATTAACTTACATTTGCTGAAGCTAGAATTTCCTAAAAGGTGCATTTTTTAACATTCATACAGCTTATAGTGTTTTTTCAAATAGTCCTTAAACTTTTCCCAGTCCTCCTCAATTGTTTCTTCTCCCGCGTCTCGGATTCTGCCAGTCATTTCAGCCAATTCCATATAGTCCATCAACTGCGATTGCCATTCCTCCAGCGTGGGTAAATCTTGTGTCTTCCAATATTTTGCAATCAGGATCCTTGCTGCTGTGGTAGCATACATGAAAAAGGTTCTGTCCTTCTTAAGCACTCTCTGGTCCACCATGCCCAGAAGGAAGGCCTCTGGTTTCTTAGGTAAGGTAAATCTCAATACCTTTTTTAGTTCATTATGGATCATTTCCCAGAAGGCCTTCACTTTCGGGCAGGTCCACCAGAGATGAAAGAATGTCCCTTCCGCCTCTCCACATTTCCAACATTTGTTGTCAGACAGATGGTATATCTTAGCTAGCTTGACTGGGGTCATGTACCACCGGTATACCATTTTCATAATATTTTCCTTCAGGGCAGTACATGCCGTAAATTTCAACCGGTCCTTTCTAATCATGTTCAATAGCACCTCCAGAACTGAAATAAACAATAGGGGGGATAGGGGGCACCCCTGCCGTGTCCCTTTTTCAATTTTAAACTCCTCTGTCACCACATTGTTTACTATCAATTTCGCTTTTTGTTCTGAATATATTGCTTCTATTCCATTTTCAAACCCCCGCCCCACTCCCATCCCTTCCAAGTTTTTCTTCATAAACATCCAGGAAATATTGTCAAAGGCTTTCTCTGCATCAATAAAAATTAACACCGCTCTAGTGTTTAGTTTTGTTTGTAAAAGTTCCAGCCAATTTTGATGTTTTCAAGAAGAAAGGTCGGCGCTCATCAGCAGCAGCAGCGCGGCTTTGCATCCACGAAAAGAGCGATGAACTCACAGCGCCGCTCCCCCTTTCGCGTTCCGGAGCCCCTTACGGAGCCCCTTCTTCGTTTCCGGGGGGGGCTTTGGGCGCCCGCCGAGTCCCACGGCCGCAGGCTCGCTCTGCCTGCGGTTTTTCTTAACGGGTCTCCGCTTTGCCGTAGCGGACGACCCTTTTTCGCGGAGCCCCTCTTCACCAGGTAAAGAGGACCGCCATTGCTATTTTGCGCCGCCTCCGGAAGTCGACATCCTAAAATTAAAATAAATACTCCTTTTTAAATTGGGAGCTGCAGCAGCATACTTCAAAGTAAACCTCTCCAAGTGTCTGGTGGAATGGGTTCAGTTTTACAGAAACCTAAAACTCAGTAAAGGCAGATCAAGGTGGGTCTCTCAAGTAAGGTCATTCCAAAGGTTTGGGGTTGTGAATAACCAAACTTGGCACAAGGAATGAAAATCAAGATTACTTCTCTCTCCAAAACGAAGTCTTGTGGGAGGGGGGACATTCTGTGTTTTTACAAAATCTTATTGCTGTAAAATACAGTACGTTACATTTTGATAGCGTATACAAAATGTTTATAATACCTTCTATCTCCCCCCCCCCACTAGGCTGGGCATGTCTGTGGTGATGACATAGATGTAGTTGATGGACGTCCCACTGGGTCTGTGAGAATCTCATTTGGCTATATGTCTACATTTGAAGATGCACAAGCCTTTCTAAAGTTCATTATAACCACCAGACTCATTGGCTGCAACATGGTTAATATTCCAAGAGAGACTATTTCAGAACTGGTAGCGTCTCCCAGGGAGAATGGTCACACCTGTGATAACAACAGTGCAAATAATCTGCCTCCGAACAAGAGCACTGGGGACTCTGGTCTTAGTACCTCTTCCACTTCAGTGAACATGCCGGTCAATCTACAGCCAGCCAAGAGACATTCAGAAAGAGACTTGACTGAGATTTTTGGGAACCCAGCAGAAGACATGCCAAGTGGTAGAAGGCCAGTCACTGTCACCAACATTTATCTCTACCCAATCAAATCATGTGCTGCATTTGAGGTAAATGCTTTTAGTGATATTTAAAAGATTCACATTTTTTTCAGGTCTGTTGATGTTTTATCTCTATATCTCTATATCTTTTTATATCTCTATATCTCTATCTATATTGTGTGTATGCATACATTGGGATGGGTGTGTACATATCTAGATCTATATCTGCATAGATGTTTTTTATATGTATATGTTTGTGCGCGCATGTGCATACACACATGCAATTTTTTAGCTCACAAAGGCATGCAGGGCCAGAGCCGCTTCACCTTCACGTAGACAGAGACAATAAGCCTCCTGTGCCAATTTTAGGAATACCATTAACTGGTATTAAATTGTTGGTTATTTAGTGTATGTGTATATCCATCCATCATGGGGCAGGAGAAGTACATCATTACGATTTTCTTCTAATGCATCAAAATGTTTTTGGCCTTCTCTGTTCAGATCAGAGAGATTTTTTTTTTTTTAAATTAAAAGTCAGAATAGAGGTCAGTTGAAGTAAGACTAAATGAGCATTGGCTATATCCCTCTCTTCTGGCCTGGCCCAGGAAATAAAAAGAAGAAAAGGGTCATTTTGGTCCCCTGAAAGGATTGCTCCATTGGTTGGTATAATCACCAGGGAGACTTTGGTTCATCTTAAGCTGTATTTTCCATGAATAATTGGACACCAGTTTTATCCTCATATGCATCCCAAAAACAATTGTGTTGTGCTACAACAGTATGTATATGTAAACAGCAGGTAAGGGTGATTGACTAAGGCCTATGTTTCACACAAGTAGTGAACCTGCATCTGGCCTGTACAAGTCAGGTTCGGGTACACATGAAAAAAGTCTTTCCACATAGGGAAATAATTATTATTATATTATTAGTGTTTTTGTAGGAGAATTGCATCACTGAGGATAGAGTGGCTATACTCTAGCAGAAGTCCCATCTGTGATGCTTTTGCCTATTCCATTTAGTAACTGCTCAGAGGGTCCGCTGAAACCTCTTCACTCACTTTTTGCTCCATCAAGGAGGGGTTGCGTGCTGCATTATGTGGCTCTAGAATGGGCCTTTTCGCTTTTGAGGAGAAAGGGGGAAAAGAGGAAAGAACCCTCAGAGAAATCAGGACAAGAGATTTAAAGAGGGAGAACTGGAATATTTCTTCCTTAACCCTGTTGGAGATAGTGGAGAAGGTAGGGCAAGGTGAATACCAACTGTTCGACCAACCTTGATGATGGGAAGGAGGAATTTGGAGAAACTGAGGGTTGATTGGTAATGGGGAGACAGAAATGCAGGAGGGGAAGAAAGATGGGGATCGTATGGAGGGCAAACGCAAACCCAGGGAGGTAAAGAACTCTTAGAACTCTGCAATGCAAGGGCGGTTGTAAGTCTGGAAATGGAAGACCTGAAAAAGAATGGGGTGCTTTTGGGATGACAACCTCCAAGGCTTGTTGACAAAAGTGGTAGTGGGCTTTAGGTTAATTTTAAAGTTGGGTTTGCAGTACTTCTGATACAGCATGCTTTACTTCTCAGAGCTCTGGTGAGAAAGGAGGTCCCATGTTAGCTGAAAGGTGCATCAGGACCCACACCTTTGCCCACGCCAAATGAGAATTTTGGCTGGAAACTCGTATCCAGATTTGACCAGGGCATATACTTGTAGTGACATTCAGGAAAAAAATGGTGTTTTTAGTCAAGGCACTATAATGGGACAATAAAAATGGCCGTGGAACTGTCAAAAACTTGGAAGCTGTCAACCCCTTCACAGACGACTGTGCAGCTGGAGGCTGCGCATAGCATTGTGGGTCACAAATTCTGCTGACTGACATTCAGAGCATGAGGCAACTTCACAGCAACTAAAGTTAAACTTTTTTTACTCATTGTCTTAAATATATGGAATGTTTAGTATCAAAATAAATATTATGATAATATTTTGTTCTCTTGAAACAGCTCTTGTCTACTCAAGGAGTTCAGTGGTGTTAACAGTCCATATCCTTGATGACTGTTTCTGGTGGGACAGTTGCTGAACAGGTCCATATTTTGAATTGAGCAGGGTTGAACAAGCTAGCAACATTGCCTCTGCTCCATGACTCACTCCCAAATATATCAAAACACAAGACCTCCCAAGGGCGTAGCCAGGATTTATTTGGGGGGGGAAGCATTGTGTTAGGCAGAGCCAAGTTACTTGCAACGCAACCGGTCAGTTAAGTAAGCCCCTTGTCTCCAGTATCAACAGCACTAGTCACGGATGGCAGGATATCAAAGAAAGATCTCTTTCATTCCTGACAGTCCCTGCGTAAATAGTAGCAAAGATTATCAATTTTCTGCTTATCTTCCCAGTTTTATTGAAGTCTGAAAGAAAACACAGCCTATATTTATGTTCATACTGGAGGGAGTGGCTTAAAGAGGCTTTCGCTTGTGCCTTGGCATGAGAGAAAGTGATTAAAGTACATAATAAACAAAGAAATAAATCAGGCAAGCAGAGGACCAATCTAGGAGGATCATTCATAGCTGACAGTGTATCCCCTTGAAAACTGAATGCCATCCAACCCCCCCCCCCCCGCCCTGCATCCCAAAGATAACAACCCTTCTTTTGTTAGCCTACTCATCCAGGGCTGAAAGAGGGCTGTCAAGAGCTCTTGGTTTTGCCAGGGTTGGTTGAAGCTGCCTCCAACTTCTAATTCAACAGCAACAGCAGCAGTAGCAGCAATAGTTCAGAGACTGGACTGTAGGAATTGTTATCTCAGGGCCACTGACTGTGGCAATAGGTCTAATGTTGGGAGTTTCAGGAACAGCCTCCCTGAACCGGCTTCACGTAACACATACCCATCACTACATTTTAGTTTGGGTGATTTTACAAAAATCCCCCAAAACTGCTTAGTAGAGTGCATGGAAATGAATAACCTAATCCTAAAACTTACAATAAATATTAATTCAGTAATTAGCATGCTTGTATGCACTGACATGACATGGGCTGCAGGCGGTGATGGGCGTACAGCAATTGAGGAAACACTTGATTAACATGTTATAATTGAGAGGATGCTAATTTGCATTACAAAGAAATGTTAACATTAAAAATACATTTGCAACAAAAATACGGCATTTAAGTGTTGTGGTGCTATTTGAAAATTCTCTCTTTGAAGATTTTAATTGCTTTTCTTTTTCAAAGTTAATAGCATTATCACCTTGCCTGTGACACTCCCTCACCCCCACCATTTTTTGAATAAGGCATGATGAAGTAGGTAGATGGTCTACACACTGACCTAGAATCTGACTTTCCTTTGCGATGTATTTTGCAGTGCTTTAATAGATGTCAGTATTATTATAGCTTCTTTTATGAAAACTTCCTACTGTGGATCACAGCCCTGCATCTGCATGAAAATTGAGGTCAAAGCCATTGAAGGCTCACCTGCATTAAAAATATATTCTGTTCAGTAATAAGTTTTTTAGTTGCCTGGGAGTTTAAAGCAAAACATAATAAGAAACATTACCAAGGCAGTCACATATTTTTCTCAAATATAAATGACACATTACTTTTGCATGTGATGAGCACAGCCCTTAATTCAGAGGTGCAATCTTGGAAAATGAAGACTCGAACTCCAGTTCAGAATTCCATTGGCAGAGCAAAGCGACTGCTGAGGGCAGAGTTATGCAAATGAAGCATATTTGCATACAGGTACTGGTTCTTCTGGCAGAATTTGCAAAGTTTTCTTTTTAAAAGAAATGAAGCTGAATTCTGCAATCTGCATGAATTATTCAGGTTAATCTAATATACAAGCACCAATCACTCAATAAAGCCAGCTTTATTTGCTGTGGTAAAAGTTGTGTTTCCAATAAAGCTTACATGGGAGGGGGGTGTCAAAGGTCGAATTCTCTTAGGAATTCTCTCCCTCCTTCTGCTGTATCTGTCTCATCTCTGCCTGTCAGAGAGTCCCGTTCTCTGACAGGTGGTCCCAAACACCAGTCAAGTTGACCTATGGTGGGTGGGAAGAATGGTGAGGAAGGGAATCCCAGTGGTGTAGCCCCCTCGTGCTGCCCATCCCAGCAGGGCTCAGTGCCAGCTCCCTTTCAGCTCCAAATCCCTTTCAGCCTGTACCTGCCCCATACCTCCCTTTTGTGCATGGGTAAATCTGTTTTGACTACAGTAGTGATGGGACTGGACGTCAGCAATGGAGAAAATGATTCCATGAAAACACACACACATACTTATAAATGTTTAAAGCGCATGGATTTTGCATTGTAAATGCTGCAGAATGAAAAAGGTAAATTTTAAACATTAATAACTTCATCGTAACAGCAGGTTTCAGGCTATTCATATTTGCTCAAGACTACATAAATAAAAGAGTATTTAATCTCAGATGCAATAAATACTTTAGACTCACTGAGATCACTGTGCACTAGATTTTATTCTAATTTTTAAGTGCTCCCAGGTCTAAGATGAATTATAATATTGTTCTCTTTACGTTTTCCTGAATAAATCAGTCCACCTTTTTCACTACCTCATTGCCAAATAATAAAACAGGATATTCTAATGGAACTTCTTCAGGCTGTTTCAACACCCTGCCACCGTGGTGAGCTTTATCTTTCTTGTTAAAATCTGCTTGATTAGCTTGGCATCATTTTTTCTGGAAAATGCAATCTCCCTGTATGTTTGTCAGATACTGTAATGGGAAAAGGGGGCTGCTTGTGCGTAAGCGTTTAAATCCTCCAAGCTTTACCACCAGTTCCTAAACTTTCCCAGTCCGAGGAGCCATGGGTGCGTGGCTACCTCAATCGCTGGCAGAATCCGTCAGTGGGCGCTTCCGGAATTTACGCCAACATAAGAGTTCCTTGACGGAAACACTCCTTCTGGATTCTCTGTGTGAAAGTTTCCTGCGCAGAGTGGGCGCCCCCAGCGGAGGTCCTGAGCTCTCCCCGCTGTTCTCACTGGAAACATCTTGGAGCCATTCCTCCGATTGAGTGTCTGCAGGAACTCTCCCTCTCCCCCTACTGGTTCCTTCCTCCGCATCTGAAGCTCTCCTAGCCTCCTTGAGCCCTTCCACCACCTGACTCTCCGATGGCAGTTCCCTGACAGATACCATACAGGGGAAAGGGGTGGCTGTTAAAAAGAAGGAAGGAGGAAGGCAAGAGCTTTTTCTGGCAGTTTTTTTTGGTTTTGTTTTTAGTGAATATATATGACATAGCACTGAATGCTTTTTAGGCCTGTCTTCAAATCCAGACAGAAGATGCTCCACTATCAAGTCTCTCTCCTGCCCCTCCCCCACTCCAATTTGTTTTCCTGTTTATTGAATTTATATTCTGCTGTTCCTCCCAAAAGAGTTCAGGGCAGCAAACACTTTTAATAAAATACAGTGGTACCTTGGTTTAAGAACAGCCCTGTTTACAAACTATTTGGTTTTCAAACTCCACTAAACTGGAAGTAGTGTCCCGGTTTGTGAACTTTACCTCGGTCTAAGAACAGAATCTGAATGGTGGAAGGGCACCGGCGGCGGAAGGCCTCATCATGGAAAGCGCGCCTCGGTTTAAGAACAGACTAAGTTCATAAACCAAGGTACCACTGTAAAGACAATAATAATAATTTTAAAAACTGTTGCAAACATCTGAAAACAAAACACCTAAAACTATTTTAAGAGCAGACGTAACCATTAGGGAAGCTTTTAATGCTTAACAGACTACTGTATTTTAATACTTCGTTGAAAGCCACCCAGTTTTCCTGGGGAAACCCAGCCAGATGGGCAGGGTATAAATAATAAATTATTATTATTATTATTAACCAAGGTGAGCATCCGAAAGAGTACTGTCATGGTGCCTGACTAATACCAACAGAACATAGCGTTCATTCACACTTCCCTTTGTCCTGTGATTTCTTCCATTTGATCTCTGTCTTCTAGGCATGGGTCCAAGACCTTCTTTTGTCTCGCCACTTTCCCCAGGGAAACCCGGTGATTGACATTTGCTCCAGTTCAACAGTAAGCAGCGGGTTTTCCCAGGGAAAGCAGCAGGACAATTTTAAAATAATAACCAGATTTGTGTCTGAAGTCACAGACCGAACAGAAGTGTGTATGAGCCTATAGCCAGAAAGCTAACCATTAGTGTTATGTACTGAAGTTCTCACCCTGGGCCAGCAGGCGGATACTATAGATAGTTCAGGTCTACATATGCAAATAAGGGATCGAAAGTGACGTTCAGTGATTGGATTGTTACAGAAAATGGTTACTGTTGCATTCTAGTGGAGCTCTATATAAGCAGGCTGGCTGAACCCTTCAGTTCAGTTCAGTTCTGTCCTGGCCTGTGAATAAACAAGAGCTGTTTGAAGCATCGCTGTGTCGTCTGATATGTTCACCCACAACTTAACAATTAGCTAGAGCTGTGGGAAGTAAAGTGGACGCTCGGGTTGCGAACGTGATCTGTGTGGGAGGCACATTTGCAACCCGCAGCGCCGTGTCTGCGCACGCATGGTGTCGCGATTCGGCATTTCTGCGCCTGTATGAGCGCTGAAACACGGAAGTAATCCGTTCTGGTACTTCCACGTTCAGCGCGGTGCACAACCCGAAAACGCACAACCTGAAGCGTCTGTAACCCGAGGTATGACTGTAGTTGTTCTGGAACACGTGGTCTCGTAGCATCCTGGACAGAAGCAGAAAGCGAACAGAGGTCATCCTTCCCTATAGGGGGGGGGACATGTAGCGAAAATGTCACTCCAACTGCCTGCCCCCTCCATGAGGGAGGCATCAGCAGATCCAGTGTAACCCTGAGGTTTGCAGGTAGTCAGAATAATTTAGGGGGAACCCTGAGAGAACCTCCAAAACAGCCCCATAAGAACTCTTCACACAGTGTGTAGCTGAACTGTGGGATTCACTCCCACAAGAATAAGGTAAAGGTAAAGGGACCCCTGCAGAGGAACCAGAGACCAAATTGCAAACATGCGCTGGATTATGGAGAAAGCTAGAGAGTTCCAGAAAGACATCTACTTCTGCTTCATTGACTACACAAAAGCCTTTGACTGTGTCGACCACAGCAAACTATGGCAAGTCCTTAAAGAAATGGGAGTGCCTGATCACCTCCTCTGTCTCCTGAGAAATCTCTATGTGGGACAAGAAGCTACAGTTAGAACTGGATATGGAGCAACTGACTGGTTCAAAATTGGGAAAGGAGTACGGCAAGGCTGTATATTGTCTCCCTGCTTATTTAACTTATATGCAGAATTCATCATGCGAAAGGCTGAGCTGGATGAATCCGAAGCCGGAATTAAAATTGCCGGAATAAATATCAACAACCTCAGATATGCAGATGACACAACCTTGATGGCAGAAAGTGAGGAGGAATTAAAGAACCTTTTAATGAGGGTGAAAGAGGGACTTCCGGAGGCGGCGCAAAATAGCAATGGCGGTCCTCTTTACCTGGTGAAGAGGGGCTCCGCGAAAAAGGGTCGTCCGCTACGGCAAAGCGGAGACCCGTTAAGAAAAACCGCAGGCAGAGCGAGCCTGCGGCCGTGGGACTCGGCGGGCGCCCAAAGCCCCCCCGGAAACGAAGAAGGGGCTCCGTAAGGGGCTCCGGAACGCGAAAGGGGGAGCGGCGCTGTGAGTTCATCGCTCTTTTCGTGGATGCAGAGCCGCGCTGCTGCTGCTGCTGAGCGCCGACCTTTCTTCTTGAAAACATCAAAATTGGCTGCTACATACCCGTGAGTAAGGGGAGCTAAACATCGGAAAATTTGGGAATTTGGTTGAAATTCGGCTGAAAACGGGAGGTGAGTAACAGGAAGTCCGTCTCCCGATCCTGCTAACCAGATTAAAGCAATTGCGCAGAAGAGTGCTGAAGCGCTGAAAGGGGACTGTAAAAGTAAAACGAGGGTGTATCTGACAGACTTTGTAGCGAAAAGACAAGCAGGAAATTTCTGTAAAAGTTGTGGATTTTATTTTTGGGACCTTCTTCCTAATTTTGAGCTATGTGGAGTTAAAAGAGACAACCCAGCGATCGGGCTGTCAGTGTGCAAAGGAGAGCTGTCAAACTGCTGATACTGTTATTGGAGCTTAACTGATACACAGACTGAGACATTAACGTTTAAACATTGTTGCTGGGACCCTTCTTGACACCTTGTGGCTTCTTTTTAAGACAAAGAAAGCCTGTGGAAACTTCCTTTTGTGCTCTGGAACTTAACATAGGGAATATAAGAACTTCAATGGCGGACAAGAGTTCTCTCCCTCCTTGAAACTTTGAAATACCCCCACCTAGAGGATTGTGGAGATATAGAGGCCTGGGAACTGTACTTTATTGTGATTCTCTGTGGTTAAATTGTTTACACTCTGGACTTTGTCTAACTTCTGAAACAAAAGAAAATTTGACCTTGAACAGAGGCAGGTGTGGAATGAGTGGCACAGGGAGAACAAGAGCAGCTAAAGCTAAAGAGAAGGAAAAGAAACCAGGGCAACTTGTTCAAACAACCCTATCTCATCAACAAAGATCATCCGTCCCAACTGTGCTGACAGCACAGGAGGTGGAATTTGAAGTGCCTGCTGCAGAGCCTGCTGCAGAAGATATGGCAACTGGAGGATCTGAAATAGTCCTGAAGCAAATCTTGGAACAACTTGGAATTCTAAATCAAAAAGTGGACAACCAATCATCAAAAATTGACCAAGCTACATCCTCTATCACTAAATTATCTGAGCAAGTTTCCCATCATACCCAGGCAATTGAAAAATTACAAGGGGCAACGACTGAAAATTATAAGCTTGCGGTGGAAGCTTGTCAAAAAGGAGAACAGGCGAACAAAAAGGTTGATGAGATTAGGGGGGAAGTAAGGCCTCTGAAAAGACAGGTAGGGGAACAACAAGCCTACCTGTCATTGGTTGAATTGAAAAGTAAGGAAAATAATCTCAGATTAAGGGCTATCCCAGAATTGGAGGAAGGAAACCTACAGGGATTTTTAAAACATTTGTTCTCCAAATTCTGGGGGATAGAGGAAGATAAGGACTTTAAAATTGTGACTGCCTTTAGACTGGGAAAATTGATAAAGAAGGACAAGTCCAGAGACTGTTTGGTTATTTTGAGATCGAGAGAGGAAAGAGACAAGATACTAGGCCTACACTTCAAAAAATCCTTGGAGATAGAAGGAAAAAAGGCTGAAATTTACAGAGACATACCTAAACACCTTTTGGACCTTAGGACTACTTATATAGATTTGACCAAATTGTTGAGATATAACACAATCCCTTATAGGTGGGAGTTTCCGCAAGGACTATCATTTACTTACAAAGGAAGGAAAGTAAGAATTAAAACACCGGAGGACCAACAGAAGTTCCTACACGACCACGAGGAGGACCTCCAGAAAGGAGCTGCAGCTTCTTGGCCTCCACCACCACCGGGACCATCTCTAAAGCCTACACCGCCTGGATCTGGACCAACATTACCACCTCCGGGATCGGAGGGAAGCCTAGACACCCCATTGTAGACCCATCAACTAGACCAGGATGTCGCTGCAGCTTCTTAGTTGGAATATAAATGGCGGAAATTCTCCGGGAAAAAGAAGAAAAGTATTTCATATTTTGAAAAAAGAACATTTGGACATTATTTGTCTGCAAGAAACGCATGTGACAAGGCTCCACAGAAAAGTGTTAATTAATAAAAGACTAGGCCAAGAATTTATCTCTTCGGACAAAGTGAAGAAAAGAGGTGTGGTGATATATGCAAAGGAGAGCCTGTCACCGAAATTCTTATTTAAAGATGAACACGGCAGAATTTTGGCGATTGAAATTCAGACACAAGGAGAAAAATTTTTGATATTAGGAATATACGCCCCAAATGAAGGAAAATCGGAATTTTTCAGGAAGCTGCATGAGATTATGCTGGACCACTTAGACTATAACAACATCATCATGATGGGTGACATGAATGGGGTTGTGTCTGTAAATATGGATAAGTCGCAAAGTGCTAACATAACGAAAGATGGCAGACTACCTAAAACTTTTTTTGAAATGACTGACAATGTGGACTTAATTGACATATGGAGGGTTAAGAACCCCCTAGGAAAAGAAGGGACTTTCTTTTCTGAAGCTCATCTGACATGGACACGAATCGACCAAATATGGATAACTAGAGGACTGGCACCCAAGACTAGAAAGGTGGAAATCTGCCCAAAAACCTGCTCCGACCATAATGCTTTGAAAATGGAATTGAGACTAAATACAACCGGATCCTTCAGATGGAAAATGAATGACACCTTATTAAGGGACGAGAAGATTGTTAAGAAGGCCCAAAAAACTTTAAAGGACTATTTTGAGATAAATTTAAATACTACTGTGGAAAAAAGAATAATCTGGGACGCAAGTAAAGCAGTCATGAGAGGGTTTCTAATACAACAAAATACGATCAAGAAAAAATTCTGGAATGAAAAGAAGGAGAAGATATTGGAAAAAATAAGAGATGGAGAGAAAAAAATAAGATCTAGGCCAAAGTCGAAGGAGGTGCTGAGAGAAGTGAAATTTTTCCAAGCACAATATTTGAAACTGATAAATCAAGAGGTGGAATGGAAAATTAAACAAATGAAACAAAGATCCTTTGAATCAGCAAATAAGTGTGGGAAACTGCTAGCATGGCAGTTGAAAAAGAGACAAAAACTTAATACTGTTACAAATCTAGAGATTGAAGGGAGAATGGTTCAGAAACCCGAGGAAATTAGAAAGTGCTTCCAGAGATATTTCAAAGAACTTTATTCACAAGGGCCACAGAAAGATTCGGAGGTGGACCAATTTCTTAAAACCAACGGATTACAGAAAATACCTCAGGAAATGAGAACAACCCTGAATAGTAATATCACACAGCAAGAAATTGAAAGCGCCATTCAGAACCTCCAATTAGGCAAATCTCCAGGCCCCGACAGACTTACCTCCAAATACTATAAGGTTTTGAAAGACTATTTGATACAGCCTTTGTTGGAGGTTTGTAACCAGATTATGGAGGGGAGGAAGGCACCGGAAACATGGAAAGAAGCCTTCATCACATTGATACCCAAACTAGAAACTGAAAAGACTCAGCTGAAGAACTACCGCCCCATCTCACTCCTAAATGTGGATTACAAAATTTTTGCAGACATTTTGGCAAGTAGGTTTAAAAAAGTGCTTAATGAAGTGATCCATAAAGACCAGGCTGGCTTTCTCCCTGGTAGGCATTTGTTTGGCAACACAAGAAACATTATCGACATTTTGGAACTTTTACAAACAAATTTAAACACTAGAGCGGTGTTAATTTTTATTGATGCGGAGAAAGCCTTTGATAATATTTCCTGGATGTTTATGAAGAAAAATTTGGAAGGGATGGGAGTGGGGCGGGGGTTTGAAAATGGAATAGAAGCAATATATTCAGAACAAAAAGCGAAATTGATAGTAAACAATGTGGTGACAGAGGAGTTTAAAATTGAAAAAGGGACACGGCAGGGGTGCCCCCTATCCCCCTATTGTTTATTTCAGTTCTGGAGGTGCTATTGAACATGATTAGAAAGGACCGGTTGGTACAGGGAATTGAGGTCGGAGTGAAACAATATAAATTGAAAACATTTGCAGATGACCTGGTATTAACATTGCAGGAGCCTGTCTCTAGTACTAAAAGAGTGTTAGAATTAATTTCGGACTTTGGTCGGGTGGCGGGATTTAAGCTGAACAAGCAAAAAACTAAGGTTATAGCAAAAAATTTGACAAGTACAGAAACAGATGAGTTTGTGAAGGAAACAGAATTAAATGTGGTTAAAAAAGTAAAATACCTAGGGGTGTATCTGACCTCCAAAAATTTGAATTTGTTTAAGGATAACTACGAGAAATGTTGGTTAGAAATCAAAAGAGATTTGGAAACATGGTCAAGATTGAAACTTTCCTTGTTGGGCCGAATAGCAGCTATAAAGATGAATGTATTGCCAAAAATGCTATTTTTGTTTCAGACCCTACAGGTCATGGACAAGGTGGAATGTTTTGGAAAGTGGCAGAGGGATATTTCTAAGTTTGTTTGGCAGGGCAAAAAGCCCCGAATAAAGTTTAAGATACTAACTGATGCGAAAGAAAGAGGGGGATTTGCCCTGCCAGACTTGAGGTTATATTACGAAGCTGCAGCCTTCTGCTGGTTGAAAGATTGGATTTTACTGGAAAACACTGATGTCCTAGATCTGGAAGGGTTTGACAATGCTTTTGGGTGGCATGCATATTTATGGTATGACAAGGTTAAAGTGCATAAATTGTTTAAAAACCACATTGTCAGGAGAGCAATTTTAATGGTCTGGACAAAATATAAAGACCGGTGGAGGCCAAGGCACATAAGAGACCTAATATGGAAGCCAATTGGCCTAAATATGGGGAAATCATTGAAAAGATTGGAGACAATTGGAGGTTGCAGAGCTTGGAAAAACTAAAAAACAAGGTGCGAGATTGGTTGCATTATGCACAAATTCAAGAGGTCTTCAAAGTAGATAAGAAGGTTGGATTCCAGGTGGAAAAATCGAAACTAGAGACAGAATTGTTAGAACCAAAAAGTAAACTACTTTCGAGAATGTATAACCTGCTGCTTAAATGGAATACTCAGGATGAGACAGTCAAATCCGCCATGATAAAGTGGGCGCAGGATTTGGGGCATAACATTATGTTTGAAGACTGGGAAAGGTTATGGAACACCGGAATGAAATTTACGGCATGTAGTGCCTTGAAGGAAAACATTATGAAAATGATATACCGGTGGTACATGACCCCAGTCAAGCTTGCTAAGATATATCACCTGTCTGATAATAAATGCTGGAAATGTAAAGAGGCGGAAGGGACATTCTTTCACCTCTGGTGGACCTGCCCGAAAGTGAAGGCCTTCTGGGAAATGATCCATAATGAACTAAAAAAGGTACTGAGATTTACCTTACCTAAGAAACCAGAGGCCTTCCTTCTGGGCATGGTGGACCGGAGAGTGTTTAAGAAGGACAGAACTTTTTTTATGTATGCTACTACAGCAGCAAGGATTCTGATTGCAAAATATTGGAAGACACAAGATTTACCCACACTGGAGGAATGGCACACGCAGTTGATGGACTATATGGAACTGGCCGAAATGACTGGCAGAATCCGAGACTTGGGAGAAGAAACATTCGAGGAGGACTGGAGAAAATTTAAAGACTATTTGGAAAAACATTATAAGTTGTATGAATGTTAAAAAACGCACCCTCTAGGAAATTCTAGCTTCAGTAATGTTAAATTAAAGAAATGGAAATTAAGGTACAAGGAGTCAGAGATAGAATAATGAAACAACTTTATTGTGTTAAAATGAAAATGTACATGATTTGGGTTATAATACATTTGAAATTGGGTAACATGATAAAAAGGAAGATATAATAAGTATTGAAATAAGTTAACAAATTGCAGACGTTATGCATCACAGAGAATGCAGGGTTGGGAGGACGTGGGGAAGTCCAACAGATTTGGAAAAAGGAGTAAGAAAAATTTGTAACCTTTCTTTTTTACTTTTATAATACGTTCTTTATTCTTTTTTCTGTATTATATAAAACTAATAAAAAATATTATAAAAAAAAAATAATGAGGGTGAAAGAGGAGAGTGCAAAATATGGTCTGAAGCTCAACATCAAAAAAACGAAGATCATGGCCACTGGGCCCATCACCTCCTGGCAAATAGAAGGGGAAGAAATGGAGGCAGTGAGAGATTTTACTTTCTTGGGCTCCATGATCACTGCAGATGGTGACAGCAGTCACGAAATTAAAAGACGCCTGCTTCTTGGGAGAAAAGCAATGACAAACCTAGACAGAATCCTAAAAAAACAGATACATCACCTTGCCAACAAAGGTCTGTATACTTAAAGCTATGGTTTTCCCAGTAGTGATGTATGGAAGTGAGAGCTGGACCATAAAGAAGGCTGATAGCCGAAGAATTTATGCTTTTGAATTATGGTGCTAGAGGAGACTCTTGAGAGTCCCATGGACTGCAAGAAGATCAAACCTATCCATTCTTAAGGAAATCAGCCCCGAGTGCTCACTGGAAGGACAGATCATGAAGCTGAGGCTCCAATACTTTGGCCACCTCATGAGAAGAGAAGACTCCCTGGAAGAGACCCTGATGTTGGGAAAGATGGAGGGCACAAGGAGAAGGGGACGAGAGAGGACGAGATGGTGGGACAGTGTTCTCGAAGCTACCAACATGAGTCTGACCAAACTGCAGGAGGCAGTGGAGGACAGAGGTGCCTGGCATTCTCTGGTCCATGGGGTCATGAAGAGTCGGACACAACTAAACGACTAAACAACAACAACAATAACAAAAGGGACCCCTGACCATTAGGTCCAGTCGTGGCTGACTCTGGGGTTGCAGCGCTCATCTCGCTTTACTGGCCGAGGGAGCCGGTGTACAGCTTCCGAGTCATGTGGCCAGCATGACTAAGCCGCTTCTGGCGAACCAGAGCAGCGCACGGAAACGCCATTTACCTTCCCGCCAAAGCGGTACCTATTTATCTACTTGTACTTTGATGTGCTTTTGAACTGCTAGATTGGCAGGAGCAGGGACTGAGCAATGGGAGCTCACCCCGTTGCAGGGATTCGAACCGCCAACCTTCTGATCGGCAAACCCTAGGCTCTGTGGTTTAACCCACAGCGCCACCCACGTCCCTTCCCACAAGAATAGATGGCCACTAACTTGGATGGCTTTTAAAAGTGACAAATTCAGGAGAGGATAAGGCTCTCAGTGGCTACTAGCCATGGTGGTTGTATTCTGCCTCTGTTGCTGGAGGGAGAATGTCTCTGAATAAGTGAATCACAGGTGGAGAGAGTGCATTCAGGTTTTGCTTTTGACCAGTAGCTGGCCATCTGCCGCTGGACTAGATGGGCCATTGATCTGATTCAGTAGGGCTGATACATTCTGAACTCACTGGAACAGGATGTTGACTGAGAGGGTGGAAACTGGCGAGTGGGGGTGGGAGAACAGAATGGAGTGTCTGGAAAAGGGAGAGGAGGAAGAGAAACACACAGATATCACAAGAGGGAGGAGAGAGATTGGGATATGTTGTTTCTTCATTCACTCACACACAAAAACTGTATTAAGATATCCTCAGGTATGGAAGTGAATGCTGCCCATAGATGTCAGTGGAGAAATCAAAGACTTTAATGTACCTGAGACTGGGCACAAGTTTGTCCACCTCCCTTCTGCAAAAAAATCAAGACAAAAAGAGAAAAACAGCATGGTGGCCATTGAGGATAGAGCCTGATCAATGGGCACAGAATGCTGACTGGCTGCAGGAATGACAATGTTCAGGGGTCCAGTTACTCCACCAGAAATGACAGTGGAGTCGCTGGAACCCTGAACAAAAGCACTCAGTGCTTCAAGATTTTGTTGAAGGGCCCACTTCTATAACATGGTGACAATTATCCAGATACCATTAAATTATGTAATATTTATAATTTTGTATCGTGTCCTTCAATCCTGTTTTCAATATTGTGGCTGAAAAGCCAAATCTCAGTTTTTTTCTTTCTATCATCTATCTCTATCATCTATCTATCATCTATCTATCTATCTATCTATCTATCTATCTATCTATCTATCTATATCTATCTATCATCTATCTATCTATCTATTTATTATTAGCCGCCCCTCTGACTAGGTTGTTCAAGGCTGTTCCCAACAAAATATTAAAAACACAGTGAAACATCAACCATAAAAAATTTCCCTGAACAAGGCTGCCTTCCAATGTCTTTGAAAAGTCAATCAGTTGCCGTCCGATGGGAGGGCGTTCCACAGGGCAGGCGCCGCTACCGAGAAGGCCCTCTGCCTGGTTCCCTCTTTCCTCACTTCTCACAGTGAGGGAACTGCTAGAAGGCCCTCAGAACTGGCTAGACAAGGGGGGTGGAGATGCTCCTTCAGGCAGGTATACTGGGCTGAGGCTGTTTAGGGCTTTAAAGGTCAGTACCAACAATTTGAATTGTGCTTGGAATTGTACTGGGAGCCAATGTAGGTCTTTCAGGACCGGTGTTATATGGTCCCAATGGCCACTCCCAGTCACCAGTTTGGCTGCCGCAGTCTAATTATTCCTAATAAGGGCAACACTCCAGGTAGAGTGGCCTTACTGCAGCTTCACTTGGCTCTGCTGCCTAACACAATCAAGTACATTCAGCCACTGGATTCTGCTGCTGGGGAAGGAGCCTTGCCCTAAAACCAGAGGTTTTCAGCCTTTTTGAGTCCACGGCTCCCTTGACCAACTACATTCTTTCTGCGGCATCCCTGTGGGGCTCAGGAGCCCAGTTATGTCACCCCTTGCCCTTTTTTGAACACCCTTGTGGAGTGTTCCCTCAGCCTTCTCTCCTTGAGAGTCCTCTGGGCAGCCGCTGCTGCTGCCCCTGGTCTCTGAATTCCCCCCCCCCCAAGCCTTTGGGAGGCAGAGGGATGAGAGGGCATCAGAAGAGGGAGGGAGGGAGGGAGGGAAGGAAAGAGGGAAAGAGGCCAGGGTTGCTCGCGGCACCCCAAGATGCCACAGCACACTGGTTGAAAACCACTGTCTTAAGCTGTTCCTAACTTCCCAAATTTTACCAAGTCTTTCCCCCAAGTTATTAGTCTAAGGATAATCTCTGTTTTTTACTTGTGACATTTATTTTTATGTTGATAAGTTGTATATTGCTTTGATTTATGTTTATAATTTATATATTGCTTTTCTTTGTAAAAAAATAAACTCAGACCAATTTAAGTTATAAAATCAATAAAACATCATATATATCAAAACATAATGTATTAAAAATGCTTTCTAAATAAAAATATTCTCTCAGAATATGTTTTGGAATTTGTGGCATTCCAAATTCCTGCACAGGTTCTATCCTCCAGCAGAAAAAAGCTGGGGTTGCAGTGGGAAACTGATCCTCTAGAACAGGGATGTCCAACAGGTCGATCGCGAAGCTCAACAACTTTGGAACTTTGTTAGATCACTGCCAGTTTCTTTTTTATAGTGGGAGTAGATTGCAGTCTCTTGAAAGTTGGAAATGCCTGCTCTAGAACATTGGAGCCAAATTCCCCCTAGACATTCATGATTTCAGGACTTCTTCCCTGAACTCAGAGAAGTTTGAGATGCACCATAGTCTATTATTCCTGTTTGCTGTTGACAGACAGTATGCTATCATATACTTTCAGCTCTTGCAATGAGGTATTGACTATTAAAAGTCTCTATTTTAAAACCAGAAGTAAAGGTAGTTTCAGTCATGAATAGTTCCATTTTTCCATTTCTTTGCTCAGCATCTGTGCACATCTGTAGCTTAAAGACTTACTAAGTGAGAAGTGGTCTGTTTCCCACCAGGTGATGCGGTGGCCCATTGGAAATACAGGTTTGCTGTATGATCGTAGCTTCATGGTTGCCAATCCCAATGGCGTTTGCATCACTCAAAAGCAGGAACCAAGACTGTGCCTTGTGCAGCCCTTTATTGACCTGGAGCAAAATGTGATGATCATCAGAGCAGAAGGTTGGTATGCAAATCTTCATTATCATTTCATTGTAAGATGGTTTCAGTAAAATTTGTAATATCACAAATTACTAGTGTTTCTGACATGCCTTGCTGAGAATTTCTGGTGTTGCAAATCAAATAATAGATACCAAGTATGTTATGGTTCCAGCTGTTTGGGGCGCTTGGACAAACTATTAAGGGGTGGCTATCCTCTACGTTTAGGGTCTGATCAAGACCCAAAGCATTTTTTTTCTGGCCCCTTAACTGTTTTTTTCACAGTGACAAAAAGAAGAGAAAGAAGTTGACCCAGTGTTGGTTTGGGCAGATGGAAACATGCCCCCCGTAATCAGATCAGATATTCTCCCACTCAGCTGATCTACCTGCATTATCTGAGGAGGGAGGGCACTGTGTGTATGTGCACATGAAAGAGTGGGGTGGTTGATGGAGAAGGACTCTTCTTATGTTCTTAAGAGGCATGTGGCAGGAATTATCAATGCAACTAATCAACTGCAGCTAGGTTCCCCCCCCCCCCAAACTTTGTATATTTGCTTAGTCATGCTGGCCACATGACCTGGAAAAACTGTCTGGTTCCAGTCATCGTCTGCAACTGGACTTAACTGTCAGGGGTCCTTCCGCTTTACTTTTTTAAAATATAAAACACAGCATTGGAATGAGAAAATTTTGGGAGATGGCCCTGTTGCTTTTATCCTGATATTTTCTGAGATGATGCCTCTGCTATTCACTTGAAACTAAAATCTCTTTGGGTTAATGAAGTACTAAGATATGTGGCCCCGAGATAGTAAGATAATTTGTTTTGCCGTGGAAGATTATTTTCAATTAACCACATCCAATATCATTCACATTTTTTTCTTATCTCATAAACCATTTCAGCATCTACATCCCCTCAGTTCATTTTTTTCAGAAGGGAAAATTACAGCTGAGACAGTTGAGTTGAATTTTTTAAAAATTCTTTTTAGCCTGAGAAGATGTCCTTGTTGCATGCAAAAATGTTTTGGTGTGCTCTCATTTTGCCTAGTGAATATTTTTTCGAAAACATATTTTAAAATGTCAAGTATTTGTATTTTCTTCCTTTCGAACTTCTCTTTCCCCCTCTTAAAAGAAGCCTATATTCTCATTTATTAGAGGTGACATAACTGGGATAAGACGGCTTTTCATAGGCTGCAGCTATCAGGGCTGCAGTAAATTTCTGCCTATTCCAATGTATGAAATACAGAGGGAATAAAGTTACGAAAAACTAAAATTGTGCATTGGCAAGCGTGCTGTGGGGATCAAGGCTGCACAAAACTCTGCTGTATCCTTGTTTAATGATCATTTGGAGCCACCTGCAGGCACAAAAATATATTTCTGTATTGAAGCTATAACATTTTAATCCAGCACAGATGTCATGCTAGCTCCCGTAGCAAATCATAGTTTGCAGAACAGAAGCTGGCCTCAGGAAGGTGTATGTCCAACCTGGCATGGTTTCTGCCAGATGGCCCATGAGGAGAAGGAAGAAGCAGTAGATCGGGGGCTGGAAGACCCAGGGATAGAGAAGAGAAGAGGTCCTTCTCTTCTGACTCCAGGGGTCTCGTCTGTTCCTCTAGAGGAGCTCAGAGCCTCACCAGGGAGGAGGGAGGCCATTGACCAGCCAGAGGGGCAGATACAGTTTTGTTTTTCAATAACCATGTGTCACCTTTGCAGGTCCCCTGCCCCCCATAAGCTATCCAGAAGATTATTTAACTTTTAGAATATCTGCCAGTATGCTTTTTACTATATTTTTATTTTGTTTTTAATTGTTTATGTTTTGTAATGTGTTTCTAATGTTGATAAAGAATAATAATAATAATAATAATAATAATAATAATAATAATAATGGTCATCACTGCCTCTTGGGGGAGCAAGTTCCATAGTTGGACTATACACTGCATGAAGAAGGCATTTTCTTAAAAATTTGATCTAAATCTTCCAACATTCATTGGATGTCCATGAATTTTAGCATAATGAGGGCAGAGGGACTTTTCTACACACCCTGCACAATTTTATAAACTTCTAACATGTCGCCATTTACTTACCTTTCCTCTAAAATAAAAGGTCCCATATGCTTCATAGAAGACTTGCTTCGTCCCCTTGATCATTTTGCTTGTCCTTTTACGAATTTCTTTTCAACTATACAGCATCCTTTTTGAGACTGTCCTTTCCCTTATGAGGGGTCTGGATCAGTTTATTTTTTGCTTCTGAGTCTGTACCATTACTCTGCTTCAATAAAGATCACTTCCTGAACTTACAAGTACTGACATCTGGTGCTGTGTGTTGGAGCGGGAGCCAGAGCACGGGATGTGTGCAACACTAAACTGCCCACCCAGCAGTTCGAAAGGACCCTTAAGTGCAAGTAGATAAATAGGGACCGCTTTATAGCAGGAAAATAAACGGCGTTTCTGTGTGCTGCGCTGGGGCAGGCTCGCCAGAGCAGCTTCGTCACGCTGGCCATGTGACCCGGAAGTGTCTCCGGACAGCGCTGGCCCCCGGCCTCTTAAGCGAGATGAGCGCGCAACCCTAGAGTCGGTCACGACTGGCCCGTACGGGCAGGGGTACCTTTGCCTTTACAAACTCCAACAAAGAAAGAGTGGCAGAATGTACTTGCTGCCAAGGCTTCTGATTTGCAAACTGTGGTTTGCAGGGCGCTAACAATCTATCTGCAACCAACTTTTGCCCAGAACCCTTTCAAACTGCCACTAAAAAGATTGAAGCTTCAATCCAGACATTCTTGTTCATAGATGCATGTAGGGATCTCCAATTGGGCAGTGCTGTTAACTCAGAGACCATTCCCCCTTATTGAGGATTGTGGACTGGCTAGAATCAGTCCCCTATAAGCCACAAACAGATGATGTAGACTTCCTAGTTGCACAGGTTCACCCATATGCTTACAGCCTCAATCCACCACAAAAGGCATTCTCAGGTTCTAGGTGAAGAATTTTCAAGGCAAGCATTTGGTTTACGTTAGCCCATGACTTGGATCATTCTATTCAGTGCTATTAAAAATGGAGATGTGAATAATGTTTTCTATAACTTTTTATGTAGCAATGGATCCCATTTCTGTATCCTTGGAAGAAGACAGTGAAAGTCTGACTCAGACCTGCCAGAGTAAAGTCTGCTCACACAGGTGAGGGGGGGGGAGTGAACCTACAGAGCTTGTGTTGGTGGAATGAATGAATCTTTATTTGTATCAGCAAATATTGGCCATAGCAATAAAACAACAATGCAATATACTAAGAATAGAAATAAAAAGTCAATTATATAAAATATGTTTTAGGGTTTTGAATCAATAGTCAAATAGTGGATCTTATTCCGATTGCCCCAGTAAAAAACCTTGCAACCTTTGCTGTCTCCTGCTCATCTTGATCTGCCTACAGAAAGGACACTGTGTTGCTGGAAGCCAATCGTCTTCTTCCCAGGGCAGAGGGCATGGGTGAAAGGGAGCCGTGATTAATCCATATGAACACAGTAGCTGTGTTTGGATGTAACACTTAACTATTATTTGTGTTTAAGAGTCTTAGTGCGGCTTTGGAGAGAACCAGAGGAGTATGGTTATCTTTGGATACAAATTCTAAGGAAGGACAGAAAAGAATGATGCCACTCTGTACATCAAAGAAATACAGAGTCCAACAAACTAAAAATTGTAAAAAGGGCAGACATATGCACAAAATTGTTATGGGTGGCAATACTGGGTGAAAAGAGTAGTTTAGTACTTGGGATGTGCTATTGTTGCTCTGACCAAAATGCTGAGGGTGAGCTTGAGATGCAGAATGAAATCAAGGAGGCATCCAAAACTGGAAGTGCTGCAGTGATAGTCATTTATTCACACGTAGACTGGGTACATGTACGACAAAGACGTGACATTAAATAACAGTGCCTTAGAACTGTTCATGTTTAATGTTTGTGTCATGTTTAATGCTCATCACTGCTAAAACCATAAAGACAAAAAAATGAAACATTATTTTAAAATGTTAGTAGTTGGAGACAAGCCAGGGAGGTGCTCCTCCCTCTGGAACACCCTCTCTCAGATGTCAAGGAGATAAAGAACTACACAACTTTTAGATGGCATATGAAAGCAGCCCTGTATCGGGGAAGGGTGGAGTATTATTATTATTATTATTATTACTATAATAATATCCCACTCTTTCTCCGAAAAACTTATTTGAAACATATTTGGATGGCAAGGGAGTCAAAGTTGTGCTTAAAGGAGGATAAGTATGGAGAGAAGCTCAGTAAATCTTTGCATCTGTCTTCACGGCAGAAAATAAAAGGCAGATCCTTGTATCTGAACTAACTTTGGCAGGTAAAGGTAAAGGACACCTGGACGGTCAAGTCCAGTCAAATTTGACTTTGGAGTGTGGTGCTCATCTCCACTTTCAGGCCAAGGGAGCTGGCGTTTGTCCACAGACAGCTTTCCGGGCCATGTGGCCAGCATGACTATACCACACCTCACCAAAGAACAAATTGAAAATCTTAACACCCCGATAACGCTGCTGGAGGTTATTACAGTGGTGAAACAAGCTAAGTTAGGGAAATCGCCTGGACCTGATGGACTATCCTCGATGTACTATAAATTCTTCCAAGGAATACTGTCTCAACCACTGGTGGAGGTAATGAACCAAATTCTTCAAGGGGAAGAAATCCCACCTTTGTGGAAAAAGGCATTTATAGTATTAATTCAAAAACAAGACCAAAGAACTATACACCCAAAGAATTTTGGGCCAATATCTTTATTAAGCAATGATTATAAATTATTTACAAATATCACGGCAAATAGAATGATGACAGAATTGAATACAGTAATCTGTGAAGATCAAGCGGGTTTTTGCCATCTAGACAAATGAAAAATACCATCAGAAATATCTTGAATATATAATTGAATATCTGGAAAAAAGGACGGAGAAGCAAGTAGCGCTTCTGTTTCTAGATGTGGAAAAGGCCTTTGACAATGTTTCATGGACCTTTATGACAAAGATCCTAGATGATATGGACTTCGGACCAGCAATTTTATATTACTAAATATTAAATGAAAATACTAACTCAGAATTTTTATATTACTAAAGATTAAATGAAAATACTAACTCAGAATATAAATAACCAAACAAAGAAAGAACTGGAAAATGACTTAGGAATTAAAGTGGAAAAGAAAAATAAATACTTAGGAGTATGGATTGCATCTAAAAATCTGAACTTATTCTGAGATAACTATAATAGAGTATAGACTGAAAAGACTTTCAAAAATAGGAGCGTAATTAAAATGAATGTTATTTGTCCAATCTCTCTCTCCCCCCCCCCCATCAAATGCCCCAAACTGGCTGCCATCAACCAGCAAAGAACAAACAAGTGTCAGGCTGCTGCCAGTGACTCCCACAGCCAGTTGCCCAGGAACATACAAAGACAAGGAATGTTCTTACCGCCCGCTTTTATGGGTGTTGAGAAATGCCCTCTGTCTTTGAGCTCTTTGCTCTCCTACTTTCAAGGCTCACCCGGTTCTGGGGGGCGGGGTCTGGAATGCTTTCTAAAGACTCTGTTGCCCCCCTGGTTATTCCTCTTCCTCCTCCTCTCCCTTTATTTCCCAACTTTTCCTTTCATCTGTCTCTGAGCTGTGACCTCCCTCAAACCCTTGTTATAAATCTATACTACAGATAAATCTATACTGTCTTCCTCTTCTCTGGAAGGGTCAGGCTGGGAAGGCGGTCTCCACCACTCCTCCTCCTCTGCCCAGACCCTGACAAGAAGTAAGGAAGTGAGGAAACTCTGGCTCTTTGGATATCTGAAGCAGCCACAATAATGGGCATAATTCTTTGTGTTCAGATAATTGAATATGTTGATAATTAATGTTTTGATAGCAGGACCTGAGTACAATGTGATCTGAATCTGACTTCTTATCCAGGAATGTGAACTGATATTAAAGAAGAGAAGTAATTTGGAACTTTTTCTTAATGCAAGACAGGATCTCTATGCAGAAGCCAAGCATGGGGCAGGGGCAAAGAAAGTGAGGGAAGAAGGGCACATGCTGTGGCACCAGCCCCCAACTCCATAAACCTTGGTTTCCTGAACCAGGGGTCAGTGGTCAAACCTCACCATCATATTACCCTGGCTAATGCAAGACTTAATTTAGCCTCAAGCACCCATCTGAAATGGAAACAATAGGAAGAAACACAAGAAAACCTATAAAGCGGTGTAAATAACAGAACATAATATTCTTGATTAGCAAAATGGTTCTTCCAAATGCTGTTTTTGGCTAAAACTGTGTTATAATGGGTACAGCGGGATTGTAGGTGGCTGGCATTAAAAATATCTAATTATGCATTGCTACCAGCCTGACATTAGTTTTGCATCTGAAAGGGAGCTCTGAATTCTTCCTTCCACTTTTCCCTTCCAGAGTGCAGACACACGATTGTGGAGGACGAGCGGCTGATTGGTTTTCTGCCTTTCTTGGCCGGCAGTGCCGCCTGATCAGGCAGAGTTCAGACTTCAAAAGAAATGCTAATAAGAAAGATGAAAAAGGTATACATTTTGCATGGTTGTTAGGAAATGAATATCCCAGTGCTGCAAATGTGAAGTGTCAGCATGGCTTATATGCTCTTTCATAGATGAAAATCAAAATTGCCCCAGTGATACGGGATGCACTGAAATTACAAAATGAACACACGATGGACTGACTTTTAATACCACACTACTTATAGGGGAAACTTCTGGGTTTTATAATAAAAGGAACACCTTTGTATCCAACAACATATAGTGAGCACTCCAAACCATCACTGAAACTATATTCATATATCCTATTGAATAAAATTGTAATTAAAACAATATCTGAAAATACCTTGATATTGTGCATTTCTGTGAGAAAACCAAAGACTTGAACATTATGTCACTTTATTACGTGCTGCAGCATAGGTGAAGCTGAGTATGCCTGTGTTGGGTTGGTGCTTTGATGGAAGGCTACTGGGATCCTTACATAGGGTGCTCCAAGCTTTCCAAGAATAAGTAGGAAACAACAATATTATTACCATTTTTTTCCAAACATATTCATTGTATCTCTTCTCCTTTGCATTACCACTTTCCCTCTGCTCTTAATGCATAAGCAAAAACAATGCACTCTTTTGAGCTATAATGGACACAGGGTACAAGAAACCTTCCCCTTGGTTTCTGGATTTAGACTTGGGACATGTGATGAGTCAGATGAGACGTCAGATGCTGATGGAAGTGAGCCAAGTCAATTCAAATGGACCAAGTAGTGGTTATGACCAGGCCAGTGGGAGGGCAGGATTGTTAAGGGTGCATAAGTTGAATAGTAAATGGGATGTTGGATGGGTAACGAGAAGAGATCAGTAAATGAATTTGGAGAGCGAGGGCTTGGAGATGCATGCAGAGTAAGGAGGAGTCTGGGTTCATGGATGGCAGGGATAAATCATATTAGGAGTGGTCTCATTCATGGTGATTGCCCCAAGCAATGCTTCCATGCCTTTCAAGAGATGGTATGAATCAAGTGGGACTACACAGCCCACTCACCATGTGAGACCATTTTGGCTCTGCCTGATAAGAGTTTTCAAATCCCACCATCTAATGTCAGAGGAAGCTGGAGAGATCAGATGGACACACACAGGGATGGAGGAGCCTTTAATTCTTGCTTTTCTCTGTTTAGCAGCTGATTCGCAATAGAAGTTCGGGGGAGCAGGAAAGTGGGCTCGTGTGTGTGTGTGTGTGTGTGTGTGTGTGTGTGTGACGGAGAGAGAGAGAGAGAGAGAGAGGAGATTTACTGCAAATTCAGCCCTCTTCAACTTTCTCTGCCTATAGGCATGGGAGCCATAAGAATTATCAAGGGACATAGCTAAGCTGTTTGTTCTTGTGGGTGTCTGGCTCCAAGCCATGCAAATAGAGGCAGTCAGCTTGCATGTTGACCCATTCATGTACAGCATTAGCGCATAAGCAGTGTGCTTGCCTGGCTTCCAGTTCACTGACATACTGATGCATGAAATGACATGCACGGAACCAGGGTTTGTTTTTCCAGCTGGAGGGCACTGGGGCTTAGTTCTGGCACCTCTCAGGTGGGCGCCATTGCCATTCTAAGAGAACAAGGGATAAGTTTGTGGTGAGCTCCAGCATCTCTTTTTCTAGAAAAAATGCACTGCATGTAACACTTGCGCAAGTAGCAACAGCACCTTCACCCCTCATCTTCACAGTATCTGTTTTAGTTAAAAGAGGCCTTTGATAGAGACTGGATTCCTTCCACTGTGCTCAGAATTTCTAATAACTATCACCTTATACTGAATGTATTTCAGGAGAGACCTCTGCTGCAAGGGCCTCACTCTCTCTAGTAAATGAAGCACAATACCTCCTGATCAACAGAACAAGTATTTTGCAGCTGAGAGATAAAGTTGTGGAAAGGTAAGTGCTTCCTCACCTGAAAGCCACATTTCCTTGTGTTGCCTCTTTTTGTCCTTTCCATGAGCAAGACTTCTTCTGGCCCAACCTGCTGAATGTTTCACTTGTACAAAGACTACTGTACATGCACAATTATGGCAACTATTATTCTTAAGAACAAAATAAGAATGTGAGATGAGCATCTGCTGGATCAGGCCAGTAGCTTTTCTAGTCCAGTGTCTAGTCCATTGTCCACACAGTATCCCAGGTGTGGTCTGGCCAAGGCAGAACAGAGTAGTACTAGATTTAGAGACTAGACTTCTATTGATGCATTAGCTTTTTTTGCTACAGAATCACATTGTTGACTCATGTTGCAGTCTGCTAAGACTTCTAGCTCTTACATAGGTGCAGCTGGTTATTTCAGGCTGAAAGGGACAAGTGGGACTTAGAAGAACACAAAGAACAATCCCTTCACATTCAGGGATTTTTTAAAACAGGGAATTTTGTGATGCATTTACCTAGACTTGTGAAGGTTTAAGATGGCAGCCCTCATCTGACCATACCACCCATAGGTGCCAACTCTCTATGGCTGAGGGGATGGAGTTGCCCCCCCCAACCTTGAGGGGCCAGGCTTTGCTGTGGCAGGCTTCGCCAGGCCTTCCTGCACCTGCCTGCGATGAGACACGCCAGCAGTGGGCTGTGAGAACGTGTTACAGGCACGGGTTGGGGGGGGGGCAGCGCCTATGACACCACCTAAACCCACTGTAGTTGAACAGTATTATGGCTGTCCAAAGAAGCAACATGCAGGTGTGAGAGATTACATTCTCCCTTCTTGCTCCTGCTTTGACCATTCTTGGGTGCTGTTGCCAGGCAGGAACGGGTGCTTCAGCTCTGCCTGTGGTTGAAACAAGAGAAATAAAGAACATGATGAGGCATTAAGAAAAGCGAAGAAGAGGTGGAGTCTGAAGTGACAGGAACCGAATTCCTTCTTGCCTCTTGGGAAGTGGGGGGAAAGAAGGAAAGGTAATTCAGAGCGGAGGGGAGGACTGCAGCAAGCTGGCGGGGCTCCCAGATGAGGAACAGCGAGAGGGGCGGCAAACTCAGTGACCGCCCCAGGCAGCATAAGCCCTAGCTACGTCACTGATTGCACTTGTTCAAACTTTGTTCGTGTTGGTAATTAAGGCTATGTGAAAGCTTTCGCCTTTTGAATGCAATAGAAATCTGTCTTCATTGAACTGAGAAACATGAAAGCACAAGTGTTACTGAACTCATTTGGGTTAATATTAGACCATATTGTTTCCCCCTCTGCCTCTGTGGAACAGACTAGGTGAATCACTTCCCCCGCAGGAACTCGTCCACCGCTTCCGTGCCAACATTGTAGTCAGCACAGATGAGCCGTTCGAAGAAGACCTGTGGGAGGAGATTGCAGTGGGTCCCCTGCGTTTCAAGGTACAAATGGCTGCAGCTGTTTGTTAGTGTCATGCGGCATGCTGGGAAATAGCAGGCAGCAGCTTCTTGCAAGACAATGATTCAGGCAAGGATCTGGAACAGCTGTTTGGGATACAGAACAGCTTTGAGCTACAGTAGTCTGAGCAGCAGTGTATTACTTTGTGTGTGCAATGGCTCTCTGCTACCACAGAAGTAACCTGGCATGGCCCTGTGATGCAAGGGCAAGAAGGCAGCCGGTACTGTCAGATTTGTTGAATCCTGGGAGCCAAGACCCAAGTTTGGGGCAGGTACCCTTTGGTAAGAGAACCCCAGCAGAGATTTAACATCGCAAAACATTCAGCAACGAAAACCTGGTGCAAAGCCTTTAAAAAGTGTTCTTCCACTGAGTCCCTTAAATCTCCCCTTTTAAAAGCTCTTTGCAAATTGTCCCACTTCCCCAGCATAGACATTGACCACACATTTGGGTAAGTCATAAGATAGTTTACTTTAAAAAAAAAACACTTCTTCAAATGTCAGATCCATGTGCTTTTCCACACAGCAGCCAGAAAAGATGCACAGGCAGTCAAGATGTTGCTTAGTTACAAAAGGTAAAAGTTAAACTATTGATAAACTATTGAAAAAATGATCTGAAACAGAAGAGGATGGTCAAAGTCATGTGGCCGGCTGGAATGACCATCTCAAACCTCCTTACATTGAAGTCCTTATGGAGAGAGAAATACTGTATAGCAAAGACATGGTGATCTATGGCTGCTAAGGTGGAGGATGATGGCATAGGCTCAGCCTGGCAGGACAGTTTATTCTATTATTTTAACCCCTTCATGCACTGATCAGATTTGCATGCTAAAATTATATGAGGCTGGAACCCTACAAGACTGACCAAGAGCCCAGCCAGCAGCACCATGATCTGCGCACTGGTGTTCCTGGTTAAGATCAGAGTTTTCCCTTTCCTGCTGCCTTGTGGGATGTTTTCAGAAGAAGAAAAGGCTAAGGAGTAAACCCTACACAAATCCAGAGTGGAGTGTGTAAGGCAGATGTTGGTGCTTTGAACGCCTCCCTCGGGCAGCGCTGGTGTCAGATGTATTCCTCTGCTTCCTTTTGGACGGCATCAGCGAGGCTGAGAGGCTGAGAGGCGTCTTGTCGTCTGGGTAACCCGGGACCTCCATACACGCAGCTCAGCCTTGTGCCCCAGGGAGGTCACTTCAGTGCTGCAGACACACTAAAAACAAGGCAGGAGGCTGTTATTTGATGTCTGCAGTCCTTATGTTAAGAGTTTCCCCCCCAGATTCAATTTGGTGGCTGAAGCTGAAAGCATTCCCCAGGTGGCTGCCAGCTCATGGGATTCCAGCATTGCAGCAGTAGTTACTGCTAGTTCTTTTCTGAATCCCTTACCCCAGACAGAGAGGAAGCATTTGTTTCTTGTTGTGGCCCCTGCTCAGCTTTGCAGGCCAAAAATGTTTGGTGCTGGTGATATGGTCAGAATGGTTGCTGCTGACAATTGACTCCTCTAGAAGCAGGTGTGTTGTGATTCCTGGCTAAGTGGGGGCTTCAAGATCTTCTCTGTGCAAATTTCAGGTTATCGGGCCATGCCACAGATGTCTGGTTATCTGCATTGATCAAAAAACTGGAGAACGGAACAAGGAATTTCTTCAGACTCTGGCTGCCACTAAAGACAAAAAAGTCAGTATACAAATACTTTAAAAAAAAAAAAATGTGCCCTTTTCCCTTACAGGGAAGGCTTACAGTTAAAATAAGAACAGGTGAAAACAGAGAGAATAAAGAATAATTTAAATACAATCAAACATTAATAGAATTAATAGTAACTGTGTGTGTGTGTGTGTGTGTGTGTGTGTGTGTGTGTGTGTGTAGAGAAACAGACAAACAGGCAGATAGAAGAACTATTAAAAACATACAGACAATTGCAACAAAAATAGCACAGCATCAGCCCCTTTCCTTAAAAGCAGTCAGTTCCCAAAAGCCTGTTGGAAGAAGAGGGTTTTCACCTGCCAGCCGAAGAACAACAAGGAGGGAGCCGGTCTAACTTCTCCAGGGAGGGAGTTCCAAAGTTGTCTGGGAGCAGCCACCACTGAGAAGGCCCTCTCCCACATGCCCACCGAGTGTGCCTGTGGGGGGGGGGATCAAGAGGAGGGCCTTCCTTGAAGATCTCAAGACTCAGGCAGATTCGTATGAGGGAATGATGCATGGAAAGGGAATATACAAATGTGAATGAGCTGCTCAATGGAGTTTTGCTGCCACTTCCACAAAACCTTTTGGTTTTTAAAAAAGGGGAGAAAGCAGAAAGCAAGGCAAGCTTTCATTTGCCTCCCCCCCCCTTTTTTTTTTTTGCCCCGTCAAACCCTGAAAGATCTGTAAGTATAATAAATGTTAAGCTTAATTTTTTACAGAGCTTCATGCCTCCTTTCCTATCCTCTTGCTGTCTACAGGGGGGGGGGGGCGATTCTTAAAAGTGTTTGCCCAGGTCAAATGCCACCCCACCCCACTAAAAAACAAAACAGGTCAGAAATTGTCCCACAGTACATTAGGATGCAAGCTAACAAGCCAACGTCTGGGTAACTTCCACAGCAAATACTACAGTGCTTCCTCGGAATCTTTGCATAAACTAAGACCGAATTTAAGCAAGAAAAATGGAAATGGTTCTGAACATCATCTTAAATAACTTGACCATTGTTTCTGTTCATTGCACTGCTTGTAGTCAATATACTTATAGGAATTTAGTTTAACCATCCGGAGGCAATGCAGTTGTTACTGTTCCGTCTGTTGAGTATTTGATCTTACTTACAAATGTTTCCCCCCTCAGACTAAGTTTGGAATATACCTGATGAATCATCCTGAGATGCAGGTCTCCCATCCAGATACATTGTCAGTGGGATCGCCAGTGTTTGCAGCCGTGAAGAACATTATTGCATGTTGACCATCGGCTGAAGAGCAAACAGGTGGAGGATTCCTCAGCTGAACCTGCAGATGGGACGGTCTTGCAGATTATTCATACGTGTTCTCAACAGCAATATGATCTTCTCCAATGTTATGAGTAAAAAAGGTCAATCACCTTTAAATATTCAGGAATGACATGTCACAGCTAATCAGGTGGATCAATTTTTGCAACTCTATATCATTTGATCATTTGATTTCTTTTTTCCATTCAGGTTCACGAGAGACTTGTTGCAGGGCAGTGAGGCTGACTAGGAAATTTAATGTCCTCAAAATGCCACTTCACAAGTTAGACTGATAGTTAATAACCTCAAATAGTCAGCTGATTTAAATTAAGTGTGGTGTGTGTGTGTGTGTGTGTGCAGTGTGTGGGGGTGGGGAGAAGAAATAGTGCTTTACATAAGAAACAGAGATGGCTGGCTGGAAGTGAAGCACCTTGGGATTCCAAGGCTTTAACGTGGATAGCAAATTGGCTGCCTTGCTGCAGCAGTGCCTGCTGTTAGCTTCCACTGGTGCAAGTAGCACCTGCAACAAAGGACTCATCCAGACTTCTGCTTTTTTGCCAATTATTTTTATTAATTTCCCATAATCTTTAACAAATTGCCACCAAATTAATGCAAGTTTAAAAGCTGCACCCTCCCCCAATTTTACTCTCTTCTTTGCTGCTCCCAATAAAATAACTTTTACAGCTATCTTTTCAAAGTACACTCATCCCTTCTCCCTACACATCGCCTGTTCAATTACCAATTTCTGCTATGGCTTTTATCTATCTATAATAGTCATTAATCCGTTTTGAAACATTTCCCTCTGATGCCTCTTGAGTAGCACTTTGCCTGAGAAAAACAGGACCTGCTTCTTCCCAGACAACACACACATATTCCTCCCTAACATGGCCTTGAACATTGCTGTCTCACATCTGGCCCCAGTAATAAACAGAGTGAAAATGAACCCCCTAGAATTTTTTTTGTATAAATATATAATATACATTTCCCCTCTCACACTGCCAATCTCCCAGCATCCCCCATACCTTGCATTTCTCCAATTTTAATCCTCAATTTTACATACAATCAGCTCATAATTAATTAATTAATAAACATAATCTGAATCTCTTCTTATTTCCAACTTCAAGCTTTGGGGCTGATGTAATCCCACTTTCTTTTTTTACCCAGCTTTTGGTTGCTCACCCAGCAGCTGGGCTTTAGCACCAAATATAAGCCTGAATGGAGGGGAAATTGGCCTGGTTTGTGAGCATCTAAAAAGGCATGTGTTAATTATGAGGAGGTGCCGTGAGTTTATCCGGAACAGATCATTCCAAACCAACCTTATCTCCTTTTTTGATACCATTACTACTTTGGTCCTGTGCCATTTGTTTCCTATCTCTGTCTTTCTTCACCTTCATGCACGCACTGGCCCGTTTTGCTCTTCTTGCTCATGGCAAGGCTTCATCACCACAAACAGAATGCAGTACAAGATTGTGTCTTTACAGCGCAAGCCTACAGTCTCTGCATTCCAGTGCTTGCTAGTTCTGCTACATTCAGTGAGGCTTGCTCCCTGCTTAGTTTGCATAGGAAGGCAGCCTGCATAGCAGTGTAGCAAGTTCATTACCCAATTTGTGGACTAGCACCAGATTTCCCCTTGTTGTGCATAAAGATTGGTTGTGACACTTCACTTGAGTGGCACATTTGACCAGGGCCAGCCCACTGGCAAGGCAAGGTGAGCCAACCACCACAGGCAGCAAGATCACACACACACACACCATGATTTCTGAAGTAGATCTTCACTGAGCCCTTCTTCACTGGTGGGGATGGAAATGCCGTTTTGTGGTTCACCTCAGGTGCCAAAATGTCTTGGGCCAGCCCAGAATCTGACCCAATAGAACAGTGAAATGGAATGGAGAGATTTACATGGCTACAGCCTAGATGGAATGCTGAAAAAATGCCAAGTGGTAAATTGAGCCACATTTTTTATTCAAGTGAATAACTGTATTTGTGCACTGTCTACTTAAACAAAATAATTTTGCTGTACGTGAATCCTGACAATAAATGCTTTGCAGATATTATCCAAATATTTTTGAAGCTAAATTATTTGTCTGATATTTGAGATCTATATTTGATATCATGGGATACTTGATTCCAATATTTTATATTTAATAATATTTAATAATATTTGATATGACATATGATATATTAGTATCTGAAAGCATTTTATGGAAGACATGAAATAGACATGAAATAGGACTCTTATTTTTTGTAATACCAGCCAAAACAATCAAGAGAATGTAAACAAATCCAAAGAACTCAATTTGGAGGGGAAATGTCTCTCAGGACAAACCATTCTGTGTTAGAATTTGCATTCATCTTTCTGAAAAGCAGGTTGAAAATATTTGCCAAATTTGAAATATTAGAAAATATTTGTTTCAGCTAAAATATATAATTTGTTTTTCTATGAGTTCATTTAATTAAACTGACATCTCTTATACTTTTGCAGAGAGGTTTGTCTGTCTGTTCTCTATTGGGGGCCTTTGAGATATTGTCACCCAATCTGTGAACACAAAGCAGTTGGTTTTCCTCTGTGACAACGTTTTGGATTGAGATGGTGGACTGAACTGCTCCAGACTGCCAATTTGGACATCTTTGGATATACCACTGCCCCTTGGGCATGGTGGTTCCTGAGACGGGAGGGCAAGCAGACCTGGCATGGCAGCTGAGTGCACAGAGGCTCGGGAGCCACCCGCCAAAGGCTCAGGCTTGCTGGCCGCAGGACTCTTCCTCGCAGGGAACACACTGATGAAGCAGTACCCTGCCTGCAGGACTGGCCCCTCCTGCTTTCTGAAGTGTTTTCAGGAGGGCAGGAAATGAGATATTTGCAGGAAGGTTCCTGAGATCAAGGAACAGGTTTTCATCTGTTCCATTGGTTTAAGTCCTCCCCTCCAGAGCAGACAAACACAAGCATGTTCCATCTTCCATGTGACAGCTGTTTAGATATTTGAAGATGGCTATCATATCTCCTCTCAGTCGCTCCCACAATTACTCCTCCTAAGGCTTGGTTTCCACACCCTTGATCATTTTGGTTGCTCTCTGCACACGCTCCAGCTTGCCAACATCCTTCTTAAATTGTTGTGCCCAGAATCGGACACAGTATTCCAGGTATGGGCTATCCAAGGCAGAATAGAGTGGGACTATTACTTCCCTTGATCTGGACATTATATTTCTGTTGATGCAGCCTAGATTAGCATTAGCATTTTTTGCTGCTGCATCACACTTGGCTCATATTAAGCTTGTGGTCCACCAAGACCTCCGGATCTTTTTCATATGTACTGCTAGTAAGCCAGGTGTACCACATCCTATATTTGTGCATCTGGTTCTTCCTGCCTAAGTGCAGAACCTGGCATTTGTCCCTATTAAAATTCACTTGCGCCAGTTCTCCAATCTGTTAAGGTCATTTTGAATTCTGATTCTGTCTTCTGCAGCATTAGCTCCCCCTCCCAGTTTGGTGTCATCTGCAAATTGGATGAACATCCCCTCAATTCCTTCATCCAAGTCATTTATAAAGATGTTGAGCAACAATGGGCCCAGGACAGAGCCCTGTGGCATCCCACTTGTCACTTTCCCCCAGGATGACAAGGAACCCTTAATGAGTACTCTTTGGGTTCGGTCAAATCCACTTAACTGTTCATTTTACGAGCTTCCTTGCAAGAATATCATGGGAGACTTTCTCAAAAGCCTTACTGAAATCAATATACGCTTTGTCCACAACATTCCCCGGATCCACCAAGCTTGTAACTTCATCAAAAAATGAAATGAGGTTTGTTGGGCAAGACTTAGTTTTCTAAGTGCTCACAGACCAACTGTTGAATAATCTGTTCTATGACCTTTCCTGGTACAGTGGTACCTCGGGCTAAGTACTTAATTCGTTCCAGAGGTCCGTTCTTAACCTGAAACTGTTCTTAACCTGAAGCACCACTTTAGCTAATGGGGCCTCCCACTGCCGCTGCGCCGCACGATTTCTGTTCTCATTCTGAAGCAAAGTTCTTAACCTGAGGTACTATTTCTGGGTTAGCGGAGTCTGTAACTGAAGCGTATGTAACCTGAAGCGTATGTAACCCGAGGTACCACTGTATTGGTGTCAAGCTCACGGTATCTGATGATTGTGTTGTTTTGGTACTAATGGTTAGATCCAGCTGCTAGCTGCGTGTTTCATGGGGCACCTTCTGTGACATCACAATGTGGCTGTCAAATGACTTGCTCTAGTCTTTCTTTAGTGGTTTGGCCAGATGCACCATATTGCCCTTCTTTGGACTCTCCCATCTGATATTTCCATGAATCTTTGTGATTCTGCCAGGCTACTGTCTCTTACCATCTTTTCTCTCACCTCTTTCTCAATTTGAAGCTTAAAGAATCACTGTTCCAGGAACCTACAATTTTCTGGGGAGTGGCTTTTCACTGGAAATATCCAAAGCACGAAACAACCATTTCTATTGGTATGATCTAGGTTGCGCCCAGAAGGCATAGCTGTCAAGTGTCCCTTATTTGAAGGGACAGTCCCTTATTCCAGCGCCATGTCCCGCTGCTGTCCCTTATTGATGGGTGTCCCTTAAATGTCCCTTAAATGATGTCCCTCAAATTTCAAAGGAAGCAGCTCCTCTCCCTCCCTCCTTGCCGGCCAGGGAGGAGGGAGGCTCCAACTGTGTTGCTTGGCTGTGTTGCTCACCCAATAAGAAGTCTAAGAACGACTGGGGGGTGGAGCTTGCATGCCTTGTGTGTGGCTAGTTAATGCAAGCTGAGGGGTTTTTTGAATGCTGGACGCCATTTTGTTGCACATGCTGCTGCAAACTTTGCAGTGCAGACAGGCCGGGGAGCCATCTTAAGTTGAGGCTGCATAGGCCTTGTGGTACATGTGATTCAGATTCTGTTCAGTTGAACCTCTGGTTACAAATTTGGTTGGACAGTGTTCTCGAAGCTACCAGCATGAGTTTGACCAGACTGCAGGAGGACAGGAAGACTGGATTGCCTGGAACAGGTGAGGTTGCAGGTCCCTTATTTTCAAGGCTGCTGATCCCTTATTTTCAAATCTGTAAGTTGACAGCTATGCCAGAAGGCCTTGGGTGGGAGAGAGACAAATATTTCACAGAGGATGGCCTGAGAGATAAGAGTGTGGGGTTGACCTTTTGAAATATTTAAATGTTATCCTCTGTGAAGGAAATGTTTTCATTTTTTGTGTTTTAACTCGAACCCCCAGACCTTTGTGGGCAAAATACACTGCGATACACTTTCTGTTGCAAAATTTACACAGAAGTAGACCTACAGCTTATTGCTTATAGGGCACTGACACCTGCACAGCAGGAAACAGTGCCCCCAAATGTCAGAGAATTAACATTAACTGTTTGGGCTGAAATAAAATAACAAGAAAACCCAACTCTACAATTCACCAGATGCTGTCCAGGTTACAACAATGTGAAATACAGCATTAATAATTACAGTCACAACCTGAGTGGGTCTATATGCTTTCCTCATATGAAGTTGAATGAAATTGTCAGATGCACTGCCTGGGGAGGAATCTGCACAGCTTTGAGAACAGAGAACAGGGAGAAGGTGGTTGTGTATCAATGTAATGCAAAAGTGGGGGGGGGGGGTTCCAACAAAAGCTGGCCCAGGGGTACACAAATGCCCAGACAGTGTTCCTTTTGCAGTAAAAAAAAAGATGTACCATATTGGCCCGAATATAAGCCTCACTTTCCCCCCAAATTCCGACTGTGAGAAGTTAAAATGCGGCTTATATTTGCGACCTTACAGTATGCAGCCAGGAGCAGCAAGGAATGGAGCAGCTTTGGGTATTTTTTATCCCCCCCCCCCCCCCAATTTTAAAGCTGCAGCTTATATTCGGGTGTGGCTTATATTCAGGCCAATACAGTAGATATACCGGTATATCTGATATATATTTAGATATATATCTGGTAAAGCTCTTGATTTTGAGATTTTTTGGTACCAGCTACTATTGATATATTGGACTAAAATAGAATGCTCCATTTTTTCCCAAGCAAAAAAACCACATTCTTGGTTTGGTTTAGGGACATTTTTTTAGTCCACCCCTAGAGACAATTTGGTTCATTTTAAAATAAGTGTGGTTTTAATAAGATATTATCCTGATTCTTTTTAGATTATGAATTTTTATTCCAAGAGTTAAATGAAGACAAAACATTAAAGTCTGACGCTGAATATAATTTATCTGCATAAAGGACTTTATATTATTTTTTATTAAGTATTTGCTTGGCTTATAAAGGGACTTTATAATCGGAAAACGGAGAGAATGTATTTACTTTGTAACGCAAGAAAATCTTTAATAAAAACAAATTTTCCTCATGTTGCCACTAGATGGCAAACTTCCTCTTTCTGCTCTATCTCTTTTCAAAAAGAAATGTAATCTCATCTGGCACTGGAAAAGAAGCAAGCCAACACCCCTTTGGAGAGGTCGGACTACTTTAAGGGCGCCCAGCACAAAAGCCCCTAGTCCTGTTTGTAATTTGACAAGTCAGGGGCTCTTCTCTTATCCTGCCTGCCCTTTTCAGACCAATTCCCCACGAAACAAATCTCCGGGGGGGGGGGCACTGGGATGCCAACTTCAACCCCTCTGCCCAAAGGAGTTTGGCTTCCTAAGAGCGGGGAAAGACCGGAGGGCGCGCCCTCGGGGCTCCTCCCCTGTTTGCTGCTGAATCCGAACAAGTAGCAAACTGCAGAAGAAGGAAAGAGACACTCTGCCGCCGGCTCAATTCCCTGGGGAGCGACGGGTTTCCGCCGGCGAAAGCCATGGGAACAGAAAAAGAACCTCTCGGACCCGCGACCAGAAATCCCGGAACAAGCGGACCTGAGGGGGAACCCTTTGTGTTGACGCAGCAGGCCTGGGACGCGCGACATTCGCTTCTTTAAAAAAGCAGCCTTTTAAGCGTGTTATAACATTGTGCCACCAGGCGGCGCTTTGGGGGCAACGTGATTTCCCCTTATGAGTTACAGATAGGTAGCCGTGTTGGTCTGCCATAGTCAAAACAAAAAAATTCCTTCCAGTAGCACCTTAAAGACCAACTAAGTCAGTTCTTGGTATGAGCTTTCGTGTGCATGCACACTTCTTCAGATACACAGCTGATACTCCCCTTATGAGGTTTTCCTGATGTCCCCGGACACCGCCTCGGACTTTGCGCCTGGTCTGAGTTGCGCAGCCTCCCGCCAAAGCTCTTGGGACCAAAGCAGACTGTTTTCCAAAGCACCAAAAAGGGCATCCAAATCAAATCCTGTGGCCGCCCCTGATGTCTGACACTGCCGGTTCCATTCCCGTGTCATTTTAAGCTCTTGTTTGTCATTCTGCTAGTTAATTACAGCTAATTAAAGATACTCATCCATTACATTTATTTACATGTATATGTTTTGTCGCAAAGGATTAGCATGTTACATATACCAATAAAATACAGTAAAAGCAAACACAGCCTTTGACAGGCATCCCAGCTGAATCCGGCACAGTGTTTACTCTTGCCAGGGAATTTCCCTAGGACCCTCTCTCTCTCTCTCTCTCTCTCTCTCTCTCTCTCTCTCCCTCTCTCCCCCTCTCTCCCACACACACACACACATTTCGCTTTGTTATTGCCAGGTATTTCTCTAATACTAACACACTAACACAGAAAGGTGGAACTGGGAACTGCACAACAGCCAGATGGGTGGGGTATAAATTATAAAACTATGGTGATGATGATTAACTGTGATGTTGCCTCTACCCTCTCTCAGAGTGAGAACTGTATGCAACCACACATATGCAGTTGTGAACAGTCAGGATTGTCTTTAAGGATTAATAAGGTGTTGGTCAGGCACTCCCTATCTACACTAAAGGAATTCAGAATTTCAGGACCGGAAGAGTTGCATTATAGGATACTGAAGTAACTTGACAGTATTCTCTCAGAGACTCTGAGGAATCCTGGAGAGCGAGTGTGGTGCCACTGTGTGGAGATGTCACAAAAACAACATCATGCTGAAGTTGTGTAGCTGCACATGACATCTGGACAAAGGAGGAGCCAATTCACTCCTGCTAACATGAAGGTGAGGGATTGCCAGCCTCATATAACCAAGAGGCCTAAATCTATTTAATGCATGAAGGGAAGGAAGGAACTAAGTAATCAAGATTTGTTCTCCCTCAGTCTACATCTAGATCTAGATCCAACTTATATACCAATAATTTGGTATGTTATTTACCTATATACCAATAATTTAGGAACTTTCAGCACAGAACTAAACTTTTTTTTGCCTGTGCAACACATGAATCCAACCTTTAGGGAGTTTCTAAGTAAACCATTTTTAACTTACCAAACATGTAAGTTTCTATGCTAAGGGAACTGGGGAATTTTGGAAGGATGTAGAAGGGCATATTTTAAAGCGAACAGCTTATATTTCCATGTTTTGCTGCATATTGTGTGGTTTTAAATCTCTGCTAGGGTTCTCTCACCAGAGTACTTGCCCCAGCAATTCTCCTTTTATACTTGTTTTCCCTCAGTACTCAGATATAACGATGCCACAGGACTGCCAAAGTGCGAGCCACGGGGACACAGGCTGGAGCAGACCAGCAACCCAAGAGGCAGACCAGGACCCAGGGATTCTGGCCCACTTATGCCACATTCTGCTTGCAGTCTCTATGACGATCAACACAGCTCCCAGGGTGGGCTGCCTGCTTGGCGCCCTTCAAGTGCTGCGTCGGCTGGCTGGGCTCCCCCCTGCATAGGTGGCGCAGCATGCTCCTGCTGGGCAGGGATGCTCCGGTGGTGTCGGCAGTGAGGGCTGGGTTGCCACGGCAGACTCCTTCACCCTCCGTGCTCTCCCCCCCCCCCCCAGTGCATGAGCCCCAGGCATTGTTTGGTCACGCGTGGACACTGCTGGACCAGTCCTGCTGGGCAGTTCCTTAGAAAACCTCCTTTTTCTCCACTGTCACTACTCCTCTCCCTCTCGTAGGTGGTAGCATGAGCTGAGCCCCCTGCAATGGTGGAGAGGAGTGGGAGTGATGAGAAATGTCTTCTCAAAAATCAAGAGGAGGGTGTAGAGCCTGCAGCAGCCATGGCAGTGGCATCCAGTGAAATTTCCTGAAGGGAAACAGGGTCAGAGGCACCAGCATGGCACCCACTGGCAGAGGAAGGGGGGTGCGGGTGTTGGGAATTTCATCCACCCTTTGCTGCAGACATGGGATTGTTACATGTCTCATGTCTGTTTACATTCCAGCACAGATTGCTGGCACGAGCAGAACTTCCGCTCTGTATTGCTTTTGTTTTCAGTCTCTCTCCGAGAAGACAACAAGGAGAGATGCCATGTTTTCTTTGTCTTGATTTATGTATAATAAATGTGTAGTTTAGTATCTGTCTACAGCCTCAGGCCTCTTCTGTTGCGCAGTTTGCACTGCTGAGGAAAGTCTGCTCAGGTCTGCAAGCTTGAGTCACTCTGCCTCTCCCATAGCCACCCCGCCCCCAGCTGTAGGACACACTCGCCAGGCACTCGAGCGGCTAGTTACGCCACTGATTGCTCCTACCTCCCTAAGGCTTGCAAAAGCTTCCTGGGCTTTGGGAAGGAGACACCAAGAGAACATTAAGGGGAATAGTCTCTAGGGAATAGTTCCCTAGTCCACTGAGCCTGGGCAAGCACCTTTGGGTGGTGGGAAAGCTTACATTTTGATGAGGTAACTGGGTGGTGGTCTTTCTCCCCCCTCCCCCCATGCCACTTTCAAACTTTAAACCAAGGCAAGCTACTCTACTCACTTTAGAAATCTCTTAAGAAGGTCCTGGGAAATACAGTGGCTTTGAGGTGCCCAGTGACACTGTTGGGAGAAAGATTTTAACTGGCATTTTTGTTAAGAAGGAAAATGTTCCTTGAAAAAAACACCTTTCTGCATTTGCTGTGGGGGCACCTGATTTTGAAAGTGGAATGGCTTAAGCAGGGTTTATTTCCAGGCAGAACTCACCAGACCTCAGTTCTGGCACCTCTCAGGCAGGTACCATTGCCTTCTAGAAAAATAGCACTGGGCTTACTGTAAGTATTTAAGGGCACACCTCTAGACTCTTGGCTTGAGGGAGAGATTTAGAAAATCCCTTTTCAGATGTTTCCAGGAATTGAATTGTCTTGGGATACAAAGGTACCACACCTTCTTCTTTTCTTGCTTTAACCACCTGGGGGTCCCCATTTGAGGAGAGAGGCTACAAAATTGCCAGGCTGTGGGACAGCCCCCTCCCCTTGAGGCATGTCTGACCCCCACCATTGTACGCATTTTGTTGGTGAGCCAAGGCACACCTTTTTGCACATGGCTTGGGGTGGAAGGTGAGTCCAGTGCACCACTCCCTCTGCAGGGTTGCCTGTTGGTTTTGCTTGCTGTTTGACACAGTTTAATGGATAGCTCGGTGTTGCTACACACTATGTGATTTGCTTGTTGTTTTAAACTTTATGTAACCTGCCAATGTGGTGAAGAGCAGACTATAAATGGATATAAATAGACGTCCTGCTTTTAGACTCTTCTAGTAATATGGCTGCCTTGGATTCCATGTGGGCACCAAATGTCAAGATTTCCTAGAGAAGAGCACCCTGGCAATTTTGATAGCCCATTGTTGCCATGCTCTGCACACACGTGTGCACCCATCCAGGGTGGCATGCTGAAAAGCTAGACTTGGCTTTGTGGGAGGCTTAGTGTGCGCAGCGGAAGACACTCCCCTCCACTGCAGTCCGTACCTCAATTCTCCGTACTGCTGTTACTATTATTTACACCACTCTTATTTCAAGGAACTCCTGGTGGCATACAGGGGTCTCTTTTCCCCACCTTACATCCCTGTGAAGTAAACAAGGCTGAGAGAGAGAGAGAGAGAGAGAGAGAGAGAGAGGGGGGGGGGGGGAGGGAGAATAACTGGCTCCAAGACCTGAGTGGGCTTCATGACTGAATGAGGATTTGAGCCTGTGTCTGCCCACTCCTAGCACTGCCCTCCAACCCACTTTTTCTCTAAGGGGGTGATGGTCCACACTGTAGGGCAGGAGAGGATGGCAAGTGAGGCAGGAGGATTCAAGGACAATCAAAGAAACAATTAAACATTTCAGTGTAGTTTCATATTGTATAAGGGGAGCAGGTGGCGCTTTGGTCTAAACCACTGAGCCTGGGGCTTGCTGATCAGAAGGTCAGCGGTTTGAATTCTCGTGACAGGGTGAGCTCCCGTTGCTCCCGTCGTTCGGTCCCTGCTCCTGCCAACCTAGCAGTTCAAAAGCATGTCAAAGTGCAAGTAGATAAATAGGTACCACTGCGGTGGGAAGGTAAACGGTGTTTTTGTGAATTGTGGCTTCTGTCATGGTGTCCTGTTGCAACAGAAGTGGTTTAATCCTGCTGGGCACACGATCCAGAAAGCTGTCTGTGGACAAATGCCTGCTTCCTTGGCCTGAAGCGAGATGAGAGCCACAACCTCATAGTGGTCTGACTGGATTTAACTGTCCAGGGGTCCTTTACCTTTACCTAGTGCAGTACAGTATAGTATCAAAATATTTTTTTTTTATTTGCAGAATATGGATAGATATATTTTCAAAATGAGACCTAGGGCAGCAAGAGATATTGAGGACAATCGTAGCTGTGATCAAGAATCACTGTTCAGAGTGCGGGAGAAGACTCATTTAATTCAACACCAATAGCAGGCCCAAGCAAACCTCCAAAAAGAGAAAGTTTGTTTATATGTGGATAGCTATATGCGTCTCAGTTTCACATGGACTGGAAATGAAAATCTTCCTCAGCCTATGGGCTTGATCTGCGGTGAGAACCTTTCTAATTCCAATATGGCCCCAAAACAATATGAGAAAACACCTGTTGTCAAAACATGGACATCTGGCAAACAAGAATGTTCAGTATTTTAAAAGGCTGTTGGTACAGCGAAAATGCCAATAATCATATTTCAAAAAATGTGTAGAAATCTCAGATAAGATGCAGATTATATCTTACCAAGTGGCTGAATTGACTACTCAACAGAAAAAATTGGGCAAAATAACTGAAGAATTTATTGATGATGCTGAGCTGCATTGTTTTATACTTTCTGGTTTGTCCTGTGATCATATTTTAAAGTAGTTCTAACAAAAAAAATTCCTTCCAGTAGCACCTTAAAGACCAACTAAGTCAGTTCTTGGCAGTGGCGTAGCGTGGGTTGTCAGCACCCGGGGCAAGGCAAGTAATTTGCGCCCCCTAACCCGTGGATTTGCGCCCCCTAACCCTAACCCCCAGATGTTGTGGCCGGTGCGGCCGGCCCCCCCTGCACCCCCCACGCTACACCACTGCCACAAAGTAGTGCGAGGCTTAATCACATGGCGGGGAAGAAGGCAGCAACTGGGTCCCGGGGGCGTCTCTGATGCGGCCTTACGGGCACCATTTGCAAGCGGGGAGCGGCAGCCCCATCCGCGCGAGCGCGCCCCCCGACGCAGGAGCCGCGCAGGCAGGGCTGGGGGCTGAGGCGCCAATGGAGGGCAGATGAAGGGCCTGCGAAGCCCTCGAGCACCAGAGAGCTGCTCCTGGTTTCGCGGGGCGGGGGGCTCGGCCGGGGGCGGCAGCCCTTTTGTCCGCAGGATGGCAGCGGCGCCACCGGCCAGCCCCATTACCGGCCCGGCCAGCCTCCCGGGGCGCCAGGGCTCCGCCGCAACTAACACCTTCCCTCCAAAACTGGGCTGGTCGGATGTAGTTCTCTCCCGCGCTCAGCTCTGCGCTGGGCGGCCGCTGCATTTTCCCTCCCCCAGATAGTCCCTCCCTTGCTCTCTCTCCGCTCCGCAACGCAAGCCTGGCACCCTCCCCCTCCACAGTGGGCGACCCGGCAGCTCGGATCAGATTCGCACAGCCAGCACTGTGAGAGAGAGAGTGAGCCAGGACCAGGTAGGGGCAGAGAGCTCCGAGTGCGCCCCCAAAAATGTTGCGCCCGGTGCGGCTGGCACCCCTTGCACCCCCCACGCTACGCCACTGGTTCTTGGTATGAGCTTTCGTGTGCATGCACACTTCTTCAGATACACAGTAGTTCTGTTATGTTATAAATCAAGCACTGCTAGGAGTTCTTTCCTTTTGTTTTTCAATGTATTTGTTATCAATAAAAAGTTCTGTGTGGTGCAAGTAACACTCCCCCCCCAAAAAAAAAGTGTGGCCCAGAGAAAAAAGTTTGAGAACCACAATTCTACCCATTGCATCACATAGACTCTTCCTTCTGGATCTGCTGCGGTGAGGAAAGCTTTGCCCCCTCCATTTCTGCCTGCGGTGAAGTTGATAAAGGTCCAGAAATCCCACCAGGGAAAAAGCCTCTAAAAGAAGGCAATGCTGAGGGAGGCATTATCTGCACCCGTCTTTCCAGGGCTGTGCGAAGGGTGGATGCAATGGCCATGAATCAATTAAAGCCTCTTCTGACACATGAAGCGCAAGAGCTCCTGGGCCTGTTTAACAGGTTTGTCTGGAGCGGAAACAATATGAACTTGTCGCTATTGTAACTAGGACAAGGCAGATTCGTGCTTCGTGAGACTCTGGGTTCTTCCATGTACAAAACTGACCATCTTGGAAGGGAGAACAGGAACAAGCAGCAGGGGAAACCATGGTGGAACAAGATCTGTGGCCAGAATGTGCCTCGACTCAAGAGAAATGTAAGTTTATAAAAGTCAGGAGGGCAACAGCCTCATTCAGAAGATGGGGAAGTCCAGGAAGTGGGAAGCCGGGAAGTCAGCATTAATTACAAGCTTCTGGGCATCTAATGGGATTATTGCATTTGAAATGAAAAGGTGAAAGGCACTGATGTGAATCATGAGGAAAAGTTGTTATAAAAAACCCAGTTGCTGGAGCAGGGGCAGATAAGGAAAATGAGTTTCTGGCACATTGAAATGGAGGGGGAAAATGTTTGGAAGTGCCTTTTGATACACTAGGTTGTTTGCTACAGAAGTAGGTTCTTTTTTCAGTAATAGCTGAGATTCAGAGCAGTGTGTGTGTGTGTGTGTGTGTGTGTGTGTGTGTGAGAGAGAGAGAGAGAGAGAGAGAGAGAGAGAGAAGTTACAGAAAACCTTTCCACACGTTATTTTATTATATACTTTAAATATTTACAGCCTACCTTTCTGCTAAGTTAAATACCGGTACTTGATTGTGACCTGCATCCTGAACTATTTGATCTGTCCTTTACATATGTTTGTAAACACACTTTTTGGCACATTTTAAGATGTGTACTTAAAACATCTTGCAATCTATGTATTGGCCCTGAGCTTCCAGAGAGAGCATCAATAGTAGGCCTTTTTACGCATGAGTCTAAGGCACCCTTCCCCAACCTGGTGCTCTCCAAATTCCTTGTACTACATCATCATCATCATCATCATCATTATTACCCCACCCATCTTGCTGGGTTTCTCCAGCCACTCTGACGGCTTATAGCAAAATATTAAAATACAATAATCTATCAAATATTAAAAGCTTCCCTAAACAGGGCTGCCTTCAGATGCCTTCTAAAAGTCAGATAGTTACTTATTTCCTTGACATCTGATGGGAGGGCATTTGACAGGGCAGACACCACCACTGAGAAGGCCCTCTGCCTGCTTCCCTGTAACCTCACTTCTCGCAGGGAAGGAACTGCCCCTTGGTGCTGGACCTCAGTGTCCGGGCAGAACGATGGGGGTGGAGATGCTCCTTCAGGTATACTGGGCCAAGGCCATTTAGGCAGTGGCAGAGCTTCATTCTCTGGCACCGGGGAGCGGAGAGCAGGTGGGGGTGGGGCCCCCAGCTACGATGGCACCCCACTGGGATTGCGCTGCCAGGTGAGGTGCACTCTCCGCGCACTCCTCTTCCTCCACCAGTACATTTAGGGCTTTCAAGGTCAGCACCAACACTTTGAATTGTGCTTGGAAACATATTGGGAGCCAATGTAGGTCTTTCAGGACCAGTGTAATATGGTCTCGGTGGCCACATACAAGGCTGGCTTGTCTAAAAGCTCGGCTACACATTGCATACCCAAGTGTGTAAGAAAACCCTGACTGGCCTCTTCTTCCTCACAGAAGAGGAAAGGCCTTTCCACTTGTGGGATTGCATGAGAACCCCATTCCTGGAAGAGGCAACATTCCACTTTCGATCATATGATGAGAACACTAAATATGCTTAGCTGTGTAATAATCTAGAATTTAAAATAACATACCAGTTAATGCAGTAGAAACTGCCATATTCTTTCATTTTGTTTCAATTTCTGTTCCACCTCTTCACTCAGTGACAGAGACAATAAAAGCAGAAAATTATTAGTATGTAAATGAAATAGGAGCTGAAATGAACTTCTGTGCTGTTGTATCACAGGCATACACAGCAGTGACTGAAAAGACAGAGCATGACGTTTGCCTGGCAGGATCAGAGCAGAGAAGTGTCCCCAACAACAGCCAGGCAGAGGCAGTGGGTGCTCACAAGCACCCTCTTGTCCCCAGCAGCTGCTGTTTAGAAGCACCTGCTGCCTCTGGACACAGAGGCTCTCCTAAGGTGTCTCATGGCTACTAGCTGCTGGGTTTTTTCTGCCCTCCATGAATTTATCCAAACTTCTTCTTTTTAAGCTACATGAAGTCCTGGTCATCACGATGAAGCCTTGCACAGATGCCTCACCAATTCAGAGGGTGGAGGCTCCTTAAGGCAGGGATGGAGCTATGCTCCTCCACATGTTGTTCAACTCTGATCAGCCTCAGCCAGCATGGCCAGAGGTCAGCGATGGTGAGCACTGGAGTCCAACAACATCTGGAAGACCACAGTTCCCCTACCCCGCCTTAAGAGGTGCGTTTCCTGAAATGCTTAGCAAGTTGCACCTGTTCTCCTCATGGCCAGCCAGATGCCTGGGAGAAGCCTGCCACTCACTCCAATGTTGTCACTGGAGCAGGGCACTTGAGGGCAGCTGGCTAAGGGAAGAGATGCCGGGCTGGCGCATACACCTCTGTGTGTTCTGCAACAGCACTTGACTCCCTACCCCTCCACACCTTGGGCACAGTCTACTGTCCCATCACAGCAGTCCACATTTATTACAACACTGCAATACGCTCCAACCGCTGAGACACTTCTGCTTCTAGATAGAAGAGATACACACGGCAAGAGAAAGAATTTCCCACTTCACAGCAGCAAGGCTGCAAAACAGGGTCTTCTGGTCTTCCTTTTTGCAGCTCCCTCCTGCTCACTGTTTGCGCAACAGCCTTCCTTGGGAGACAAGCATGTCTTGAGATAGCAGGCAGGAGGCTAAATCTTGTCAAGGGTGCCTGTGGTCACAGCTTGTGCAGATCTTAGATTCCGCCCAGCCCCTGCCTTGCTCACAAACACATACCTAGGATTTGAATTCATTAATAACTTTGTTGTTTCAATTCTTCCTGTCACAACCTCATTATTCTGGAAGAGTGATAGTATGCACAGAAACCTGCAGCCTCCAGTTCCCTCCCTCCCTCCCTCCCTCCCTCCCTCCCTCCCTCCCTCCCTCTCTGTGGCATTTCACCAACACAAAGACTCATGCACCTGCCATAGGTGCTGCAGCAGGTGAACGCTTGACACTAAGATCAGACTGGAGGCCAGCAACAGATAATTTTTGGATAATGACATTTACGTGCTTGTGGAGTTTGCAGGAAAAACAGGAGTGTATCAGCTCCTGCCAAGTTCAGTAGAGCCATATTCAGTCACTTCAGATATTGATCTTGGCACCTCTGGGTGAGCAGCATTCAGAGGGAGTGAGTCACTCATTTGGATCACGGAGGGCAGAAGCCGTCTCAGCAGGCACAGCTCCACCTTTGGGCCCTTTAGCCTGGTCTATTTATTGTCATTTTAAATTGACTGTGATGCACAGGAACTATTATGCATAAACAAAAGGCCTTTATTAAATATTGTCTATTAAATTGCATTTTTTAAATAATATTTATTCAGAATTTCATAAAAACACATTTAAAAAAAAAACAAAAAGAAAAAAGAAGAAGAAAGTACAAATCTCGAATTACATCTTTTCAGTTACTTATTTCTTGGACCTCCTCACACCTCCTTTTTTGTATTCCACTTTAATTTGTTATTCCAGCAAATTCTTCCCATATTTTTCAATTTTAATTTAAGTGATTTAACTTGACAAAGATTTAACAATCTTATTAATTAAATCCACATCTCCTTTCCATCTTTTACACATAAAATACCTTAAAATTTCAAAGTTTCAACCATATTTGTACATTACTCCTTGAATCCTTTCTACTAAAGCCAATTGGTTCCTTTTCAGCATGTTCCTAATATTCCATTAATGTTATAGAAATTCCAAAAGATAAAAAGAAATTTTTCTTATTATAAACTTTTCTGATCCAACATCCCTTTTTCCTGGTCACGGGTTATGTCAGTCCCTTCAACCCATTACATCCAGTCCATCAATCTGGTGATCTTATGTCCGAGGCCCTTAAGTCTCTTCTATGCCCCTTCTGCAGATTTTCTTGTTCTTGTTTGTATTTATATCCTTCTTTGTCTTTTGTTGGTTTCTTTCGTGGTATCTTGTCATCGACTTTATAATCCAAAAAATAAATATCCAAAGGGTAGTTGTCAACCTGCTTCCTAGCCCCACCAGAGTTAAGAGCTTCCTTGCCTCCAGTCACTTCCAGATAAACTCCAAGCTCCATCTTCCACTGCAACAACTTTATCTCCTGTGGGACTTTGGGTCTCTGCATTTGTGTTGTTTGGGTTGTAATCCCAACCTCTTCCATCTTCTTCTGCCCTTGGACTTGCCTTGTCAAACCAAATTTTTGAGTTGGTCGCTGTATATACCTTCTTTATCCTTATTTCTTGTTGAATCATATTCACTGATTACAGCAGCCATCAAATCCAACTTTTCATTCTTCACATTCATTTTCTCACACAGCTGCTCCAGCATGACACTTATCTTGCCAAGGGCAGGCATCAAAACTTCCTTCCAAGTCATTTCTGTTCAAGGTTAAACGTCTGGTCCCACGATCACAATGAAACAGATGTAAGTTCTCAAGTAGACTGCAACAACAAACTGACAGGCTCCCTCTAGGGCAGTGTTTCCCAACCTTGTGCCTCCAGCTGTTTTTGAACTACAACTCCCATCATCCCTGACTAGCAAGACCAGTGGCAAGTGATGATGGGAATTGTAGTCCAAAAACAGCTGGAGGCACAAGGTTGGGAAACACTGCTCTAGGGGACACAGTTTCTATTTGTATCCGTCTTAAAAATGTATCCAACAAAGAAGATTACTTTCAATTTCTAATACTTTGGTTCCTCAAAATGCAGAAAAGCAGAAAGCGGCGTTGAAGTTGATTTGTTTCTCCTTTTTTTGCTATCTGTCAAAAACGCTCCCCTTTCAATCAATGGACGTCTCAATTTAATTTCTGTCCTGACACCCCGTCCCCCAGGTTTGGGACGATGGAAACTTAATTTCCTTAACTCTCCTCCTGCAGGATTAAACAGTCAGATTTCCTCCCCCCTTTTCTCCTGCTTCCCAGGGGGGTTTGTTAGTTATGGATGCAAGAAATTTCCAACTTTTAAACGATTTCCAGGCTATTAGGTTGTAAGGTCTTTGCTTCAGTCTGTTTACAAAAAGCGGAAGGTGGACTTCCTAATTAAACCTTCCTGCTCGTTGCCTAATTCACAAATTTAGCAGGTTTTTTGATCCAATTTTCCGTTTTTTACTCACGGGTACTTGTTTTAGAGTCCAATTGTCATCAGGAAAATGTCAGCGCTCTCCGGCGATGGCTGTGCGGCTTCCCTCCGTGAAAGTAGCAATCGGTTCACAGCACCGCGTTGCTCACCCCACTTCACTTCGGAGCCCCAAGAAGGGGGTTTCCTCGTGAGTAGGGGAGGCGCTCTTGGTGCTCAGCCGAACCCCACGTTCCCAGGCTTCTCCACCTGGGATTTCTAGCGGGTCCCCGTCTTCGCCGCGACGGGAGGACCCAGTTTCCACAGAGCCCGTTCCTCCGGTCAGAGGAACTCCGCCATTCGCCGATGGCACTGACCCGGAAGTCCTTATTATGCATAAACAAAAGGCCTTTATTAAATATTGTCTATTAAATTGCATTTTCACTGCTTGCCTTATTCTGCATATAGGTTGCAGTAGCACTTTGATTAAGCAACATTGAAATCCTTTCATTTGTTGCCTAACTGTTTAGTAGTTGATAAAATCCATTAACTGGACCATTTCTGAAGCCTTGTTTGAGCACAAGGAAGCCAGCAAGAAATATTATGGGGGAAATGAATGTGCTTCCAATATTAATAGGTTCTATTTCTAGTAAACCTGCCTCACTGTCTTTTTTACAGCCACATAAAGAGGACTATAGGCTTTATAGGCTGATGTGATGCCTAGGACTGTTCTTTCCTAGGCAGTGACTCATCCCTTTGCCTGCACTAATATTGAAAGCAAAGCAACTTTCTGTGGGCTAATCATTGCCATGAGCAAGAGAGGCAGCAGATGGATCACCCTGAGCTTGTCTGTAGCAGTGAAGGTTGCAAAATTAAGCCTGTAACTTCAGCCCCAGTAATCTCAATTAGGGAAAAATTAGGACACCCTCCCATACTTCGGGTCTTCTGGATGAGAGGCTCTAGGATCTAGAGGCTGGTGCAGTTTGAGCTTGAGTTATTGCCCCTGCATGATATAGATGCCAGAGCAATTCCCCTCATATGCCAGCAGAACCTTCAGGTGGCAGAGCCCTCATGGCTGTGAAGCATGTTCTTGTTATAAGGAAAAAAACTGCTCCTTTTCCCTTATGGGGTATCTAAGAGCCCATATAGAGTTCTTTTATAGGTTCTCTGTCGGTAGGATAAAATAACAGAGACCAACCAGAGAATATTGAGAAGCAAAGCAGCTAGTAAGCCTGATCTTTATTAAAGCTGTTGCAACAGGGTGCTCCCCCCACACACGAGAGGGGGGGAGGGACCCCGAGCCGTGTGCACAAGCCCTTATTTTAAATTGCCCAGCCCTGGATTCCAAGACCACCCCCTAGATACATCATACCTACATCACAGAAGGGGTGTGGCCCAAGACCACCCCTTTAATACATCAGAGAAGGGGCGGACTACAACAGAAATCTGAGTGAGTTGTTTTTTTCTCCTGTCTGCTAGGTTACTTGGTTAGATTACCTGGGCATCCTGGCCTCTCTTGTTATGATAACTACTCAATTCCTGAATCCAGGTCACAGGTCACAGTCTCACATCCTATTCATATCTTAAATGTGCCCTTAAGACAGAATTCGTGAAAGAGACAATGGGGAGATTTCCCATTTTCCTTCGACCTTGCAGAGAAATATTTGAGGTCATTTTGGGAGAGAAAATGGCTTCAGGACTTTTCTGTGGGTTTCAGACATGTGGTTTACATATTTCTATATGTTTGCTTGGTACATCTATGAACAACTATTATATATACATATAAGACCTTAAAATTCTTATAACATTCTGTTTCACTGCCTGAAGCAAAACGGGACGGTGCCGCCGCTCGCCCACCAAAGCCTCGCTCACTGGGGTCATGCTGCTGCGGCGTCCAGCGAGATCTCATGGCACTCTTGCGAGATCTCACTGGAAGCCACTGCCACTTCTCCAGCGCCAGCAGCAGGGGGAGCAGGGCATGTGCTGCACAGCAACCCTGTGGGATTCTGCCGTCTGAGGCAGCTGTCTTAGTTTGCCTCAGGGTGGGCCAGCCCTGCTGTGAAGATATGCCAGAGGAGCAGACAAAAAGGGCCGTGAACGTGAGTGGGACAGGGATGGCAGCACACTCCTGGGCAAAATGCTGGACTAGGTGGACTTGGGTCAGATCCAATGCTGTTAAATCTTGTTTTCTCATTCATGTGGTCTTAAAATGCTTTTTCAGCATCTGTATGAATTTAGAAATAAATGGATGCACTGTAGTGGAATTAGCTTCTGCTTAAACAGAGAGCCCACCACCTCCCCAAACCATTTATTTGATACCTTTGAAGGTTTATTCTAATATTTAGCTAGACTTTGCTTCTTTGAAGTTTCCACCCTCTAGTTAAAGTCCTGCCCTCTGGAACAACAGAGAGCAAGTTGGCTCTATCTTCATCCTGACAGCCCTTCAGATATTGGAAGAAGAATGCACACCTGTCTTTTCAGACTAAGCACACCCAGCTCTTTCAATCCTCAGAGGATTTGGTTTCCAGATCCATCACCACCCTGGCACCTAAAAGATGACGGACCGTCAGGTGAGCTTCTGATGAGATGACTGCTGCTGAGAAAGAGAGAGAGCTGAAGCATCTGGTATCTTTAAAAATTTGCAAATATGCAAGTTGAGCAAGCGCAGAGGAAAGCTGCTTGAGCAAATCCACTGTCCTGCATCAGAGACAGGCCAGAGCCTTCACATTGTTTTCCAGGTCTCAAAACTAGCACTCACTCTCATTCTTGGTCTGCCTCTTCCAAAAAACAACCCCAATTCTATTATTTACTCATATGCACCCACCTCCAGCTGGTGTCTCCAGCTGTTTGGGGTTTTTTAAAGCTATTTTGATATTACCTGTTCTTCTTATTTCTCCCATTCTTATAACAATTTGTACATGTGGGGAAATACTTTAACGGTATTTTCTAGTAGGTCTCTTTCAAACTGCGAGATATGATGTGAGAAATCATTCCTTTTATCCATTTTTAAAGTTTTGTTAAGTTGGTGATACTGTAACCAATCAGTTACTTTTTGATCTAACTCTGGTTTCTCTTCAGATCATATAAATCTTTCGCCTTTAACTGAACCATTGCTTTTTGTTTACTTTCTTTTTTAAAAAAATATTTTTTATTAACAAGCCAATCACATCACATTGTCCAAATCACATTAGTTCCAAATTATACAGCCAAATTTTAAATTTTGTTGGGGGTACCCATACATCAAGCTCCGCACGAGTCCAAAACTCTGGACAAGTCCAAGCATCACTTATATTACTGCTTTAATTAGACAGTTTGATCCAGTTCGATCCGGATAGTCCTTTATTACTTTCTTTCTCTTCTTGTTGTTATCGTATATTCCTTTCTTTGCGATCTCTGATGATTTTCACAAGCAGATTGAAAACAGGCATCTCTGTGTGGGTTTTGTACTCTTCAAAGATCATATCGCTCAGGGACAGCCTCTGTTCAACGCTTCCATAAACAAAATTAATCTTCGGTCTGTCCTTTATTTTTCTCAGGCTTGCCAAATAAATCAAATGAATCAGGGGGCTCTGTCAGGTCAAGCTTGCGTTCCAACATTCCTTCTCTTTCGAACGATCCTGATTCTCCTCCCCCTGTCCTTCTTTCTCCAGCAAGCCTGTCTTGACGAGACGCTATTTTTTAACTGCATCATAAAAATTTTCCTCTTTCTCACCGTTCACCAATCCTCTCTCCTGTTATAATCCATCCCACACAGTTCTTAAATTCCTGCTTGTGATTAATAAAAACGCAACGGCCTTATTTCTATCTGGGGTGAAGGGTTATTAATATCACATCGTGCAAAGAAGAAAAAAAGTTTTTTCCTCCACCCCCCCTTCGTTACAGTCTCCTAGTGGTGATTCATCAGAAGATTTACTTATCCATCCGTCACTCCCGGTCACAGATATCCATTAATCAGCAGTCTTATCTCTCAAGCATTACTTGATGTATGTGCTTCAGCTTCATTTCCAATCATATGTTTCCAATTATAATTCCAAGCTGAAGCAACCAGCACGTGCTAATTGGAATCGGCATCAGGAAGATCTGACTTCACCAAGGGCTCGTGCCAAGTGTTCAGCACCCCCATCTCTCGGATCAGGGGGTGCATTGTGAACACCGCTGGCAAGGCAGTGCAATGTTATTGTCGGCCATCTTCCAACGCGCCACCTGGTGGCCCCCGCTTTTTATTTACTTTCACAGACAAAACTACAGCCATGTTGGCTGGTGGCTACTATTTACTGCTTACATCTGTTACCATATAGCCTTGTGTGTGTGTATGTATGTGTGTGTGTATATATATATATATATATATATATATATATATATATATATTACATATACACCGATGGAACGCATGAGGGAATTTTTAACCTAGAGTCAGCATGCACAAAACTGGTATTTCCAGAAAAGGGAATGAGCAACAAGACAAGACAGAGTTCAGAGCACTTGTATATGCAGGGTTTTGTGTTTTTTAAAAACAAAAACAGAGCGCGCAGCACTCAGATTGAATTAACTATTATTCGGTTATATCTTTAGAGGGGAGAGAGATGGGGAAGAGCAAGCAAGATGGAGCAGCATAGGTGTGATATGAGAAGGCAGAAGCGAGGGGGTGACTAATAACTCAAATAAAGAGACAGGAGCATATTAGAAGATAGGAAGACATATAAGATTAGTGAAAAGGTGATAAAATATAAATAGCACCTTGTTTGTAAGCAACACATCCAAAGTCTTGGAGAATTAGAGTGGCCAGGAAGGAAACAGAATTAGAGCGTGAAGGGTGAATGTTACTTCTTCCAAGTGGGTAGGTAGGGAGTCTTCTTCAGGGGGTCTACTCTACTATGAACCAGGAGACCAATTTTTGCACCAGTGCACTGGGCTCACAGGGTGTTGTTCACTATGATTTGTGATGGCCAGGACATCATAGCCATAGCAGTTTATTACCTAGGAACATCCAGGAGATGGAGAGATGGAGAGATGGAGAGATGGAGAAATGCAGGCACAGTTAACCTCTTTGATTCTTCCTAACCAAATCTAGTTGGGATTATTCTTAAAGGCTTGGTCTTTCAAGGAATGGCTTCACTAACAAAGGAAGGGAAGGGCATCTACAGTTCCAGTAGGATTTTTCATATCCTGACATGAGTGGTGGTGGTTATAAAAGGGTGTGGAAGGTTGCAAAAGGGATCCATGTGTACCTTGAGGGTATGATTTCCTAATCTGAATGGATGCTGATTCATTTGTGGTGTTGTTCTAACATTGGGTTTTACTCTGCTTTCCTGTGCAGCGCTCTTTACTTCTCTGGGGGTTTCTCCAAAGCCCATAAATAGAAGTGCAGTGGGGTTTGATTAGACTGGAGACGGACTGGTGTTTACTCAAAGTGAAATGGGCCACTTTGGAGAGATCTCCAAAGATCTCCACAGCAGGCAATCTTCCAACCGTTGAACTTCACCCACAAAGGCACACTCCTCCATTGTCTCCCGAGACAGGTGGATGCCAACCAACCAACCAACCAACCAACCAATCAATCTATGTGCAATTTCTGAGTCTGCAGTTGATTTAAACATTAGCAGCTTCACACCAGCTATCTAGGCCAGCATCCTATTCTCACAGTAGCCAACCAATTCCTTTTAAAAATCAATATATATATTTGCATTTTCTATTTTACATAAACAAATGAATTAAATACATAAACGTATAATCCCTTCTGACTTCCCTCCCCACCACCGTAGATCTTAATGTAATGATTTCCCCCTCGGCCTCTCTATCATAACTCTATTTTTATAAATCCTTTAGTTCAAATTTTTACTACAAGTTTTCTGTCAATCCTACCAATGTATGTAGTTGTTTACAATAGCTTTTCAAAATAAATTACAAACTTTCCCCATTCTTTATTAAAGACCTCCTCTTCCTGGTTTGTAATTCTTCCTGTAAGTTTTGCCATTTTGGCATAGTTCATCAATTTTGTCTGCCACTCTTCTTTGGTCGGAGTTGTACCATCTTTCCATTTCTGGGCTAAGCACAGCTGTGGTCACATACATAAATAGTTTTGTCTGGTCCTTCGGGGTCAGTAGCCAACCAGATTTCTAAGGGAAGCCTGAAAGCAGGACCTGAGCACAAGAGCAGTCTCTTTTCTGTGGTTTCCAGCAACTGATACTCAGAAGCATTACTGCCTCTGCATTTGTCATTTGTTAGGATACATATTCCTTGAAAAGCTGATGGTGTGGCTACTCCTTTTGACACACTTGTATACCTGGACTGGAAGATATGTTTTTGCTCCCGTCTAACCAGTCTGCGGGGTGGGGAGTATGAACACTGCTGATCTTTAGACAGGCATATAAAATCCATTCATGTAGACTATGGATTGTAGAACTCAGGCGACTGCCTAAAACTGTCTGTTGCAAATCGCCAGAGTCCCAGAGGCACTTGATGGGAAGGAAATGCCTCTTTCTTGCTTCAGTCAGGCTTGTAAATCAGTGCAGGCAGAAATGGATTCACTCCTTGCTGTTTGTAGCCGTGGTAGATGTGGCCACTTTGCTATTAGAAATGAATCAGCTAGATGCTGGACATCAAGTGCTGGTTGAATAGAAAATATTTCTCTGCACATAACATATGATGGTTGATGGTAGCACTTAAATTGGCTAGCTATGTTTTCAGACTCTTTACCCTTACTGGAAATGATGAAATGCTGATGATGCAATGCATCTCAAGTGGACCCAGCAGCCTTGTTCTTTGCAGGCTCGGCCCATCTTAAAGGGGAAATACAGGAAGCTCTTAAGGAAATTAAGTGGGAAAGAGTTTCTCATGCTGGCATCGCATGAATGACGTTTCTCCACTCCTTAAAGGGACTTGGGGGCTGGAACCTGAAACTCACTGACCATCCAAGTACGCTACTTGGAAGGTTTCTATTTATTTTAATAAAGAATTCTGACACCTTGGCAGGAGTACTGTGAGAACCCTAGTTTAGGGGGCAGAGCACGGGGCATCCGGGTGGGGCCTGCTTGCTATAGCCCTTTTGGTATTAAAGAATCCCAACAAATGCTCTTCAAATACACTGCATTCTTGCAATTTAAACAGAATGGGTTGTAAGAGTGAACCAGTGCACCTTGCTAAATTTTATGCACACTCAGTTCTGAAATGGCACACTTGATTATTGGATGCGGAGGGTAGTTAATGCTGGATCTATACATGGGCCATAGCTGCAATTAAGATGATTTAGGCCTCTCTTCTGAAGCTGTGAAGTTGCTGACTTGACAGATTACTGGAGTTGGCCGTGTTTTCCTTTTAAATGGAGGCATTTTCAGCTAATACCACCAGGCCCTTGGTGAGTGGTGTTGTCAATTTCCATGCTGAGCTACAGAGCCCTGTGTTTGCAAGGAAGTAAATCTTTGGTAAAGAGTCCAGCAGAAAATGAAACCTGTGTTTGCAGGATAGGGGGTGTGGCATTTTGGCAAATTGTTAACTACAAAATTGACTTTGGGCAATTTCCTAGTTAGAGAAGGCAAGCAGGAAGGCAAGCATTATTATCATTTGCTATCACAGACTGAGCCCTAGACTACATGGGTAATAAAGCAGCACAAAGGACTCTCCACATCTGACCCATGAAAATAGGGGCAAACCTATATGCAGGACTGCTGCCCTCTTCCCACAATGACATGTTGCAGAAGGCTCTACTTTGCCTATTGCATGCTTAATTTATTTATACTGCAATAGCCTGTTATTTACTGTTTTAAAAGCAAAATACAATGGCAACTGTTGCTAAAGATATAGTAGAAAAACACAATAGGTATGCAGTATGCAGTAAACAATAGACAGCATGCAAATACTTCACCAACCACAACGTGTGAAATGGCAGGCTGTGCCATGCTGCTTCAAGAGTCCACACACATGCATTTATATGCCACAACACACTCAGCTGCCATTCAGACTGCGACCACAACACTATACGTACACACTTAAATGGGAGGAAATCTACAGAACTTACTGGGACTTACCTCTGCTCTGAGTAGACATGTATATGCTTGCACAATCATCTTTTAGAGAACCCAGGCAGGAAGCTGAACGCTGAAGATAACTCTTGCAAACTTTGTTAGCTAAATTTTAATAAGGCACACCCAAAGGTAAAAAGGACAGTTATTTACTAGAGACAGGTACCAGGAAATAGGGGCAGCTGCAGCACATAACTTGCTTGAACTTCTGCAGTGACTGTTTGTCTTCAACTGCCTTGCTGCCTGGTGCAGAGTCTACACACAGAGCTGTGCCGCCTGTTTTTACAGGACTGGGAAGGCCCCTGTCCATAGCTGTCAACCTTTCCCTTTTCTTGAGAGGAATCCTATTCGGAAGAAGGGGATTTCACTTAAAAAAAGGGAAACATTGACAGCTATGCCCCTGTCTGAAACTCTAGAGAGTCACTACCAGTCTGAGTAGGCAGTACGGAGCTAGAAGGACCAATGGAGTCCCTCTGTACAAGACAACTTCCTGTTAGGAGAGAATGAATCTTTATTTGCATCAGCCATCAGCCATAGCAATAAAACAACAATACAATATGCAAAGAATAGAAATAAAAAGTCAATTATATAAAATACATTTTAGGGTTTTGAATCAATAGTCAAATAGTGGATCTTATTCTAATTACTCCAGCTAAAAACTTTGCAACCTTTGCTGTCTCCTGCTCATCTTTATCTGCCAAGAGAAAGGGCAGTGTGGCAGTGGCCGGGCGACCCAGAATGGACAATAAAAGAGGGGTGATAACCTCATTCCTCAAGTCTTTCGGAAGAGTGTGAGCCAGAAGGGCATGTTAGGAGAGAGAATGTTGAGAAAGGAATAAATGCCAATTCTGCATCCTCTGTGGCTTGATTGGCGTGAAGACCTTATGTGGTAATAACTACAGCAAGATGTGAAATGGAGAGCTGAGGTCACAGCGAATGCTTATGCAGGCTCTGCAGTGTACTGTGCGCGAAACACAACTGCTGGTAGTGGCTTTTACTCAGACTTTACAAATAGCAATGACTTGTCAGTAGGCAACCCTGAATCCTGCAGACAACGAATCAAAATCTGCAATGGCCCTTTGGCAACTGAATTTGACCCAGGAAACACATTCATCTGGCTTTTGAAGACACCCCCCCAAATATTATCCATTTTATTTTTGAATCCCTATCATAATGCATAAAAGGGACGCGGGTGGTGCTGTGAGTTAAACCACAGAGCCTAGGACTTGCCGATCAGAAGGTCGGCGGTTCGAATCCCCGTGACGGGGTGAGCTCCCGTTGCTCAGTCCCTGCTCCTGCCAACCTAGCAGTTCGAAAGCATGTCAAAGTCAAGTAGATAAATAGGTACCGCTCTGGCGGGAAGGTAAACAGCATTTCTGTGCGCTGCTCTGGTTTGCCAGAAGCAGCTTAGTCATGCTGGCCACATGACCTGGAAGCTGTACGCCGGCTCCCTTGGCCAATAAAGCGAAATGAGCGCCGTAACCCCAGAGTTGGTCATGACTGGACCTAATGGTCAGGGGTCCCTTTACCTTTACCTTTATCACAATGCATTGCTTTCCTACATTTCAAATTATCATTAGCTAGCATTACTGTAGTATGATATTAGAACAGCACCAATTGCCCATTAATTGCTGGCCATATAAATCCCATACCTTTGGTCAAAAATTCAGTATTTCAACAGGAGTATTCTGATTATATTGAGTATTCTATATCACAAAGTGATTCCAACTTTCAAAAACAGTTCCAACCCTCTAGAAATCTTGGCAAAAAGAACTACATAGCACTCCCAACCAGCCACAACAACAGACAGAAAAAAGAAGAAAAAAAACTCGGAAGGGGGGAGAGGTCTCCACTTCTCTCCTTGGCTTGGGGGTCACATAGCTCTAGACCCTCCAACTTTTCTCAGGACATTCTGGATTCAAATCAGAAACCAGGATGGCTTCTGTAAAACCAGGACTGTCCCTGGAAAATAGGGGCACTTGGAGGGTCTGTTAAATGCCTCTGTTCTTTAGACTCTCTTCCTGAGAAAATAAGTTCAGGCATAGAATCAGAGGCTAAGAATTCATACAGCATCTCTGCAGTCCCCTTTTCCACCCTTCATAACACCCTTGACCATTTTGTCATGCTAAGGTTCAACTGCTTCCCAAGATGGTCTCCTGCTGCTACTAATATCTTTAAATTATTTTTTATTGTTGCACATAAAAGTTTTAGTACACGCGCTCCTCATAGATTGGGGGCGGGGTTTGCATCCTTTATTGTCTGCTTCCTTTTTTTTGCCACAGTTTGTCATTCTCTTCATTTGGACAGGGCTTCCATTTTCTAAAGGAAGTCTCCTTGCCTTTAAGAGCTATCTCAATTCTGCGTGTTAAACCACACCTCTTGGACTTTATGACCCTGTTCCAGATCTAGTGAGCTTCTTATTATTTGTATCTTTGGAGAAATTTGACCCTCGTTACTTTAAATTTCAGCTTCCTTTTTACTATCTCAACATTTTGGAGATGCTTTATCTTTTGTAGTTCAATGTGTTGAACTTCCTTGGTTCGGAAGTTGAATTTGATAGCATTGTGGTTTCTCTTTCAAATTGGTTCAATTTTCCTTGTCTAGCTTCCCCCAGCTGCTACCAGTTGGGGGGGGGCTCATTTAAAAAACCTCAATGGTATATTGTGGGGAGACCCCAAGGGCCCCCAAAATGTGATAATGTGGTCCTGAGTGTGACTGTTAAAAGGGAACTTATAGTAGCCTATCACTTTAAGAAACTGCTGAGAGTGTTCCTTTGTAAGCAGCAGCCCCTCATGGGGCAGAGAGAAGCTAAAACTCTTATCGCAAGAACACAAGCAGCTATACACTCAGGTTCACAGCACTCCGTACAAAGCTCAATAGCTCTTGCAACCAAATGTATCTATGCGAAGGCCGTGCAGGGACAGTGGATGTTGGCTGTATCACAATTAAAGCTATGACAGCAATACAACCGATCTGTATGCAAGTTTGCTTATGCTAGAAGCGCAGGCACACTAAAATGAAATGTATCTAAGCGAACTCCAGCCAGCAACAGCTTGTTTTGCTTCTTTGAATGAGGTATCGGAAGGGTTTCTGTGAATGTGATTGCAGGAAATTGTAATGCTTTGTGTGAGAAAGCCTCCATGGGGCCTGAGGGGGCCCGAGCCCCCTCAAAAATTCGTTTGTAGAATCACAAAATTATGTTGGTATTTTTTATTTTCCTTGTTTGACGATAGTTACCTTTTAAAATACATTCAGTAATGAGTTAAAACAAAGCCACTCCCGATCTAGAGAGGGGGTGGGGTTGCGGGCTCTCGACCCATCAACAATCTCGCGGGGCTGGCGTCAGCCCCGTGAGAAGCGGGGATTCCCCCTAGCTCATTAATATTCACCGCCCACAGCGGCAGCCAATCGGCTGCCACAAAGGGCAGGCCCTCACAGGTTCATTTAAGGTCGGGGCAGCCCGGGGCTCGCCCCTTTCGTTCCCCCAGCAGCAGCGGTTTGGAGGTCTTGGGCCCCCCCAATATTTTTTATAAGTCGGCGCCCCTGGTGAGAAACCTATAAAGAACATGTAATCAGCAGAATAACTGTTAAGATAAGCAAAGTAGTTAGAATTTGCGGAACGAAACTCAATAGTTTGCCCCTTCGGCTTCTAATGAACAGCTGGCTGACTCAGCTCTCTGATAAGACACATCCCACTGCTGCTGGGGATCTCTGAAGCGGCAAGCCAGCAATCCTACAAGATGGTTTCCTAATCAGGTTCAGAGTATTGGCACCTTCTTTGTTATGGTTCCAATATGAGATCCCAATGGTCCGCACCATTGGGATCTACAGCAAGGCAGTAGCCAATGCCTAGATCAGCAGGTGTTCTCATGATAGAATTCCATTCCATCCTTTGATATGGTCTGGGAGTGGGTGCAGGTGTGGGCTTGTTCTCTGTGGTTGGCACAGAGGAAGGTTGAGAGAGAGTTCGTGATGTCATCTGTCCTTCAGGCTGAGCCAAGTACAGTTCCCTTGCTGGCCACCCTGTTCTTTTCCAGTCGACTTCCTTTCTTATCAGGCCAGCTGGCTAGACCTCTGGCTGGTGCCAAAGCTGGTGCCACATTCTCATTATACAAGGATTTAAAGCCACAATTACTTCAAGATCTGGAGACACCGCTTACTGGTATTGCTCAGCTGATATAGAGCCCTGCCCTTTGCCAGCCCCTCAGAGCCAGCGGCTGCAGCCTCTCTTCCTCACCCACTCTCCAGCAGCCCCTACCAGCTGCAGAGGTTGCTCCTTTGCTGCCGCCACTCTGGACAAGCCCTGGCTCATCATCCTTCCTGAGCTCAGTGGCAGCAGCACTGGCAGAGGAAATAGGGACATTCTGGGATCAAATCAGAATTCCGGGACTGTCCCTGGAAAATTGGGACACTTGGAGGGTATGTGTTTCTAGGCAGAGGTCTGTGTCCAAGTGTTTTTTTCCTTCCACTTTCCCCAGGAAAACCTACATTTTACCACTGAATCGGAGCCAATGGCAACCAGGACCTTTGCCTAGAGTGTGGCACAAAAGGAAGTGTGGATGAGTCCCAAGTCTATAACTTTTGATTGGCTGATCTTATTTTTACCAACTAGGTCTATACTGTGGAAATATACATTAGTTTTTACCTCTTCTTAAAAAATGGATTTAATCAAGGATTTTGCCTGTGCTTTGCTGCTGCAGTTGAACAGGACATTTAAGTTTCTACAAGATTATTGTACCCTAGGATGCACAGATTTATGCTTCCAGGATTTAGCTCCTGGCACCCAATGCTTTTACAATGCCTTTGTTTCAGTTTCAGCGGATGCATTAATTAATAAATATGTATCGCTTACCTTCTCTTTGTACAGCTGCGTAACTTGTTCTGTACTTTGATGCTCTGTGGGGTCATGGCACTTTGTCAGTTGGGGTTACTCTTGTGCTCCTTAGCAAACATGCAGCAGATTTATGCTCCGTCAAAATCACACAGAGAGCCTGCAGGAGGCTCCCTGCTATAGATTTTTGCTCTGTACAAGTGGGAAGCCAGAAGGATCCATAAAACCATGAGGTGGGGTTAAAGGCATGGCCCTTCTAGGCAAACAGTGGCTGAATAGCATATTGCCATGTTGGAAATTTCAGCTGGCCTTTCTCATTTTGTGTATGTGATGTTGCCAAGAAAAGCCAGAAGCTGAGGCTTAAAACTCTGGTGACCACAGGGAATACAATTAATTCAACCTCTATGGGAAGGGAAGCAGCTTTCTTCATGAAATTGTTAGACTGAATCATTACTGGGGCTCTTAAATTATACCATAGGAAGCAGAAGTGTGACCATAAATATTCATGAAAGCATCCTGTATCCTTGAATTTCAGAAAAGCTGTAGCAACATGCTTTGCAACACATATTAATAGCGAAAAGAAACCCATTGACAACCAGTCGTGTGTGTACAATTACAAAAACAAAATCTTGGTAGAAATAACCACTGAAGACAGATATTTTTTGGATTCCAGTGTCATACATTTTAATGCAGAACTATGATCTGAAATATGTTTACGCTCTTTCATGGCTCCTGTTCATTTCAGTAGGGCTCTCAAAGGAAAACCTCCCAATTGCACCCCTCATTAATTGGAGTGAGGATGCCAAGGCCAATTTAGTCCCATAATCAGGCCTGAACCCTGATTGAAATGGGACAAGATAATCTGTGTCATCCATGAGTTCTTCAAATTGTTCTGCCACAACCCTCTTGGTCAACTTCCCTAAAAGGAGGGTATTTTCTTTTCTTTTTTTTAATTTTAAAAAAATATTTATTTATACAACAAGAAAAAACAAGAAAACACACACACACACACAAAAACCCCCCACAAGTATCAAATTACACACAAATTACAAAAATAACCATAGACGCATAATTTTCTTGACAAACAATAAAACATCTATTGGTCTTAACACTAAAGACCCAACTTCCCGTCTATTCCATATTTCAAGTTCAAATTACTTATTGCCAATACACATTTTTTTCATAATTAAACTTATTCTCAATAAATCTAATTTCTTCTCTCTACCTAGCAACTATTACTGAAGTTCCTCGAATGCGTTCGCGCTTAAAGGAGGGTATTTTCAACCAAGTGGCAGCTGTCATAAGCCAGTGGGTCCAGGCTGGGCTTTTCCAGGAGTGGTTGGATCACCACTTCTTTCACGACAACTCGGACCACTCCCTCCCGCAGTGTCAGAGACTGGGCAGATGAAGAGGAGTAGTAGAGACCACCTCCCCTGGAGCCTTCCAGAGAGGAGGAAGGGGCAGATAGTATAGATCAACAGGACTGGCTCGACACAGGGCACACCCTAGAGAAGGCATCCCCAACCTCCAGCCCTCCAGATGTTCTGGACTACAATTCCCATCATCCCTGACCACTGGTCCTGTTAGCTAGTGATCATGGGAGTTGTAGGCCGAAACACCTGGAGGGCCACAGGTTGGGGATGCCTGCCCTAGAGGAAGAACAAGAGGGAAGAAGTTGGGAAATAATGGGAGATGAGGATCCAGGTAGCATTGAGCAGGCAGAGCCCGAGCAGCAGCTGACTGACACGCTGTCACTGGAGAGACTCCCAGAAACCGTTCCCTCCCTCCAAACCAGGAGTTTACTGAGAATAGCAGAGCAGAGGGCTTGAAGACAGGTGGCCCTGAACAGCAACCGTAGGAGAGGGGAGGAAACTGATGAAGAGGGAAGTTCGGAGGGGGGGGGGGCGAGATACTGAAAGGTGCTTGATTGCCTTGCCTTGGGCATCTGGAATAATAGTAAAAAGGGCTAAAAAGCCTGTGTTTTCTCTGTCTCTCTGCTTTCCTGGGCAATCAGCCAAGACAACAACTTGAAACACAGTGATGCTTTGACCAAACCCTGGACCACACCCCTTGGCAAGTTTAATAAGCCTAGAGGGTCAAGCATCAGGGGTCAAGGAGATCATTTGGTGTTTGTGTCCATGACAGCTTTTATTTTAATTTTTTACCAAATATTTTTATTGATTTTCCAATTTTGACCCAATTATAAAAATACCAATTAATTCCAAATCAATTTTGTTTAAGCAGTTTCCCATATGCTGTTCTTGATGCATCCATTATGTTCTAACATTACTGCATTTCATATTCTTATTTACTTCTAGTTACATTCTGTTTTACAAAAGAATCACTTAAACAACAGCTGCACTCTTAATGATTTCTATTCGTGACATTATTTAACCTTACATAAAACTTCAACTGAGGAGCAATAACTCTTTTCAGTCTGTGTCCCATCTAATAAATCTAGTTGTTGATCTAATTGGCCTTATATGCCTGTGCCCCCAGGCCCCCCCCCCCGCTGCCTTCTTCTCTCACTGTTCTGGCTGGGTTGTAGGCCTGGGTCAGGGTGGAGCTGTAATCCCAAGGCTAACTCCTCCTTCCTGGGCTCAGCTCCATCCCATAATACTCAGGCAATTCCAGATAAACAACAATCCTCTCTTTTCTGCTGGTCAGCTGAATCAACAATTTCCAGAGATTCACCTTTGTCCTCCATCTGGAAAGGGAGGGGGGAGGGAGGGGTATTTCTCTTCAACCACAATTTACCTTAAGATTCAACCAAGCCACCCTCCATAATCTCTTTCTTTTTTGGGGGGTGGGTTAAGCTCAAGTTTCCCAGCAACATCCATCAAAACAAGGCTCCCCGTTTCCCATCCTTCAAACCACACACAGCTTTAAATCTTCTTTTAAATCTCAAAGTTACACAGTACGTCAAACCTTGTATATATTTAAATTTGTGTTTGGAGAGGGTTGCCAAATCATAAAAGTAGGAACTTTCGTAAAAAAATAGCAGAAGGCATCCCTCTCCTACACCCACCTCCAACACAGAATAAAATCTTTTCCCAATTTCAAACCTCAGTTCCATGCATCTGGACAGTCCAGAGTTTTAGTGTTCACATCTACTCCAGTGACAAGCAGTGCGCCTTCACTTAATGCCAATTAAAACCCAATTGTTAGGAGAACCTCTGCTTCCGATGGTGATCTGGGAGGGTTCTGTCTGCCCCTGTGTTGAACTGGACAAGGGGTGGGGGTCAGCCCATTCAGCTGCTGTACCCCAGGAGGTTTCCAGGGAATGCTTTAATCCCTTCCATTCCCCTTTTCTCTGTCTGTGCCTCTCTCCTCCGCCATCGGGCAGACTGGAACCGGAAACCCGTGTCCATGACAGCTTTTAGACATACCATGTGTGTCCGTGGGGGTGGGGGTAGGACAGGAGAGAAGGCCTGGGGTGGCAAAGCTTAAGTTCTTTTATTTAGTGTATGCTTGGGGGGTTTCTTTCAGAGTCACTTGGGGAAGTTCTCTTTCTATTCGCTTGTTATGTTTCCTTGGTGGTGAGAGAGGTTGGGGTGGCCTAGGGTGAGGTTGATCGTCTTTGGCTGGCTGCAGTGGGATTTGTTTGTGTGTGGGTGAGGGGGGTTGTCGGGTTAAGTTAGCCATATTGAATCGTATGCTGTTGGTGGGTTATGAGCTCTCTCTAGTGTGAGTGGGCATTGTTATATTGGAAGGTGTTCAGTAGGGCCAGTTCTGGGGTGACTTCTAGTACCTGTTTAGTTATTTTGCTTCCTTCTGGTATGACTGCAAGCACTCCTTTTCTGACTGGGTCCTTGATTACCGGGTTTGGTGGGATCTGCTGGTTCAGACACAGCATATGTCTGAGAAGGCCCCATGAGGGATCATGGGCAGGAGGAAAAAACTGTTGTGACATTGATTGCTTTGTCAACTTGGAAGGGCTGTGGTGGGATCCAGAAACGACAGCCCCACTGACCACTTAACTGCTCTCTTCTCCATCAGCTTGTGAGCTTTTTCTGAGGCTTATGGGGTATGATAGCATCCTTTGTCATTTGAGCATCTTTATCAAGATGCTAACAGATTTGCCTGCCTTTGATCAGTTGTGCTTCAAGGAAAGCTCACCAGTCCTCTGATTCTTTAATCCTTTCCAGCCCAGAGAGATGTTAACCAAAGGATCTCACAATAGTCATCTCCTTGAAGAAGCAAGGAAGCACAGGAGAATCAGATGCATCACAAGAGCATCTTGGATGGGATGGCTTTCAAAGAGGGCGAAACAATTGTATGGAGGAGAGGCCTATCAAAGGCAACTAGCCATGATGGCTATGCTCAGCCTCTCCTCTTGGAGGGAGCAATGCTTCTGAAAAGCACTTGCTGGAAGCCACAGACTCCCCAAACGTGTTTCACAAGGACCCCTTCCCTCCCTCTGCCCCAGTACCTGAGGCTGTCACGTCTCTTCAGGGATTTGGCCAGAACAAAGTATATGCTGGGGAAAGGATCCCTCCTTGCAAAAAACAAACAAACAAACAAAACCAGAGCTAGCAGCAAGCAGCTGGTTCTCAGCCATGCTAGCACCAGTCTGGCGCACGAGGGTGGGGGACACGGGAAAGAAGCATTCCTATAGTATAGGGCACTCAGTTGGCATTTCCACCTACCTGAACTCTGAGCCTTTCCCCCCTTTTTTGGTCTGCCTATCTCCTAAGGAAGATGCAAGCTCTTGCTGGAAGCCACTGGTGGGGAAGAGGGTTTCTATGATTCCCAAATATTTCAGAAGCATCTTTTTGTTCCTTTAGCTGCTTGATATAATCATACCATGGAAGGGATCCCAAGGGTCATCTAATCAAACTCCCGGCAATGCAATGATCCTGCCCACAGCCAGCCCTGGCTGGGCGCCAAACTCCAGCCTTCTGGTTACCATTGCAATTCTGCATGGTGTGGAAAAAGGGGAGAGAGAAATGTGTTGCTGACACTCTCATAACACTGATGTGAGATCCACACCATGCAATCCTTTCAATAACTAAAGTCACATGGAGGGCTGTCACATGGAGGATGGAGCAAGCCCTTAGGGCCTGAAGCAGTGACTCTCCTTCCTTGGAGGTTTTTGAGCAGCGCTTGGATGGTCGTCGGCCATGAATCATCTAGTTGAGATTCCTTCATTGCAGGGGGTTGGACTAGATGACCCTCAGGGTCCCTTCCAACACATGACTTCCCCCAAAATGATTCGTGCCATTGTGACTTCCCTCTCACAGACCTACAACCCCCAGAACCCCTAACACTTCAATTCCAAGGATCATTTGGGGGAAGACTTCTGGTTTTTAGAAAAGGGATGGAGAACCCGCAGTTTGCTCACCCCCATTTGCTAGGAGCCAAGAATGGGAAGCTCAAGTGCTTCTAAGAGTATGGTTATAGGGAGCAGCATGTATAAAATATTGAGTGTAATAGGGTTACAGTCATACCTTGGGTTGAAGTTGCAACAGACGCTGGTTGTGTTCACTTCAGGATGCGAATGAGGCTCTGGAACGGATCCTGTTCGCATCCAGAGGTACCACTGTATGAAGGTAATTGTATCAGAATTATTATGGGAATGTTAAGGAGGGAGGGAGGGGGAAAGAGAGATTGTGGAATTCTGGTGGTGAGTAATGATTGGATGAGGATTTGAAAGGGAGTTTGAATACGAGGCAGTTGATAATCAGTTGAGAGCAGCGGGTTCTGGAGGGGTGGTTGGGCAACTAACTATTCAGTTTAGGATCAGTAGTCTAGTCATCGTAATAAAGCAGCATATAAAATAAAGAGAATTTGAGGCCATAAGCTCAGGTACACACGTCAACCTACAATCATTTAGTGAATCATCCATACAGTCTCCTTTAGTGAGGGTGCAGTACCTAGTATCAGGACCAAACATTGATATTTTTTGCTCTTTTCTAGTTTCATAGGTTTATGTTCTGGTTCTAATGATGTAATAGGGGTGGGGGCTCTTTAAATACTGGGGGCTGCCGCACACGCCTTTTCTTCTTTAAAATAATTTCCCCTCATTTTGAAAAGCACATGCATTGTCTCTTTCTTCAGGTTCTTCGGTTACATTTGTGTCGTGAGACATTGGTTTCTATGCAGTATAGGGTTGGGAAGAAAAGAGGGGACCACAGGCCTCAAAATGTTTAGGGCCCTCTGGTTATAGCAGGAGTGGAGAACCTGTGACCCTCCAGATATTTTTGAACTGAACCCCAACTCCCATCATCTCCAGCCAACATGGTCAATGGTCCAGGATGGTGGCAACAACTAGATCACCACCACTGCTGGGTTATAGTGAGGAATCTTGTTCCACAGGCTCACTCCCCTTCCTCCCCTGTTACCTTCTGTGTGAGAGCTGTCCTGTTCCATGCTTCCCCACAGCAGTTGCCATTCTTCAGCTCCAGAGACATTTCTTGTACCAAGGATTCACTATTGGTTTTCTGAAATGCAAGGTAGGTAGGAAATAGTCTGAGCTTTCCTGCACCATTGCATAAGCACCAGCAGTTCTTGCACATATGAAATTGGGGAGCAGGGCTTCTAGGTCAGAAAGGTGTGGCAGCTTCCAAAAGACCCTTCTAATTTTACCCATTAAGCTGTTGTGGCACCTGTCAATCTTAGCAGCGTGAGATGGAACAGGGTAGCCATATACATGGCAAATCTTATTCTAAGACTCAAATATAGAAATACATTATTGTGCCTTGGTATACATTTTGGAATTAGGTCAATCTGAAAATCAATTAGTCTAATTCAGTTGCTGCTTTTCTGATCGCGACTCCTGATCTAATTATTTATTTATCTTCCTCTGTAGATATTTTATAACTGGAGAGATGTCACTAGGGCATAACCGCTGTGCACTAAATGAGGACACGCCATAAGGCTAGGCTATTCCAGGAAGAGCCACTTAGATGAACGGAGCACAGATTTTATTCTTTACATTAATTGTGACCTTCAAATTAAAATGGCTCTGTTCACCCCCCCTTCCCCTTTTAAAAAGCATGATGACAAATTGCTTGCTTTGAGTGCAGTGCACAGATTGCACAACTGGTGGGGTCCACTGTTTTCACCCATGCATATATAGCTTTCCAACATTTTGCAGATAAAAGCATTCTTGTAACATCCCTTTTCTCACACAAAACACCGCTGCTTGAGTGCTGCTCCTTCTCTCCCCCTTCAACACTTGCCAAAGGCACTTCATCTCCTGTGCGCTACGTTCATTTACTTTGCAGTAGAGGGTCTGGCATATAGAAGCCAAGAGGACTTTGTTCTATGAGCTAAACAATATTAGGGGAAAACATTATTACCTTATGCCAGGCTTATTACATGTAGGTCACACAAGCCTGCCGAAGGTACTAAGATGGTCAGCTGAGGCCTCACTTTGGGTATCCCAGGTTGGTTGGGTGGCTACCAGGGAAAAGTCTTTTCTGTCATCATGCCCTGACTTTGGAACACCCTCCCCAAACATGTTTACCTGGAAACCACTTATTTTAATACACCTTAGGTACAAGCTGCTTTGCTGCTCAAGGTCTTAATGGAATATCATAACGCTGCTTATAATCTAGATGCTGCTCCACTGATTTCAGTTGTTCTTAATTGCTTTGCATATTTTTCTTGCATTGATTTAATCTCTTGGAAGTTGCCTTGCACACTTCTTGTATTTTTATATATTGCCAGTTCAAACAATATAACCCAGTAGCATATAACACTGTATACAATAAAATATAAAAGACCATAAAATCAGTAAAAAATGATCCTTAAAATGAGTGGCTGCTCCATTTTTAACAGTTACATGTGCCTATATACATAAAAAGGGTCTTTTAAGAGATGCCTGAAAATAAGAAGTGAGGGTGCTTGCTGACGTTCTGCTGGAAGGGTGTTCCATGGGCAGCACTAAATGTCTGACTTTTGGTGGAAGCCAGTCAGGCCTGTAACATGAAGGACAGCTAGCAATATTCTTGTAGGTGATCTCAGTGTGATCAAACTGAGAGATTAAAGCTCAGGCCATCCCTAAGGTGTCTGGACTCAGGTTGTTCAGCTCTTTATATAGGAACACAAGGGCCTTGAATCTAACCCTGTGCAGATATTGTAGCAAAGGTGTTAACATGCTGTCGGCATTCTGCACCACACATATCCTCCAATATTTCTCCAATGAAAATAGGGAGAAACAATGATTTTACTATTTATACTCCACACAACTTACTGGGTCGCCCCAGCAACTCTGGGTGGCTTCCAACATATATAAAAACATAGTAAAACATTTAACATTAAAAAAACTTCCCTAGATAGGTTTGCCTTCAGACAGCTTGGAGGGTTGGATTCTTGGAACTTTGAAGTGTCAGGCATAGCTCTAATGGCTTTAGCCCAAACGTAGCAGAGTTTTCCTGCACAGCGAAGAAGCTAGTTGAGGTGGAAATGACTTGTCAGCTAGACTCAGAATAACTATTTACAGGATTTATTAAAAGGAAAAAATAAAACCAGCAGAGTTTCTGCATACAAAACAAAGCAAAATAAATCCTTTCTTTCTCTCTCTCTCTTAACCATACACAGCACTTCTTCTCCTAACACACCCACCTAACACAAACTGTGCTAGCATTCCTAGATAACAGGGTTGAGTGCTGGTCGTTAACCAATCAGAGTAAGTACTTTCTAGGTCAAGCAGACCTTGGCTTTCTGCCAGGAGTAAATTGACACTGCCTTGAGTTAATTGTGTGAAGCCAGAATCTGTAAGTTTTCATGAGAATCAATTAACAGAAACTGAACACCCCCTCACAGATTCTGCTGGACAATTAACATCAAATAACACCTATGTAAGAGATTATTTTTCCAGCAAACCTAAACCCTTGCACATCTGCTTGTTCTTTATCTTTGCCAATTATTTAGTTAATACATCTGCTACATTTTCTTCACTTGATACATAAGTACATGTGATTATATTGTCTTGTACACAGCAACGTACATTTTGGTATTTTACAGAGATATGTTTGGAACGTGATTTGAAACCCTCTGTTTTACTTAAGGTTATACAAGCCTGATTATCAATGTAAACTCGTACTGGTTCTCCACAATTTACATTTAAATCTGTTAACAAATGCTTGAAATAAATCACCTCATTGCACAATTCACTCAATGCGGCGTACTCGGATTCCGTTGATGACACACTTACAACGTCTTGCTTGCGTGACCGCCAGCTGATTAGAGCTCCACCGACCATTATGACTAGTCCTGTGACAGATTTTCTATCTGGCAAATTTCCCCAGTCACTATCACAGTAGCAACTCAACGTTTCATCCTCTGAAGAATTTAATTGTAACATATAGCCAATTGTCTGTTTGAGGTATCTCAGAACTTGTTTTACCCCTTTCCAGGCATTTAGTGTGGGTTTTGAGACCAATCTACTCAATATGCCTACTGCATAGCTAATATCAGGTCTGGACCACTGTGCTAGATACAATAAACTTCCAATTACAGAATGATATATATCAGGATGTTCAAATTCAGGACTCTCATCTATATGAAGTGTTTTTATGAAACCTGGATCCATAGGCACCACTGCCCCTTTGCAATCCTGCATCCTGTATGTAGTCAGTAGTTGTTTAACTTTGTTCTGCTGACTAATTAGGCAGCTGCCATCTTGGGCCCAGCACACTTCCAACCCTAGATATGTCCTAACAGGGCCTAAGTCCTTCACTTTGAACCTACTGGACAATTGCTTGGCAAACCTTTTAGTTTGTTTATCTGTTTTGCAAGCATACAATACATCATCTACATAAATCAGACAAAACTCTTGATCACTGCCTGTACCACGTACATAAACACAATTGTCAGCTGTACTCTGCTAGAAACCAAATGACACTAAGGCCTCATGGAAACATTTGTTACAAGATCTTGCCGCCTGTTTGAGACCATATAGAGCTTTGTTTAATTTCAACACTCTATTGGAACCTGTCTCATAACCAGGCGGTTCGGCTAGGTACAGGTCTTCTGATATTGATGCATGTAAATATGCAGTCTGGATATCAAAATGGTTTAACAGGAGTTTTCTCTTTGCTCCAAGCGTTAGAATCAGCCTTACACTGTCCCCCTTAGTAGTAGGGGAAAAAGTCTCGTCATAATCTTTTCCAGGCCTCTGAGAGTATCCTTGAGCCACCAAACGAGCTTTGTATTTGTACTTTCCTGTCACCAGAGGTTTAAGTTTGTACACCCACCTGCAGCCTACAATCTTTGCCCCCTCAGGCTCTGCTACTGGTGTAAAGACCTTGTGCTCATTCAGAGAGGACATCTCTTCCTCCATTGCCTGTTTCCAGAGCTCTGCCTCCTCTTTTGGTAACTTTAACACTTCCTGAAAACTCTTGGGCTCTGCAATTACACTAAACACATTTGCAGTATCTGGAGAAAAACGCACCGGAGGCACTCCTTTGTTTTGTCTTTTAGACCTTCTGGGAGAAAATTTTTCTTCTGACCCACTTTCCTCCTCAGAACTACGACCTCTCTTTTGTTGCTTAGCAACTGGTCTCTGGCTAATTCCACTTTCTTGAGAGCTCTTATCTGAACTTTCCTCCCCCTCAGACTCTGATTCTCTATGTTTAACTTCAGAGTCATGAAGCTCCTGGGAAGGTTCAAACCAAACCTCAGTATTGGCATGTAGTCTCTCCCAGCCACTATGTTCACAAAAACTGGCATTCCTGGAGATCACAATGCCATTTGTCCCTTCAGCAAAGCGGAAACCTTTTCCCAGCTCCTGGTAGCCCACAAACACTAACTGTTTGGTCTTAGGATCTCCCTTCTTTCTCATTTGTTTTGGAATTAATACCCAGGCTTTTGATCCAAACACATGCAAATGGTCAATTCTGGTTTTTTTCTGAAACAATTTAAAGTACGGAGTTGTACCTATTGTTTGATGAAAGAGCCTATTTTGGAGATAACATGCGGTGAGCATGCTCTCCCCCCAATAAGACATGGGCAAATCAGCATCATCAAGCATGGCAAACATCATATTTTGTAAAGATCTGTTTTTTCGCTCTGCAACGCCATTCTCCTCTGGGGAAAAAACGTTCGTTTTTCTATGCCCAATGCCACGCTTTTGTAACCAATCTCTAAAAGCATTTGACATAAATTCGCCACCTCTGTCCGTCTGAATCCTTCTGAGTTTAAGGGACAGAAATCTTTCCACAGATGCCACCCAGCCTTTAAACTTAGTGAACACGTCACCCTTATTCTTCATGGGAAAAACCCAAGAGTAACGTGTGGCGTCATCCACAGTTGTTAATGAAAAACGCGATCCACCCCTGCTTACAGCAAATGGACCAATTACGTCCATGTGAACCAGCTGTAGCGGTGACTCACTAACTCTGTCACTTCTGGGGTAAGAGACTCTGTGGGTTTTAACCTTTTTACAAACATTACAATCAAGGTACTTGTTACAACTCTTTAAATTACCCCCATCAGCCAATTCAGACATTTTTAGTACACTTTTCCAGCAAGCATGCCCCATTTTCCTATGCAATAAGTGCACACAGTTGTCATGTATAGCTTTGTTATTCACTGCAGGCTGAGATTTACTGACTACTGCTGCAACTTGAGATCCTGCTTTAAGCCAAAACAAGCCTCCCTCTGACTTAGCAGTGCCTAAAATCTCACCAGCCTTCTTAATAATGCAACTGTCTCCTTCAAAATACACTTTAAACCCAGCTTTTAGCAAACAATCTACAGACATCAGATTGCTCCTTAATGAAGGCACACAAAGTACATTTTGCAGGCATTCACGAAGACAAGGAACAAAAACTGCACCCCCCGAAATCACTTCGGAAGTACTTCCGTCTGCTAGGGCCACCTGGCTGCGCTGTGCAGAGTTCTTGGAAACAAACAATTCATCTGAATTTACGATGTGCCGAGACGCGCCCGAATCGACCACCCAGACAGCTTGTTTCTCATCAGCAATCTTGACCTCGGCGGTCACCAGCTGAGCAGACTGTTTTCGTTTGAAGAATTTCTTTTTACGCTGCTGCTGATCTCGTCTCTGCTCTTGCACCAGCCACTGAGACTTGACCAACTCCGGGCATTGTCGTTTTAGATGTGCTGAAGACCCACATCGGAAACAACGCCTAACAGCAAACGCTGACTCCTCACCGGTACGCTGCTTTTGCTTCACCTCTGGCACGGCATGAGAACTCCCTCCAAACCGCCCGCCTGTAGAAGCCTCTGCAGCAAACGACCTTTCATGCCTCTTCTGCCATTCTTCAATCAAACGCCCAGTAACATAACTGACTGATAAATCACGCTCCTGTATGCCTTCTAGAGACAAAACTAAATTATCCCAGCTTTCCGGGAGAGAACTCAAAATAATAGCCACCTTCTCCTGCTGGTCTAACGCACAGTCTCTTTCCTGTAGCGCAACAAACTTTAACTGTAAACTGTGTAGGTGTTCCTGCATTGTAACCCCAGGCTGCAACGTTGCCTTGTACAATGCCTTGCGAATGAACAGCTTGGAAACCGCTGTCTCACGCACATGGAGTTCTTTAAGTGCTTGCCACACACCTCTAGCTGTCTTGATTCCCCTCATATAGGGCAACTGGGAATCTTCCAGCCCCAAGACAATTGTGGCCCTTGCTCTTTGGTCTTTATCGAGGTCTTCATCATCAGGCTTCGCAGGAAACTTACTCACCACTTGCCAGAGACGATCCCTCTGCAGCACTGCCTGCATGCGTTCCGACCACAGCAAGTAATTGGAGTCATTCAGACGCTCAAAAGCCATCTGAACTGGTTGAGAGGCCATCTTGAGAGCGATGTCCCTGGAACCCGGAACCAGCTACTCACGGCCACCGAGAGAGAAAACAGGAACCACAGCACCCAGCACTCACACGCTGCAACTGTTGTCCTTGTGTCCACTGCGTCACCAGCTCACAGCAGTCAGGAACCAGCCAGTGTCCATCTGCTGCACCAACAGGAACGACAACTTCCGGAACTACTGGAACCAACACCGTTGATGCTGACACCACCACAACTCAGGCTGGCAGCACAATACCCATAACCTCTTGGAACTTTGAAGTGTCAGGCATAGCTCTAATGGCTTTAGCCCAAACGTAGCAGAGTTTTCCTGCACAGCGAAGAAGCTAGTTGAGGTGGAAATGACTTGTCAGCTAGACTCAGAATAACTATTTACAGGATTTATTAAAAGGAAAAAATAAAACCAGCAGAGTTTCTGCATACAAAACAAAGCAAAATAAATCCTTTCTTTCTCTCTCTCTCTTAACCATACACAGCACTTTTTCACCTAACACAAACTGTGCTAGCATTCCTAGATAACAGGGTTGAGTGCTGGTCGTTAACCAATCAGAGTAAGTACTTTCTAGGTCAAGCAGACCTTGGCTTTCTGCCAAGAGTAAATTGACACTGCCTTGAGTTAATTGTGTGAAGCCAGAATCTGTAAGTTTTCATGAGAATCAATTAACAGAAACTGAACATGGATAACTCCCCACCCTCCAACATTTCTCCAATGAAAATAGGGGCATCCTAAGGAAAAGTGGAACGTTCCAGGATCAAATCAGAAACCAGAACGGCTTCTCTAAACCAGGGACGCCCCTGGAAAATAGGGACACTTGGAGGGTCTGGACCCAGGGGCAGCCCCACATGGAAAGCACATCGCAGTAGTCCAGCTGCAAGGTTGCCAATGCATGGGTTGTAGTGGCCAGGTTATGCCTGTCCAGATGAGGCATATCAGGACTTAAAGCTTTTTTGGATTTAAGGTGGCACCTCTCTTTCCTGTGACATGTGAAGCTTGACAGCTGTTCTGTCAACCAACTTTTAGCTGAGTTGCCTTCTGTGATATCTACAGCCTTACCCCATGCTAGTTTACCAATAAGTAAACTCGAGTCTTGTTTGTGGTCTTCCCAAAGGCATTTAGTCTGCTGCTGCTGCCTGTGGGCTGATCTAGCAGGACTGTCCCTAAATTCTCAAGAAAGCCCTATTATATATATATATATTAATAATATTTATTCAAGATTTTAAAAGAAATTTTAAAAAGACAGAAAAAATACAATCGTTAAAAAAAAGAAACAAATCAAACCTTTACATAACTTTCTTTCTTTACTTACTTCCTTGACCTCCTCACACCTCCCATTTTTGTATACTAATTTAAATTGTTGTTTCAGGAAATCCTTCCAACCTGATTTTTATCTTAATAATTTGTTTTAAAATACTGTAACTTTACATTCTCTCTTTCATCAATTCATTTTTACTTAATCCTTTATGTCTTTTTACCAAACCCACATAAATTTCTTTTTTAAACATCTTATCAACAAAATCCTTAATTTTACAATATTTTTAAAAGCCACTTTTACTTTTACTTTTACTTTATCCAATCTTAACTCTCATCCAAACCTATATATCAATACTTATTCTTAAGACATTTCCCTAAGGTCGGAAAAAAATTCCCTTCCACGAATTTCCCAACTCTCATAAAAATAAAACAAAAAAGCAACTTATATTATATACACTTTGAGTTCCCAATTTTCATTCCACCCATACCCCCTTCCCGGTTTCAGTCCCCAGCATAAATCCATCAGTCTCAAAAAAACATCAACCCGGAGATCTTAAATCCGAGGCTATTAAATCTCTCTCATGACTCCTCTGCCAGACCTTTTGATAGTCTTTGATATTGAAAACCAAATCTCGGGGAGGCTCCAACCCAACAGCATCCACATTCCTTCCAGCCAAGCCTCCGTACTTAAAGGTAAGGCCTATAGGGTATTCCAAATCTTGTTTCATTCTCCTTTCAGATCCAAATGTCCCCATAACTCCAACTTCCACCTGAATCAGATTTATAATCCAAGGGTCATCTGATCTCCACATAAGGAGATCTCTCCATCTTTCACTTTCCAATTCAGGCGAGGCTTCCATCTTCGAAAATTTATTGTTACCATCATGTCAGGCCTCAAATTGCAGCTCGCCTTTCGCATCTGCAGGGTTACGGCTCCCCCTTTCTTCTTTTCAAAGACAACATTATTCTCCTTCTCAAATTTCCCTGTTTGTTCAGTTAAATAAAATTCCTGTGCCGAGTTCTTATCAAGTTCATTACTGGTACTCACTCTTGTGTCCAAAGTTGTAACATTTGTAGTCAAAACACCTATTTGACCTTGCAACTTTCCCAAGAGAAAAAATGTCCTATTCAGTTCAAACTGGATTTCCTTTCCGACTGCCATTCTTAAAAGTATCAAGGTCAAAAAACAGTTTCTCAGCTGGTTCTTAATGCAATGTCCCAAAGCTCCCTCTAGGGGGATTTAAGTTTCTTTTTACTCCTTTCAGCACAGACCCAAAAGTCCCATACGTTAGATTGTAACAGTCCTGCCTTCTTTTTAAACATAAGCTTGTAGCAAATGTAGACAATAGAAACAAAGTCCTCTTTTTGTATCTTGACAGCTGTCAAATTGTTCAATTCCTCATCAACGGGCTCTCACGGACCACTCCCGGGTCCGGGGGGGGGGCACATCAATTCCCAAATTTAGTTCTTCTCCTGCAGGCTCCCCTGCTTCCAAATAAGATTTCTTATAGTCTCAATCAGTAGAATTAAAGTCTTTTACAGAAAAAAAATATAAAACTCTCCACGACCTTAGTTGGAGGTTCTTTGCTTTAGATTATTTACAGAAAGGGGAGGCGGACTTCCTCTTTGGACCTTCCCCAATCAGTGCCGAATTTTAAAATATTTTAAAAATCCAATTTCTGTACTACTCACGGGTTGTTGTTTGAAATCCGAATGTCCACAGAAAAAAGTCAGCGCTCTCCGACAACGGCTGTGCGGCTTCACTCCGCAAAAATAGCAATCGATTCGAACACAGCACCACTCACCCCGCGTCACTTCGGAACCCCCAAAAAGGGGTTTCCCTGTGAGTAGGAGGGGCGCTCTTGGTGTGAGCCGAATCCCACATTCCCAGGCTTACTCCGCCTGGGATTTTTAGAGGGTCTCCGCCTTCGCCGTGGCGGCAAGACCCAATTTTAGCGGAGCGGGTTCCTCTGAATCAGAGGAATTCCTCCATTGCCGATGGCGCTGACCCGGAAGTCCGAAGAAAGCCCTATTATAATCAATGGAGCTTGTTCCTGAGCAAATAGTGCATTGGAATAACAGAATCATCGAACTGTAGAGTTGGAAGGAACTTTGAGGGCCATCTAGTCCAACCCTCTGCAATGCAGAAATCTCAGCTAAAGCATCCATGACACCCACCTCTGCTTAAACACCTCCAAGGAAGCAGAGTCCACAACCTCCTGATTGAACTAAGTGGGCTTTAGTTTTTATGATTTATTACATTAATTCCACCTTTTCCCTCCAAGGAGCTCAAGGTGGTGTAAATTGTTCCCCCTCCCCTTTTATCTTTACACCACCACCAACTGGCTAAACATCTTTCTGACGGCAAGAGGCATTAGTCAGTGGAACTCAGAATGTGGAGGACCCTCCTTCACTGGGGGTTAAGCAGAGGTTGGATAGCCATCTGTCCTTGATACTTTAGTTGAGATTCCTGCATTGCAGGGGGTTGGACTAGAAAACTCTCAAGGTCCCTTCGAACTCTACAATTCTATGCTTAATTAAGTAGGTTAGGGCTGAGAGATTGTGACTGGCCCACGGCTTCATGGCTGAGCAGGGATTCAAACCCTAGTCTCCCAGGTGCTAATCCAATACTCTGATCATTCTACCACATTGGCTCTCAGAGTAAACAGGCACTAGGACTGGGGTTATACTGTAACATGGGAGGTGGGTGAATAGCCAGAGATGAACCAGATGTCAAGCCACACATTTCCTTATAGGAGCTTCCAAAGCTTAGGTTAATGCACAGTGGTACACTTTACCTCTCCTCAAAAAGGATGTTATGGATTTGGAAAAAAGTTCAGAAAAGGTGATAGAGTGAGTCCCTGATGAAGAAAAGTTGCAGTCTTTGGGGGTTTTTTAGTTGGAGAACAGGCAAGGAAGAGGAAACATGATTGAAGTTTATATAATTATGCATGGCCCGGAGAAAGTGGATAGACAAAGGTCCCCCCCCCCCCTCAATAATCTTTCAATAACATTAGACCTCGTGGGCATCCGATGAAGCAGAATGTGATAAGATTTGGGAGTTGTTCCGCCGGGCCTTTGGCTTGGAATTAATTGATCCCCTTCCCCTTTTTCCCTTTTCCTTCTGTGATGGAACTCCTATTTGGGGACTTCCCTGGCTTTTTCTGGCCCACGTGCAACCAGTCTGGACAGCTGGCCTTGGTGAAGATTTGACGTTTTCATCCCCAAAAAGATTCTGATTTGAATTTCTATTGAAATGAGGCTGCATTTTAAAGTTGTATTTTAATCTTGTTTTTAAGTTGTATCTTAATCAATTGTTTTATATCTGGTGTTAGCCTAGAATCATAGAATCATAGCCACCCTGAGCCTGGTCTTGGCTGGGGAGGGTGGGGTATAAATAAAATTTATTATTATTATTATTATTATTATTATTATTATTACAGTCATACCTTGGGTTAAAGTAGCTTCAGGTTAAATCTTTTCAGGTTGCGTCCCGTGGCGACCTAGAAGCAATGGAACGGCTTACTTCTGGGTTTTGACGCTTGCGCATGTGCTCAAAATGACAGCATGCGCATGCGCAGAAGTGGTGAATCACGATCCGCGCACATGGTTGCGTTCTGCTCAGGATGCGAATGGGGCTCCAGAACGGATCCCGTTCACATCCAGAGGTACCACTGTATTATAAAAGGGCTTTTCGCAGTGCATAAATAAACTATGGAACTCCCTCCCGCAGGAGGCAGTGATGGAGGCCTTTAAAAGGGGACTAGACAAATTCACGGAGGAGGAGAGGGCTCACAGGAAGAGAGAGTTGCTCTTGGGCTCAGGTTCTGCTTGCAGGTTTCTGACAGGCATCTAGTTGGCCACTGGGAGAGCAGGATGCTGGCCTGGGCGGGGCCTAGTCCTGCAAGGGGGGGGACGGGGGAAATCCGGCAGCTCCACTGCGCAGGCGCAAAACAGCTCCCAGTCCGTGGACGTCGCCCGCTGCCATCTCGGCCCCCGGAAGGAGCCGAGAGCTTCCGATGCGAGCCGAGCGGCTCCGGAGGTTTCCCCGCCGAAGCGCAGCTCCCTCGGCTCGGCTCGGGGGCCGGCGCCCCAGCGGCGGTGGGCGGTGCTGGGAGAGGGGCGGTCTAGCGGCCTCCGCCTCCTCGGGCAGGTAGGAGCGCTTCCTGGTGTTGGCGGGCGGCCCCGGGCGGCGGCGGCGGCGGCACCTGCCGACAAGGTTCGGTCGGGCCGAGGGCGGCGGCGGCGGCAGGTAGGCGCCGCGAGGGGAAGGCGGGCGCGAGGGAGCCGCCGCGGCCCCCGCGCGTGTGAGGGGCCAGTTTCCCTCAGGAGAAGCGGGGGGGGGGCGGGAAACGTGTCGGGGGAAAGGTGGGGATCGCTTCCTTGTTGGGCCGCCCCGCCGCGGGCCTCCTCGCGCCTCCTCCGAGAGAGCGACGGCCGCGAACCGGGGCTGCCGCGCCCCGCCATGTCAGCGGAGGAGGCGGCTCCCCCGCGGGCTCCGTGAGGGGGCTGGAAGGCGGCAGCAGCAGCGCTGCTTTAAAAGGAATGTCGGTTTATTTATTCTCCGCCTTTTCCCCCTGACAAGGACTCAGCTGGCCGCTTACCCACCACGTCCAAGCAGCTGCTTCTAAATTTTATTGTAGTTGTTTTTATTTCATGAATTTATACACTGCCTTTTCCCCCTGACCACATGCCCTCCCGACCTGTCCAAGTGGTCGGAGATGCCTGGAAAAGAGCACCTTTTTTTAGAGCAATTAATTATTATTACATTACATACTTATTTGTACTCTGTCTTATTCGCTGTCAGGGATTCAGCTGACCACTTATCTGCTGCGGCCAAGCAGCATGTGTGTGTGTGTGTGTATGTGGAGGTGGCTGGAAGGAAGCTGCTGCTGCTGCTATTTTTTAATGACAATTTTATTTTATTTTTTATTTTATGAAATTCATGTACCACTTGATTGTAGAAAAAACAACACCCTCAAAGCAGTTCACAACTAAAAGATAACTCGGGTCGTGAATGTCATCCGTGCGGGAGGCACATTCGCAACCTGCAGCGCCGTGTCTGCACACGCACAGGTTGCGATTTGGCACTTCTGCACATGCGCAAAGCGTGATTTGGCGCTTCTGCATGCGCGCCCAAACCCAGAAGTAACCCATTCCAGTACTTCCTGGTTTGGCGCAGTGTGCAACCCCAAAACGCGCAACCTGAAGTGTCTGTAACCCGAGGTATGACTGTACAAGGATCGATAAAGAAAACATTATCTCCATGAATTAATATACACAGGTTAAAACCACTATAGAACAGACTGACTAAAACAAATTAAAACTCAGTTAATGAATAAAATTAATATACCTCTTTACTATAGGGAAAAACACTAATCAGTTTAAAAATGATAAAATCATCACTAAAATGTTTTCCTACCTCCATAATTTAAAACATAACAGAATTAAATCTACAAACTTTCCAAACGTCTGGGTAGGCAATAATATATTTATAACCCTGCTCCCCGACCAGGGACTTAGTTCCTCCACTTGTTGACATATCTGCCGGGCCTTGTTTCTGCATACTTTTGTGTGAAGCACTATAAAGCAGGGTTGTTGTTTTTCTCCTGAGCTGACACTGTTTGGGTTTTTTTGGTAGGAAGGTGCTAAGAGAGGGTCATTTGTATTTGGGTTTTGATACAGAGGGATCCCACCCTGTCCTCTACTGCTTTGCTGCATTCTATCAACTGTGTGTCCTCAGTCCACACTGGCAAAAAAACCCCCCTGGAAATGGGTACTTACCTGTGAACCTCTGTTTGAAAAGTGGACTTGGGGGACCACAACATTCACTCACCCCTTGAGTCTTACGGAGTGTGGGGGATTCATATGCTTTCGTCCTGGTTTGGAATGGATGAAGATGGAGTGGTGGTGTTACGTCTGCTCTCTCTCTCTCTGGACATTCAGGTGCTTGGGATCAGGCCTCCCTGTTGCACTAGGAGAGAGAGAAAACGGCTATGAGTTCCCTTAGTAGTCTTGTCTCCTGAGCAGCAGCAGCAGCAATAGACACTGCAAGGAGAACAGCCCCCTTCTCTGGTGGCTGCTCTTTGCCGCTTGATCACCCACCAGAGAAGCAGTCAGTTCAGCCTGCCACCCAGGGCAGGGCTCCTTCTAACCACCACTCCTCTGCCTTTATGTGGTGGTGGTGAGGAGTGCTGCTGCCTGCACAGGTGACATCACATTATGTCACAGAAGGAGTGGGGTGGCAACAACAACAACTCCCAGCAACTCCTCTGTTGGTAGTGGTGGTTACTGTGCCCTCAGTGGCCACTGCTTGTGGTTTGTGCTTGTGTACCCCTTGAGTTGCTGACCCTCAACAGCTACCTGCCAGTTCAGACCTCTGGCAGTAGTACAGTGGTACCTTGGGTTAAGTACTTAATTCGTTCTGGAGGTCCATTCTTAACCTGAAACTGTTCTTAACCTGAAGCACCACTTTAGCTAATGGGGCCTCCTGCTGCTGTTGCGCCACCGGAGCACGATTTCTGTTCTCATCCTGAAGCAAAGTTCTTAACCTGAAGCACTATTTCTGGGTTAGCGGAGTCTGTAACCTGAAGCGTATGTAACCCAAGGTACCACTGTACTGCCTGAGTGAGTTAATGTGGGGTGTACTCACCCAGCCTTGGAAGGGGAGGAATGCTTGTGTCTCTGCCATGCTCTGTGTTGGTAGTAGTTTTGAGATGTATCCTGCAGGTGGGGAAAGCCATTTTGAATAATTATCATGTTAGAAAACCACTACAAGTAAGCAAACCTAGAACATCAGAGATAAAGATCCAAGGCCAACCGACTCACTAGGTTTGGTTAGGTTTCTTCTATGGAGTATTTTGAGTAAGGGCGGTCCCCTCTTACCCTGCAGACTGGATGGTAAGGTAAAAAATGTAAAGGACCAATGTATGGGTAAAGGTAAAGGGACCCCTGACCATTAGGTCCTGTCGTGACTGACTGCGCAGATTCGAACCGCTGACCTTCTGATCAGCAAGCCAAAGATGTGGTTTAGACCACAGTGGTTTAGACCACAGCGCCACCTGCTCCCTACAGACTGGATGGTGTTATCCATTCAGTCACTTCATTCTGCCACATGTGTAGACACAGCTGTATTGACTAGACTAGCATACATTTGACAACAACAACAATAAGTAGAACCTGCAAAAGAATGTTGCTATGTGGAGTTCTTCTGTTTACTGTTCCAGTTAGTTAAAAAATGTCTCCATGATACTCCATTCTGTTCACCTTCCCATCTGGCCTCTGGCTTTTCTCTCTCTGATCTATGACCACTGGGCATAGCCATTCTTGGTCTGTTTGTGGGGTTCAGCCAGGGTGGATTTGATTTAAATCACTTTTTTTAACAGAAAGACTCATTCTTGCTGGTATAATCTTAATATATATTTACAACCAGATGAAGGTTTCATTTTTGGAATAATAAATTTTCAGAGTAGTTTTTACAGTTACTGTATATCAAAAATTACTGATTTGGTAATACTATTAAAAATACATAGATCATTATGAAATTATTGTGAGGTTTAATAAGTTAACTGTTTATATTTGGAAAACTTTTCTGCTGTACTTTATTGGAAGGAGAAAAATAATAATTTCCTTAATAACAATTTAAACAATTTAATTAAAGCAATAACATTATAGCATATGTATCCATGTTTGTTAACTGGTGTGGTTAGACTTAAAAAAACCCCAACTTTGAGTTTTAGCACACGTGAAAAACGTAAAACAAATCCTTATTTCCTGATGAATAGCCTTTGGACTATAATGTAACCTAAATAGAAAACTATCTTTAGAAAGGTTTTTCCTCCAAAAGCATATTATTTTAAAATTCTGATTTTAAAAAATAAATAATCCTATTTAAATAACAAACTTTTTTTTTAAAAAAGCATTAATTTTTATTCACTCTGGGTTCATCCTCTTTAGGGCTTTTTCTTAAATATTTTCTGTACTTCTGTAAACCTTGGGATTCCTTCAAAGTAGCTGATAACTCCTTCATGTGCAAGGGTGGTGCTGTTTTGGCTACATGAACAATGACACTCCTCTTCCTGTAGAGGAGTTTGTATAAACAAGCCCGATAACAAAATGTTGCAGTGTAGCCCTAATTCATATATTCCTCAAGCCTGTGGTTCGGTGTGTGTGTATGTTTTACTTCATTATCATTTTTTAAAGTTTTTGAACATTTAAAAGTGCAGCAAGTCAACAGCACACTAGACTTCTGCATGCAATTGAGTGCTTGGTTTGAACATATAACCACTCCAGGTTTTATTTTACTGAGGGCTGTGACACTCATTGTCTTCAAATTCAGCCCTTTATTCTCTTTTCTATAAGCATTAACTTTTATATGCAAAAAGTGTGTGGGCACAAGCTGTTTGGAGTGGTGCTAAATCTGCCCCTGGTGATTGTACCAGTTGACAATGAATTCTGCTTCTGTTTGATCACACTCATATATGACAGAAAGTTAGAAACTGGGTGTTACGGACTGCAATTTTCATATAATATCTTTAGGGGCATAACACCCATGTAAGCAAAAATACAGGTTTGTGCCCATGCAGTCTAAATTTAGATCATGGGTGGGGTGAGAGAAAAATAAAATAGGTGAGAGAGACAGAGGCAAGAAGTGTGCATGTAAGCTGTGGGTAGTGTCATTTACTGAATATGGCTCAAAGGCATAATGAGGTATATGTATAACACGTAGGCACGTCTGCTGTGGTGCTAGGGGCCATAAGCAGGTGATATATTCCTATAATGTTTTGCTTCCATTCCTGTGATATTTTTCACATACATTTAAGGATTAGATTGGTGATCAGGCCAAATGAGGAGAACTGGTGGGCCACATTAGGCCCATAGGCTGCAGTCTATCCACCATTGGTTTGGGCACTGCGACTGCAAAGACCTTGTCTCATGTTGCACTTCTGATGGTGGCAGGATATGAAGCAAAGCCTCTTGCTGAAGATCTGAACATCTGTTTCTCAGGCAGCCTTGGATCCAAATGGATTCCAGGGTTGCAACAGTTCTTTTTTTATCATTCTCTTCTAATCTTAGATGGTGTGTTGATGTACTCCAGGTAGTCATAGTCTGATTTAAGCCACCTTGTAATAACCCATTTGGTTACTGAACCACTGATATATTACAAGTGAACTCTTTATTTACTGTGTTTGCTATTGTTTAAGATAAAACCTATTTGGGAAAGAAACTACTTTTGCCATTTTTATGGACGTTTAGTGTTTGTTTACAGATGGTTGCCTTGGTGGTATTATCTTGTGTAAATTATCAACAGTTTTTGAGCAAACAGATAAATAAACGTCATATTTAAGCACTTGCCTGGTTGCAGTAGGTGATGCTCCATCCCTCTTCTGTGCACAAATTAGTAACCAAATGGGCCATGAGAGGAAGGAAGCACCATCCTCAGTGCCCAGCACTGAAATGCAATGGGCAAGAAGGGTAGAGCCATCTCATAGCATCCATGTAATTTTTGTGGGTGTGTTGGCAAGACTGAGGTAAACTTACCTTTGTATGATATAATTAAAAATAAGCACAGTCAATTCACTTTGTTCATTAGAATGCAGTGGTTTTTATATTGACTTTCTGTTTACCAGACAAGGGTGGGTGGATTGAATTTTGAAGGAGTGAAATGTGAATTACTGGTTCAACCGTAAAACAGCTCTAGGATGATCAAAGCCAGTGTATACCTTGGCAGCAGATAATAACAGCCTGCATGAAGAAGGTCTAGCCACTTAGCTTTTTGATTCTCATATATCCTAGTTGAAGTAATGCTTGTTCCAGAGTGCTATGTTTACAAGTGTTTTTAACAAAAGGGTAAGCCCTCTCATGGAACTGCTCATAAGAGAGCCTGCCTTGCTACTGAATCTATAGTCATTCTAACACTGCTGGCATAATGATATTGTCTGAATATTTTATTTAGGCTTTGTTCACTACTTGAAATCACATTCTTTATTTATCTATTTCTGAGTACAGTGGTACCTCCGGTTATGAACTTAATTCGTTCTGGAGGTCTGTTCTTAACCCCAAACTGTTCTTAACATGAGGCACACTTTTGCTAATGGGTCTCCCTCTGTTGCCGTGCCGCCGGCGTGTGACTTCCACTCGGATCCCGGGGCAGTGGTCGCAACTAGAGGCATCTACTTCTGGGTTAGTGGAGCTCGTTACCTGAAGCATGCATAAGGAGGACGGTTTGTGACCGGAGGTACCACTGTACAGATGTGTACTTTCAGAATTACATGTATTGAATTATCATGTATTGTTAATACCTGCAAAATTCTCTGTTCCTATTTGCTCAACTTTTCATTTCTTCTCATCTGGAAAGTTAAAAGCGAAGACTGTGGTAGCTGTTTGTAAAATATGTAAACATTCACCACCTGCTGGGGCTGCCATTTCGAAACCAGAAGTTAGCTATCAGAAAATGTCTTAACAAACAAACAAACAAAATCCTTCCAGTAGCACCTTAGAGTCCAGCTGAGTCTGTTCTTGGTATGAGCTTTCGTGTGCATGCACACTTCTTCAGATACACTGAAACAGAAGTCACCAGACTCAGAAGGGTGGTGGGAATGGGTGATTGGCTGATAGGTGTGGTAAACCTGTTGACAACTGTTAACGACTGCAGTTGGTCTTACAGGAAAAAGCAAGGGGTGAGATGGCTAAAAATAGCTTTATCATGTATAATGAGATAAGAATCCAATGTCTCTATTCAGATAGGTCTCTCCATGGTTTTAAGTTTGGGACAGTGGTGCCCCGCAAGACAAACGCCTCGCAAGACGGAAAACCTGCTAGACGAAAGGGTTTTCCGTTTTGGAGGCGCTTCGCAAAACGAATTTCCCTATGGGGTTGCTTCGCAAGACGAAAAAATCTTGCGAGCCCCCGTGGGTTTTTTCGCTTTCCCCCCTTTTCCTAAGCCACTAAGCCGCTTAACAGCTGTTCCGCTGATAAGCCACTTAACAGCTGATCGCTAGAAGCCGCTAGACCGCTGTAGCGCTAATCCGCCAAGCTGTCAATGGGCTTGCTTCGCAAGGCGAAAAAACCGCTAGACGAAGAGAATCGCGGAACGGATTCTTTTCGTCTTGCGAGGCACCACTGTAATAAGTTGCAATTCAGCAACTTCTCTTTCCAGTCTATTTCTGAAATTCTTTTGTAATAAGACAGCTACTTTGAGATCTTGTATAGAATGTCCTGGGAGATTGAAGTGTTCTCCTACTGGTTTCTCTGTCTTGTGATTCCTGATATCAGATTTATGTCTGTTTATCCTTTGGCATAGTGTTTGGCCTGTTTGTCCAATATAGAGGGCTGTGCCTTAAGAGAGAATTTAATGAAAATGATTTACAGGTGGTACATGACACCAGTCAAGCTTGCAAAAATTTATAATCTACCTGACAATAAATGTTGGAAATGTAATGAGACTGAAGGTACATTCTTTCACCTTTGGTGGACATGCCCAAGGGTTAAGACATTCTGGGAGATGATTTATAATGAAATGAAAAAGGTATTTAAATATACCTTCCTGAAGAAACCAGAGGCCTTTCTCCTGGGCATGGTCGGCCAATTGGTGCCAAAGAAGGACAGAACTTTTTTTATGTATGCAACAACAGCAGCAAGAATACTCATCACGAAGTATTGGAAGACACAAGATTTACCCACCCGGGAAGAATGGCAGATGAAGTTGATGGACTATATGGAACTGGGGGAAAGGACTGGCAGAATCCGAGACCAGGGAGAAGAGTCGGTGGAAGAAGACTGGAAAAAATTTAAAGATTATTTACAGAAATACTGTAAAATTAATGAATGTTAGAAAAATGTTGGAATGAAGTTATATGGCTTTAGCAGAAATGTTATGAGGAATTAAGTACAAATAGATTTTTAATTATTAAAGGGAAAAAATAAGGTTAGAATAAGTTAAGATAAAATACAGGACAGAAAACAGAGGAAGATGGAAAGGAATTGCTGAAACAGTTAATTGAAGTGGAATACAAAAAGGGAGGTGTGAGGAGGTCGTGGAAACAAGTGAATGAAAGATAAGATACTGAAATTATTGGATGCGTTTTAAATTGTGTTTGTTTTGTGCTGTTAATTCAATGTTTTAGTGTTAGTGTAATGTAGTGTTTTTGTTTTTGTATTGTATTGTTTTGTTGAATTCTTTTTCTTTCTTTTATAGTCTTTAAACTGTTAATAAATATTATTTTTTAAAAAATACAGAGGGCTGAAGGGCACTGTTGGCATTTGATGGCATACACAATGTTAGAAGATGAGCAATCAAATAGCCGTGAGATGGTATGTTTGATGTTGTTGGGGCCAGTAACGGTGTTGTCCGGGTATATGTGGCAGCAAAGTTGGCATCTGGGTTTATTGCAGGCTCTGGTACCAGTGTCCATGTTAAGTCTGGTTGTTGTATTATTGTGGGTGAGGAGTTGTTTAAGATTGGGTGTCTGTCTGTAAGCAATGGAAGGTCTTCCTCCCAGAGCTTGAGAAACAGAACTCTCATTGCCTAGGAGAGGTTGTAGATCTCTGATGATGCATTGAACTGTTTTAACTTGGGAGCTGTATGTGATTAATAGTGGTATTCTGTTACTTTTTTGGGGGGGGGGTCTGTCTTGCAGCAAGTTCTCTCTGGGTATCAGTCTGGCTCTGTTGATCTGTTGTTTAACTTCATCAGGAAGATATTTTAGTTCTAAAAAGGTTTGCCGTAGATCTCTTAGGTGAGAGTCTCTGTCTGTAGAGTTGGAACAGATGCGGCTGTAATTTAGGGCCTGGCTATGTACAATGGATTGTTTTGTATGTTTTCGATGGTAGCTAGAAGCGTGTAGATATGTTTGTCAGTCAGTTGGTTCACGGTATAAGGTGGTGTCTATACACCCATCCTGTATTTTTATAGTATTGTCCAAAAAATGTATTTCTTGCATAGATTGGTTCATTGTTAGGTTGATGGTGGGGTGAAAGTCATTGAATGCCTGGTGGAAGGTGTCCAGGGTCTGTTGACCATGTTCCAGATAATAAAAATATCATCAATGTGTCACAGGTACAAGAGAGGTTTGAGTGGGTAGGAGTTTAGGAAACATTGTTCTAAATCTGCCATGAAGATGTTGGCATACTGTGGGGCCATGCGGGTGCGCAATGGTGTGCTGTGCTGTGTTTATTGAGGCCTATCGTTCTTGAGATTTCTGAGAAAGTATGCCACGGAGATATTTTTCATTTCTCAGGTAATTCACCAGGCACCACTTTTTTTGGAATTCAGCAATTTCTGAATTTCACTCAAATCCACTGTTCAAATCCAACACAATGGTACTAGCAATTGCACAACCCAGAAAGGGTGATGAAGGAGAGTCCCCAAACTACCTTGGACTTGGTACTGAGCTGTTGAGGACGGAGTGCCAGCCTCTTGCTGCCTCCTGGACCATGCAGTCAGGTCAGGTGAGGCAACTATTCAAACTCCCCCTTACCTAGTGCCAAATAACATCACCCATTGGATTATAACCTGGCTGCTCCTTCACCAATGGTCTACCAGTTACAGGAAAAGGACAGTTCTGTTTGGCCCTTAGAGTAGCCCTTAGTGTTAGTCGAGTCACCAGGGTGCATGCACATCTGATATGCCCCAGAATGCCAGCTGCCATTGCATCCTCTTTGCAGCCATAGCAGGAACCCCAATTCAGAAATAATGAGAGGCAAAGCTCCCAAGAAGTAGCCCAGTGCAGACACTATACTGCAGAAAACTCCAGTGAATTCAAACTGTTCAAGAGGAAACTGCACAGAGTGCTTAATAAAGGACTCTCCTCCAGAAACTTCTTGATGATCATTTAGTCAAGGCAATCCCTACAGACCTCAGCGAAGATCTGCAAATGGGATGCTGCCCCCTTGTCAAGCTAATGTGAACAGTAGGCTCTGTGAATAGCATCTAAATACTTTACCAAAGGGGCCCACTCCACAACTGTGTCTGCACCCTCCCAAATAATACATCAAACAATTATCCTAGTTCCTCCTTGCCATGAATCTTGCACGGCTTAGCATTCCTCAGTTTAGTGGTAAGCACCCTATATGTAAGAGTGAATTCATCTACTTATTCCCTCTGATTTGGTCACTTGAAGCAAATGACAATCCGTAACTAGGAGGACCTTTAACCCTCAGTGTCCCCAGAACCCAGGCCTATCCTTCTACCTGCAAAGGAACTGTGATCTGTCCAGATCTGTCCAGAATGATGTTCTTCACCCCATACCAGCTCTAAAAACTCCCAAGTAGCATACCTGGTGAAAATACTAGAGAGAAGACAGAGCAAGGCCCTCAGAGTTGCTTGCAGATAACACACCACTGTTACCGTATTTTTTGCACCATAACACTCACTTTTTTCCTCCTAGAAAGTAAGGGGAAATGTCTGTGCGTGTTATGGAGGGAATGCCTATGGGTGGCATGCCTACGGATTTTCCTCCTCTAAAAACTACGTGCGTGTTATGGTCGGGTGCGTGTTATAGAACGAAAAATACGGTACTTTCTGTCCAGGTAACAGAACTTCCTATACTCCAGGGTGCCGATGTCACCTTCAATGAACCTTCTACTACCACTGGAGCCCAAGAGAACAAAATAGGCAATGGCATGTGAATTCCTGCTGGCTGCTGATCTGTGTGGGCTGCCCTTATCAGCCCCCAAAGTCTTAGGACTGTTGTGGCCACCTGCACTGCTACTACTGCCACAGCCACTCACTGTGCCTGCTCAAGAACATCCAAAAGTAACCACATCAATCAAAAAGCAAAGCAGAACATCGCTGCCTGACAGATTCAGATTATGTGATGTGTCTCCACTGCTGAGACTGGTTGCTCTTTTTCCAGAGGTGGTATACATAGTTCTCTCCCTCCTCATTAATTAGCACAGCAACCCTGTGAGGTAGGTTAGGATGAGAGGCAGTGTTTGGCCCAAGGTTACTCAGCGAGCTTCATGAGTGGGGATTTAGTCTCACACTCTAACCACTACACTCACTGGCTGTCATTTTTATGCACTTGTTTCCCTAATATCAACGACTTGGATGATGGACTCAAGGGCATCCTGATCAAATTTGCAGATGATACCAAACTGGGAGGGGTGGCTAACACCCCAGAGGACAGGATCACACTTCAAAACGACCTTGACAGATTAGAGAACTGGGACAAAACAAACAAGATGAATTTTAACAGGGAGAAATGTAAAGTATTGCACTTGGGCAAAAAAAAATTAGAGGCACAAATACAAGATGGGTGACACCTGGCTTGAGAGCAGTGCATGAGAAAAGGATCTAGGAGTCTTGGTTGACCACAAACTTGACATGAGCCAACAGTGTGACGCGGCAGCTAAAAAAGCCAATGCAATTCTGGGCTGCATCAATAGGAGTATAGCATCTAGATCAAGGGAAGTAATAGTGCTACTGTATTCTGCTCTGGTCAGACCTCACCTGGAGTACTGTGTCCAGTTCTGGGCACCACAGTTCAAGAAGGACACTGACAAACTGGAACGTGTCCAGAGGAGGGCAACCAAAATGGTCAAAGGCCTGGAAACGATGCCTTATGAGGAACGGCTAAGGGAGCTGGGCATGTTTAGCCTGGAGAAGAGAAGGTTAAGGGGTGATATGATAGCCATGTTCAAATATATAAAAGGATGTCACATAGAGGAGGGAGAAAGGTTGTTTTCTGCTGCTCCAGAGAAGCGGACACAGAGCAATGGATCCAAACTACAAGAAAGAAGATTCCACCTAAACATTAGGAAGAACTTCCTGACAGTAAGAGCTGTTCGACAGTGGAATTTGCTGCCAAGGAGTGTGGTGGAGTCTCCTTCTTTGGAGGTCTTTAAGCAGATGCTTGACAACCATATGTCAGGAGTGCTCTGATGGTGTTTCCTGCTTGGCAGGGGGTTGGACTCGATGGCCCTTGTGGTCTCTTCCAACTCTATGATTCTATGATTCTATATACATACTTTGTACACATTCATTTGGGTTGGGGGACTTCAAAGGATTTCCGTTTTGAAGGATACCTAGGTTTTGGTTCACATATTGTTTCAGGAAGTGTATATTACCTAGATTTTTATTTAGATGTGAACCAAACAAAAAAATTTCCCATTGCTATCCTAGGTAGCATTTTCACACTGAAGTACCTATCCTTCTTGAAGAAGATATCAGTGTCTACCAGTTCAATGAGATTAAAGAAATCAAAGTTAATAGCGGTAGCTGTAAACTGAGTATCGGTAGTTTTGCTCTCTATAATGGAAGGTGCAGAAAATTATATTGTTCCTAATTTACCTTCTCTTCCCCCTCCTCCCATGAGCAAGTAGTTCTACTAAATGTTCAGTGCAGCAGAGTTGCCTCTTGAAACATAACACTTGGACTATGAGGAATAATCCATGTGCCTTGCCATTGTGTGAGATTAATTTACACAGCTTGTCAACTTGGCACGGAGCCCACATTCTTCAGGAATCACTTCAGCATGCAAAAATTAACTATGGAGAAGTAAATATTTTAGTTGCTAGTAAAAACACACACACATTGCAATAAGAAAAACAATAAAAAACTGAGAGTTGATTGCTTTTGACTGTCTCTAATCATTCCCATTAGTGTCCAGGTTAAAAACTTCACATAGACTTTATTTTGAAGCAAATAAAAATGAATGATAGTGAAAACATGCTATAAGGTAATTAATTCACAATGGAACAATTAAGTATAACATGTTCAGTTTTCTGACTATGGATGCTTATATATCCGAGCCACCACCATCTATGTAAAGAGAGGTGCATAAATGAGCTTGGCCTTGGAGCCCCTGTAACAAAGAAGTGAACTCATTGCTGGATTATAATAGTAGGACATTTGTTGTAGTCATGAGGTTTTGGACACAGATTTATTAATGTAACTTTTCACGTAGTATGTATCTTTAGCACCTGCTTTTAATAGGTTGATCCTTAAGACGGATTCAAAATGTTCCACTTAAAGCATTTCTTAGTCTCTTTCCATTGGGTGTGAGAGAGACAGAAATGCAGCTTTAAGAACTTTTGGGTGTTTAAATTGGCTATGGAGGAAAGTGGATTCTGTGATCTTTGAGGAGAGAGCTTTAACCACAAGCCTAGCTTTGGCTGATATTCTAAGCCAAACCTTGGCTTAGTACAGCACAGTACAGGAATAAAGACTGGGGAGGGACACAGCAGCTGCACTCTCCTCTTTGGGAGCCTTTACATTTATGCAATCCTGGTAAGTCATAGTTTGCCTTACTGTGACACGTGAATCAAGGGAGTAGAATCTGATAGTTACACTCTTTAACTAGTTCTGGGGAGGGGGGGATGTCGAAAAGACTTTGGAATTGAATGTCTTTTCTTCCTTCTCCATTTGTTCTTAAAATTATTTCCTTTAGTATTCTCTAAAGATACTAGAACAATATTATTGGGATAACAGATTTTTGTTCCCAGTTCTTTAGATAACAGTTCAGAAGGAAACAATCTGTCCCTCACTTCCCCATGTTTTAAGTTCTGTACTGTGAACCCTTTTATTTGGTGGTAATGGAACACTGATTTGGACAGACAGGCAGAAGTGTGATCTGCACAAAAACCATGCTATAAATATGAGATTTCATGTGGCAAGATGCCATCTCAAAGTCTAAAGCACTCAGAATTCCAAGATGGAGCTCTATTGTTAAGAGTCAGCATCTCCTTGAAAGCAGAAAGTACTAAAATGGTAAAGATAAATGGTAAAGAGACGCGGGTGGCATTGTGATCTAAACCACTGAGCCTCTTGAGCTTGCTGATCAGAAGGTTGGCAGTTCGAATCTCTGTGACAGGGTGAGCTCCCGTGGCTCTTTCCCAGCTTCTGCCAACCTAGCACTTCAAAAGCATACCAGTGCAAGTTGATAAATAGGTATCACTACGGTGGGCAAATAAATGGCGTTTCTGTGCGCTGTGGTGTCTGTCATGATGTTCCCCTGTACCAAAGCGGTTTAGTCATGCTGCCCACATGACCCAGAAAGCTGTCTCTGGACCAATGTCTGCTTCCTTGGCCTGAAGCAAGATGAAGTCGCCTTTGACTGGACTTAACCGTCCATGGCTTCTTTACCTTTATCTCTTCTAAAATGGGCACTAATATTAAGATGTGGCTCATAGCAGAGACTTTTGCAAGAACTGTGGAAACTGTAGAAGTTACAGACAATCAAGAAAATAGTACTGCAGAGAGTGTTTCACAAGTTTGAAAAATCCCTACATTGCATGCATATAATTCATGAGTAAATAAAGCCCTTCTTTACACCAGAGTGTTAAGCACCACTCACACATGAACTATAAGCAACATAGTCAACACAGCATGGTCAACACTGTTTAAAGTTCAACTATAGGTAGAGAGCATTAATCAGGCTGTAGCGGTGCCTGGGAGAAAATATATATACTTAGTTAAGTCTGTACATCTCAGGCAAGCAGCATAAAATGTGTTGCAGGAACCTGGACCATCTTCTTGTTCTATTAGGCAAGCTGCATGTAACAATGACTGTACTGAGGTGCATCATTGCTTTAATGAAAAATAGTGGAAGTTATACACAAGCTCCACCTTGGCAATAGAGATGTTATGAACCTGTCTTATTATTTTATTTATTTATACTATGGTTTGCTATTCAAGTGACAACACTCTCAAGGAAGCAATAGAATTCCTCAAGGCTTCGGTAAAGGAAATGAGTGAATTGGCAGTCATTGTATGAAAGTGCAAAGTGATTTAAAAATGTGATTAAGGGTTACAAGCATGGCCTATAGCAAAATGTGGCAGTTCTGTTCAGGTTGCCAGCCACTCCATTTTTTCTCCCTCCCCATTTCCTGTTTTTGTCTTATTTTGTGCCCTCTGAATATGCACCCTGTTTTTTTCCTTTTTCTATTTTGGGCTCTCCCTTCCATTATTTATTTTTTTTAAATTTGGGTGGGGCAAATGGACATACATTTGCCTAATTCCAGGTATGTTAGGACTACGTACTCTCACTGGGTATAGAATGCTAACTGACTGCTGGAGGGGGAGGAAACCCCCCCTAATATAATGGAGTGGCTGAAACCCCAAATGGAAGCCCCTCCACTTTGACAGGAGTGAAATGCTGCCACATGCACATGAAGTGGAAGAGGAAATGATTCCTGGAGGGGTGATCCAGAGAACAAGATTTGGTTCACAACAAGTGGAGAACTGGATGATGCTGGGGGACCACTCTACAGAGTCTTCCACTACACAAGTCCCCATCTTAGCCATAGCGTTATCAGCAGTCATGCTGCTGGCTCTAATGCACTCAGAAAAATTGCAGCCCTCAAACAAGATTTGCATTACGTAATGACAATATAGAATCTAAAATGATACACCTCACTTGTGTTGATAAACCTGACTTTTTATGCAAATCACCATCTGCAAATGATCAGGACCTACAATATTCTCTATTGATATCTGTAAAAATATTATTATTTCCAGGTCAAAATTGCAAGGGCTGGCCATATGTGGAGTGTTAGTGGGAAAGGAGCATGTTTGGTTCCTTTCCTGGTCATGCAGCGAAAGTGAACACTTTTGTTTCTACTTATAAGTGGATGATTGTTATTTGCTGTTAAGAAAAAAAATCTATGGCCCCGGGAACACCGTCCCTATAGTTATAATGACTGTTAGCGTGCTAGGTTACTGAACAATAATTAAGGGCTCTTGTATTTTGAAAATGCCCCCCATGACTTTACAAATGCTTTACAAAACAGCATTTGGGTAACTTAAATTATAAAAATGTAATAGCCATCTAAATGATCAAATCAGTACAGTGGTACCTTGGGTTACAGACGCTTCAGGTTACAGATGCTTCAGGTTACAAACTCTGCTAACCCAGAAATAGTACCTCGGGTTAAGAACTTTGCATCAGGGTGAGAACAGAAATCGTGCGGCGGCAGCGGGAGTCCCCATTAGCTAAAGTGGTACCTCAGGTTAAGAACAGTTTGAGGTTAAGAACGGACCTCCAGAATGAATTAAGTTCTTAACCCGACGTACCACTGTACATAAAAAAATCATCTTACACTGTGTGTGTTCTTGTTTTCCTAAGCAGTTTGGAAACTCCAACAATATTATGACGTTCTTTTTGCGTTTCTTTAACTGCAACACTATTGTCCCACTATTGTACATCTTGATGTGCCATGTGTGATGAATTTAGAGGAAGAGTTTTATTTACTTACATACACAGAATTTATATACTGTATATTTATATACTGTAAAACTTCAAAGCAGTTTAAAGGAAAGCTTGTATATAACCAAAAGCATATGTCTGTTACATGTAAAAATATACTTTGGCATCTTTCTTTGCAGGTTGTTCAGCAACAGTTATGAACTCTCGGTTACGAGCACTAGGTGGGAGAATAAATAACATTCGAGCATCAGAACTACCAAAGGAACGGACCCGATCTGAGATCATTTGCAGTGTCCGCTTTTTGGATGGCTCAATGCAAAGCTTCAAAGTTAGTGTAAGTCTTGGGATTTTGAAATGTGTGATATCTGTAAAGCATGGGGCCCCTGTGTTTTGGGGTTTCTGGTCCAATTTGGAAACTTGAGAAACTGTTGCATATCAGATATTTGATCCTTCACTGCACAACATCAACTTCACAAAAGCAAATTGGTTCTGAAAAACTGCTGCTAAAACTCTTTGTTTTCCTTCCTTTTCCAATTTTGGCATGGTAACATAGATGGTTTCTTGAAGCAGTCAAATACAACATCTGTTGTGGTGTAACTTTCATTGAAACTGGACAAGATACCGTACTCACTTTAAACAGGTCTGCTTAGTCTTCAAAGGTCACTACATCCTTGGGTTTCCCATGGTCTGAATTACTGCCATACCATCCATTATAGAACATTATAGAACATCCAGGTTTCTTTCAAACTTAGCTGTGAAATATTCTCTTCTTGTAGCCAGTGATAGTGACATAGTCCACATCTCTTGTATCAAGAGGTTAATGACATCAATAGACCTGCCAGCATCTATGGATGAAAGGTCACAATCAGTTCAGATAGCTGAGGTATGTTGTTGTTGTTTTTTAATGCTAACTGCACTGCATATATGGAAGAAATATTTTGATAACTTTTTCTTTGGATTTGGTGCATGTAGGTTGACAGTTTATCAGCGACAAATGTCTGCAGTTTTTTATTTATGTGCATTCAGCTCATCATGTGTAATTGGCTCTTGGGGAATGTCTGGTGATTGAATCATGCAATGTCTATAGCTTTTACCATTGAGAGCATTGCATTATACTGGGCAACCTGGACAGGTACTTGAAATGAAGCTTCTGTCTTATTTAGAATCATAGAATTGTAGAGTTGGAAGGGACCCTGAGGATCACTGAGCCCAGCCCCCTGCAATGCAGGAAAATGCAGTTGTCCCATATGGGGATCAAACCTGCAACCTTGGTGTTATCAGCACCACGCCCCAGCCAACTAAGCTATCCGGACTCCTTGATATGCTGAAACCCAACTTCCAGGTACTGCTTTTGTACTTAGATATGGAGTTAACCCTGCCCTTACCATCACTTTGAAGTCAATGCATAGTTAAAGCGCTTGTTGTAGCTCCAAGCCTCAGTCATGAAACTCGGACTCTCAGCTCAAGGAAACCTGCAAGCTTTGCTCAAAAAGTCAGTGCATGGTCTTAGCATTAGGACACAGTTCTAAAGTCTATAAGCAGACCTCTAAAATTAATAGCCAAATCAGTAGCTGAGATGTCCCAACACTTGACATGCTCTTCCTGCTCAACTGTTGAAGAGTGGGACAGAAACTTGACTCAAGTGAGAAGACTGTGCTTGCAAGTGCACTCCTGCTGGAGAACCAGTACTGTTGTGCTGATGCAGTTGGCAGCATATCCTTAGCAACAGGACCTGAGTCACAATGGGACCCATGATAGCACTTACTGTGCAACTGTTAGGACATCAGATGAGTTGTTGAGTGCCAGAATGCTTCAGAAACGGAGGCAGAGCAGTGTGGAAAGTTATTTCTTTTGATATAAAATATTTGGTTGGTACTTGGTTGGAGCATTATTTCCTTTCCCTTCTTAAAATTTTAAAAGATGTCTGGATATGCTCTCAGGCTATTTGCATGCTGACCTGTTGATTTTTAATTTTTTTATAGAAACACATTCTTTAGACATAGTATTAATGTAGGAGATGGTTGCTAACTAATGATTGTATAGGTCTGCTTACAGGAGGTGTGTTTGTATACAGCATTTTTTTCCAAAACAATTCTGTTTATATGTAATACAGGTACATATTCATTTTTGAACTGTGTCTAGCTCTATGCAGGTTTCTTGTTCACATAAATAGGCACTGGAAGGCTCCTTTGGAGAGGTTTGTGACCTCCCCTCTTCCCCCAAACCCTGTTATTTAGGAGAAATGTTATGGACTATTAGGAGGAATATTATGGCATTTTTAAGACTGCACATTTAAGCCCACTTTGTCAGTCTGCTGAATGCACCTCATGAAGGCAGCTGTAGCCTACAAATATTTGTTTTATTTATGCCACAAACATAAACATACGGTAAGTCTGACATCTCTTTGTTGTTTTATTTCTGATGAATCTCCAATATTGGAGTCCCATTATCTGTATTTACACAAGAAAACACTCTTGAGAGGACATGGCACCCATCAAGGGAGAGAGGGTGGATGGTGCTTACATTAATCTTTTAAAGTTTTAAGAAGTTCTCAAATTCTGGATATTAAAAGGATTTCTCCAATGAAATTAGGGATGTCCTAAGGAAATTTACATAGCTTGTCATAGTAAATATGGCATCCCAGGTGCCCAGAACCTTTCATGTAACAGGATTTTGAAGGCTCAGCTATACAGGCAGTCCTGCAAAAAATATTATCTTGTGAATGGAGTGTTCATAAGCACGCTGCTGGAGAGGTAAAAAAAAAATTGTTTGAGAATTAGTATCATAGAATCATAGAGTTGGAAGAGACCACAAGGGCCATCGAGTCCAACCCCCTGCCAAGCAGGAAACACCATCAGAGCACTCCTGACATATGGTTGTCAAGCCTCTGCTTAAAGACCACCAAAGAAGGAGACTCCACCACACTCCTTGGCAGCAAATTCCACTGTCGAACAGCTCTTACTGTCAGGAAGTTCTTCCTAATGTTTAGGTGGAATCTTCTTTCTTGTAGTTTGGATCCATTGCTCCGTGTCCACTTCTCTGGAGCATCAGTTAATCTGGTGTAAGAAAGTGGGCAGGCTCTGGCCTGCGGCTGAGTTATAAACTGTTTATGAAGAGAGCTTGACATTCAATTTAATAATGATAGCAGTTCTTCCATTTATTCCTAGTAGTAATTTCACTTTTATATGTAAATGTTCGTGAAACTACATTTTTAAAGCACTCTGTGTGGCAAAGATTAGCTTTCTAAATACTTTTACTTTTATGTTGCAGAAACAAGATACTGGTCAGGTGTTGTTGGATTTGGCCTTTAATCACTTGGGTGTGACAGAGAAGGAATATTTTGGTTTGCAGCACTGTGAAGACTCAGCAGATTCAACAGTAAGGAAACATTCATATTCACGTTTTTGTTTTTTTAAATGCAGTCAGAAAGCTTCCTAACTTTGTTTTTTTAAAAATATTTGCAGAGATGGCTTGAATCTGGTAAACTTGTTCGGAAACAGCTAAAAGGTAATGCTTTAAAATTTCTTGCTTTAAAATCTCATATGACTTGGGATTCTAGTATAATGAGAGAGGGAGAAAAAATTCTCTCTGTCCACTTTTTCCACTTGCTGCATAATTCATGCCCCCACTTTGCCTTTTCTCTAAAATAAAGCCCCATTCCTCCATAGGGTAGTTGCTTCAGACCCATAATAATTCTGGTCTATTATTTCTGAACTTCAGTTCTATATTGTCCTTGCTGAGGTGTGGTGGCCAGAACTGTACACATTATTCAAAGTGTTAATAGAAATATAGAACTGTAGAGTTGGAAGGAACCTAGTTCAACCCCTTGCAATGCTAAAGCATCCATGACAGGTGTCCACCCAACCTTTGCTTAAGAACCTCCAATGAAGGCAGTCCCATAACCTCACAAGGGAGTCCTTTCTACTGTTTAACAGCTCTTACTGTCAGAAAGATATTCCTGATGTTTAGTCAGAATCTCTTTCCTTGTAACTTGAATCCATTGGTTTGTGTCCCAACTTCTGGAGTAGGAGAAAACAAGCCTGCTTTTCCATGTGACAGCTCTTAAGATATTAGAAGATGACTATCATTTCTTCTCTCAGTCTCCTCTTTTCCAGGCTAAACACACCCAACTCCCTCAAACATTTGTCTTAAGGCTTGGCCTCCAGACCCTTGATCATTTTGGTTGACCTCTTTTGCACATGCTCCAGCTTGTCAATATCCTTCTTAAATTGTGGTGCCCAGAACTGTATACCACGTGTGGTCTGTCTAAGGCAGAGTAGAGTGGCACTATTGCTGTGAGAGGCAGTGGAAGACAGGAGTGCCTGGCATGCTCTGGTCCATGGGGTCACGAAGAGTCGGACATGACTAAATGACTAAACAACAACAACATTGCTTCCCTTGATCTGGATACTGTACTTCTGTTGCTGCAGCTTTTATTGTTGTTGCTTCAGACTGTTGACTCATGGGTCATTCCATGCCAAAGCACCTGATTTAAATATTTCACCGTGCTCTCACGTCTCAGATTTTCTTCAAAAAAAAATTATATTTGTTGGTCCAAAATTGGGCGCATAATTTTTTAAAAATTTCAGTTTTCACCCGATTTAGGCTAATGCAATTTCTGAGTCAGTTTAGAAAAAAACTACTTTCTATTCTAGAAAGAACAATTATTTGAGTTAATCCAGAAAATGTACTATTTGTGTAGTTAGAGTATGCAGATTGAAGCTATTGGCACTTATGACTTATCTTAGATCCCATTCATTTCAGTGAGTCTGCTCTTAAGTATGACTAAATCTGGAGCTAATCCTTCGGGGGGCAGTTTTAAAAATCAAATTACATTAACATTTTTATTGAAGTGTTCCTGTGAATTGAGGTTTTACATAAATGACATATTGACTTTTTGTTTAAGTTTGTTTTAGAAGGTAATTTCATTTGTCATTGTATATGATATTTTTATTAATCTAAATAAATATAGATGAAGAAATCATGTACACTGATTTTAATTTTGTAAAATATTCTAGGTGGTTTCCCTTGTAGCCTGCATTTTCGAGTAAGGTTTTTTATACCTGATCCAAACACACTGCAGCAGGAGCAAACCAGGTAAACTTTTTTTCCTTACTAAAGTTCTGTGGTTATGTTTTAAGAACTGCTGACATCTCACACATCCTAGTATTTGCAGTAAAACACCAGATTTACAGTCTTTTATCTATGGTTGGCACATAAACACCTATATGATATAATTGTAAATTTAAAGTTGGTTGTTAAAGAACCTCAGAATATGCACAGGGAGATAAATACTACAATAGCAAAATGCTGTGTGTATTGGTCATCCGGTGTCAATTTAGACAAGATCTGTTTATATTCAGCATGTATTTTCTTAGATTTAAATGTTGCAGGAGTTAGGTTAGGTAATAATTAATCCTTCTCACAAATGTAGGAAAATGCTGCTTCTGCTCCAACCACAAAATGGTTTTAGCAGAACCTGTAAGATTAAATGGTTCAGGGATGCTGGAATAATACACTCCCTTAGCAATATCCATCTAACTGAAATGGCACCATGAAGTGCAGAGTGCTCCAAAAATTTATAAGAATATATTGTTTATTATTATCAGCAGGGGATATAAATTGTGAGCATTCTAGCATGATAGAATGTGCTCTTTGTTGTTGTTGTTTAGTCGTTTCTGACTCTCCTGTCTTCAGGAGAATGTGCTCTAGTGGAGCATTAATAATATTTGTTGCGAGGTAAATAGATCCACACAGAATTATGGATTTGTGAAGTATAAGCTTAGTTATTTTTAGTGTTTTAAGATCAGGGAACTTTTTTTTAGTTTAAGGGCCACATTTCATCATGGGCAACCTTCCCAGGGCCATATGCCAAGGAAAGCACTTATCTTTCCACCCGCAATCCATGCCACCAGAGGCATTGTCACAGTTCACGGACACGTTCAAATGTTGAACTTCTAATTTATGTGTATAATCATCTTAATTGTCTCTATATTTATAGGGTCTGAAAGTAAATTAGGAAATATGTTTAGATTACACAGATTCACAAGAGGCTTGATTAGTCAGATGTAAGAACTATTTTCAATTTGTTTTTTAGACATTTATTCTTTCTGCAATTGAAGGCTGACATTTTGGAAGGAAGGTAAGAAATCTTTATTAAAGTAGTTTGACTGGTTACCTGTTGAAACACTCCAGGTTAAAAGAAAAAGAAAACTTCTCCATAGTGTTAAGAGGAAGAATGTCAAAAAACGTAGTGCCTTTAAACTTCTGTAGAAATTGAGTTTCATAAGGTATACATATTGAGTTAGATTTGCGTCCAGCACACTTCCCTGTGCCTCTGAGCCTTTTCAAAGGGCACTGTTACTCATGTAAAATAACCTTGTGTGATAGGCACAGCATGTGGGAGAGTTGTCTTTTGTGGACCTATGAAACTACAACATAAGTTAACTTATTCAATATTTCTAGTACGTTGACAGTAAAACAATAGCAGATCTGTTTCACTGGTACATCTGACTGTTCATAATTTTCATTTTCAAGATGTTGGATAGCTTTACCCAGTTTTTAAGAAGTGTAAATTTGTTCTGGATTTCCAAAACAAATGTGAAACATAATTACCTATTTTTAAGGTGGTTGTTGTGAAATGTGTCACTACAATGTGCTGGTGTTCCAGTTAGGTATGCTGTAAAGATTGTGGATGCATCCACACAGTATTGTCTTTCTCAGCTGCCTGAAAGATGCTTTAGGCATGAAATATGAGAGAAAAACAAAATAAATAAAATTGCTTTGGTATATGAAAACAACAGATCTCTTTACACCTTGATCTGATGAAGGGGTAATAGTTTTAAAGTTAGAAACCATAGTTTTAATAACAAATGACAATAATTGCCATAACTATTTTGTGATGTTTGGTGGATGTGTAAGTGCGTTCTAAATATATTGGCATATAATGTTTGAGCTGTGACATTTACCTATAGTTCAGACAGAATGTTATCAACATATTTCAATTTTTCCTTTCAGGTTGTTATGCCCTGTTAATTCAGTTGTGGTACTTGCATCATATGCAGTTCAGTGTAAGTTATGATGTATATTAGTAAAATATTTGGTCCTATTTCACTATTTCTTTGGTCCTATTGGTCTGTACTCCAGTCAGATTATATATATATAGAGAGAGAGGGGGGGGGGGCGCTAGTTTTCTAACTTGTTCTTGAGTAACAGGCTCATCACTGTTTTGGAATCTTTAGCTCTTATTCTTGGAAAATATTACAAAGCTTGTCTGAGAATGGAGTTCTCCCTGAACAGATCAAGTTTGGTGGTAAAGCATTTCTGCTATCTAAATAAGATTGTGTTTATACAAACGATAATGAGAAAATATCTAACAAAAAAAGAAGAGGGGGGCGTGAAGGAAAAATACAGCTTCCTTGGATATGTTACTGCTGATCTGAAAGTTATATAGATCTTCAGTAATTAAAATTAAAATTATTTATTCAAGACAGTGGGATGCATCCAGTGATGGCAGCTTTGCATTAGTGGAAAATGATCAGTTTATGCAATGTGGGACACCCAATTTTTGTCTTTCCTTCTACTACAGCCTTCTACCATGTCCATGCAGCTTTGTAGGGTCCTTTAACTCTCAGGAGGAGATTTTTGAAGGATATTGGAATTTGCACTGGGAGTGGGGGATCAGTAATACTCAGGTGCCGTGTTTTGTGGACATAGGCTTTCTTTCTGTAAGTCAAAGTTGTAGTTGGATATAATTCAGTGGTTTCCTCTACATAAATAGGGAAATTGTGTTACCACCTATTACTACAGTTGTGAATGGTCATTCTGCTTATCTTGTATATCTTTAAACTTACATAGAATTGTCAGAAACTGCACATCTTACATTTCATTCCTATTTGGTTCATTGTTTGCAGTTTTTAGATTTTCACATTCACATGAAGTGGGTCTCTGGTCCATGAGTTTTCACAACAATAATTCTTTCCATCTCTGAGGTGCCATAAGACTGCTCTTTGAGCAGTATTTAGCTTAATATAACACATTTGAAGGATTTTAAACATGTGTCTTGTGAAGAAAGATATCATGAAAGCTTTAATGGACATGGGTTATAGTTGATTTCAGGTCCTGTTGTATTCAGGAAATGCCTGGTGCCTATCATCTCTGGTTATATGTTGGTAATATAACTTTAAAATTATGGAAACAAAGTTCTGTCTGTTATGCAATGCAACCTCTCTTGTATCATTTCTTCACCAACATTTTGCTATAAGATAGATAAAATATACAGCCTGCAAGAGGTCCCTTGTAGTTCACCCAAGGAAGTTCCTTGGTTCATTGTTTCTAACACTTGCTTCACTTATTGTGCAGGGTGACAGAAAAGGTGTTATTAATAAGATATCCCCAAAAATGCCGCCACCACAATTTTTGGGCTGTGAAGGAAGAATAGGGAGCACACTTTCCTGCAACTGTTGTCATATACAATGTCAATATTGGGAAAGGTGAGCATGCTTAGTCCAAAAAAGCTTGTCTGTCCCATCTCAGAGGCCTGGTGGGTTTAATTAGGCCCCACCACCTGCATAGTCAATGTCATTCAAATTTGCTTATCAGTAATAAAAGTTTGATGGTTTTAGCATAGAGGCTGAGAGAGAGAGTGGTTTTTCTTAAGGTCACCTAGAGTGCAGTCCTCTGCACAAGATTCATAGAATTGTAGGACTGGAAGGGACCCTGCATTGCAGGAATATGAAACTGCCCCATATGGGGACCGAACTTGCAACCTTTGTGTTGCAGCACCACACTCTAACCAGCTGAGCTAACCAGCTGGTGCCAGTGTTGACTCCAAAATTAAAAAAATGGTTTGTGAGAGATTTTCCATTTACCTTGCTTGGAAAGTGTTAATGTTAAGCAAACTTTATTCAAGTTAATGTTTAACTATTCAGCGTTGTGTCTAAACTTGTTAGCATGATCCATTTGACCTGCTATCAAATTTCTGCAGTCTTTGCACTAACAGCATATACAAGTAACATTATTAGCCGAGTAAATGTTTATACTGTACAGCCTTGGTTCTGTTTTTAAAGTTACAGTAGCTGCCATTGATTCAGAAAGCTAGCTATGTAGAGACTTTATCAAGAGTTAACAGTTCCTATTTCAGAGAGGTTATGAATGCCTATTCACATAATGTTGTGGACCTTTAGTTGTTTGGAACAGTTGGGGTTACTGCTCAGGACAATTTCTGTGTTGTCTGGATTGACAAATCAGAGTAGTTGCCACCTCTATCAGTGTTGAGCTGCCTCTAAGAACTTCTGCAGGGTGGAGATGGGAGTGCAGAAAGATGGAATATGACTGACAGGATGGAAAACAGAAAATAGTTCAGTTTAGTTTCAGTTGCAACTGAGGTTATTCCAGATTGGTTCCAGTTGAGGCCTCTAAAGGTTCACTAACCAGTTCAGTTCATTTGAGAATATTTAAATATAAGAGTACATCAAGACATTATTATTTAAATATTAAATATTATTTAAATATTTAAATATGAGGCCACATTTGAAATACAGTACCATAAGCCCTCAACTTACACACATTTAACTTGTGTGTATTTAACTTTATGCACTTGAGAAAAGTTTAAAAAAAATTAAAAAGGGGGCAGCTAAGTCCAGGAAGAAAGACTTTAGAGCCAATTTGTTTTAACTATATGTGATTATGGCTTCAGGCATCATCCCTGGAACATAAGCCCCAAATACATTGTGGGCTTTACTGTACCTTCTTTTTCAAAGGGCAGGGGGAATACAGAATGTCCTCTTCTCAGTTTCACATGTTTTGGCTCCATAATTTTCTCCCTGCTTGCTCCAGTTGTCTTAAAACATGATACTTCCTGTATTTGACAAAGCAGAATAATTCTCAACTGGTTTTAAAGCCAGAAGGAACCTCCAATCCTAAAGATGAGTGGGATCTCAACTGGTTTGATTGTTTCATGGTGGGAACTTTACAGATCTGTGACATACAGGTTTACTATAAACAACTGGATATTCTGTGGAAATCTAGGACCAGGAGCAGATTGAACTAGGTTTTTAATTCCTAATGATAGGGCTCTTTTGAGTTCAATTTTAAATGCAACTTTTAAATTCAGTTAATTTAAATTCAGTTTAACATAAATTGTTTGCTGCTTTATCATCAAAGGTATTAAGCATTTTTATATAAAATATACATTGAAAAGGCTGATTTTATGAAATAGTGAAAATTAACATTTTATTAAACTGGGTAAAATAATAGAGGGCCTAAACTGTTCAATCTATGACTCTTACTTAGAAAAGGGTGTCTGCCAATCCATAAAATCACTGCTCTTTGTTTACATTTAGGACTGTTCATTACCTTTGATTTTAGGTATACTTCCTGTCTCTGACCCTTATTCATCTTGAACCAAGTATTGTGTTGGCATGCTATTCCTAGGTGTATTTTCTCACATATCTCAATGGAAGAAAGTGGAGCAATATTAGGAACTTCTGTATGAGTTACGTGACATTATTCATTGTTCCATTTGTGTAGAGTAAGATTTTGTTAAGCACCTTTGCATTTTGCATTAAGAAAACAATTATCATGTGTGTTCTTTTATTTCTCATCCCACCACCTACCCACCTACCCCAAAAAAGCTCAGCTTGGAGACTACAATGGTTCCACCCATCTTCCAGGATACCTTTCAGAGTATTGCTTTATTCCAGAGCAAAATCAAGATTTCACAACCAAAGTTGAATCGCTGCATGAACAGCACAGGTATTGTTTTCTGAAATAGTAATATATACAGGGGTACCTTGGGTTACATACGCTTCAGGTTACAGACTCCGCTAACCCAGAAATATTACCTCGGGTTAAGAACTTTGCTTCAGGATGAGAACAGAAATTGTGCAGTGGCGGCGCAGCAGCCATTAGCTAAAGTGGTGCTTCAGATTAAGAACAGTTTCGTGTTAAGAACAGACCTCCAGAACGAATTAAGTTCTTAACCCGAGGTACCAGTGTATTGTGATATATACATAAATGGATAATTTGCATGAAGTATAGAATTTAAATGTGATTCAAATTATTAATTCACAGCATATTTTATATTCAGATTTCATACTGTAGGCTCCCAGTAATTGGCAAATATATGTTAGTTCTTGGACTATAAGACACATTAATAAAAATGGTTCCAAATGTGGGGATTTTTATATTTTTTAGGAATTTGGCAGCCCCAAACCTGTATGCATGATATACCCAGATGTGCTGGGTGAACTGATGGCTATAAGTGACATTGGTTCTACTTATACACTGGAGAGAATAGGTACCAACAATTCTGAAAATTTGGAGTTTTCCTAAAAGTTTTGGCTGCTAATTTACTGCTCTATTTCTGCTTCAAAATAGGAGTGCATCTCATTGTATGACAATACTAACACTCACTTTCATTATATGGGAAACAAGTCCTTTGATTTTTGGAGGGACATAGATCTGCTCCCAGTAATAGAAACTTAAACTGTAGATGTATTTCTACATAATGACTGTAGGTGAATCCATCATGAGATTACCCCATGATTGAAATGTGGAAAAAGAGTTCAGATTTTTCTTTGAATGTGTACCTTGAATTTATTTTCATAATGGTACTTAAAGTTTCTGTTATAGATAAATTACTTTCCAATTAGGATTTTATTGCCTTTAATACCTTCTTGGTTTTTTCCCCTAGGGGCCTCAGTCAGTCAGAAGCAGAGTCCTGCTACATTAATATAGCAAGAACACTTGAATTCTATGGAGTAGAATTACACAGTGGTAGAGTATGTTTACAGTTATTTTTTTATATTTAGAGCAACTTGTACTTAAAAAAAAAATCATAAATACCTTAATATTAAAATAGCTAAGTAAGAGGGAAACACTCTTTTTTGCACCTAAAGCAGCTAAGCATAAAAAACTTCTATACACCCATACACCTATGGGGACATTACCATTAAGTAATTTACATCTTTATAACTTAGTTTCTTAAGCAGGACTTGTTGTCCTTTACTTTTAACCATGTTATAATATGGATTTGAGAAAAACTTGCAATATTGCCAATTCTCAACTGAGATTTTAATATATTCTTCTGCCTTTTTTATTTATAATTGACATTGCAAGAAGCATTCTCGGTGGCATAAGTTAGTTGCTTCTATAGAAAGCTTCAGTTAAGCTATAGTTTTAGACTAAAATGTTTACTTGCATAGTATGGGCTGCCTTGGAATTGGGTGCTCAGCAGGATTTTTGTGATGTGTGTGTGTGTATGCATGCATGTTTCTGGGGAAACACATCCTCCCAGTCCTCACCATATTGCCAACTGTTTTTGAAAGTCCTTTCAGTTTTAAATGGGGGGTTGCTATGTGGTGAAGAATTGCTGTTTGAGGAAACACAACCTTAACTTTCCTTCCATATGCAGACATAGTCATCCATTTCTTTGGATTTCAACTCCAGTAAACGGCATCATAACCAGCACCCACTGACAACTAAGCTACAATACATACAGTAATGACAGCATGCAAAAACTCTTGCATATCTGGTATTTGTGTGTTTTAATTAAGCATGTCTGGGTTGTTTCTCCCAAATACAGAAATTGGTCAGCTCCTTTTTATGTGAGACATCCAGTTCTTTATCCCCCATCACACAGAGAGAAATTCAAAGTCACACTTCCACATATCCATTTGTAGAATAGGATTCTTAGTGTTTTAATTTACCAGTTTTTTCTGTGGTTCTTATTTTTAGGATCTTCATAATCTTGACCTTATGATTGGAATTGCTTCAGGAGGTATTGCTGTATATAGGAAACTCATTTGCACAAGCTTCTATCCTTGGTAAGATATTTGGGGTGTGGGTGGGTATATAAAGTTTTAAGACTAAACATGAAAATAACAAATCTCTCATTTTTAAATAATACCCATAAAGACCACTGCTGAAGATGGAAGGTGTTGAGATTGAAGTCTATTTAGAAATCCAGCCCTCTAATGCTTGGTGTGTGGAACTGAGCCATGGTTGCATGTGAAGTTGCTTCTTACTGAGTCACATCACTGGTCTATCTAGTCTCATTTATTTTCTACTGACATCTTTATCAGCCTCACTATCTGAAATCATTTTTAGTTGGATATGCTACTGTCTGTGTTTAGGATCTTGTGCATGCAAAGGTTGTTGTTTACCACTGAGCTACGCCCCTTCCTATTGTTTGTTTCTGAGCTGAGCTGCTCTGCACATGCTCAGGCATTCTCTTTAATATCATTATTACTTAATACTTTTGTTCAGGTTATATATTTTCCCCTGTTATACCTAGAGAGAAATCAGGAGTTGGGTTTTTGATCTCAGGGGATTCTCCATTGTTCTCGTCCCCACAGACGGCAGTGACCAACTGAACTGGGAATCCAGTGTTGTTTGAACATTGAAACTTGGTGACTCTGAGAAACAAAATCAGTATTGGAACTTAAGGCTTGCTTTCGTTTTCCCCCAGATACATTTATTTTGACAGCAGGAAGGGAGATAATTTCTGAACCAGACCCCAAGTAATTGCTGACTCACATTAAACCTTGAAGGTGTTCTGCAAAACCCCAAATCAATTTGGAGAAGATACATCCACTTTGATACCTCTGGAGCAAATAGTTATTGTGTTAGATCTAATGTTATTGACTTGAAACTCTTGTATAATTCAAGTGAGCTATATATATATCACAATATTCAAACCAGCTTAAGGGACATTAAAAAACGAAACATCAAATCAGCTGTAAATAAAATGTTTACATATCTGCCCTTGATAAAAGTTGAGGGGGAAATATTCAATCGGGCTAACATAAAGGCCCTACGTTGGACTGAAATTATTAATTTTGAAATAAAATAAAATAATAAAATAAATAAAAAGCCTTACCAATTGCAAGAACAGAAAAAATCATGATTGCTGGGGTACATAAAGGGTAAAGGGACCCCTGACCGTTAGGTCCAATCGCGGACGACTCGGGGGTTGCGGCGCTCATCTCACTTTATTGGCCGAGGGAGCTGGCGTACAGCTTCCGGGTCATGTGGCCAGCATAACAGCTGCTTTTGGCAAACCAGAGCAGCGCATGGAAATGCTGTTTACCTTCCCGCTGGAGCAGTACCTATTTATCTACTTGCACTTTGATGTGCTTTCAAACTGCTAGGTTGGCAGAAGCAGGGACCAAGCAATGGGAACTCACCCCATCGCGGGGAATCAAACCACCGACCTTCTGATCAGCAAGCCCTAGGCTCTGTGGTTTAGACCACAGCGCCATCCGCGTCCCGGTGGGGTACATAATCATGTTTATTTTCCATGTCAATTTTCTCTGTGTTCATTCATAAACCAATTCTTTCCAATTAATCTGTAAAAAAAATTATTATCACAAAATAAAATTGTGCCAAAAAATTCAGAGAAGTCCAAAAAGTATAATTACATTTTAATCTGCATGTCATCTACAGCGTGCAGATCAGGTCAGTTTGCATTGGAATTCACAAATACCAAATTCCTCAGGCATTCATACTGATTGCAATAGGAAGCTTGTTAGTACTTCTGTGGACAGCCCATTATAATGGAATGTGCCACATCTGTAACCCATGGATGTGCACAGCAACCTTATAGATTGAGGAATGCAAAGAATGGTTGTTCCTAGACTCAGGTCTGTCTTTTGATGGGCACGTAGTCCAAGCTTGCTTGACAGTATTGTCAGCTGGTTTTGATGGATGAGGCTTGTTAGAGCAGAGCGTAGGAGTCTTGTCAGGAATTGTGCAATCCAATCCAATCCTGTTTCCTAGAAACAATTGTTTGTGTTGTGAAATTGCGGACTGCACCCAATACCTTTAGTGTGTAATTACCTCTATTTTATTTCCATGCAAAATTTGAAAGTAACTAACATTTTTATTGCTTACCTACAAATTGTAAGGATATTAGTTGAGTGGATTGCACAGGAAAGCACTTTTGAATGTAGCCTCTCCCTTTCATTTCAAATTTTGCTTCAAGCTTATGGTAGTGATAATGATTTTCTGAGAAATGAGAATGTTTTTTGTTAATTATAGCTACCGTATTTTTCGCCCCATAGGGTGCACCTAGTTTTTTTGGGGGGAAATAAAGAAAACAATTTTTATTCCCCCCCCCCCGGCACGGGGCGGGGGCGGGGGAAGCCCGAGCTTCCCCCAACCCCAGCCCCCAGAACAGGCTGCTCTCTGCAAGCCGTGGGAGCCCTCCCACGGCTTGCGGAGAGCTACCTGAAGCCCAGGGCACGACTGCTCAGCGAAAGCCTGCATTCGCCCCATAGGACGCACACACATTTCCCCTTCATTTTTGGAGGGGAAAAAGTGCGTCCTATAGGGCGAAAAATACGGTAGTTACTTATATTTTAGTTCCTGTTTCAGATATAATGGAGCCCTTCTGAATAGGAGCCAGTGTGGTGTAGTGGTTAAGAGCGGCAGTCACATAATCTGGGGAACCGGGTTCGTGTCTCCGCTCCTCCACATGCAGCTGCTGGGTGACCTTGGGCCAGTCACACTTCTGTGAAGTCTCTCAGCCCCACTCACCTCACAGAGTGTTTGTTGTGGGGGAGGAAGGGAAAGGAGGTTGTTAGCCGCTTTGAGACTCCTGAAGGGGAGTGAAAGGCGGGATATCAAATCCAAACTCTTCTTCTTCTTCTAGTGTGACAAGGTGTGGGGCTGCTGACTGGGGTGGAGGTAATTTCCCCTTCCCCAGCAACATCCCACATGGTTCAGGAGGGCCTCTCAATTCTCCAGAAAGGGTTGAGAGGGAAGGGGAGAAAGGAAACTTCTCTGATGTGAACCTTCTAAGTTAACTTAATTTACAATCCAAGCATTGAGTCTGATGTGCATTATTGTACCTGTATTTTCTATCAATGTTTGTTTTGATTGTGTTGTGTTTTTAGAGTATGATATAGTATAACTTGTTCCTTTTCAGGGTGAACATAATCAAAATTTCGTTTAAACGAAAGAAGTTCTTTATCCAGCAGCGACAGAAACATGTGAGTTTCCCCCAGCCACCCCACCCCTTGACTTTTTTACAATTAACCTCCAATCTCGCCACAAGATGGAACAATGAATTAAAGGCCATGTCTATGAGTTGGAAAACAAGGTGTACATAGATCCTTCTTATAGTGTATATTTCATAATACACTGATGATTTGTGAAGCTAATTGCTGTAGAGGCGATTGATGTTTGGACGGAATACTTGATCAGAGATTTTCTTCCTACCCTGTGCCCTGCACCTGCTTTTTAATTCAAAGAAAAGATCTAATGAGATCTGATCATTAATTTGATCAAGTCAGCATGGTGGTCTGCTTAATTAACAGCAACTGTGCCTCTGTGGGAACACATGAATTCAAGGTTCTAGCTATCAGAGCTTCTAATTAGCTGGGAATCTCTGGGGCAGTTGCTGGGCCAGTTTCTTGGGTTATTCCTTTATTCTATGCTTCACACTGTGCTGCTTGTTCCTGTTGTGTGGGGCCATGTACCTTGCAGGCTAGATCAGCTACGTTTGTTGTTTTATTCTGACTTGTATTTTTATGCACTGTAAATAAAATACCTCACTTAAATTTGATGTGCTCTTTTCTGGAAATCCTGGGTCCCTAATTGCAGTGTTTTGGACTTCTTGATTAACTGCTTCTGTATAGTGTAACTGCCTGAAGCCTAGAGGGCAGAGTGGACTTGCAGAATTTGGTTGGAAGGCTCTGGTTTGGTTTTTGTACCAACTTAGGCCAAAGGGACGCAGGTGGCGCTGTGGGTTAAAGCCTCAGCGCCTAGGACTTGCCGATTGAAAGGTCGGCGGTTCGAATCCCTGCGGCGGGGTGCGCTCCCGCTGCTCGGTCCCAGCGCCTGCCAACCTAGCAGTTCGAAAGCACCCCCGGGTGCAAGTAGATAAATAGGGACCGCTTACCAGCGGGAAGGTAAACGGCGTTTCCGTGTGCGGCTCTGGCTCGCCAGAGCAGCGATGTCACGCTGGCCACGTGACCCGGAAGTGTCTCCGGACAGCGCTGGCCCCTGGCCTCTTGAGTGAGATGGGCGCACAACCCCAGAGTCTGTCAAGACTGGCCCGTACGGGCAGGGGTACCTTTACCTTTACCTTAGGCCAAATAAGTTTCCTGACTCCCTAAGCTTGGTGGTCAGACAGTGTTAACATTATTGACGTAATAATAGTTCATTGATAGCTGATTTGTTCTTCTTTAATGGTGGTTGTCCAATGCTTCCCTAATGTTACTGCAGTATTGCTGTCCTGAAGGGCTATAGGGGCCTATAGCATAACAAAAGCCGGCCAGTATCCCTCACTCCCCCATATATTTGTGGCATGAAAAGTTATGCTATTTCAGCAGGCTGCTGCAGGATATTCATTGATTGGAGATGAAGCAGTATGAAACACTGCCCCCAACACATATTTATATAAAGTGGAATTACGTGTAGCTGCCCCCATAGCATCAGGAGCACATATCATTAAGGATATGCAATGAAAAGAATATCTGGAGAAGCCCATAGAGTGGAAGCATGTGGAATATAGCAGTAAACACTTTAGAAATTTTTCATGCGGGTTATTTCTAAATCTGATCCATACAAATTCTCTGCTGGTGTCCCTAGAGATTTGTAGCCAAATACATATTTTCTTTTGCAAGTAAGTGTCTGGTGTCTGCTGGTGATCATGCTGCAGATTTCTGCTTTGTAGAAAAGCATTGCAAAAGCAGCTTTAAATTAAAGCCAATATGGCATGTCCTGCAAAGTGGCAGATGGATCAGATTTCTTCATAGTGAAGAATGTTAACTTTAAGCATTGTTTGCTGTCTCATTGACTGATGGGTTCAATAACTCTTCCTTTGCTCCTTACAAAAAATAAACTTATAATTTCTGCAGTTTTATTCAATCTGTCCACTTTCATTTTATTTCAGTACTTCCTTTGGCAGACCAAGCTACAATTGTTCAGAAGAGTTTGCTACCATTTTCCTCTGTCCAATTTTTCTGGCCCTCTACCTCAAATCATTGTAAAGTGCTCAGGGAAATCCATGGAAAGGGGAAGGGGAGAGCTGGGAGAATATTTGGAACCTATTGAAATATATACATTTTGTATATGTATATACAAAAGCTTGTACAAATCTGACAATATTGACCCTGTTACCACAGATATATGTTGGCAGAATTGTTTTTCTGTTGCTAACAAACAGTATTATGAGGCCATCTTGCAGCAAAAGGTAGAATTGCAACATTTGTAGTACAGCTTATTTGGAACTACCCCCACAGTCTGTACATGTGGAAAGCAGCTATTGCCCAGCACTGCCAAGCACGGGGAACATGTAACCATACATCTGTATTTGCACCTGTAAATTCTACTTTAAGTCAAAGCTGAAAATACATCATATATTTCTGTTTCAGTGTTAACATTTACAAAATGGTCTTGCCTTGTATATAAAATTCTTATAAGACAGTAGTCCCCAGGAACGCCCAAACTTTATGTAACTTCATCAGAGGCTAACCAGCTGCTCCAGTAAGCTCACAAGGCCAAGGGGTGAGAGCCAACAAACTGAAGCTCAGTCCAGATAAGATAAGCGTTTGCTTCTCTAGACTGAGTGGATGGGAGGGTGTCTGCTCTTGATGGAGGTATACTCCCTTTGAAGGAGTAGGTATGTAGCTTGGGGGTATTTCTGAAGCTCAGGTGGCCTCAGTGGCACAGGTGACTTCTGTCAGCTTCAGCTGGTGGCCCAGCTGTGCCCCTATCTGGACAGGGATAGCCTAACTTCTCTTGTCTGTCCTGTGGTAATCTCTTACTGTGGTAACCTCCTACTGCAATACTTTATACATATTCTAATTATTGATTAGAATAATTCTGATACATATTTTATTGTTACAGAATGAATCCAGGGAACACATAGTTGCCTTCAATATGCTAAACTACCGAGCATGCAAAAACCTGTGGAAATCTTGTGTGGAGCTTCACACATTTTTCCAGGCAAAGAAGATGCTACCTCATGAGAAGTTACTTTCCCATTATTGGACCACGAGTTCTAGAACACCAACCAAGTGAGTATGAGCTCCTAAACAGAATACTTCTGAATGTAATTCTGAAACCCGTTTATGTCAGGGAAGAGTTAGAAGTTTCCAGTTTATCCGAGGGAGAAAGCATTCCCCAAGGGGGGAAGGAGAGCAGTGAAGCTAAGAGAAGGGAGCAAGAGGAACAAGAGGGAGGGACCGGCTGTTCCCAGGAAAGGCCAGGGTTCAGGAGGGGAGATACAGGCCAGCTCTAGCCAGGAGGGTAGGAAAAAGATTGGGAAAACAAAGGGAAGGGCGCCTTCGCCATTTTGAGGGTGGCTGGTCACGGAGAAGCAGAGCTCAGAAGGTATCTGAAAGAAGTGACTCTGAGGAATGATAGTTAAGAACAGTTTATAAGATTGTTTTGTTAATACGCAATAAAAAGTTTTATAAAAGAACAAGAAGCGTTCGTGTGGTAATCTGAAGAGGACAACGACCAGGCCTGACAGTTTACATATATAATACTTAAACAGTTTTGTGAATAATTTAAGGCTGATTTTGTAAATTTCTGGTTAACTTCGCAGCACATCACTAGAAGCCTGGAAATTGTCCCACAGGGGAGTCTGTTAAAATTGGAATGGGTCAATTCTAAGGAAACAAAGAAATGAACTTTAAAATAACTGCCAATGTGGAACACAGCAAGGGCTAGCCTGGACTATATTTGGCATGTGTCCGACAACTAGTGTAATGAAACTTGATGTTCTTCATGTTCTCTGTGCAGTTCCGCATTACAGGTTCTGTTCTCTTGTAGAGCTGCAATCAGAACTTTTGACAGAAAGATGAGCATTTTGAAGGGAAGCCTGTCCCCCTTCTGAGTGCATGCAGTAAAGGGGTGTAGCTCCCACTTTCTCTCTGGCAACCTTTTGACTTCCACAGTAGCAGCATTCTAAAGAACTTCTGTTTAATGCCTTGCTCTTCAGAGCGTGAACTAGATTTTTCTTCTTTTCTCTCTTTACTCAGTTTCCCAGAAGCTGTGGAGTTCGTAGTTTTCCTTGTTATAAACCTCAGTTTGGCCAATACAGTAGTGATTCCTAGTTCTGGTGCTGGTGAGAATTCTCTTTAGTATAAATAATATTGTTTCCCAGCTACCACAAGCCAGGTCACAAACTTCTCTGGAGTCTGATCACAGAGAGGAGGATTAGCTTTTGAAGGGAGAGTTGGCAGGTTACTTTCCATCCAGGCTGTTTCCAATCATTCTATCCAAGACATGTTGCATGCTGCTGCTCATGGAGAACAAGCTGGAAGGAAAAGTACAAAGTCTGTCAACATCCAAAAGAACTAAAGGGGTGTTTCTCTAGGGCACCTCTTAACAAAGTACATTTTCCTGAGTCCTTCATCAGGATTTGTAAGGCCAGTTGGGATATCGGCAAGGCTTACCGGGCATAGGCCAGATCACTCCCGCGGAGATCCTCCGTGGGCTGGACCGGCGCAGTGCAATGCCGGAAATCACGTCTGCGCATGTCCGTGGTGCCGGAAATCGCACCTGCATAGAAGCAGACATGCGCAGACGCGATTTTCGGCATCTGGGCATGCGCAGAAGCGATTTTCTGAGCTGCAGAAGAGAGTTGCTGCACCACGCTGTGCCAGTTTAGCGCAGTGCATGGGGACTCGCTGAGCAGGCAGCTTGGTTTGGGAGCAGCTTGTGGGCCGGTTAAATGGCCTCCGTGGGCCGCTTCTGGCCCATGGGCCTTAGGTTGCCAACCCCTGAGCTAGAGGCAATCTGCTTAATTTCTTGGTTAAATACAGCTCTGCTTGCTTCCACAAAGCATCATCAAAGTTCTGCTGCTGGATGTTTCTGTGGCAGTGTTGATTTCTAATGATTTCATTAAATTTTTATAGAGATATAGTTTTAAGTGGAAGGGATCTTTGTTTCTCCAGTCTGATCTGGGAGGGCAGAGGCATCCTTCTCTGTGGAGGGGGCAGTACAAGTCATTGGCTCTGCTCAATGAGCTAAGGGCAGAGAGCTTCCTGAAGAATTAAAATGTCCTCTGGCAGTTTAGAGAATTTCCAGTAAGAATTTCCTCTTTCTGCACCTAAAATAAAGATTTATTATGCACAAAGTACTTTGTCTAAAGTATGTTTTATTTCAGATCGTCTAACAATCATTACTGCAAAAAAGTAATAGGTGGTATGATTTGGAATGCAGCTATGAGGAGATCTTTGTCAGCTGAACACTTAGAGACCAAAAGTCTTCCTTCTCGGTCTCCTCCAGTTACCCCAAACTGGTAAGAATTATCTTTTTTATCTTCCATAAAATGGGAGGGGACATGAGCACAAGGCAAAGTTTTATTTGTGTCAAAATTTAATTTTGATGTGATTAAGATCTCTCTTAAAGATGAATAATAAAGATTAAAAATAGCTACCGGTATATTTCAAAATGTTACTGCAATTATTTCCAATAGTCAGTGCTTGGTTGCTGGATATGGCTTTTGATTCAACAGCTTCAATATGTGAGGGGTTCTTTCTCCCACAATTCTAATATATAAAGACTGACTTCCTGACTCTAGAAGGAGGAGCCTATCCTAAGTAGTTGTGATACTTGCTTGAAGTTAAACAGAATTTCACATTCTGTTTTTCTACTTAAAAGTAGAAAATTGTGCTTAGATTGCAATTCTGTGTATGCTAATCTGAGTGTAAGCCTCATTGAACACAATAGCATTTATTAATGAGTAAACACATTTCTTCTATATTGGTTTTGTCTGTGGTCCGTTCTGCATGTTATAGCTCATGTCTACTTGGAATAAATGGGCTTTGAATGTAAAAATATTATTAAACAAGTGATAAAATAATTGTAGACTCTGAGTGTGTGTTATAATATATTAAGCTTCTCATATTTAAAAAAAGTTTAAGAAAGATACTATCACAACTAACTTCTGAATCCTACCTCTTTTAAGGCGAAGTCCTAGATTACGTCATGAGATTCGTAAACCACGACACTCATCTGTAGATAACCTTGCAAATGAGATTTCATATATAACTGAAACAGAAGATGTGTTTTACACCTATAAAGTTTCCCCAGCTTCCAAGGATAGTGATTCAGAGTTGTCCCAGAGTCGCAGCCCATGGAGAAGGTAAATAACCTCTACAAACAGTGATTTCAGTGCTACTCTGCACTGATAATTGGTAAACAACAAAATTAAGAAGACATTTCATATTAAATATTTCAGTAGTAAAATAATAATGCTAGTAACGAAGACTGATACCATAACCCTGAGTATTTAGTCAGAAGTACCAAATTCCTAATTAGAGACATCACTAATGCATTTTTATTTATTTATTAAATCTGTATACTGCCCTTCATCTGAAGGACTCAGGATGGTTCACAGCATAAAAATAAAAGATTAAAAAAACACACACACCCCCAAAAAAAGCACAAGCACAAAATAAACCAATATCCTCACAAACACATTTAAAAGGATAGGATGTCAATCAGCCGAAGGCCTGGTTGAAGGGGAACATTGGCGCCAGGCAAGCCTCCCTACAGAGAGCATTCCACAAATGGAGCCACTGCAGAAAAGGCACGTTTTCATGTTGCCAGACATCTCATCGAGGAGGCACTCAAAGAAAGGGCCTCAGAGGGTCTGGGTTGATTCATATGGGGAGAGGCGGTCCTTGAGATATTGTGGTCCTGAGACATTTAAGGCTTTCTAGGTCAAACCTCGTGCTTTGAATTGGGCACGGAAGCTGATTGGCAATCAGTGCAGTCAGTCCAGAATTGGTGTAATATGCTCAAACCATCTTGCCACAGTGAGCAACCTGGTCTCTGATTTCTGCACCAGCTGAAGTTTCTGAACCATCTCCATTGACTTCCTTATGTGTAACACTTTGCAGTAATCAAACCTGGAGGATACCACAGCATAAACAGAAGTTAGGCTATTCTTGTCCAGATAAGGGTGCAGCTGGGCCACCAGCCGAAGTTGGTGGAAGGCACTGAGGCCACCTGAGCTTCAAGTGACAGCGAAAGATCCAGAAGTAGCCCCAAGAAGTACCTGCTCCTTCAGAGGGAGTGTAGTTCCTTCAAGAGCGAGCAGCCCCCCATTCATCTGCTCTCGGGAACCATCCACTAACAGTGCCTTAGTCTTACGTGGAGTGAGCTACAGTTTGTTGGCTCCCATCCAGTCCCTTACTCATCCAAGCAAGACAGTGGTCCAGCACATCCACTGCCTCACCTGCAGATGTGTCATCAGTGTGACAATGTACTCCAATCCTCTGGATAACCCCACTCAGCAATTTCACGTACAGTGGTACCTCCGGTTGCTCACAGGATCCGTTCCAGAGCTCCAGTCGGATCCTGAGGAATTCACAACCGGAGGTGCCTCTTTTGTGCATGCGCGTGGCGCGGTAGAACACTTTTGCTCATGCACGCTCGGTGAAACCTGCAAAGATACTTCTGGGTTTGCCGCATTTGTATCCTGAAGGATACGCAACCAGAGGTGTGCGTATCCAGAGGTACCACTGTAGATGTTAAACAGCACAGGGGTTAAAATCGAACTCTGAGGAAACGCGCACTGAAGTTTCCATGGGACCAAAGAGCACTCCCCAAGCATCACACTCTGGAAATTACCATCTAAATTCCACCCTACTGTACTGTTGGTTTCTTTGCTTTTTTGCATTCACATATATGCTATGCATGCAGCTCAGTGACTTAAGCAGCATATAAGCTGCATGTTCTTATTTAAAAATGCAAAATCTGTACCATAGAAAGTTAAATCTTATACTGAAAATAAATTTTTGTATAAAGATATTTGAGGATTCATAGGATCCAAATATTGCATGGAACACTTATCAAATGATGCATAACATTTAGGGTGGGGTTGGAACTCAGGGAATGATGGAAATCTTGGGCCCAGTTCATACCCCTATTATATAAACAAGCAGGGGAAACAGAAGGCATATGTCATTCCCATTTCTGCTTTTTCTATCTGTTGTTCACATCCAAATCAGCCTTTAGGGTTCATGAAACTAATAGACCCAGATGGCAGTGTGAGTGAACAAAATATTTTCTTTGTTTCTTCAAGGGCATAGGAACAGTGTATGAGTGAATTTTGATAAACTAGTTATTTTCCTTGCATCCTTTTAAGAATGTACTGTATATGTTTTCTGCAACAGTTACAATTTTTTAAATGGAACATGTAATTCACCTAGATTTTGAAACAGTGACTCTAGAGAGACAAATGAGTGTTGCTTAAATGATTTTGTAGAGTACCAGTGCAGTTTGTTCTACAGTGGTACCTCCGGTTACATACGCTTCAGTTTACATACGCTTCAGGTTACAGACTCAACTAACCCAGAAATAGTGCTTCAGGATAAGAACAGAAATCGGGCTCCAGCAGCGTGGCAACAGCAGGAGGCCCCATTAGCTAAAGTGGTGCTTCAGATTAAGTAAAGACCTCCGGAACGAATTAAGTACTTAACCCGAGGTACCACTGTATACCTGTTTTGAATTTGCATGTGAATGCCTGAATAATTTTTAGTCTCATAGAAGAAAGAGTCTTGTCAAGTTTTGCTTTCTGCATAAAATCAAACTGATGAGCTTTTGATACTTAGTTTTTAAATACACCATTTCTCTACTGCTTAAAATCTTTGTTATAAAACATTTTGTTTAATTATCCTTTGCTTGTGTGTGTTTTCTTCACCAGATCATCAGAACAGGAATCACCAAAGTGAGTTTTTCAACAGTGTCACAAATTCCCCTTGTAGCTGAAATTTTAAGATATTCTAATCAAGTTAAATCCCAAAAACATAATAAGATGTATTATTTGTTCATTCATAAACTAGTGTTGCCGATTTGTTTCTCTCGAAATAAGCCATGGTTTATTTTTGGCTTGCTATTGTGGTCTGTTTGATGCTCACACTAGCTGGTCCCTGGTAAACCATAGTTTAAGTCTGACTTAGTGTTACATGTGAGCATGTGTGTGTATAAAATATTTTATTAACATATTAATTTTTGCTGCACCAGAAAAACTTTCTGAGTCTTGAGCTGATATTGCTAGTGAAAATGTGAATATTTATTATGTTCTTCTTGTATTTTAAAGTGTGGGGCTAGAATATAGTGAGCTAAAGTAAATGAAAAATTTGAAATCCTGAAAAAAATCCCACAGCTGGCTTGTCAAAAAGAAATCCTTATATTCGGAAGAAGAAATCATTTTGCATAAAAATTGTTGGCTTACACTAAATAGTCAGGTCTGGCTACTAATGTTTAACTTGTTTTGTTTTTTTAATGAAGGAACATATTGGAAAATAATTCAACACAGAATGTTTTGTCTCAGACTCTCAATGGAGTTAGCAACCTTTCAGGGTCTCATCCTTTGAATGGAAAAGATAAACAGTCTTTAGAAACAAATGAAAATGTTTCAAAGGGACTTTTAATGGATGACTCCAATCAGTACTACTTTGATAAGGTATGATAAACAAGATGAAACTGGCACTTCCTGATAAGCTGAAACAGCAGTGTAGGTGAGACAGAACAGGATACCTTTTCAGTTGACAAGCAGCCATTTCTTTCATACGTCAATTCCAGTCCTAAGGAACCCAGCCCCCATCCTGGTCATTTTGTAGAGGAGGTGTGTATCTGTACACTAAGCTTTTAAAAATACTTTGTAAATATGTATTGAGAAGTTGGAGGGTTTCTGGATGTGAATTGTATGTTCCATTACACTGATGGTTCTATTTAGACTTTGTTTGTACATTTGTGTTGACTTGTCAATTGCCTTGTTTGCTTGTGGATTATTATTTTTTTAAGAGAGAGGGGCGAAATTAGCCTTATCATAGAGTTTCAGCCTTTGGCTAGATAGCTCCTTTGAAATGGACAAATCTATGTGGAGGGGATGCCCAGTTTGCAAAATTTTCTCATGATAGGTATATTGAAGATTATCCAAGTCATCCAACTGAGGTGGTACTTGTTGTTTCACAGATAAAAAGCCTCTTTTCCTTGTCTTCCAGAATGAAGTTATTGATGGAGACTTGCTTTTGATACACATTTTGCCAGATGAAGATGGAAAATTTGGATTTAACCTGAAGGTAAAAAGGCACTAGTAAAGCAATATTGATAATTAAATATAACTTGGGAGTGAGCATTGCAGGGGAACCATTGGGAAATGTTGCTTGTATCTTTTTAAATATGCCTTCCCCAGTTTGTGATAAAGTATTATGCTGCTGTGCTGTCAAAACACTGATTGGTTTAATGGAGTATTGATAGTTCTTCCTCCCTATCTTCTCCCTGAATAAACCAAATTTTATTGCCCTCAGCTAGTTATTAGTGTTGTCATGTGGATGCTAATTATGAAAGAGCTTTGTGCACTAAGATATAAATGGGGATGCAAGGGTCTTCAAATTACAAGTGGATATTGGAGGTGAGCAAATCCTGACAAATCTTGCTATTCTCACCTTTTGGGTAAAATTCTATGCATGTTTTGTTTTGAACAGAAACTTTGAAATTTGCCTCAAGTTTTGCTTTGTGTGTAAGTCATTATTGACCCTGATTAAGATATTGATTCTCTTTTAGTCAAAGATTTTGCATTGTTTTAACAGTACATTTGCCCCTACACAGTGATTTGGAATAATGTTATGTGCATATCATTTGTCATCTGCCCAAGCGATGCTAGTAAATTTCCTGGAGTAAAACTATCTTTGCACAGATTGTAAAGAAATTAGATCAAATATAAACATTTGGTCATGAGACCTAGTTCATTACTAAGCATTTTCTAGTAAACCTATTAAAGGATTTTCATTATGTGTTTTTAACAGGTAACCATGCTGAAACCCCCCACCCACCCAGAATGCTTTTTAAAGATTAAATCTTACAGCTATGTGTGATTTATCGCTATATCGTTCAATGCATCACAATAACTAGTTCATTAAATTTGACCTGACAATATATCATTCAAAACACCAGAGAGCAGTATAGTTGTGAGCAATTTGAACAGTCCTGTCCCTGTGTGTGGTTTGTCTCAGCCAAAGGCAGAACAGTTTCAGCCTCGGCACCTTGCAATAAGTCTCAGCTGAGGACAGAACAGATTCAGCCCCAGCACCTTGCAATAACAGCGGTGTTCCCTCTCCCTGCTCTGGCTGCTTCACAGTGGTTTGTCTCAGCTGAAGACAGAACAGTTTTGACCTCAGCATCTTGTGATAGCTGCGGAGTTCCCTTTCTCTGTCAGCTGATGAAACATCCAAGACTGCCTGCTGCTTCTTCTGTATGCCCCATCTCCCCTACCACCCACCTGCACAACATCCAAGACTGCCTGCTCCTTCTCTCCCAAGCCCCATCTCCAACCCCCCCTCCTGCAGATCTCCATGGCTGCTCCTTGGGCCATCCACATGCCGGACCTTCATGCCCACCCTATATAGTTCTGTGTTTCAGATATCGTAATATATTGCTATATTGCATTGTTTAGCTGGTGATATATCACAATGTTGAAAATCAGATATCACCCAGTCCTAGTCTAGAGACTACCTCTTAGTACAGGAACTGTTAGTATATATCTATCTAGCTATATATAACTCTTGCCAGTGCTTTTTTCTAGAAAAAAGGTTCCAGTACTGCTCCCCTCTCTGCCACAGTGCCCCTGGCCCCACGCCCCCTTCCACGGTGGGCTGTTACTGTGCTTGCACAGGACTCCTCATGCCTAAAGAATGCAGTGAGGTATGCACCACTTTCCTGCTGGAGAGGGGAGCGGAGCACATAGATCATCCCGTGGCAGCCACCCACTTTTCCCACCTCTGTTTAGTAGCCACTTACAAGAGATGGGAGGAGAGTTGGGAGCAGCCCTCTATTAAGTGTGAGATTGGGGAGAGTCTTCCCACTTGGAGGAGACAGGGCTTCCTGGACCAAGTGACCCTCATAGCCGCCTCCTCAGCAGCCATCCCAAGCAGCTTCTTTCAACTACAATGCTACTCCTGCTGGCTGTGCCCTGTCTCAAGGTGCCCAGGAGCTTTTTCCTCTGCTGCTGCTGCTGCCACCTCCTTCCTTCTCATCAGGTCTTGCCTCCTTCTCTTGCTTCTGCAGCTCTGGGCTTTGAAAAGGCTGCACAGAAATTATGATTTGTTTGCTGCTTTTTCCTCCTTGGGTGGTTTCTTATAATCATGGCAAGAAGCCAGAAGGGGGGAAAGTGCCAGTACGACGTACCAATTTGTACCACCAGAAAAGAAGCATTGGCTCTTGCTATATGTCTTTTCCCAACAACCTTTAGTGAAATGTAGTGTAAAAGTAAGCTCTTTTCCTACACATGGCTCATTTTCCTACACATGGCTCTGTGTAGAAATTATATACTCTTTCATTTCATTGTAGAATAAAATAGTTCTTTTTTCATACTGATAAGATTGACAGTAGGGCACTTATTTGTTTTTATTTATTTTATTCCATTTACATCCCACCCCCTTCTCCAAGGGAGCTCGAGGTGGTGTACATGGTTCTTCCCCTCTTCAATGAATTCCTGCAACAACCCTGTAAAATAGCTTAGGCTAGGATGAGCCTTATGACCATGTGGAGATTTGAACCCTGGATTCCCAGGTCCTAGTCCAACACACTAATCATTATGTCACACAATGTAAAAGGAGCAGGGAGGAGGAATGAAGAAAATTGCAGGAAGGAAATAGGGTATAAGTCGTGTGTTGGAAGGAGAAGACGAAAGGAAAGGAGATGAGAAAATACATGTGGGGATGGGTGAGAAATAATACAAGAGAAAATGATAGTAATTGTCTACCAAACTCTTCCTCCATCTGCTACCATTTTGTTGACTGATGGATATCTGTAATTTTCAGCTTTCTCAACTAAGCTCTGGTGATAGATTGCAGACTTCTGTTGTATAGGATACTTGCTACTTGCTTGGAATTCTGGTGAAGCTGGTTGGATTTCATGATCCCCTAATATTAACAATTAGGAAGATGTGCTAGATCATACCTTTGGCAGCTTTAGATCACAGGGGGAAGATTTTGGACAAGCTTTGTTTTAAGTTAAGCTTATCTGACACATAAACTTCTGGAATGCCCATCACAGTTTGAAAACTGTTCTAGATAAATCATGTATTACACAGTTACAATGCCAGCTTATTACATGTCTAATCAATAGAAAACCCCATTGCGTTTAATTGAAGTTTTCCCCAGAGCATAGGATTTCAGCCTAAGTGTATTAATACTTTAACTATTCAGTTGTATTTTAAATGTTTTAAAGATTGTATTGTTTTGTCACTGTTGCTTGCCATCCTGGGGTGCTTTGAGAGGAGTAGCTGGATATAAATATAATAATTAAAAATATAATAAACAAAAATACTTTGGCACTATGTTTTAGGGGGGCATTGATCAGAAGATACCTCTAGTTGTGTCCAGAATCATTCCAGGTTCCCCTGTAAGTATAAACTTTTGAACTTACTTCATTTTTGTAATTTATTTTATCTATAAGCATCCTTGAGTCCCTATCAGGGAAAAAGGCAGAGTATAGAAATCTACTACTACTATAACTATAACTGCTGCTGCTGCTAATTGTTAGTAGAATAAGAGAGTGGGAAGAAAACTTGGATATTATCTCAATAGAAATGCATAACATCAGGATGTGGGCCCCTGGATTATTCATTCAGCTTCATTCTCAATCTGAACTGAACAGTGGGCCCCTGTGAATCTGAACTGAATAGTGGGCCCCTGAACTGAAATGTGGGCCCCTAGATTATTCATTCAGCTTCATTTTCAATCTGAACTGAATAGTGTCAGACATTGCTGATGGAAAATTGTTCCAAATATATTAAACAAATAAATTTTCCATGGTTTCCTAATGCAGATAATACTTCATCAAGATAAAGAATAGCACTGTTAATTAGAGATTCAGTCAAATCCTTCACACTGAAGTTAATATCCAATTTGTTTCTTAGACTGAAAGGTTTGAAAACGGTGACTTCATTTTCTTTTGTCTTATGGCAGTCTGATAAATGCATTCCAAAATTGCTTGAAGGAGATCAGATAGTATTAATCAATGGCCGGGACATCTCTGAGCACACACATGACCAAGTAGTGATGTTTATAAAAGCCAGCAGAGAGTCACATACACGTGAGCTTGTACTTCTGATCAGGCGGAAAGGTAAGTATTTATGTGATGTATTGTTATTGAAGAGTGGGATTGTGATGGGATCATGCTGCTTGGAGCATAACTGATCAGGATTATTGTCTGTACACTAGAAGCTATTTTATTTCGAGTTTTTCTTTAAATTTCTACAAGGAGTCACTTGAAACATTGGAATCTCACAGTTAACTAAAGCTGGTCTTCTGGGGAGGAAGAGGGTATAGCCTCCCTTCAGCTCTCCACTCCTAGGGCAATTAGTAGTTTGAGCTTGACATTCCTTCTGGCATGGAAGGGAAGGAAGTGTTTTGATCCCTCCCTTCCATCTTTGAATTTCAGAACACTACTGGTCTGGATCAAGGCACCAGAGACTTGAGATTCCAAGATACCCCCCATCATGCCATTATATCAAGATTTTTCTGTAATCATGGTTTGTTGTGACATCCAAATTGGCCTTGACTGTAGACCCAATCTTTGCAAACTGATCTCAGCATGGTTTCAAATCAAGGTTTTGAGATAAGTCGCTGGAGTTAAAATTGTTTTCCCCCTCATGAGAGCAATATTTCAGCAATTTGCCAAAGAAAAAGATAGTTGCTGAGACACAGAAAGAGATTGAGTTGCATCTCCCTCCCTGCTAATATTCACCTGCCTTAAGATATTTGCTTTGGAACTGCCAAAGAGCAGCAATTAGCAAAGCAGCTTTTACAAATCTGTCCTTTTTCATGTACATTTTCTTTAAAATACCTAGACATTACTGTTTGAAGAATGTTAAAGATCTGGATTTGCCTGTGTCTTTTTAGTTCTTAGACCATTTGTTGAGAACAAGTTGGAAGATGAAGCTGATGGATCTAGTTTTCTGGAAACAATTATTCCCAACTGTTCTGAGTATGGTGAGACTTTAGAAGAATCAATGGAGCAACTAAAGGAAGGACTGGAAAGTGGAACTGTCCTAATTCAGTTTGAAGTAAGCAACCATCACAGTGTCAGACCCCTGGTTTGAATGTGTCCCTTCCTAAACAGATGCAAATAAAGCCACTATTCTCTTGGCCACTCTCCTTCTAACCTTCTCTTCTCTGTGATTGTGTGCTATATTTGTTGACAGCATTGGCCCAGAAATGGAGCACTTGGTGTTCCAGAAGCTAAGGGTTCATTCAGGTGCTGGCCAAAGCAGCATTTTAAGTCATGACTTTAAAAACATAAAAGAGCCCTGCTGGATCAGGCCAAAGGCCCACTTAGTCCAGCATTCTATTCTCACAATGACCATGTTTTAACTATACTGAAGTGCAAGTTTCTAAAAATATAAAAGCAGAAAAATGTAATGTTTTGTTAATAATTGCTGCGTGGATAGGCCTACAAAACCCTTGTGTTTCACCACAAAATTAAAAACTAAATGCAGTCTTTTAATTGGCAGTTTTAGAAGTGCAATGTAGATATCATAATGCCCTAATTAGATTTTATTTAACAGTGTATTTAAATGACACGCAGCTGTCAAAATAATAAGTTTATCTTCTTACAATTTTTGTTAATCTGTAATCCTGTTAAGAACTAGCATCAAAATTTGAGGGGTATTTAGTCAGCTTTCCTCTGACTTGTTAGGCAAGCCAAGGATTAAGAACGCCTTCCTGCCCTGTAACTCTTTTCTGTAAATGCCTAATCTTGTATTGTCATTAACTTGTTAACACTTTGCAACAAGGCCTCAAAATAAAATAAGCCCCCAACTCACTTGTCATATGATCTGGCCAGAGATATGGAGCAATTACAAGACCATCGCAAATTCCAGTGCCAGTCAAGCTGCCATCCACAGAGATTGGGAACTGCCAGTTGTTCATTTGTGGGGAATTATTTTATATTTGTTATAATTCAAGCAAGTCTGGGCAGTGTGTATGGAGGTTCTAGACTGCCTAGATTCAACTTGATCCTTATTTAATTATTCAGTGAAGAGCTTTTATTTTCTTTCAGCAACTTTATAGAAAAAAGCCAGGATTAGCTATTACTTGTGCAAAGCTACCTCAAAACATGGACAAAAATCGGTACAAAGATGTTCTGCCATGTGAGTATTAAATGACATTTTGCCTTTTATTTCCTTTAATATATAACTTGTAATATTTAACAGTAATTCCATGCCTATCAGCCTAAAAGTGAATCAGGACCGAAATAAGGTGATTTCTACATATTCACGGTAAGCAAAAGTACATTTGTTGTACATAAATGGGGCAATTGATCCTGAACTTACCTTATGCCATATCTAAAGATTCATGACAGCTCCACTAGTAGATCAAATATCTCCCTACACAGGGAGCTTGCACAGAGTATACACAGTGCTTGTGGAACAGTGGTTCAAGACCCATTCACAGAGAGTAATGCCCTTTTACCACACAGAAACTGCAACAAAAGCAGTCACAAGCATACACTGATACCAGTACCCTCCAGTTGCCCATAGGATATGGGATTTGAAAGCAGAAATTGGAGGCTGAGCCCCACCAGACAGAAGGCTGGAAGCCACCACTGATCTCTGGGCATCCAGAAAACTCAAACCAATTTGCAGCCTATACAGAGCAGTTCCCAAACTGCTCAACCACAGCATCAGACAGGTGTCTTGACATTGTGGGGCACTGGCCTTTCCCTCATAGCAATCAGTGTTAGGAGCACAGGGACTGAAGGTGAAACCCTGGGCTCATAAAACAACTTAAGTCTTTCATGTTAGAGGACCGTGGTTCAAATCCAGAGTACAAACCTGGTCTTGAAAAGGGTGAGCCCACCCCTAGTATTCTAAGAGGCATACCTAAGATAATCATCCCTCTTTGACCCACCACTCCTTTTGACAACCCACGGGACCAATCCAACCGCTAATTAATTTAGCTAACAGGCTAGCCCTGCCCAGTAGCATCCCAGCAGGACTCATTGTCCCCACCTGCCAACCCCAACAAAGAAACAACAAGGTGCAAGAGGAGACTACTAGTGCAAATGGATGACCGATCCCTGCTGCTCGTAAAAGAACAGCAGGCGGCATGTTGGCCTGATCTTTTAGTTGGCCTCTTTTCATTTGCATGCAATGTAGTTGAGTGTGTTGAGAGCATATGGGAAGGCAGGAAAATTGGGAGTAAGGGAAAGCCACTGAGGCACAGTGCAGAACACTACAAAGCTCCAGCAAACAGTTAATCATCAGGTCATGCACAATACCATAATAGTCCCTGAAGCTGTGCTATAGGTATATGGAGAAAGAGAGATTGGTGTCACCTGAGTGTTTGTTGACCATATCCCATCTGCTTCAAACTGCTCCTGTGCTCCACTCAAAGTTTAACAAGAGAGTACTGTAGTTTGAGTCATCTGAAGTCCTAAGCTAACCGCTATAACTTACCAGAATACTCTATGTTCTCAGGCTGTTGGTTGCATGAAACGTATCTTACTATATGTGGGCTGTATACACAAGCCAAGAACCAATTAATTAAGCCCTTATTGGTAAATTTACCTGGAAACTCTGATATCTTTTATCTCAAGTATCTCTTTGAGGATAAGGAATTTTAGTCATGGCAAAGTTTCTCTCGGAGGTAGTTAGAATTAGAAATCAACATGTCTTGGATAAAACACAGTGACTATCTAGTAATGTCTTTTCCATATGTCTGCTGTACTTTGCTTTTGAAATTGCTCTTGAAATTGTTTTTGCGGGTCTTTGGACCATAATAAATAATGTTTGTGTGGTAAGCCTATCTTGAACCAGGGCTTTTTAGAACCATATAGCACAGCGGAGGATGGAAATCAGAAGGGTTTCAAAAGGAGGAAAGTGTTGTTTCCCCCCTGTTCCCCTTTGACCTGGACCAGATGTTGTTAGGCTACAAATCTCATCATTTGCCAGGAGGGACAGCAGTCAAGGATCAGGGAGTGGTTGTCTCAACAACATCTAGGAACTTGATGTTGAGACAGCCTCCCCTAGACAGTGCTGTGTTTTGTAGTATTGCTTCAGAAAACAACCTGATTTGGCTCAGACAAATTTAGAGGCCGCCTAATTTTGGAGGAACGAAACTTCATGTCTTCCCATTCACTCTGGCTATAATTCTTTCTCCCCATTTTTGACAGAATTAGATGGAATTTGCAGGCATAATAGGCCCTCGGGCAGACCCTCCTTTATTCTGCTAAATTCCAGTAGGATAGGTTCAGGAGGGGTTGTGCTGGGCACATTAAACTTCGATTATTATTTTTAACAGCATATAAGTTTTTAAAATTTTTGACTGAATTGAATGAAATTTGTATGTTTGAGGGGATGAACACTGCCAAACGTTTGCAGTTTTGGTGGGGTTAATCTCCTGTATTCTGTTGCCATCAATTTTATGAACATTGTATAAATCATAGAAGTGCTCCTAAGAAACCTGTCAGAAGTATAGCTGCAGGAGCTAAGATGTTAAGATGAAGGGGTGGGGGACTCACCTTCAGACTTGGCTCTGCTGAGTTAGCACTAAAAGTCACAGAAATGAAGTGTAAACTGACTTGACAGGACTGTTTCAAGTAAGCAGCAGTAGCAGAACTAGCACAGAACAGAGCAGAAGGTGATATATTACTTTAGCATCACTGCTTCGGAACACTGTGATTCGAGATTTCTGATAAAATCATTCCCTCTGATTAGAAGCTATAAAACACTCAGCAAAAGAAAAGAGGCCCCCCCTCCACATTCTGACATTTGCTTACATGGCATTCACTTGAGGATAATTTTTCACTTTTGGCAAACCCACTGCCTGCACTGTTTTCTCACTTCGGAGATTCCTGTTTTTATCTGGGAACCTTTGGAGTACCCCCATTTTAGTTTGAAAGCCCCACATCTTTCTGAAGCAACCACTTCTGCTCAAGATTCAGGATTCATTTGAATCCGGCACATTCCATTCTTTCCTGTCCTATTTGGTCATTGTTCATTTACTTAAGTTTTCAAAATACTGTGTTTGCAGACCATATTGTGCAGCTAATTGATTCCCCATCTCTGTGAAAAGTGATACTAATTTATAAAACCTAATTACTATTTTTTTCTCTTGCTAGATGATATCACTCGAGTAATATTACAAGGAAATGATGATTACATAAATGCAAATTATGTTAACGTAAGTGTCAGGACTGCCGCTAGTAAGTAACACAGACAGGTCTTGAAATAATTACAATGAGTTGTTTCCATACTAGTGGACCTATTAAAATTAATGGACAGGACTAACTTAGGTCCATTAATTTCAATGGATCTATAGAACTAAAAGTATCAAAATTATCAGAATTATCAATTTCTTGTACAATTGCTTGTTCAGTTTTGATTTAGTGACCTAATTGTGTGGGTTGATGTTGTATTTGAGGATGACTAGAAATACTAATAGTTGTTGTTGTTATTTATTATCCACTTGCCTTTGCTAATACTTCAGTAAAATTACTAGTAAGAATCAACCTTATTTACAGCTTGCTTTCTTCTCGTAGCTGGAAATTCCTCCTGCAGGCATTGTGAACAAATACATAGCCACTCAAGGGCCTCTTCCACACACCTGTGTTCATTTCTGGCAAGCAGTTTGGGATCACAGATTATCACTGATTATCATGCTGACAACCCTTACAGAACGAGGGCGGGTAGGTACAGTTTTCCTGATTCCTGGGGGTGGAGGTTTGTATGTGAATTGAGATGTGGTTTGCTAGTCTGCTTGGCACATTGAAACTAGGCCCTCTTTCTTCATTCTTCGGTGTAACTTAGCAGGTGGACAAGTTGTGGCTTGTGAAATTTTTTAGCATATCAAGGTTCAGGAACTAAGGAGCTATTTTGTTTCCAGCAACTGAAAGGCTAAAGATGAAAGCCTTATATACTCTGGCCTGCTAGAACATAAGCTAACTCCAGCTGCTGTGGCGGCGGCTGGAGATATTTTGGGGATTGCTTCTGCTAACTCTTTGGCCTGGACCTGGGTCTTTTGCCATGTCAATTAGTACATGGTATGTTCTATGTTGATTATTAGCATTGCTTGAACAACCCTCTAAGATACGTTTCCATAGAAGATATAAATGTGACAGGATGAGTTTTTCTTTTGTGTTAGACCAAATGCCATCCTTATTGGCCTGATCCTCCAGACGTTCTTGATTACGGCAACTTTCGTGTCAAGTGTCGATCTGAAGATTGTACCATTGCTTACGTGTTTAGAGAAATGGTTATTACAAATATTGAAGTAAGTGATTTTTACTTTTTTAGTTTGCTACAAGAAAAAAATACACATTAAAACTTCTCACATGGTTATGTACATGTCTTGCTGCCTGCCTGATCTAAATGCTGCTGCTCTTGGTCCATTGGTCAGCCTTGCTGGAATATGTATCTACAAAGATTATTCGAGTCCCCTGGTTGTTTATTATTATTATTAAGAAGCAACTCAAGTATAAGTGCTTGTGCTGTTACTTATTTTGTCTTTATTCATTAGTAAGGGCCCATTCAAACAGCTCTTAGCTGTATGTGGTATGAGATTCAATATAGAGCTTGGATGCCTTCTTCGTCACCAATGCATGTGCATGCTTACATGCGTGAGAATACATATACAAGTTTGCATGTACATGCCAAAACTTAGAACTCCCATTTCTATATGAATAAGTGATTGCTAAATGAACACTAAATCTATGTGCAATACAGTGGTACAGCACTCAATTCCATGAGGAGACAGAATCCTACACACCTGAATGGTAATGCAGTGTAATGTAAACAATTGCAAAGTGATAAGCATTGGACCAAAAATCCTAGTTTCACAACTATCACAAACAGATCCTAGTGATGACTGAGAAGGAATGAAATCTTGCAGTTGTGGTGGATAGCTCAAATGACCCAAGTGTGAAGAAGCTGTGAAAAACATCAATTCTGTTTTAGGGGTAATTTGGAAAATAACAAAAAAACTGCTAATAGAATAATATTACTATGCAAATCTATGGTGCAACCATATTTGGAATACTGTATCTGGACAGTATCTCACAGTTGTGAGAACAACATGTTGGAGTAGATGGGTCCTTGGCCTGATCCAGCTAGGCTCTTCTTATTACACTTCAAATACAGCATCCTATTATGAATGAACAGTAAATGCAGAAGAACAAAGCATAGGAAGCTGCATGGAAACCATTGGGAAACCACATCTTGTCCCTGTCCATATTTTTTGATGAAGCTTTGCCTATCCAGCTGTTCTTTGTTTCAGTTTGGCTAGGGCCACTGACTTCTAATGAGCTTTGAGTATTCATGCATACTTTGGCAAAATATTGCCACATGTAGACTTGGCTATGGCAGCATAACTGGTATATGGCAAATTTGGTTTGGAGCTGATTGCTCGTTGTTGCATCATTTTTTCATTAAACAGACCCTGCCTACATTTTGTGTCTGCTTTACTGTGACAGAGTTGGCAGAGTTTTTTGCAAAATGGAAGCACCCGCTTTGGACCAAACTATGTATTGCATTATATATGTTACTGTGTTGAACTCACCTGTTTTTAAAAAAATGGCTGCAAAGATTAGGTGCATAGAGAGGAGGGTTTAATGTTTCCCTTCTGCTGCAGTCTGCTTCAAACTGCTGACCTCCAAGCTCTTCCCAACATCTACCGTAAGCTGTTATTTAGCTGAAGCAGCTTTCTTCCCACCAGGTGGCAGTCCCAGCCATAAAGAGACAAAGTGCCTTAAGAGGAGAGTCCCCAGGGAACCCAGTGTGTTACAGGTGGCTTTGAGTTAGGATTCTCTGTATGTGACAGTATTTTGCCTTCATAAAAATGGGAATACAAACAGTTTGCTATGTTGAATGTATAATTGAGCTTTTATGAGAAATAGCTATAGCACAGTTTCACATATTTGATTGATCTATGGAGTACAGAAAACATTCAGATGAGAATGTAACTAGATTTCTAGTAGGTTTACTGTACATTGTGAGGGTCTACTGAGAGAGACAACAGAAAATACTATTCTGGAGATGGGGGGTGGGGAAAGAGATTCAGCTAATAAATAAATAAATGATGTACTGGTTTTGACCACAAATCAACAATATTTATTGTTGAGCTATCTAAATGCAAGACTCTGAACTGACAAATGGTTTGTTTGATATTTTCCCATTACATAATTTTCAGTTAAGGCTGTTTTTACAGTAATGTCTGTAGTCCTTTATAGTGAAAATGTTAATTTATTTCAGACAGAGGAAGAACACACAGTCACTCATCTCCAGTATGTGGCTTGGCCTGATCATGGTGTCCCTGACGATTCCACAGACTTTTTGGAATTTGTGACCTACATGAGATCAAAGAGAGTGGGAAATGCGCCAGTTCTTGTTCACTGCAGGTGCAGTAAATAATTGTGCATATAACCATTTGGCATAATAGTTTGTGATAGTTCTTGAGTCTGCTTTATGAATATTGAATGTGTTATAGCTGATAGTGAATCAAAACTGCTCTTGCTGCTTCAGGCTGCTTAGGGACTGTTCAGATGTATTTGAAGTGCTTATTCCTTTCAGTGGACTTTCCCAGAAAACATAGCTTAAATGTGACTGGTTGTAAATGCAACTTGGTTGCGTGATTTTATGTGGGGTGGGGTTTATTGTTATTGTTTTCTTTTTTAAAAATAGAACTTATAGGAATCCCACTGGATCAGATAAAGGGTCCTTCTAGTTCAGCATCTGTTTCCTAGTGGTGGCCCACAAACAAGGCATGAAGACATAACTCAGTAGCTGGCACTCAATGGCATATTTTCTCTAAACCTGAAGATTCCGTATAATCACCATGTCTAGTAGTCATTCAAAGACTTATTAATTTATTCCTCTCTCATATTACAACTTGGGGTCATGCAATGAAACAGATTGGCAGAATATTCAGGACAGACAAAAGGAGGTACTTCTTCACCTGGCAATTAGTTGATTCATAAAATTCTGTGCCATAAGATGTGGTGATGGCCACTAGCTTAACTAGCTTTAAGAGTAGAGTAGAAAAATTCAAAGAAGATACATACCAGTAATGTAGCTATATTATGAAGTTAAAAGTGGTTGGAACCCAGAAGGAAAAGTGACAGTTCCACTCTATTCTGTGCAGTTTAGACCACATCTGGAGTACTGTGACCAATTTGGGGCACCACATTTTAAGATGGGCATCAACAAACAATAGTGTGTCTGGAGGAATCATAGAATCATAGAGTTGGAAGAGACCACAAGGGCCATCGGGGTCCAACCCCCTGCCAAGCAGGAAACACCATCAGAGCACTCCTGACATATGGTTGTCAAGCCTCTGCTTAAAGACCTCCAAAGAAGGAGACTCCACCACACTCCTTGGCAGCAAATTCCACTGTCAAGCAGCTCTTACTGTCAGGAAGTTCTTCCTAATGTTTAGGTGGAATCTTCTTTCTTGTAGTTTGGAACCATTGCTCTGTGTCCGCTTCTCTGGAGCAGCAGAAAACAACCTTTCTCCCTCCTCTATGTGACATCCTTTTATATATTTGAACATGGCTATCATAAAAGGTGACGGAGATGGCAAGAAGTCTGAAAACTAAGTACTAATAGTTGAAAGAGCTGGATATGTTTAGCCTGGATAAGAGAAGATGGAGGAGGGACATGATATCTGAGGGGTTGTTATGCAGAAGATGGAGCAAAACTGTTCCAGAAGACTGGCCTAGAACCTATGAATGGAAAGTGCTGGGAAGCATATTTGGCTGAATGTTAGGAGAAACTTACTGATTCTAAGAGCTATCTAACAGTGGAACATTCTGCTTGCCTAATAGGTGGCCTTTGCTTTGCTTGGAGATGTTTTAGCAGAGGTTGGACTGCCATCTGTCATCTTCCATTTTAGGAGGCTGGACTAGATTACCTCCATGGTTCCTGGCAACTCTGATTCTATGGAACCTCCAGTTTCAGAGGTCACTGAATACCAAGTGCGTTATTGCCTTGATGTCCCTCATGTGGGCTTCTCAGAGGTATCTGGTGGGCCTCTGTGAGAAACAGTATGATGGACTATATTGACCCTTCCTCTGATCCAGCAGGGCTGCTCTTCTGTGTGGCAGCACACAATTCCTTATTGTGCACTCATAGACATCTCATTTGCAATATGCACAATCTCTTCTCTGGTTGCATAGAGCACATTCTTGCTTTTCTAAACCATGCTTAAATATATATGCCAATATGATTTTAATCATAGTTGTCTAAGTTTGCTGTTTATAATTATTTGAAACCAGGATTTGAAGCTGGCTGGAATTTCTGATTGAGCAGTGTACCTGATTATTTTTAACTATCATTGATTTTGATGCCAGTGTATCCTTTAAGCACTGTTATGGTGGGTGGAGGAAGCTTGCCTCGGTAAGGGAGGAGCATATCATATTCTGGCCTGCTCTCAGTCTCTTAACAGTGAGGAGAGAATTCCTTTTACCCCCCCCTCCCCCAATAGGGCATCTATGACCATTGAATTTTTATTTGTGATATCCTGTTACTTTGGGGAGGGAGGAGCAAAACTCCTAGCTTGAATTAAATTAAATTACATTTTTAAGCATTGATTACTAAAACTTACTTGTTTTCTCCATTTTTCTGTGAAATGTTTTTCTTACAAATTTGCAAAGAACATGTTGCTGAAGTGATTTTTAAGTGTTCTGTTGTATTCAGCATTCCTAATGAGTGTTCTGTTGTATTCAGCATTCAAGAGATTTTCAGTATTTTTTAAAAAGCCATAATTTTAATATGAATTCAGGACAAAACATATGCTTTAGTTCTTGTTGCTTTAAAAAAATGCAGTCTTGTTGCTTACCTCTTGCAGTGCTGGAATAGGCCGGACTGGAGTATTGGTTGCTATGGAAACAGCTCTGTGCTTAATTGAAAAAAGCCAACCTGTTTATCCACTGGATATTGTACGAAAGATGCGAGACCATCGTGCTATGATGGTGCAAACATCAGTAAGTAAAAAGTACAGGAGCCTATTTTCAATGTGTTTGACCCAATTTCAGTATATTGAAATCATATAATTGTAATGTTCAAAGGGTCCTCAGTGGTCATCTAGTCCTGCCCTCAAGCTGATGCAGGAAGTTCATTGCTGCAGTATCCCTGTACATAGTGATTCTGGGTTTTTTTTTAATAATAATATTTATTAAAATTTCAAAAATTACAAACATAAGAAAAAAGTAATAAAACAAAAAATTTAAAAAAACTGAAAAATTAAAAAATTAAAAACAAATAATTTTTTCCATAGCTTATCTTTCATTTACTTGTTTCCTTGACCTCCTCACACCTCCCTTTTTTGTATTCTTGTTCAATTAGTTAATTCAGCAAATCCTTTCCATCTTTGTTTTTATCTTAATCATTTATCTTAATATGTTGTAACTTTGCATTCTCACCTGTTGACAACCCATTTTTACATACTCCTTTACAGTGGTGCCCCGCAAGACGAACGCCTCGCAAGACGAAAAACCCGCTAGACGAAAAGGTTTTCCGTTTTGGAGGCGCTTCGCAAAACGAATTCCCCTATGGGGTTGCTTCGCAAGACGAAAAAAATCTTGCATCCCCCCGCGGTTTCTTCTCGCTTTTTTCGCCCTTTTAAGCCGCTAAGGCGCTTATCAGCTGTTCCACTGATAAGCCGCTTAACAGCTGATCGCTGGAAGCCGCTTGACAGCTGTAGCGCTAATCCGCTAAGATGTCAATGGGCTTGCTTCGCAAGACAAAAAAACCGCTAGACGAAGAGAATCGCGGAACGAATTCTTTTCGTCTAGCGAGACACCACTGTATAACATTACTGCTAAAACCACATAACTTCATTCCAGCATCCTTCTAACATTCCTTAATTTTGCAATGTTTCTGTAGATAGTCTAAACTTCTTCCAACCTTCTTCTACCGATTCTTCTCCCTGGTCTCGGATTCTGCCAGTCATTTCCCTTGTACATAGTGATTCTGTCTCTACTGAAGAACACTTAATTGCCTCTAAAGTTGCCATGCTTCTTCGGGATTTCCGGGTTGGCGCCATCGCCGAATGGCGGACTCCCTCTGAGCTCCGGAGGGAGCCTGCTCGGCAGGGGTTGGGTCCCGCCGCGCCAGCGACACGGGGACCCTCAAAAACCATGGGCGCAGATGCCCATGGACTTGGTGACTCGGCGGGCACCGCTTGCGCCCCCGACCCGCGAAAGAGCCTTTTTAAAGGCTACGGAGCGGGGCATGGGGGATGGCGTGGTGCTATGAGTCCTCCGCTTCCCCTGCTGAGCGAAGCCGCATGCCATTCGACGGAGAGCGCTAACTTCTTCCATTGAAATTTGGACTAAAAACAACAACCCTTGAGTAATTGGGAAATCGGATCTAAAAGGAACTAATTTTTTTAAAATTTGGAACGAGCGGGGGAGATGCAAAGAGGAAGTCCGTCTCCCCCCTGTTGTAGAGGATTTAAAGCAAGGACCTGACAACTAAGATCGAGAGAAGGGTCTGTTTTTTTATTGATAAAAGTTATTAATTTCACAATTGGAAATTACAAGATTGTGCTGGAGGAGAAAAGTGGATTGTTTGAGCTAAAGTGCAACCCCCCCCCCCCGGGAACCGGGAGAGATCCGTGAGAGAGCCTGGTGAGGAGATATAAAGATTTTGACAGCTGTCAAAGTAGCTGTCAAAGTTGGAGAATAAAAAGAGAACTTTGTTACTAGAACTTTGCCGGTTAGATTGGTTACAATGTGGATATAAATTGTTGAAAACAAGGGACAATAAGTTAATTTGACTTTTGGGTGTGATCTGGAAGGAAACTAAGTTACCATAATCCCTCTAGAGGGGACTTTGGGACACTACAAGAATTGTTGCAAGTGGAAAAATACTCATGGACTTGAACAGGACTTTTTTCCCCCTGGAAAAGCTGCAAAAATGAAACATTATTTTGTCTACAGAGGTCACTACACTAAAGGAGACAATAGATATATCTATCGAATAACGGAAGGGACTTGACGCAAGTTTTTGTTCCTGAACAAATAAAAGCCTCTGTAGAGGAACTAGAAGATTTTGGAATTAGAATGTTTTTGCAGCGGAACAGGAAAAGAAACCTGAGGAAAGTGAGGAAAGAGAACAACAAGAAGTGGACAGAGCTGGAAGTGGGAACATTTGGGACATTCAGATTTAAAAGGATTAAGAAATAAAATTTGAGTTTTATTCGTAAATATAGAGATCTGGATGAAAGAAAAAATGGACCTTCTTGAGATAGAGTTTTTCCGAAGACTGGGTGTTTGAAACTAAAGACTACCAAAAAGACGGCAAAGACTACCAAAAAGACGGCAAAGTGGAGCTGATCGAGATTTGGACATGGTGTGGGGTCTCCAGGCTGACAGTAGATAGATTGATGGACATTGGGGATCGAAACCGGGAAAGGGGGGAGGGAAATTCGGAATCCAAAGGGTGTAAAATTATATTCTGTTCTTTATTTTGTTATTTCATTCTGTCCTGTGTATTAAAGAGGGGAATTCGTGGAAGGGAATAGGGATTGATCTTAGAGAGAAAAAATATTTTTAAGTTGAAGGATGGTGGAATATAAGGGAGAAATGGTTATATAAGATGAATTAAATTGAACATTGGGTCATGATAACATTGAGAATAAGCTTAAAATTTAGGGTAAAAACTTGTGGAACTAATTTAAGGGAAATGGGATACAAGAGGGGGTGGGGTGGGGAAGTCCTGTAAAGATGTTAATGAAAGTAAGGCCTAAATGCAAATGTCTTTTTTTTCTTTTTTTCCTCTTTTTTCTTTTTTTTTTTTTATATTTTGGATTTTTCTGAAAACTTCAATAAATATTATTTTTTTTAAAAAAAATAAAGTTGCCATGCTTCAACAAAATACTTTCAGAGCGAGATTCCAGCATGAATTAGAACTATTCAAGAAATCCTGTTGTATTCACCGAGGCCTGAATTGAAACAGTGGTTTCCTGTGCACTATAGATTTCATTTGGCCTAGATAAACACATTTTGATTTGTGTGTCCTTCTCTATTCTGCTGGTTTATCTCTGTTTCCTGTCTCTGCTGCCTATCTCAGCTCTTCAAAGATGGATTTAAATCACCTGAAGAACCTAATGCTGATCTCTCCCTGCCCCCTGGGCATGCTATCCATCTGGGTCTTAAAGGCAATGCTGGTGTTAACTTCAGTGTATGAAAATGATGGCATTGTAGCTGAACATTGTACTGATATTATATAAATGAAAGATAACTTAGGTTATTTTTAACCTTTTCCCATTTTTTGTATGTTTTTTTGTATGTTATGCAGAGTCAGTACAAATTTGTCTGTGAAGCTATTCTTCATGTTTATAAAGAAGGACTAGTACACCCGCTGGATTCCAGTTAGCATAAATGTGAAGAAATGGAGTTCATCTTTCTAAAGACACATGTCAAGCCCAAGTGGTTTGTGGTGGTAGATTATGGCAGAGCTCGCCAAGGCTTTGGGGAAGAGAAAGCAAGTTTGTACCGTGGCACTTTAAAATTCTGTAGGAAATTACTGAACCATGTAATCTACTTATGAATCAGGTAAGTTTGTAAAGGCATGTAATGTGGAATGTACGCACACAGAAAACAAGAAAAGAAAATCTTGATGTACTTGCTGTATGCACCTTTTATTGCCTTAAAACATTTTTCATTAGAAGATTCCAGTGCTCTCCATTGTGAACTGAAAAAGACCAACCAGCAATATCAATGGAAAAGAAACCCAATTATTTGAAGAGCCAAGTGCCTTCATCACCTAAGAGTTGAGTATTCCACAACGTCCACAAAATTGGACTGAATCGTCCCAATACCAGTTAACGTTGGCAATATTACTTTGCTCAGGCATATTTCTGAAATGAAATACCAAGGGCTGGAGCAATGGCACTGTAACCTCTGTAAATCTATCTGCATTACTGATAAGCATATTTAAAGCAGGCAGAGATCATGTGTTATGCAGAAAAGGCAGTGGGGCAACTGTATGTGAAAGAGGATACAATATGTCTTCCACTGGTTATTTTTATGTGCTCCTTGTGTCTGTATTGCTCTTTATCTTGTTATTTCTTCCACATGTTTGTTCTGAAATGGGTGGAGCTTTTAAATTCAGTTTGTTTGATCTGCTCCTCTGTTTCAAAATCTGTTGTTCTTCAGATACAGAGAGCAAAGTATCTTTTACTGTTCGTGTAAACATTTTAATCAGGTGCTGGAAGACTATCTACTGCTGACATAAATATACTATTGCTGCTAAAATGCAAAGGGCATAGATGTTCAGATGCTAAAACACTTAGTTCATTGTCCATCAGATAAAACTTTGTTCTGCCCTAATCATGGGCCAAGTCTTCCATTGCTTTAGCAACATCATTGCTATTGCTAAGCCATCCCATTGTGTTCAGCTCTCAAGTAACACATGGATGCATATATTGTATGGATTGGTCAGATCTTGTAGATGGATCTATAAGTACCCCTCCTCAGTTGCGGGATCACTTCTGCTTGCATTTTGAAGTATCTATGAAATTTGGCCTACATGTGGATATACAAGGAAAAACAGGCTGTCATGCAGCAGCAAGAATACTACAAAAAACAAACAAACAAAATCTATTTATCTAGAATGCTGAACAATCTATAGACTTGACCACAAAGAAGAGCCATGGCTTGAAAAGTGTAAGAAGCTTATATTGCAACCCTGTGCATGCTCCTCAGAGGTTCCGCTGTCTTCAAAGGCACTTATCCCCTAGTGAGTGTGTTTAGGGCTGCAGCCTTAATTAATTTATTACACATATAGCATTTGAGGTTTCTGTGTGTGGATACGAACATTTGTATGATGACAGCATGAGAATCAGCAATGGTGTGAGTGGCTAAGGAGCAGCAATCGCTCTACAAAGGTATTATATGAATTGATTTTGTTATGTGATGTGAGTGAAATGTTGAAAAAACCTGGATGTATCACAATGTATGTAAAGTATGAATGAGTTGTATTTTGGTAATTTGCTTTAAGGTACACTGGTCTCAGTTTCATTTCAAGGGAGAGAATTGGAATAAACCATCACTGTATGGTATTTAAGAATTTGTCTTTGTCAATAAGTGTATAAATTAAATTCAAAGAACATATGGAATATATCATCAGGGACTAAAATTATGTATATAAAGGCTGGTTCTGAGAAAAATCATCTAGAAATTTGAGAAACTTTGTGTATATGTTTATATTAAAACCTATTTTTCCTCTTTAATTACAAATGTAGCAGTGCAGAATTGAATTACAAATGTATTGTTGTAGTTTTCCCAAGAGGTTCTTTTTCTTCTCTCCTTTTTTCAGTCTGGAATCAAAAGGTTTCACAGTGAATGTGATACGGTGACCCTCATTGGGTTCTCAGCTTCTGAGGTGATCATCTTCATCATACATGCAGATTCATACCCAAAATGAGTTGACTAACAAGTTTAAATTCATTCTGATTATCTCACATGGTAATTTCAAGTTGAATATGAATGATCAGTTAATAGCATAGAAAATCATACAAATATTCTAGAAAACAGAAAGCTTTGACTTCTCCATCTGGAGTATTCCTTGTTTTCAAGGTACATTTTTTTATTGGTGAATTATACCTTAGGGTACTGCAAACCCCCTGCTTGCTCATTCATAAAATTATTTGTTGTGTGTTTTGCACTTGGATGAGGTTCTCAGAGCAGTTTATAGCCAAGTGTCATAAAGCCGTATTGAAAAGCAATTGTGAGACAACAGCATGAAAATTAAAAAACAAATCACAACAATTGGAATCCAGAGCAAATGACCATCTGCCCTCTGATCACGCTCAATGAGGTAGCTAGACAAATCTCCCAGGTCAGCAAATGCCATAATTTGGACACTCCTAATGAGTAGGCCCAAGGGACACGGGTGGCGCTGTTGGTTAAACCACAGAGCCTAGGACTTGCCGATCAGAAGGTCGGGGGTTCAAATCCCCGCGACGGGGTGAGCTCCCGTTGCTCGGTCCCTGCTCCTGCCAACCTAGCAGTTCCGTGTGCTGCTCTGGTTTGCCAGAAGCGGCTTAGTCATGCTGGCCACATGACCCAGAAGCTGACTGCGGACAAACGCCAGCTTCCTCGGCCAATAAAGCGAGATGAGCACCACAACCCCAGAGTCGGTCACGACTGGACCTATTGGTCAGGGGTCCCTTTACCTTTAATGAGTAGGCCCAATCCTGGGCCTGTGGAAAGCAGACAGCTATTTAGATACACAGGTCCCAATTCATTTAGGGCTTTAATTTGAAGAACCAGCAACTTGCACAGAGCCTGGAAATAAACTGGGAGCCAACTAACAACTGTGGACTTGCAAGGTCACCATATGTTGCAATAGTTTATCCAAGATTTGTATGCTTAAAACTGCTTACTAATTGGTGAAATTGGCAGCATCTAAGGGGGGTTTCTTTAACATGGACCTTGTCACAATCACCTGCAATACACCTTCCAGCAACAAGGAACTAATTACCTCTTCTACCCAGTGAACGGGACGCAGGTGGCGCTGTGGGTTAAAGCCTCAGCGCCTAGGACTTGCCGATCGAAAGGTCGGCGGTTCGAATCCCTGCGGCGGGGTGCGCTCCCGCTGCTCAGTCCCAGCGCCTGCCAACCTAGCAGTTCGAAAGCACCTCCGGGTGCAAGTAGATAAATAGGGACCGCTTACCAGCGGGAAGGTAAACGGCATTTCCGTGTGCGGCTCTGGCTCGCCAGAGCAGCGATGTCACGCTGGCCACGTGACCCGGAAGTGTCTCCGGACAGCGCTGGCCCCTGGCCTCTTGAGTGAGATGGGCGCACAACCCCAGAGTCTGTCAAGACTGGCCCGTACGGGCAGGGGTACCTTTACCTTTACCTTTTACCCAGTGAAGCCACAAGGCAGGTTCTTTTGTTAGTTTTTATTTAAAGAAAACCCAAGCTAAGAAACTATGAGGATTTACAAGGCCAAGTTAAAAATCAGCTTTAATCAGCCAGTATAAGTATGGGTCAAGCACACTTGTTTATATCCCCAAGGATACTCTGTCCTCAGGCTGTTCAAACTTAAAACTATACATCAAAAACTTGGCAAGATGAGCTATGGCATCAACCAGAAGCGACCCTGTATTTAATGTGAGATCCAGGTCAGAATGAATGCAAGCAACCTTCCTCCTTCTACATATTTGCAAAAGCTCATACAGCATTACATATGTTTGGCTATTTATCTCTATGGCGAACTTATGGAAAACTGGATTACAGCAGTGTATTACTTATTATTACATGAGTTTGCACTTCTTTATTGGAAATCTTTGCTTCCTGTGCTAACATTGACCATAACCCTATCCCTAACTCCAACCCTAGCCCTAATCCTAATATTAACTCCAGCCCTAACCCTAACATTAACCTAACCCTTAACCCTAACCCTAACCTTAACTGTATCCTAACCCTAACTCTCACCTTAACCTTAACCCTCACCTTTACCCTAACCCTAACTCCAGCTCTAATCCTAACTCCAACCCTAACCCTAACATTAACCCAAACCCTAAACCCTAATCTTATAACCCTAATCCAACCCTAACCCTAAATTTAACCCCAGCCCTAACACTAACATTGACCCCAACCTTAACCCTAACCTTAACTGCATCCCTAACCCCAACTCCAACACTAGTCCTAACCCAACCTTAGCCCTAACTCTAATCCAACTCTAAACCTAAACATAATCTGAACCCCAGCCCTAACCCTAACATAACCCTAACCTTTACCCTAATCCTAAACCTCACCCTCACCATAACCCTAATCCTATAACCCAAACATTTACTGTAAACCTAATCTTAACCCCAGCCCTGAACCTAACATTAACCCCAACCCTAACCCCTAATCCTAACCCTAAACCTCACCCTAACCATAACCCAATCCCTAAGCAACTCCAACCCTAACCCTATAACCCTAACCCATACCCATCTTTATCCAAGGATAAAAGTATTTTCTTTTATAAATCCTAAATCAAGCATTTAATGAATCCTAGGATATGGGTGTTCCCATTGGATAAGATTTTTCACAGAAATATTTCAAGCTCAGTAACTTACAAGTTTTCAATGAATTTGATAATTTTCAGGTAGCACCATCAAAATACCGCTTTTGGTCTCTAATTTGAGTACAGATAGGAACAACTATTGCAACTTTTGTTTTAGCAAAGGTTCAACAGCCTGATCAGTGTGACGTTTGCTGGTTACTCAGATTTATTAGAAATCAGTGGAAATTTGCTCAAGATTGCTGGATTGCCATGCTTGATTCACACAGCCAGTCCACTTCCCTGCTTTTGTTTTCAGCCTGGGAGGAGGTGCTGAGGGCATCTCCTGAGAAGAGAAACCTGTATCTGTTCCTCATCTGGGTCTTCCTTTGGGCAGTGTTGGGTTCAAGTTTTAGGGATCATGATGACAAAGGAAAAGTTTTAATTGATGGGGCTGCTAGTAAGAGGTGCGCTTGTTTACTTTCTGAGCCAGTGTGCCTATTCCATGGGGAACAGAGAATGAAAATATTGCTGACAGAGTTTCTTTCTGAAAGGAGCAATAGCATTTGTTTTTAAATTGTAAGTTTGCATGCTTCCCTCAGTAGCTCAAAGGACATCTTTCTCAAGCTTTTCATTTTCATCAATTGATTAAAGCATGGGTGATTGTTGAACTAAACGTTTTTGAAACAGTATGACAGGACTAATTTTAATGCCTGGATTCCCTAAACTAATTGAAAACTGTATTGCTAAATGTGCTTCGGAACATGTTATGAAACTGCAGTCCTCAAAGGAGGACCTCGGGTTCCAATATTCAACCTGTAGTCCACTTTGGAAATAATTTTGCTACCATCAACCTGTAGGAAACATCCCCAATGACCAAATCCTCTCCCCCTCCCTTTCTCTCCATTTCAGAGACATAATTAAATGCTTGCATTGCCATGTGGTGATGAGAGTCATAGATATAGTACAAAATCTCCTTGCATAACAAATATGCTGAGTGCTTATCTCCGATATGTCAGAAGTGTCAACATATAAACTTGATAATTAGCATCTCTAATGAAAAGGGATCCATCACACAATGCACTCTCAACTACATTGTGAAATGAGGCTTGAAAATGCTAAGTAGCAGTGGTATAGATAAAAATCCATTATTTAAAATAACCATTTTACATTTTCAGTTGCAGTATAAGTGTATTACCACTACCACCACCAACCTAGGGGAATAACTAATTTATAATATCAAACTTAAGCACGGCATATATTGTCAGCATTTATCACCTTCAATCAAGCAGCATAGACATTTGCTTTCTATTTCATGGAGAGAAACATTATTTTGCCTAGGATCAGCCCCTGCTTCTGGAAACTTCTGGTCACCTAGTCCACACTCCTGCTCATCTATTCTGTTTTCAGATATAGGCTTTGTCTGCAAGTAAGCATTCTTGCGTAGTATCCTTGGATGTGCAGAGAAAGAGTTAGATGGAAAGAAACAGGTTTGCTTGTTTGTAACTAGTTCCTGGGGAACCTTTTTTTGGCCCCAGGAACAGATTCAGATATGGTAAACTTCTGGAGGGCCACATTCCATTGATGGGCAGAGCCAAAAGCAAAAAAGAAAAAGCATAAAAATGCAGAAATTCCCTCCAGTAGAATACATTAAAATGGCTTTTCTCTCTGACAAACCCCTGCCTCTGTTTTTGCTTTTAGGTGAAATGGGTGGTGGCACCTTTTTTAAAAATGCATTGTTCACGCATGTGCAATAGAATCCTGAGTCCTGAATTGCAACAAGTCAATTCCAATCTGTTACCTCCGAGGATGTGGACAGGCTGCTTGGACGAGTGAAACCAGTCACCTCTCTCCTTGATCCTTGGCCATCCTGGCTTATAAAAGCTAGCTGGGGAGGGCTGGGCGATGGGCTCTGTGGGGTGGTGAATGCTTCTCTGTGAGGGAGCCTTCCCAGACCCGCTGAAAGAGGCAGTTATTAAACCGCTTCTTAAAAAACATCTTCAGATCCGGCCAGTTATTGCCCAGTCTCAAATCTTTCATTCTTGGGCAAGGTGATTGAACAGGTGGTTGCTGAACAACTCCAGGCATGCCTGGAGGATGCGGACCATTTGGATCCCTTCAAATCAGGATTCAGGCCTCATCATGGGACTGAAACTGCTTTGGTCGCATTGGTCGATGATCTCTGGCTGGCTAGTGACATAGGTGAGAGCTGTTTCCTAGTTCTGCTGGATCTCTCAGCGGCTTTTGACACCATCTGGACTGTAGAGGAGCTGGGGGCAGTGTTATACAGTGGTTCCGCTCCTTCCTCCTGGGCCGTGGGGATAAATAAGTGGGGATGAGTGTTCAGACCCCTGGGCTCTCACTTGTGGGGTGCCTCAGGGTTCCATCCTCTTCCCCCATGCTTTTTAACATCTACATGAATCCGCTGGGAGAGATTGTCAGGGGGTTTGGGCTGGGTGTTCATCAGTATGCGGATGATACCCAGCTCTACCTCTCCAGTGAAGGCGGTAAAGGTCCTGTGTGAATGTCTGGAGGCGGTTGGAGGATGGATGGTAGCTAACAGATTGAGGTTGAATCCTGACAAGACAAAAGTACTGTTTTGGGGGGACAGGAGGTGGGCAGGTGTGGAGGACTCCCTGATCCTGAATGGGATAACTGCCCCTGAAGGACCATGTGTGCAGCCTGAGAGTCATTTTGGACGCTGGGGCTTACGGTCTTTACAGGTTGCGTCCCGTGGCAACCCAGAAGTACCGGAAAGGGTTACTTCCGGGTTTTGCTGCTCACGCATGCGTGCAGACGCAGGTTGCGTTCCGTTCAGGTTGCGAGGATCCCGTTCGCAACCAGAGGTACCACTGTACTTCCGTTTTGCATAGCATACTGGAAAATCCAGGTTGTGAAATGACAGTGGATTTGCCATTCTTGCACAACAAACCTACCTATCTCCACCCCCATTAGGCTTTTTACAGTAAGGAAAGTGATGTGCAAATGCTTGCGTGTGGGGTAACAGTTGTATGATACAACATTGTATAACCTCCTTGTATAAAAATGAATGCTAAATGGACAACTGAGGCTGTATAACCTTCCTGCCAGCTCCGGAGGGATGTTCAATAAAGCAGGTTACACCTTTTATGTTGAATTACTTAAATAAATGAACTTTTCCACGATAATCTAATTTTCTGAGTTTCACCTGTATCTTCCTTGAAAATGTAAGGCTATAATCTATTTTATGAAACTGTACAGTCACCTATCCAATGTATCTCTGAAAGCAGGGGAAATAGTACAGACACACATCTGCAGTCAATGTGGAGTTCTTATGAGTATGGATTGGCAGACATGAGCAGTGAAGTCAACACCAAGGAAGAAAAACTGACACTGTTCTAAGGACCTAAGTATAAGCATCTTTGAATAAGTTTCCTGCTCTGCAATGCGTCTTTTTTTGTTTGTTTTAAAGTTAGGATTTAGTTTCAGGCCTGTTCAACAAAGAAAACTATACAATATCAAACAATAGCAACCAGAAAATAAGATGGCATACTTCTAACACTATGGTGCAAAATCTTATATGTAGGGCTCTTTGGCAGACCCCTTCAATAGTTGTGCTTCAATCCTAATTTGTTTACGGGGTGTTTGTGTCTTCCCATTTATCATTCATTCATTCATACCCTATTTTTCAATGCATTTCCGCATCACTTTCTAAATTGCAAAAAGACTGATTCTTTTTTAAAGATTTGTTGTAGTAGGGCAACAGTCAACTTTTAAAAATTCCACAACCTAAATTTACAGTGTGTGCATGAACACCTGCAAAATAGTGACTGTCTAGAGGCACTCTGAATTAACACATTTGTATTTTACTGATGGTTTTGAAAAGCAGAGCTGTCCAGTTAAACAGGGGCAGCCTTGCCATCGGTTAAACACTTGCAATTTGATTAACCAAGCATATCCCTGATAAGAATAGTATGTCCAAACCTCAACTGCAGCTATAGGTGAGTACTATTTTTCTAACTACACTAATTTCTCACCTACAATAGGAGAGGAGGCTACAGCCCCCCTTTTAGATTGAGGTGAATAGAATCAGTTTTGCTTAAACTGTCTAGTCCACCAGTTCCATGATGGAGTCCTCTTGTGATGTCCCTTTGTCATCAGTTGACTTTGAGTTCAGCAGCATAGTGTCGCCAGGGACTGCAATGTTTTCCTGCTGACGTCTGTATGCCAGATTCCAGCAGCGAGGGTGGAAAGGTGGTGCTCGCAGTGCTCATAATGTGGAGTTCTCTCCCCCTACAGACCTTTTGGGAGAGTTCTAAAAAACATACCCAGATGGCCACATGGTTGATAAATAGCGGAAAGTTTTCAGTGAATTTTATGAAATTTGATTCTGCTTCATTTGCCTTGGTTTACCCTGAACATCATCTAAAGATCCAGGTGCATCACACAAACAAACAGTATCATAGAAGTCTTTTAAGAGTCCAAGTTTCCCTAACTTTTCTGTACAAGTTCATGTACCTGATTTATATGAGTGTGTTCCTTTGTTGTCGATGTTATTGTGTGGAGGTTTTTTAAAAAAGAGATGCCATGTTCCAAGCATGGCCAAATTCTTGTCTTTATCTTTTCCTATTGGCCCAAGCAAGTATCTGAATTGGGATCTTGGATTTAATTTTAGTACCTTACATATACTTAATTCACACCACAGCTTCAGTTAAAATTCCATTCACCTAGCAAATCCTACCATGTTATATAAATAGGTTACATAACCTGAATACTGAATCATGAATACACAAGCAACCCACTGATAAATGCATTGTAAATTTGAAATGATGCGAAAGGTCACAAGCACCAAATTTCAGATCCTGGAGAAAGCCGTTCATTTGTAAAGGTTTGTGATTGAAATTTAACTCAGCTGCAGTTTGTGCCGTGCTTTATTTACATCATTGATCATTTCTGCCACCAAACTATAGTTCTATGGTGGAGTTGGAAATCTATAACAGTGTAAATTCAATATCTTCACAATCTATATTTTCCATGACTTGATTTGGGGTGACATGATGAAAGCATGCCTCTTATACAGGTGTAAACATGTTTATCCTGTTAAACCATGGTTGACAAATATATATTAGTCTTTAAATTTGTTTGTAATATAAAAACTGTGCCCCCATGACAATGAATCCTCAGTACCTTCACTAAGTTACACTTTGGACATTTATTTGGGGGTAGGTAAAAGTAAAGGGACCCCTGACAGTTAAGTCCAGTCGCAAACAACTCTGGGGTTGTGGGGCTCATCTTGCTTTACAGGCCAAGGGAGCCAGCATTTGTCTGCTCTGCAGAGTTTTTCCAGGTCACGTGGCCAGCATGACTAAGCCGCTTCTGGGGCAACAGAACATTGACACCAGAGCAGCGCACGGAAACACTGTTTACCTTCCCGCTGGAGCGGTACCTATCAATCTACTTGCACTTTGACGTGCTTTCGAACTGTTAGGTTGGCAGGAGCAGGGACCGAGCAACAGGAGCTCACCCCGTCGCGGGGATTCGAACCGCCAACCTTTTGATTGGCAAGCTCAAGGCTCAGTGGTTTAGACCACAGTGCCACCCGCGTCCCTTATTTGGGGGTAAACACTAGGAACTAATCTGGTCTCAAACCAGTCTAAAGTTGTAGAGTAGTGATGCTCTAAGAAATGTTAGCCTAGGTTCAAGAAGGCTTGAAGCACAATGAGAAGGAAGGCTCACACAATGAAAGTCTTAAATCAAATTAAGTTGAATTGCGTAGATACTTGAAACATCATGGACAAGAAAAGGAAAAATGGAGAGTTGTTAAAGACCAACTTAGAGAGTGAGTTCTGGGGTGCAGGGTAGAGGAGGGATGCTGAGGGAAGCATGCCTCTTGTGATGTAAGAGAAGTCGGCAGAACTGTAGCTATGTGGGGGAGGGGTAAAAGTAAAGGTAAAGGTACCCCTGCCCGTACGGGCCAGTCTTGACAGACTCTGGGGTTGTGCGCCCATCTCACTCAAGAGGCCAGGGGCCAGCGCTGTCCGGAGACACTTCCGGGTCACGTGGCCAGCGTGACATCGCTGCTCTGGCGAGCCAGAGCCGCACACGGAAACGCTGTTTACCTTCCCGCTGGTAAGCGGTCCCTATTTATCTACTTGCACCCGGAGGTGCTTTCGAACTGCTAGGTTGGCAGGCGCTGGGACCGAGCAGCAGGAGCGCACCCCGCCGCAGGGATTCGAACTGCCGACCTTTCGATCGGCAAGTCCTAGGTGCTGAGGCTTTAACCCACAGCGCCACCTGAGGGGTAGTTGGACTTTTTGCCTGGGTGAAGCCTCTAGAGGGGCGCCATTGAGGCTCCCAGCTTGTGTATATGTATGCAAATGCACATGGAGGGAGTGCCAAACTGGGTCTTTGACCTGGGTGAAATAAAGCCTAGTTTCACCCTTGGAAGTTGGTATTAATATGCATTTGCTAGGACTTATTAGTGCTCTTCCCACCATATGTTTGCTCTGTTGGAATCCTGGAAGCAAAGCCCCAAGTTTGAGCCAAGCACACTTTGGTAACGTTACAAAACACGCAGCAAAGGAAAGTATTGAAATATACGCTGTAAAACCTTTAACGTGACCTTCCAGTGAGTCCCCAAATGTCCTCTTTTAAAAATTCTTTCCAAACTATCCCACTTCCCTAGAACAGAGGTAGACCACATGCTTGGTAAGTCATAATATGGTTTACTTACAAAACTCTTAAAAGGTCAGATTCATGTGCTTTTCCATACAGTATTCAGAAAAAATGAACAAGCAGTCCAAATGTTGCTCAGTGACAAATGGTAAAAATTTCTAAACTACTGGTATAGGGGAAAAAAAACTAGTTTCAGACTCAGTTCTGTTCTGAAACAAAAGAGGTTAGTTAAAGCCATGTATCTGGAGAGACCAGCTCATACCGCCTTACGTACTGAAATCCACATGGAGAGAGATACATAACAAAAGCTGGTGACCCATTTCCTCACAAGGTGGGGAATAATGGCATAGAACAGCTTACTCTATGGTTTTAACTTCTTCATTGACTAAATCAGGGGTCAGCAACCTAAGGCTTATTGAAATTGAAATACTTTATTGTCACTTATACAACTTGTATACAGTGAGATTACACGAGCACCCCCCACTGAGCTCTCTTAGTCTTAATTCCCCTCTTTTACTGACGCACATCCACCAAACCCGAAAGTCAGTTGCCCTGTTGTTATCTTTTCATTCAGCAGCCTAACAGCCCGCGGATAGAAGCTGTTCTTTACCTTGTTGGTGCTTCTATATCTTTTGCCCGAGGGCAGGAGATCCAGAAAGTGCCGGCCAGGGTGTGAATCATCCCTGAGAATTTTCCTCACTCTCCTGAGGCAATGTTCTTCCACGATGTCATCCAGCGGATTCACGGGACAGCCCATAATATCTAGTGCTGTATTCATCACCCTCTGTAGGCACTTTCTATCAGTTGATGTCAAACCAGCGTACCAGACCATGATAACGCTTTCTATTCCAGGACACTTTCTATTGTGGACCGGTAGAAGGAGATTATCAAATGTTGATTGACATTGTTCTTTCGCAATACTCTGAGGAGATGGAGTCTCTGCTGGGCTTTCTTAACCACCTGGGTTCTATTGATTTTCCAAGTAAGGTGTTCACTGAGATAAACTCCTAGGAATTTAAAGGAAGAGACTCTCTCCACACAGCCCTCCCCGATGTACAGTGGGGCTAGTTCTCTTTTCCTCCGTCTCCTTTGTCTTTGGCTCATGGGGCTCGTCTATCCAGCCCATGGTGACCCCTGCCACCCCACCCCCCACCCTCCACTCTTACCGGGGTGGTGCAGCGTGGAGCAGCCTGGTGCAGTGCAGGTACTGACTTCCGGGTTGATGATGGCGGTGCGCGTGCGCACGGGCACTCTTCCAACCTGGACGTGCACCGAAAATAGTGTGTGCACATGCATGCAGAATGGAGAAGTGCCTGTGCGCATGTGCACACGCTATTTCCAGTGCACATCCAAGTCGGAGGAGCGCTGGAAATAGTGTGTGCACACGTGCACGGCTGCTCCTCTAACCTGGAAGAGCGCGCATGCGCACACTCTCCAGCCCATCCTCCGACGGACAGAGCATTGACTGGCCGATTGTTCGGTAAGCTTGCCAACCCCTGGACTAAATAGATTCAAATATGCTAACATTATATGAGGCTGAGACCCTACAAGCTCCACCTCCACCCTGGTAAGGGTGAAGGGAAGCAAGAAGAAACAGAAGCCTCCACCATATGCAGTTGCTGAGGAAGCTTCTCGGGCACTTGGGGTGGCACGCCCAGGGGCAGGGTGAACCACCCATAGGGAAGGACAAGGCAGGGTGCACAGCACCCATAGGGACAGGACGGGGTGCCCGGCGCCCATTACCACCCCCCTCCGTTGTTTGCTCACCTGCCTCCTTCCCGTCCTCTCTCCTCCAGCCAGGAGTACTGGGTAACAGTGCGCTGCCCGCCTGCGACTCCCAACCCAGGCGTGATCCGGTGCAGAGGCCAGGCCGGGGTGTGTGATCCGGTGCAGCCGCGATCAGGCCTGGCTGGGAATTTGTCACCCCCCTCAGGGATGAATCCAGGGTGCACCGCCCCCACATTGCTCCACTTCTGGGTGTATGTGTGGTTATAGCTGCTGCCACTCAACAGGAAAGTGATGGATAGTGAGGAAGAGTGGAAGTCCCAAATAACCAAGGGCTTTGCCCTCTGTAATTTAAGGTCTTACATGGCCCCCAACATGTGCCCAGTGATGCTACTGCTGGTGCCAAGCGTGAGGCTTGTGACCCTCTTGAAGATACATAGTGGATATTCTGGCATCAGATGGGAAAGTATAAATTCTTTGGCTAGTATAAATTCCTTTCGAAAACAGAAGCTTAGACCCAGACTCATTCTCAATTAGATTGCATTGAAAGAAATGTGAAAAGTGAAAATGAATGGGACCCACGTGTGACTGCCTTTCTCTGGATCCAACCCATAATATTTATTTCACAATGTGTTTCCCAAATCCTCATGTTTTTACAAAGGGACCAGGATCAGAGCAAAGCACAAGGGGTTTAATTAAAGATCCATGACAATTAAGAGCTGTGTTTAAAACCTTATCAGATTTTTGATAAATGTGACTGCTGTAATAAATGCAGAATGGAAAGAGTTGCTATTTTAAACGCTTCCATTCTTACAAAAGAAATCTCTCTAGAGCAGAAAGCAGTGTGTGTTGTTCTTTGAATAAAGGAATTAATTTCAGGCTTTATTAACAATACAAATAACACTGCGTGATTTCTTTGCTTCCTAAAGCCTGACTCAGCCTCATAAACCAGGAGTTAAAACATGATTTGGAATTCAATAGCCTCTGAATGACAGGAGTATACATTTCCTCTCTTGGCTTGATAGGAGACCAAATGATGCTCTCACTTGCCTGATTAGAAAGTGGGGGGGGGGGGGGAGATAGGTGCTGTTTAAAACTAGTATGTTACATATTTTGTGTTAAAGCCTTACAACAGGTCCCCTCGTCAACAAATAAGGTCTGCTCACATGCCAAAACAAAAAAAAATGTGTGTGTGGGGGGGGGGGACAGTTTCTTTATATGAAACTAAATTAACATTGCACTTTTGGTTTAACGTGTGCCCATATTCCCTGCAGCTGTTGAAACCCATACAAGGGATGGACAGAGCTTTGCATTTGCATCTGCCTCAGTTTATCATTTTTCAAATTTTAAATTCAGTTCTACACATTTCTGCAGTAATTTGCATTAAAGAAAACTCATGAAGATTCATCAGCATTTTAGTGAAAATTTCTCTGAACAAACACATTTTTGTATACAGATAGGTAGCCGTGTTGGTCTGCCATAGTCAAAACAAAAGAATTCCTTCCAGTAGCACCTTAAAGACCAGCTAAGTTAGTTCTTGGTATGAGCTTTCGTGTGCATGCACACTTCTTCAGAAGGAAATTTTTGTATGTTATTTTTGCATCATATTTTCACCAATATATTCATTTTTATAGTCTCTCAATATTTGTGTAAGCGTTGCTTGGTTAGAGAACCACAATGCAAAAATAAGAGACATGCAACTTGAAAGGATGGCTATTTTTTGGTTTGCACATTATCTTGGAAAGTGCAGATTAGGTAGGTTTGCTGTCAAAAACAAAGGGAATCAAATTTCTGCTCGAGTTCCACCTTCACCAGCAATGTTATTTTGGCAGTCTCGATGTGGCACACTATTCTGTTTTGTGGTGTGTGTGTTTTTAACCAAGGCCAAGATTATCCAGGGTGCAATTGGAGCAACTGCATCAGGACCCATGACTCACGGGGCCAAAGAGTTGGAGCATACTTAAAAGGAAAGTAAGTATTTAGCCACCTTGGAAGGAAAGTTATAAATCAAAATGTGTAGGGTACTAAACTGACTAGAGTTAAGATTTTCCTGTGTTGGGGACACAGCTTTCATTTTGCTCTGCAGAGCAGCTGCAGGAGTCAGAAAGGTCCCCTCCCCTTCCACTCTGATTATTATTGTTGTTGCTGTCATTATATATTTCTTTAAACCCCACCATTTGTGCTGACAGGACTCAAGGCGCCTTAAAAAGAAAAACTGTTAAAAACGTAGAAAAAACAATAATTAAAAACATAAACACACAAACATATATATGAATATTAAACCAATTACAGTAAAACTGTACAGAACCAATCCTTTCATTAAAAGCAGTTGTTCCCAAAAGCCTGTTGGAAAAAGAAAGTATTCACCTGCTGGCAGAAGGACAAGGAAAGAGGCCGTCTAACTTTTCCACGGAGTGCCAGAGTCTGGAGACAGCCACCCAGAAGGCCCTCTCCCACGTCCCCACCGTTCATGCCTGTGAGGGTGGCAGGACTGAGAGAAGGGTCTTGCCAGAAGATCTCATAACCTGGGCAGGTTTGTATGAGCGAATGTGGTTTTTCAGATAGCTTGGACCTAAGCTGTATAGGACCAGCACTTTGAATTGTGCCCAGAAACAGACCAGTAGCAAGTGGGGCAGTTCTAGCAAGGGAGTCGGCTGCTCCCTTTAACCAGCCTTGGTCAACAATCTGAGTGCAGCCCTTTGAGATGGTCAGAGTTTCTAAACAGCCCCACATAGAGCACACTAGAGTAATCCAAACGAGATGTAACTAAGACCCATGACCATTCATTGTGACCAAGTGAGACGACTAAAGAAATTGTCTGTGAAGTAATCCTCTCCGCTTCTTTTTCGTGGAAACTCTGAGAGTTTCCCACCCTTGAGAGTTGGAAAGTGCAGGGTCTGCCTGGGGGGGGGGGGGGGGCAGTGTTGGAGAGTGGAGGCAAAAACTTCTCTCATCCTTCTGATCAATCACCCAACAACAGTGCAGTGCCATTAACAAGTTAGACTTCATAATGACAAGTGGTGAGAATTGAAATAAGTGTGACTTGAAAATGTACCTGTTGCACATTTAAACCCCGTGTTTGAGAGCTTTGCACCTCTCACATCTGCATCTTGGTCTAAACAAAGAGCAAGGCAGGTAATAAAACTGGTTCTTGTGATAACAAAGTTGGGAATAAGAGACCTCTTTATAGCCTCTTACTAGGAGTTGTATCTTACCCATGGCCCATTAGGCTCGGCGTGAAGGACAGGGATGATGGGGGCCAGGCAGGAATTGGTCTCTCATACCCTCCAACTCATTATAATCCCAATTTTGGACACACACCCCACCAACATGCCCCCCATATCCCCCTGCCTCCCCCTTATCTTACTCTCCCTCTGCCAGCTGCTCCTCCTTGGCCAGCCTGACGCAACCAGCCCTTCTTGGCCTCCTCCCTCAGCTGGCACCACACAGGCAGGCCTCCTTGCTTCCTCAGTTTGCCGCCGTTGCTCCACTGCCAGCCCATTTGTGTTTTTCTGCTCCCCGCCACATGCTTCTCCCAACAGCCACTGCAGCTACCTTCGTTCCCTCCTAAGTTATTAAGACACTGAGAAGAGGGGAAAGTCACACTTCTGTGTGGTGGCTGCCCCAGAGAAGAAGGACACATGTCCCAGGATCTAATCAGAAGCTTGGATGACTTATTTAAATTTGGGGTGCCTCAGTAAAAATGGGACATTTGGGCCGTATGGGCTCTTTGGGCGTAGCATTATGTGCGACACAGTTGGCTGTGGGCAGGGGTGGAGTGGGCAGGCAGGACAACGGACTTGGTCTTTGCTTCAGGCAGCAAGCTCAGTTCAGTCCTAAACTCATGGTGCAAATACTGATTGCATCCTAAGGCAAAAAAACCTGAGTTCAGTCAGTCAGCAAATTACTTTGCAGACTCATTTTTCATCTAATTAAGAAATGTGTCTCTGAAGAACACAAGAGAAGCTGGGCCTCATCTATTATAATCACGGGGTAATTTTGTTCTAAATATAGGGTGAGATTAGAAGGGCTAGCCTTCCAAAGCCCTAGCAGAGCAACCCAATTCCTGAACCCTCGTCATCAGCAGCATATGTGGGCTATTTATTTTCTCAACTCCTTTTCACCTTGATTTCCAAACTCCAGTTTCCCTGCGGCTCTCTTAGCATACAAGAGATACCCTTCAGCTTCAACATTCAAAAACCAGATGCCTTCACCACACAGCATTGCCCAGCACTCCACAGGACTGACTCCTCGGCTGACCAGCTGTTGCATGGAGGTTCTGATCCTGAGGGGTGCTGCTTCAGGGGGCAAGGTGTTGAGTGGGAAGAAGGCAAGGCTGGGCAGGAAGGAGAGGTTGGGTGGGAAAGCCTGCACCTCGCATCTATACGCACTCATCCTGACCTTTTCCCAAGAAGACACCTTCTTCCCAAGAAGAAGAAGATAGTGGAATTTGTTTGTCTGTTGGAATGTCCATATTGTGCGCCTCCATCTGCATTCAACATATGTGCTTGCAACAAGCACACATCTATCCTTCCAAATATTTCACATCATATTGATTACTCTCCATATCCAGCAACAGCATCAATTTATGACAGATGAAGCTTGTCATACCATGTTGTCAGGGTCTGGGCAGAGGAGGAGGAGTGGTGGAGACCGCCTCCCCATCCTGACCTTCCAGGGAGGAGGAAGAGGAAGACATTATAGATTTACAACAGGGGTTTGAGGGAGGTTGCAGCTCAGAGGCAGATGTGGGGGAAAGTTGGGAAATCATAGGAAAACCAGAGCAACACCTGGCTGACGCGTTGTCACTAGAAAGCATTCCAGACCCTCCATCTCCCAGAACCTGGTGAGACTTAAAAGTGGGAGAGCAGCATCCTGACACAAGGTGAGAAAAGCAACTGCATCCTAAAATTCCTTCTTGTTTTAACCCCAACTGCATGCATGTATGTGCAGCCACAACCGAGTCTTTAAGTCCCACCACCAAATCTCATTAGAGATTTCTAATTTAGAGCAAATTAAACACATCCACACACCCTATCCAACATATGCTTGGAGGGTTGCAGTTGTGGTTGGGTTACGTTGTACTGGTGTGTTGGAATACACTACTTGTTTAGGCAACTTGTAGCCAGTCTGATGTAATGACACAGCATCATGTCGTTATACTGACTAGAATCACACAACAAGGCAAAATATAGGATAGGCCCAGAATAGGAGCCGTGAGTAATGGAACACTAGGGCTGGAGCAGACATGGGAAACACTAAGTTTCCAAGGAGCATTTTGCACCTTTAAAAGCCACCCCCCTCTTTGAAAGATTAATTGGGTAATTTGGCTCATCCCTAATCTGATCATTTAAGGCTGTAATCCTGCTACATTTCCAAGGGAGTAAATACCATGGAGGTCAGAGGGACTAGCTTCTGAGTAAACATGCTTAGACTTGTCCTACATTATGTTCAATAAGGGAAACGCTGGTGGAAGTCCAGAGGCATCCACTGTGACCCCGACCCCCCAAATCCCATGCCAGTTAAGACACCAGTCTGTGTCAAGAGTTAGCTAATGCTCTGGTTGCCATAGAGACTTTTTTGTGGCAGATAAAGCTGAGAGATACCAAGCTGATTAAAACACCAGGATAATGTACCTTCTGCTGCTTAATTAAGGACCAGCAACATCTGAACACACTAAAACCCCTGGATTCTGAACATCATCCATATTTATGTGCATCTTTACATATAGAGCCATAGCCGACTGACGAGGAAATGCAGCATCTGCTTGCAGGATTATGCTAAGGATAAGATAAATTACCCTGTGCTTGGATGTGCTACTGCCTCCCTCTTGCCATTTATTTCCTATTCAGTGAGTTCTGTCAGGTTAGAATTCACAAGAAATCTCCCTCTGAGGGACTGGGCACCTGGGATTTGAATGTTGTAAAGGAATCATTTAAAATTATGCTCCGAGCTGGATTTACAATTATGCTTAGACAAACCAGAGGTTTCTCAGGTACCAGGCTGGCAACAGTGGCTGGATCTGGACACATCAAATAAGCGTTGTAAACTTTGCATGAGAAATCGAGTTGGCAAAAACGGAACTCCACAGCGCCTTCTGGTGCCACAGTGTTTTAATGCATATACAATGCATATAAAACACCTTTTCTTGACCAATCTAGCAGGTACAGTGTTTACTTGAAGGCAGTGCTTTTTTTCCTTAAAAATGTTTAGGGGTACTCTCATTTTGACTCAAGAAAATCACCATTTTATAGTTCAAATAGAGAAAAATAAATACAGTAAATGGACAAAAGTACAAAGAACATGCATTACCCATATTGAAATACTGTCCCTCAATGAGGCCAAACCTTCATCAGTAAAACACCACACATCCACATTCCACACTGCTTCACACATTAAAACCTCGCTTCCGTCTGAGACGCAGGAAACACCGTGACAAGAAATGAGGCTGCCATCAGGGGTAGCAACGGAACTAACGATTCACCGTGCTAGAGAAGAAACTAAAAAAATTAAAATTTTTAGTTTCTTCTCCTGTTAGATCCACAAAATGTTTAGGGGTACGCATATCCCTGCGTCACCCCCAGAAAAATTCACAGCTTGAAGGACTAGGGTTCTTCCAAGGTGAGAAGGACTAAGCTACATTAATAGCCAAATCACAAAGTGTACTGAACTCTACCACTTGAGGGACGTGGGTGGCGCTGTGGGTTAAACCACAGAGCCTAGGACTTGCCAATCAGAAGGTTGGTGGTTCAAATCCCCACAACGGGGTGAGCTACTGTTGCTCGGTCCCTGCTCCTGCCAACCTAGCAGTTCAAAAGCACGTCAAAGTACAAGTAGATAAATAGGTACCACTCCGGCGGGAAGATAAACCGCGTTTCCGTGCGCTGCTCTGGTTCACCAGAAGCGGCTTAGTCAGGCTGACCACATGACCCGGAAGCTGTACGCCGGCTCCCTCGGCCAGTAAAGCAAGATGAGCGCCCCAAACCCAGAGTCGTCCGTGACTGGACCTAATGGTCAGGAGTTCGTTTACCCCTACCTTACCACTTCTGGATTGCAGACAAGGCAAAGGTACCATGTTTAAATTCTCTGCTGTTTAACAAACCTCCTTTCCACACAGAAAACTAGCATGTTTAGGATAAAGCTTTCAGGCTTCCTGCTGCTTTCTGTCTAAAGTCCAGAATGCTTTTGTGCAGAGAAGGAACTGTCAAACTCCCAACCAAGGAAGAATGGCAGATAAAGTGAATGGACTCTGCAGAAATGGCAAAATTAATGGGAAGAATAAGGAATCAAGAAGAAATAACTTGTAACAAAGAATGGGGGGAAATTGTGGACTGTCTTAAAAACTATTGCAAACAACTAAACACATTAGCAGGATTAATCTAAAAACAAGCAGTTAAAAGGTTGATTTAAAAGTAAGCTAGAGAGTAACTAAGTAAAAGGTGTCTAAGTAAAAGAGATGCAGCTTGGGAAATGATCTTATATGAAACTACAGAAGGGAAGGGGGAAGTCAAACTGAGTATGTACTGATCTACATGTGATTATTGTTAAACTGAAAACTGAAAAATAAAATTTATTAAAAAAAAATAAAGTGTTATAGTTGCAGAACAGAAGAAGAGCCTGATGTGTCAGGTCAATGGCTCATCTAGCCTGGCATAATATTCTTATAGTGGCCAACCAGTTGCCAGTGGGAAACCAACAAGTGGCGCATGAGCACAAGAACATGCTCCCCTTCTGTGGTTTCTAGCAACTGGTATTCAGAATATGCCTCTGATCCCAGAGGAGGAATATAGGTAACATGGCTAGTAGCCATTGACAGCCTTGTCCTTCATGAATTTGTCTAATCTTCTTTCAAATCCATCTAAGTTTATTTATTTATTTTATTACATTTATATCCCACCTTTTTCTCTAAGGAACTCAAAGTTCTCCTCTTCCTCATCTGCGCTGTAAAATGAAAGTTCCTGGGCTCACTTGGATTGCCAAACAAAGACACCAGCCATGAAAATAGGAGCAAAGCAGCAGCCAGTAGGCCTTTATTCAAAAGACTGTTGCAACAGAACTTCCACCCATCACATGGGAGAAGCAGGAAGAAGCCCAGAACAAAGGGCGGCTCCCTCTTTTATAAGTTTTCCCTTTTTCCCATGAACACCTCAGGTGACGCATCATGCATACATCACAGATGCATCATACATATGTCACAAACAGGGAGGAGTTTTCTGGTAGAAACCAGTTTGTCAGGTTTGCCCCCCAACCTCCCTTGCCCACCACCACACACCCATCAAGTGATACAACAGGAATATTTACATTTCCCTGGTTTTCCCAGTCAGGTAATCACACTCCTTTGTCCTGACTGAGGACCCAATCCATTCCTGGATGGTTTGCCATTGTCCGTGGGATGACTGCCTGCCCGGCACCCATTTGCCAGGATGCCAGTGATTATCTCTTGTGCAAGAGGCTGCTGTGTACCTGATCCCAGCTTTCATGGATTATGGCTGCCCACATCCCAGACACTCCCCCCCCCCACCCCCTGTAGCCATTCCTTTCCTGAATAGAACAAAGTTGGTGGAAATCCATACTGGAGCGATTTTATATGGCTTTCTAAAGTTTTCCCAGTGAGCCAGTACAGTGGTACCTCGGGTTACAAACATTTCAAGTTACATTTTTTTGGGTTACGAACGATTTTAACCTGGAAGTAAGTTGTCTGAGCTCTCGGAGGCCTCGCCGCTGCCTGAAACCAAGCCCCGACATCCGCAAGATGCCCAGCAGGTTGCATCCCAGCCGCAAAGTTAGGTAAGGAACACTTACCTAGAGAAGACAAAGAGCAGTGAAGCTGTTAAGAAACAAAGGTGAGCCTGGGCCGAAAAGCCCTTGACCAACCCTTGCCCCATCACCAGCTGTAGCAAGACGGGTGGCACCTAGCCAGGTAAGCCCACCTACCCTGTGGGGGGGGGAGTGTAAAATTTTGGGATTCTGCGAGGGATTTTGGGATTTGTTTATGTGAGTCTGCCCTGTGCCTTTGTCTCTGCTTTGCTCCTTGGGGGGACTTCTGGGGGACTCTGCCTTCTGCCATTGTTTTGGGGATAGTGTGGGGTTTGGGGTTCAGCTACTGGTTGACTGTGTGACTGCAGAAATGGATAAAAGCCCCTCCCATCCAAGCAATCATCAGTACAGGTAAGAAAAAAATTAAAGTTAATTTTTTCATCTATAATACTGTCTTATTTATTTTATTGTACAGTACATTGATTATTGCCTTCAGTTTATGGCTCAATGGTCTTGTTAGACAGTAAAATTCATGTTAAATTGCTGTTTTAGGGGGTGTTTTTCATCGTCTGGAACGGATCAATCCACTTTTCCATTACTCTCAGTGGGAAAGTGCACTTCAGGTTCAGAACGCTTCAGGTTCAGAACACACTTCCGGAACCAATTAAGTACTTAACCTGAGGTACCACTGTACATATCAGTGAATTGTTGCATGTGGTAATGTGCATCAGAGGCCCTTTGAACAGAGATAGGAAAAAACTGTGATGAAGTGTTTTGTGGGGACATTTGCAGGAGTGATTGTGTTGAGTTTGGTAGTTGGGGTGTGTGTGTATGATGTCTGCTGGAGGTCCAACCCCTCCCCCACCTTTACATAAATTCCTGTAACAACGCAATCGCCACAACAACCGTGTGAGGTAGTTTAGGCTGAGAGGCTGTGACTGGCCCAGAGTCACCCAATGAGCTTCATGACCAAGTGAAGATTTGAACCTTGGTCTCCCAGATCTTAGTCCAACATTCCAACCACGCTGCCATTCCAGCTGGTAGCCATCACTGCCTCCTGTGAGAGCGAATGCCGTAATTTAAACTATGTGCTGCGTGATGAAGTACTTTCTTTTATTAATCCTGAATCTTCCAACATTCAGCTTCATTGAGTATCCACAAGTTCTAGTGCTGTGACAGAGGGAGAAAAGCTTGTCTCTCTCCACTGTCTCCATGCCATGCATCATCTCATAAACTTCTATCATGTCGCCTCTTTATCACATTTTTTCCTAACCCAAAATCCGCAAATGCTGCAGCCTGCCCTCATTGGGTAGTTGTCCAGTTCCCTTGACGCTGCTCTCCATGATGCAACTGCTGAAGAGCAATGCCCTGTGGCTGAGTGTGGGCTAAGGGCCCAGGTCCAAACTCCAGTTAGAAGCCTCTTTCTTTAAGGCTGCTAAAGAATTTTTGGCAAGGTGCAGAATTGGAGTTGGGCTCAGGGGACTCGTGGTCTGAATCTATATGAGACTGGTTCGGATGCATTCATATGGTCAAGACTGAGGAAGATGCAAGGGCTGTCCAGGGGTCAAATCCGCAAGAGTATGCCAGTCAGAAGCAATTTGTTAAAAGGAGCAAAAAAAAAGAGCAAGAGGTCCAGCACAAACAGGATGAGGGGAAGAAACTCTGAAGAAAGGTTCCACAAGCAGGAGAGAGAGCACGTCCTGATGTCTCCTGCTCTTGCTCAAGTACTTAAGAGTTTTCTAAATGGAAGAGCGTCAGCTTCCTTTCCACTCTGGATTTCTTTCTCATTCATCTCAGAATCAAGCCGGGAGCACGATATGTACATGGGGCTGTGATCCCCTTGAGAGCATTATTTGGGGGCAGTGGCTGCCAAGAGATGGACTCCAAGCTCCCATCAGCCTCAACCATTTTGGCCAATGGTCAGGGGTTGTGGGGTTGCACCCCAAGAACATCTGGAGTGCACTGTGCTGGCTACCCATTTTGTAAACGTTGACTGAACCTGGCAACCTTACTGCATGTCCACAGGCATACAAGAAACATTGGGTGCTAGACATTTCTTGTGTAATTTAATCCTTTTGTGTTTAAATGACTAGTACAGTAACAAGATGACCTTGGCTTTCAGCCTAGTGTTTCTTAGATACAGTGGGCTGAAAATGACTTTCCTATAATTAAGGCCTGTAAATAAAAGCTAAAGCTAAGCAGCCGTTTCTCAAATAAGGGAGATGTATAAGGCTTGCTTTAGGTTGATTATTTAGGCCCTCATAATTTTGTTGTGAGCATTAACTTTTAAACAGAATTAATGATCAGCCCCCAAATTCATTGTTCATCTCATTACCTTCCGTTCTGCACTAGCCACCTGCAAGCATAACTGCAGTCAGGGAATGGCTCTTTCTGCTGAGAGATGGATGTGGAGAAAATAACAGTACAGTGGAACCTCGGGTTATGAACTTAATCCATTCCGGAGGTCCGTTCTTAAACCAAAACTGATCTTAAACCAAGGTGCACTTTCCCTAATGAAGCCTCCCACTGTTGGTGCCCTTCCACCATTCAGATTCCGTTCTTAGACTGAGGTAAAGTTCTCAAACCAGGACACTATTTCTGGTTTTGTGGAGTTTGTAAACTGAATTGTTCTTAAACTGGACTGTTCTTAAACTGAGGTACCACTGTAAATGCAACTATGGGAACAAGAAGCTGCTGCGTCAGGAAAAGAAGAAGTACCCAACTGTTCATGGAAAGGAAGAGGCTAGAATGGGGATAGCACTGGGGAAAACCTAGAGTGACACCAGACATCTGACTGAATGCATGCATACAATACTGCACAGTAACTGAAGAAATCCACCGCTGTGAAACTAGGTTTTGTCTCAACAGAGACCATGTCTCATAAGAGGGAAGGTCCCAGCCTCAGACTGCCTTATTATATCAAGCCTCAGCAAGCTGATATGGAGAAAAGAGAAAAGCTGTGGTTCAATCTGATGCATGTGAAGAAGCTGAGCAGGAGCAGTTGCAGAACTGGGAGGTGGTGGCACAGAGACATAGATGGAAGACCAGCAAATCCTGATCTGCAAAAGAATTGGTGGGGTTGTCGTCTTTTCTGCTGGGCCTGCTCCTTTGCATTTAATAACAACCAGAAAATTGGCTCAGGGTTCTCTTTTTCACCACATTGCTACGCTGCTAATTTTCTGCAAGTCAGGCTGATCTTAGAGTTACGGGAGTAAGACCTGAATAAAATTAGCACCAGCAGCAGCAGTAGTAGTGGGAATTTCCCCACCCAGCATCTAATTTCCTGTGGAGGGAAATGAGATGGAGGGAACATAGGAAGCTTCCTTATACTGGGGTTCGACCCTTGCGCCATCTAGCTCAGCATGGTCCACACTGACTGGCAGGGTTTCAGGCAGGGAAAATCCCCAGTCTGACCTGGAGGGGCCATTGGGGATTGAACCCAGGACCTTCTGTGTGTAAATCAGATGCTCTTCCACTTAGCAAAGGCACTTTCCAGGGAAGAACCTGTTTAGAAAGTGTGCAGGGTTGCCACCTCTTCACTGGGCCTATTTCTCTGCCCTGGTGAATGGCACACAAAAATGTTACCAGGAGAACATTCTCCAAGAGATAACCATGTTGTGAGTGGGGTGGGGTGGGGTGGGGGAGTGTTAGCTGGCATGATACCTGGGTCCCTTTTACTTCCAGGGTCCTGGATCCAGCAAGGGTTGAAATCTAATGGAGGATTCCATTGTTGAACTAGTCAGGCCAGTTTCTTTGTCAGAGAATGGCTCTGTGCCAGAGGCCTTTGCCCCTCAACTGGCTGGCAGTTCGAAGGCAAAAGCTAGGGCAGTTGTGTGAGAGCGGGGCTAGCAGCAGCAGAAACTGAGAGATTTGCTTGATTACCTGCTAGAATCCAAGGCTGTAACTATGGAAAAAGCGAGACCTTTTGCGGTCTTAAGGCTGTGAGCTCCTCCATCTTAGGCTCAGGTTGTATTGAAACTACTGCCTCCCACGTTGTTTTTGCTGTGTTAGCAGCACTGAATAGATCTCCCCAGGTGCAAGCCTGGGCTGCCCAAACCACAAGACCCCCTCTTGGCCTTGCTGATGTGGTCCAAAGGGAAACAGAGCAATCCATTTGGCAATGGCTGGGCTGCAGGAGTTGCTGGAAGGAGGCTTACAAGATGCTCCCCAGCCGTCTTAACGACTCCACTCCAGATTTGTGTCACTTTACTCCTGAGCCTTTTCTTCTCCCAAAGATGTCCCACAAGGCAGCGGGTATAGTTTTCTCCTGTAGCTTTTCTTATGAATGTGTGTAGCCACAAGGCAGTGGAGGTTTAGGATGTATATACAGTGGCAGGGCCGTCTTAAGTATATCCGGTGCCGTGATGCAAAGATCCCTCGGGCGGGGGGCCCCCCAATTTCCTTTTTACAGCGCTGCCAGCAGCTTTGCGGGGCTGAAGGAGGCGGGCAGCAGCTAAAGGGCAGCTCCTCCAGTGGGGAAGAGGCGGAGGCTCCAGGCGCAGCGCTGCTTCAGTGAGGCGGGTGAGAGCGGCGAGCTGATGCCGGGAGGTGCCATGCCTAGCCTCTGCCTCTTCCCTGGCGCCTGTGCTGCAGTGGCCACAGCAAGCAGAGACTCCGGGTGCGGTGCTGCTTCAGCAGGCGGGCAAGGGTAGCGAGCTCATGCCGGGAGGCACCGCATCCAGCCTCTGCCTCTTCCATGGCCCCCTCCAGAATGGCGCCCTGGCGCCCTGTGCCACTTGCCTCTATGGGCAAGACACCCCTGTACAGTAGTACCTCGGGTTAAGAACTTAATTCGTTCCGTAGTTCCATTCTTAACCTGAAGCACCACTGTAGCTAATTGGGCCTCCTGCTGCTGCCGCGCCACCAGAGCCCGATTTCTGTTCTCATTCTGAAGCAAAGTTCTTAGCCCAAGGTACAATTTCTGGGTTAGCGGAGTCTGTAACCTGAAGCATATGTAACCTGAGGCACCACTGTATGTGTAAATAAACCATATATCACAAAATACCAAAGTCTCCACTGCCCATGGGTTCGGTTCGCCTGGAACTCAGAGATGGAGCAGGGAGTGTGACAATAATCATTCCACCTGCATAAGTGATAGTAAGAGCTCCACCTGTGTCAAGCTGCTGTGAAAGTTACAAGAGTAAAAACTAAAAAGTGCCACTTTAGTCCTTTGTTGCATGCACAACCTCATCTTGCCTTGGTGCCATTTTGCTTCTAGCAGAGTGAACAGAGAATCAGAAATAGCATCAGATGGGGAGATACAAGTGAAGACATCACTCTGTGCCAGCAGACCCTGCTGCTGTTCAGATATGGCACAGCAAGCAGAGTCAGCATCAGAACCTGGCATCTCTGGGCAGCTGCCAGGGAGAAAAGTGGACGTGCCACTGCTGCTGTTCTTGGGATCTTTGTGCTAGACATCCGGATCAAATAGCGGCCCGCTATTATAATTACCCACAATGCCAGTGCACTAGCAAGTTTGACCAAGCTGCGGGAGGCAGTGGAAGACAGGAGTGCATGGTGTGCTCTGGTCCATGGGGTCACGAAGAGTCGGACACGACTAAACGACTAAACAACAATTATAATTACCCACAATGCCAGTGCACTAGAGTGGTGCTCTGTCATGGGCATTGTGGGTAATTTTGAGTGTGGGTGGCTCACAAGCATCTAGCATAGACTGTGTTGCTGCTGCTGCTGCTGCCTCTACTGCCATCTGCCATCAGATAGAGGAGCCCACTCTCCCAGCAGCTCTGCAGCTTGCCCTGAACCTCAGCTGCCAGTGACACCTTGATTTCAATGAGGCTGCTGCAGGAGCACAAAATTTCATTGTTTCTATCACAGTTATAATTTTACATAGGTCCCAAAGCATTAGAGAAGTCTAATATGTTTTCTAACACTACAGCTCATGGTAAAGAATTCCTTACTACCTGTGCCATTCTTGTTGAAAGCTTAATCTTGACCTTAAGAAACTGTGCTGAATTTATGGGAGTTATATTCTTGCTGAATTGTTTCCTAAATACATTCTTGTGTCAGTAAAGACAAAGAGCTTTGTCTGTGGATTATGTTTAAATCCTGCTGTAATATGTCAGTCAGATCTCGCAGGAAATGAGATTGAGTAATGAAAAAAGTGCACAGAGCTTCTGTTAATCCAAAATGTAAAAAAGAAGGGCATTAGTAATGTTTAAAAATGTTTTCCATCCCAATTCCCATTGACTCAAAATATGTTAAAAATTTGGTAATGAAACTGGAGCTGTACAACATCTACATATATAATCACCTTTCTTTATTAAAGTAGTGTAGGAAACAGTCGTGGATTGTGGATTTAATTGCTTGTTTTCAAAGCTTTCCTTGTAAACCAAGGAAGCACTTGTTCTTCCTTTCCCAAAGGAGAAAACTGGCACCGCATAGAAAGAGCACTCAGAGGCTAGGTACTCTGCAAACTCACCTAGCCCAGGAGAAGAAGAAATTGGGGTTTCGGATGGGAAGAGAAGCAGGATGAGGCCCACCATATTTCCTTCCCTCCCAGGCAGCTGATAGGTGATGGTTTTGGCTTTTTATAACTGGTACATGAGTACAACCTCAGTTTTATTGTTCATGTTGAAGCTTGGATGTGGAACTTTTGCATCTAAATGCGGGGCAATTGGAATAGGCTAACATTTTAGAACAGAACAAGCTGGGTACATCACCTGGTGGGGAATTTGTGCCTTTTCAGTGTGGGATTTTTAGGCACAAGGCACTTTCAGAGTGCCCAAGAAAATATTATTTATGCTTGCAGAATGCAGGCTTCATTTACTAACATTTCACTGACTAACGGAGATGGGGAAAGAATGGAATGGCAGAATGGAATGGCAAAGCGGACTGCATGCTGATATTAACATAAAATTGTAGTGCATGATGCTGAAAGCAGGAAGTAAGGATTAATGAACATATAGAGCACTCTAAAGGTACCACTTAGTGTTACAGGGCCACTAGGTGTCCATGACTCCATGAGAAGACTAATGCAGAGCGGGGGATGGCAGGGGAAAGGGTGCTTGACAAATTACATCTTTGTGAATTCTAATATAAACCGACCTTCTCTGTACCTCTGTTAGGGTTACCATCTGTCCAGTTTTCCCCAGACACGTCCGGGATTCCAAGGGCGAAATCACTATCCGGGTGGAATTGTTTTTTAAAAACCCCCCAAATGTCTGGGTTTTTGCAAACAGAATCAGAAGAGTGTGTGCAAGTATCACTCTTTACTTTTCCCTATCTCTATGGATCTGCCTGTTCTCTGTATAACAAAGACTTGCTTTGTAAGCAGAACCAGGCAGTGTGCATAGGAGGATCAGTCTTCTTTAAAGAAATTATTTTTGCATTTTCAATTTTACAATATACAAACAGAATTTAAAAATAAATAAACGTAAAAAACCCCTTGACTTCCCTCCCCCCCTTTGTGGATCTTCATACAATGTATCCTCGTCTCTATGGGGCGCCTGCATTGTGCATGCTGGGATGGGTCAGATCCTGCAGATCTCATGCAATAATAATATTTAAGGAAGGTATATGCTCAAGACATCCCCAGGGAAGAACAGCCAACTTTTATGTTCACACTGGTACTAAATGGGTGAGAACAAGTGACCACAAGAGTATATGGGCCAAGCAACATGGTGCATGGAGCAAGTTTCTTCTAAAAGCAGTTGTGGGTGTGGGGTAATTTGGATTGGGGCCATGGAAAGGTTGAATCATCTCCTGGACTTGCTATTTGTCCCTTTGGAGAAAATGTATGAGCCACAAGCCCTTTTAGGTCTTCAATTTTAAAAAAAAATGTGTCAGTTTTTGAGCCCATTTATACAACTACAGAAGCTAGATGCTCTGCTTTCTAAAAAGAGGCTTATTTTCTAAGTTCTAGCAAGTTGCACCCAGCGGAGCCATTTCAAATCTCAGTCAATTTCAGGGAGACAGCTGGAGGACGGTTACCAGGGAAGCTGCCTACACAGCAGATGGGAAGTCTCAGGAGGCCAAACAGGCCGGGCAGCACTCAGGTGGCAGCACAGCTGAGAGTGGCAAAGCCCAGCTTCTCTTGGCTTTATCAACATGTAAATAATAAAGACAATTGCCTTGCTGCAATACATTCGGTTTATTCACCCCATCCTCAAGGAGCAAGGCTGAAAGGGCAGCTTTGCAGGCTGCTTTCTGAGCAGTGGAGCCACTTGTGGCTCCGCAACAGGGGAACTGCTCTTCAGAGCACTCTGAACCGTAGCCCTATCTTGGTTAGAAGGATCATTCTTCGTTATTTTTTAAAAAATGTTAGTCACTTTATCTGCCCCAAGGCACCCCAAAGTGACTTACAACCAACCACCCAAAACCCCCATAGATACAGTAAAACATCCCACCCCCTTCTAAAGGCCAAAGAGAATGAAGGGCTCTGGAGGAATGGTTTTGCCTGGCCATATTCTGAAGAGCCAAAAAAGAGGCTGCCCAAGAGAGAAAGGCAGGACAGGTCTCTTAAGGCCCCGCTGTCCCACAGAACCAAGGCGGGGAGGAAGGAAAGAGCTGGGCAAGAGGGGTGGGAAATAGGCTTATATATCTGATTATTCGGATCCAATACACCCCGCTCGCAAAAAGCCCCCTATGGACTTTTCCAAAGGCTTCTCCCTCTTCCAGCCACCTGGCGAGGGGGGCTCTCCTTCGGGCAGCAAGGAGACCCCGCACTCCGGGCGCGCAGAGGGAGGCAGGCGGGGGCGGCGGGCCCTTCCTCCCGGCCTCGCTCGGCGCTGCCCGCTGCTTCGCCCGCCGACCCTCCGGGAGCCCCGGCAGCGCCTCCTTCCTGCGCAAAGGGGCGCCGCAGCCTGGGCAGGCCGAAGCAGGACGGGGGCGGCAGGGCTCCCGCGAACCCGGAGCTCGCCTTCCGGGGGAAGATCCAGCCTGCCCTGGTGCAGAGTTCCCCTGGCTGAGCCGCAGCTGTGGGGGGAGGGAGGAAGGAGCACCAAGGTGGGACGGGGGGCAGGAGAGGAGCACAAAACCCCGGACATTTGGCTAAATTTTAAAAATCCACCTGGATAGACATTTTGACCAGTGCTTTTTTTCTTCAAAATGTTTAGGGGTACTCTCATTTCTCTACTCATATTGAAATACTGCCCCTCAATGAGGCCAAACCTAGATTCACAAAATGTTTAGGGGTATGTGTACCCTTGCGTCCCCCCAGAAAAAAGCACTGATTTTGACCTTAAAAAAAGAGGACATATCCAGGAAAAACTGGACGTATGGCAACCCTAAGGATATATAGTGAAGGCACCAGGCAAGCCTCCCTGGGGAGAGCATTCCACCAGCAGGGAGCCACCACCAAAAAGGCCCGTTCTCATGCTGCCACCCTCCAGGCACACACAGAAGGGCCTCCGCTGACCACCACAGGGTCGGGTTGGTGCATATGGGGAGAGGCAGCCCTGGAGGTATTGCGGTCCTGAGCCATTGTCACGGTTGGCACAATGCAACACAATGCCAGAGTCTTAATTCCCCAAACAGCAGCTTTTTCTCTCCTTTTTGTAAATCTTTTAATATTGATGTATTGATTAACAAACCCTGCTTTTCTTTGAAATGATTTGAAGGCAGCTGACAAGAATCAAGTAAAAGAATCAAATAAGAACAAAAAAGAAAACTTGTAAGAATTAAAAAGTTGCAGATGTTAAAGCAGTCATCAAAAGGCACCCCCCAAAAATTTAAAAGTAGAAAAATAGCTGCATCCAACATTAGAAGACCTACGAGTGCTCCAAGCAGAATGTAGTTGGGATACATACAACCCACTGCCAACAGAAGAAGGTCTCTACAAGGCCATTCAACTGGACACAGCTATTGGAAAGGCCTTCTCAGTTGTGATTCAGGGGTTGCTGGGACACACAAGAGTGCTTCTGTCGGAGTTATTAATAGGCAGGCAGACTCTTACAGGGAAAGGAGGTTCTCAAGATGTCCTAGTTCCAAACCTCAGTGGCTTTTATGACTGAGAGAAGGGCAACAGTAATTGTATACCTGCCTAATCTTGCTCTGATTTCTTACCAAGGAAAGCAGATATGAGGTAGTATGTTGCCATTTCCTCTGATGAAAAAGTGTTTGACTTTAGTAGAACAGAGTTCTGTATTGTATTTATTTGTATGCTGTCCTATAGCCACAGGTCTCAGGGCAGTTATAACATAAAATCACAATATAAAAGCACAAAATACATAATGAAAACACTAATGACCTGATATCCCCCCCCCAACACATATTAAAAGGGCACTGAATGTCAATCAGCCAAAGGCCTGGTTAAAGAGGAACGTTTTTGTCTGACGCTTAAACTGTGCAAGCTGAACCTCCCTGGAGAGTGCATTCCACAAACGGGGAGCCATTGCAGAAAAGGCCCATTATCTGCAGAGTTGGGTGTCAACCCAAAGCAGATCAGGCTGTGTAGGTTTTGGGTGCCCTGCTCTAAAAATAAACAATTCAGAAAGGCAGATAGATCCACTTGATACATTCAAAGCATCATCCATGTGCATTTAAAGTGGATGGCTTCCCCTAAAGAATCCTGGAAACTGCAGCTTCCCCCTCACAGAGCTACCATTTCCAGCATCCTTTTAAAAAACCTACAGTAGCAGAGAAGGAATATGTTTTGCCTGTCCGGGAGGCTTACAGCAACAGCAAGAGCCAAGAACTGGAAGAAAATCCTCAATAATGGATGAAGAACTTTTCAGGATGTGAAGCTGGTGATGATACAGTTCAGGATTGAGAAAGCAAAACAAGCAACAGCTGCAGCCTGCATGTAGGAGCCTCTGACAGATTTCTTCAGCACCTGCACAGCTGTGGATGAAGAAGGGCGGGAAGCAGAAAAGCTGTAACGCTGTGTGCCAGAAGAGCAGCCAGAAGAACAGGATGAGGCCAAATCCTTGACTGGTTTTGCCCCATGGTTGCTTATTAGGCAAAATCAAACCACTATCTTGGTTTTTCTATTTTATTTCTGGCATTCATGTACCACCTTGTGGATGGTTCACAGATTCCTCTACAGGCTGTGTTCTCTAGAGCAGTGTTTCCCAACCTTGTGCCTCCAGATGTTTTTGGCCTACAACTCCCATCATCCCTAGCTAGCAAGACCAGTGGTCAGGGATGATGGGAGTTGTAGGCCAAAAACATCTGGAGGCACAAGGTTGGGAAACACTGCTCTAGAGGCAAGACCCTGCTGAGCTGCGATTCGTCAGACCCTCAGTGGTCGGAGGCTCCACCACTGTAGGGGAATTACCCATTTAGGGGACCATACCAAAGGAATAAGAATCATTCACATTATTTTCTCAAGGCCTGAAAACATAGTCAACATTATTAAGCCACCCGAATGCACACTGACATCCTAGTCTTGTATATATGCAAGGAGTTATTGTACATGATAAATTATTTAAGCCATCTGCAGTCTGAGCAGTTTTGACCACTTCATGGGCTATTTATGTGAGTGGGAAGCAGGCATGTTAAAAAGCTTGTTTCTGTTACTGCCTGCTTACTTTTACGTTTCTATTACAGTAACATAAATCTACAGGAATACCTGGGAATTAATGTGATTATATCCCACTCCATCCCATAGGCTCAAGAGAGGCTTACAAGCTGTTTTTCTAAATGTTAATAGAGCTGTCTCCAGGGGGGTTCACAGTTTAAGAAAACGTGTTTTTTCTGGCATAAAAGAGGCTAAATTAAATAAAAAACGAGATTGTGAACACATATCATTTTTTAAAAAAAACCCCAAACCCAAACAACACCCAAACCAAACTGTAGCCAACCTACCTAAAAAGCTACCTGAAGCACAATGTTGTTTGCAGGCAGGCAAAAGCCTAGTTGTTGTTGCAGCTCCATTCCAGGCGTAGTCCTGGTGGTGTCCCTTGAGGTCCTGCCAGGAAACAGGCAGATCTTCATCCTTAGCCTCTAGAATGTCCCACCAACAACTATGAATTTCCTAGAGTGTGTGAGCCATCAGGGAATTCATCCGCTGTAGCTCATTACAGGTCCCAGTATCCAATATTTTAAATTCACAAAAAGTGATGGGGGGGGGGAAGGAAGATAACAAATAAAGCCCACAATCAGAAGAATCACGTGGTGCAGCTTTTGCTGGGTGGTTGCATTTCAGACTGAAGGTGTGGGAATACGTATTTGTTTGAATGTATCTGTAGATAGATACACACCCACACACCCTGCTCATTCAAAGTTAGGCTATTAGAATGGTTCTGTGCTTAGCCTTTTGTCTGCCACATTGTTTTTTATGTGCAGACATACAAACTCTTCACCTGGAATCTGCATTGTCTGGGTAGGGGAGTGAGGCTCTGTTCCACCTGAATAGATTTCAGAGTCAGAGGAAGGATTTTGGATTAGAAGATCAGTGCTAAACGAAAAAGCTATACATTCACCAACAGTTGCCCAATGGATGATCTGGTTTGGTGGTCTGAGGAACTTTTATGTACAGTAGAAGAAATTACTTGCTCTTCTGGTTTTTGTACGTGACATGGATAAATGGATGGCAACTTTAGCAAACCAAAAGCACAACAAATATGTGTATTTGTTACAAATCTGGACTTCACTTGGAAAAAATCTTGGATTCCTTCCTTCTTTTCTGTGGAATATGATCCCCCAAAATCCTTATCCACACAATTTCTTCTCCCCTCTCTTTCCCTTCTCTCAGTTGTTTGGTGTTATTTCCCCCCTCCTCTTTCTTTCATGGTGTTCATGTTTTAAAATACACTCAGTCTGCATCTTTGTAGAGTTATAAAATGTTGAATAAGCCACTTAAAAGAGAAAGATGACAAAGGACCATTAGCAGAACATAAGAAGTGCTTTTTGCTATATCAGACTAAGCTCCACTGAACCTAGCATTCATCTTTCAACAGCATGTTCCCCTGGGAAGTTCAGAAGCAGAGCATAGAAATGGTGCCTTTCCCCTCTTGCTTGCCCCCCCCCCCCCCGCCCCATGGTACTCACACTGCGTCTAAGCATGGATGAGCCATGTAACTATTTTTTTTCCTCTGGCTGCACACCATGATGCAATTGTTTGGTGGCAATTCTAGATGTGAAATTCAGGATGGGCAAAATCATTATTATTACCGTTTTCCATTTCATTTCTATACCACTTTATATTTTTAAGAAAAGAACCTCCAAACGGTTTGCATGAAAACATGAAAACATCAAATAAAACAACCCAAAATAAAGCATTGCAGAAGAAAATCAAATATAAAGTATATATTCAAAGCGACATAACTAACAGAAAACTAAAATACTATCTTAATGATTTCAAAATAAGACATAACAAATGAGGTTCATGGTGGGCAGTGGCTGTGGAAGATGGGGCTCGATGAGACCTGGTGTCAGGCAGAAAAGCAGAGGGACTTCAAGATGACACTAATTTTGTACCTGTTATGTTGCTTCCACAGATACAGCTCATACTTCAACAATTCTCCACATTTCCCCTCCTCAACCTTAGGACATCTGCTTATGGTTTAGGCTTCTTGGCATATATATGCAGATTTGTACATCACCTGGGTGTACAAGAGGAAACTCAACTAAGTTTCATTCAGAGTAGTCCTACTGAAATTAATAGACCTTAGCCATGTTTTGTCATTTCAATGGGTAAAACTGCCAGCCCCATGGGATGTCACAACCTGTCAGAGACATGGGGAGAGGCAGACTCGGGAGATGAGGAATTACAGTCACAGTCAGAGTAAGAATTGGTTAGTTTGGGTCCCACTTCCTCCAGAGTTTCCAGCGGCAGATAGAGAAGTAGACTCAGAAGGCTTGCAGCAGTCGGGGGGGCGGGGGGCAGGGAGAGAAACAGATGGCCTTGAGGGGGCTGCTATGCAACCAGAAGGGAGGCAGCATTTAGAAGACTCTTCATCTGAGAGTGGAGTAGTCCATCCACCCTTCCCCTGCTCCAGGAGGGCTGAAAGGGTTAAAATGCAATAGACGTGCAATGGAGGGAGGATGGGACATTGGTGCACTTCCTGCTGCAGAAGGGGCGGAGACTCAGAGTGAGCAACTCATAACCAAGGGCAGATGGCTCAGTGCTGCTCTCTCTGTGTTAATTGTAAATAAACATACCACAAACCTGCCAGAGGCTCATTAATTCTTATCGGAGCTTGCTTGTGTCTGCCTGAGATCCTGACACAACCCTGGCCTCAAGCTCAAAATCAGAGAAGGATGAGCTAACCATGTCAGGAATGGTGTACTGCCTGCTGAGGAACTGGACTGGGTTCTCGAGGTTAGTGGTCAGGGGCACCTGTGCAACGTGAGCCAGGACCCTTGCAGATGCCTTCCTTCTAGCCCTAGTCACCTGAGGAATCAAGAACCTCCTATACTTCACCGTGGCACAGGGGGATCACCAGAAGGCAGGCCACAGAAAGGAGGTGAAGCACTCACCTTCAGGCCAGTGGGTTGGTCCTTTCAGGCCAAAGGATGGAGGTTGGTTGGACTAAACTGGAAGGAGGGACTCTTAAGACTTCACTTCCATCCTTTGTTGGAGCACATTGTTCATTTGGAGCTTTCCATGGTGCTGAATCATGGGTTTCTCTGCTGTAGATGGATTACAATTTCTCCGATCAGGGGACAATTATTCAGAACATGTGTTTGAGGGCGGGAAGCTAATCAAAGTCAGAGACAAAAAAAATAGCATCTTTCAGCAAGAACCAAAGTATAAATCTCACAAATGGACCACTGTCTGGGGGCTATAGCTTCCCTTTCACAAAAATAAGAAAGAAGGAAGCCTCCAAGCTGCACAGAAAAAAGTGGTTTATTAGTCCCAGTGTGTTTCAGATAGAGACTCAGCAGGGGCACGATGTTCTGTATTCGAGTTGCAAAATAATTACTACAGGGTGTCTTTGTAGTCACATATATGCACTTAGAGTCAGGATGTCTCTCCACCCTCATCTCATCTTCCCACTTAGACTTAAGACCTAAACAATGGTGAATGCAGTATAAAGATGTCTAAACAATTATTTTTAAAAAGCATCCTCAAAATCTATCCTCAAAGAAAATCAGGAATAAATTAGGGACAGTTACACTGAGACTGACCTGGTAAATAGAGTTGTATTTAGTTGCAATCATTTGAACTATAGAGCTTGGACATCCTTCTCACCCCGGAACAGTAGAAAAACATGGCCATCACATTTCTTTTCTTTCTGTGGCATGCACGGAACTATGAAGGAGTAGTGATTTCTCAACAACTTAATTTCAAACTGAAATAGTTCCTACTTTCCCCCTTAATTTGAGCCATGGTTTGGTTCACTGCTGTGTCTGAACCTGGACTCAGGGTTTGTTTCTCCCAAACAAACCACAAGAACATACTTTGGTTACAGCTCATGGTATGTTTGGAGCATAGGAGCCACCCTCTCCCTATATGAACAGGTCCCGTCATGGTGCTGGGGCATAGGTACCAACTCCTGGGGGCCAAGGTTCCTTCAGCCCCCGCAATAAAATATTTGAGGGGGTTGGGCCCCCACAAAGTTGATGGGCATTGCCATTCAAATGGTGGATGTGCTGTGTCTCTTGATTGATTATGCGGGGCAGGGCTTACCTGCCCCCCATATTTTATCCAAGTTGGCACCCGTGGTTTTGGAGACAGCCTGAGATTGGATGTGATGCTAAGCTAAACAATGGTTTCGCTCTCAGCAGCACAAGCAGGAGCAGTGAAGCAGCTAAGAGTTTCACCCCATGCACCGGCATGCTACACATTCACTTTTAAACTGTAGTTAAGTGGAAAGGATCTAGAGGTCTTAGTAGATTACAAGCTTACCACGAGCCTGCATCAACAGAAGTATAGTACCCTGAACAAAGGAAGTAATAGTATGACTCTATTCTGCCTTGGTCAGACCATACCTGGAATACTGTGCCCAATTCTGGGCACCACAATTTAAGAAAGATGTTGACAAGCTGGAACGTGTACAGAAGAGGGCAACCAAGAAGATCATAAGGGTCTGGAAACCAAGCCTTATGAAGAATGGTTGAAAGACTGGGCATGCTTAGTTTGGAAAAGAAAAGAATGAGAGGAGATATGAGAGCCATTCCAAACTAAGCATGCCCAGTCTTTCAACCATTCTTCATAACGCTTTCATAGATGCTTAGCTGAGATTCCTGCATTGCAGGGGTGAAGTGAAGGACATGAGGCAGGAGTTGGTAATGTGGGTGAGCTGGGCACAAGCAAGCTGCCAGCTAGCTCTGTAGAGGCTCCTTTTATTGCCACAATATACAAATCCAGGCAGATACATTTTGGGCTGTGATCTTTACACATCTTCCATTCCCAAGATCGTGGGGTGGTACAAAGTTATTTTGGCACCTGTTTCCACCACGTCATTTCCCCCTTGCACAATGTATGACAAAGGAGACAAAGGTCACAGACAGAGCATGGCAGACCACTAAGACCGCAAGAGGTTAGACAGAGGGGAAGATGTTCAGACAGCTGTGGCTTTATCTGTGAGGGGGAGTGTGCTCCGCACCCCAAGGTCATGTGTGCAGACAGCTGAGGCTGCCCGTGGGCGGGAGTGTGCTCCAGAACCCAGCGATCATTCCTACACAGGGGTTGGACAAAATGAGCCTTGGTGTCCCTTCCAACTCTACACTTCTGTTTTATGATCTATGACCCTAAGTGTGACATGTGAACCAGGACACTGACTTAAATGGGGACTGTAAACATGTGGTTAAATGCCTCCCACTGACATCCACCGAATATAGAAGTGCATCACAAACCTTGGCAGGATTGTGTCCTGTCTTTGGATTTTAAGAGAACATTTCTGTATTCTGTTTGAACTATTTTTTACATGCCTAGCAAGACACCACACTGCTTGCTGGTGCTTAGGCTAATGACTGAAACCTAAATATGGATGATGCTTTAACTCTACTCTACTGCCTTGCAAGAAATGAATTTTCAGTATTTATTCCCAGCTCCACAGCAGATGTTCAGTAAGCCTGGTCGATTAACTGTATTATGCTTTAAAATGCAGTGTATCAGATTAGCACTCAGTCCTATAGATGTGCATAGCTGCAATCATACAAAGAATGGTTTGTTTCCAATATAGCTGCAGGGGTGTCATATGTGATATGAGTGGCGCAAATCTGTCAGGCTTTGCTGCCTATCCACTGAAATCCCATTTTAACGGCTTTACTGCAAATATTTCGGGTGTTGGGCCATCTTGGTTATTTTATTTATTTATGACATTTGTACACTGGCTGATGACAGAAAGGCTCTTGGGCGGCTTAAAATAAGTATATATAAAAACACTCCAAGTACAAAAAGCCCCATAGAAAGCATATATAGCACAAGTATTACAATAAAACCAAAAGTAAAAATTGGGATGCCCAAGCTACACAAGTTATTTAAAATGTCTAGGTGAACAGAAAGCTTTCCACTTGACACCAAAAAACCTTCACAGAGATGCTTCCAGGCCCTTCTTCCTGGGAAGGCTGCTCCACAGCCAGGGTGTCACTGCCAGCACAAGCAACGACTTGTGTGGTTGCCCCACTTGGAGCAGCACTTTCAGAAAAGAACTTCATGGGAGAAGGTGGCCTTTCAAGTAGCTGGTCTTTTAGTTACGGCTAAAAGCAGCCTTTGAAATAGGGCCTATAAATGGACTGGGGGCCAGTGCAGCCGACAGGCATAAAATAGAATAAATAAATTAGGCAAAATGAATCTATCACCTCCAGCAACAGATGCTCCAGGGCAGTGATGGAAGCCTTCTGGTTTTTCTTCCTAAGCTCTGAGACATCTCTCTCCGCTGGAAGACAAAGATGTATATACATATAGATGGTCCTTCTCTTCCCCAATGCTGATGCCTCCCCTGATGCTGCTTTCAAAAGTGAAAACAGAAGCAGTGCTACTGGGGATGGGGGGGGGGTAATCTCGTGCACGTGTCATGAGGGCTGCACTGCAAGGCCTGTTCCTGAAAGGGAGTACCAGAGACCAAGAACGAGGGGAGTGTTGAGATGCTAGAGGTGTCTCCTTCTCATTTCAGGCTAAGTGTGAAGGACGGCTGGATGTGCCTCTTCCATCCAAGGAGCCACCACGCTACTGGTGCTCTCACCCATCACTGGACCCCAAGGCAAGACTTTGCACCAGGGGCGGGGAAGAAGGGCTTGAGAGAAGGGGGGAGGAAGGGGTTGATCAGGTTGCTTGAGCCTCCTCAAACAGACCCTTCAAACTTGCCGCTCAGGGGGTTTAGATACTGGAGGACACTTCTTGGTTCATTTTAAGGCCACTTGGCTCATTCTTTACCCAAATGCATCCTAATGTAGCCCTTATTGATGTGGTGTTTGCATAACAAGTAAGCAATGACCAATTCCTTGGGAGATGCATTGTTTGCCATATTATGTAAACACACCTTCAGGAAGGACTACGTAAGTTGATTTTTTAAACACTAATTGCCACTGGAAAACCCAAGATTTGCCCACACTGGAAGAATGGCAGATGCAACTGATAGACTATATGGAGCTAGCAGAAATGACTGGCAGAATCCGGGACCTGGGAGAAGAGGCTGTGGAGGAGGACTGGAAGAAATTTAAGGACCATCTGCAAAAATACTGTAAATTGCATGAGTGTTAAGAAAGATGTAAGATTATTAACAATACGGCACCATCAAGTTAGTCAAAAGAAATATGAAGATAAATGAAAACATAAGAAAAGACAAATTTTGGATAAATATTATGCTAAAATTAAGTTTTTAAGGTTTGGGTAAAATTATCTAAAACTAGGGACACAATATTGGAAATTATAATATAAGAATTGAAACAAGGTGATAAATTGCTGGGTTAAGTTTGAAAAACTTAGAACGCAGGAACGAGAGATGTGAGGAAGTCCTAAGAAGTGAAGAAAATATGGTCATTGTAAAGTTATATTCTTGTTGTTTTTTATTGTATTAAGAAAATCTTTAATAAATATATTATAAAAAAAATAAAATAAACACTAATTGCAAATCTGTGTGTCACAAGGGCTCCAAAGCATTGGTTAATGCTGTGTCTGATTCATTAGTCAGGCCACATCTCAAACCAATAAGCCTCTTCTAGGCATAGGCTATTCTAGGGGTGGGGAACAGGATCTTGCTGATGGGACAGATCCTGAACTTCCCCACACCTTGTGAGCCAGTATGAAAGGCTAGGCAGATGGTGCGTCTCACCTGTCAATCACCTGGCATCATAATGACAGCAGCTGAGCCAGCTTCAAAGGAAAGAATTGGAAGTGGGGCTGCCAAGAGGTAGCATGGCAGGGCTGCCATATTCTGAAGAGCAAAAAAGATGACACATTTGCCAACTTCTACTTCTAACTACAGATCACTATGATGACTCTCATTCTAAATACTATATGTAGGCTATAGGAGCTGTGATATATTGCTACTAGCAGTGTTATTAACTTTCAACAACAAAATAATAATAATACAAACAATTGAATTGGCTTTAATCAAATAAGTAACTAATTGTAAAAGTAAATGTGCTCTAATTACAAAAAAATAGAACATGAGTTTCAATACATTGGTAGGCTATATGAATATAGGGCAGAGGAGGAAGAGGAAGACAGTATAGATTTACAGCAGTGGTTTACGGGAAGCCACAACAGATGAGGGGGAAAGTTGGGAAATCATGGGAGAGCCGGAGCAACACCTGGCTGACGCGTTGCCACTAGAAAGCATTCCAGACCCTCCATCTCCCAGAACCCGGCGAGCCTTGAAAGTAGGAGAGCAAAGAGCTCAAAGACAGAGGGTACTTAGCTACACCTGTAGTGGAGAGGATGATGATGACGAATGAGGAAGTGGGAGAGAAGGGGGTGGAGATTCACTTGGGACAAGGCCCTTATCCAAGAGGCTGGGTTCTATAGCCTCTCTGTGTGAAGACTGAAATAACAAAGGACTGTAAGAAACTTTGCCTTGTCTTTATATTTTCCTGGGCAACCAGCAGGGAGCCGCTAGCAGCATCCTGACAATGAAACTCCTGTCTTGGTACAAATGTAAATGATTACCTCATGGTCATGGCAGGAATGCCTTTGAGGCTGGTGGAGCAAAGAGACTCAGTCAGTTGCCATCACCTGTTTTGAGGGTTTCCGCAGGCAGAGAGATTCCACTGGTTCTGCCTGCTAGCCCTTTGGCTTTCCTGCCAGCGGTAGAGTCCCCCCCCCCCCCACTGTCAGAAGCCAGAAGGGCAATGCCCCACTCAAACCACCTCTCATATGGCAGGTTGGAAGCTTGGATTTCTCAGTTAGCTCCCACGTGCTGTGTTCAAAATAGATGGGAACGAAGTATCCATTCACTTTCATACTTCTCTAGAAAAGGGGTGAAGGTGAGTCTTCACTAGGAATATGGAACCTGTGACTCTCCTGATGTTGTTGAACAACAACTACCACCATTCCTGACCCTTGGTCTTGCTGATATCTGAAAGGCCATCAACTACTCATTCCTGAACTGCATACACTGTGCCCATGTACACCTTTAAAGGACATTCAAAGCATATTCATACTTTCAAAGAATTATGGGCACGGTAGTTTGTTAAGGAATGTTGGGAATTGCACTGCTGAGAGGTATAAACTACAATGTCCAGAATTCTCTGAGAGAAAGAATGTGCTTGTAAGGTATAGTGAATACATAGCCTGTGGCTTCTAAAATCACTATTACCTTTGAACAAGGCATCAGTCCTAAGCAGGCTTTTTAATGCAAAAAAGGAGAGGTGCCAAATATACTTGTTGTTGTTGAGTTTTTTAGTCATGTCCGACTCTTCGTGACCCCTGGACAAGAGCACGCCAGGCACTCCTGTCTTCCACTGCCTCCGCAGTTTGGTCAAACTCATGCTGGTAGCTTCGAGAACACTGTCCCACCATCTTATCCTCTGTCGTCCCCTTCTTCTTGTGCCCTCCATCTTTCCCAGTATCAGGGTCTTTTCTCTTCTCATGAGATAGCCAAAGTATTGGAGTCTCAGTGTCAGGGAACTGCCATCGGAAAGGCAGGCGGTGGAAGGGCTCTCAGAAGCTAAGAGAGACTCAGCAGCAGAGGAAGGCACCATCAGGGGAAGGGAAAGAGGTCAGAGAGAAAGTGAGTCGGAGGGAGGGCTCCGAGAGACTGCCAGCGAAAACAGTGGAGAAGTCTCAGGACCCCCCATAGGTACACCCACTCCTCGCTGGAAACTGTCTCGCCGAGAATCCCAAAGACGTGTTTCCGTTAAGGAACTTTTATGTTGGAGCAGATTCCGCAAACGCCCACTGTCGGATTCTGCTAGCGATTGAGGGAGTCATGTTTAAGGGGACTCCGCTTAAGGCAGAGTTTGAGGAACATGCCCAAGTTCTGAGGGACTAAGCTTTAACGTACAAGCAGCTCATCATCCCATCACAGCAATCCGACAGACCCTGAAAGCCGCTTGTGCAAAGAGGCATCATGAGCAACCCAACCGGAGCCGGAGACGCAGGAGGAGCTGGAGCGGGTCCAAGCCTGGAAGAAAGGTACAGGGTGTTGGAGCTCCAGCTAGCGCTGCAAACGGCGAGGCTCGAAGAGAGGCGGGCTCAGGATGCGGACAAGGGAAATCCACCCCACTCGCGAGGAAGGTGCCGGGGTTGGTGCAGAAGTTTGGGGGGGATCCCAGAAATTATCAAGCCTTTAGAACAGAGATGCAATACGCCCTCAAGCTGCAGTTTGATGACTTTCCCGATGAGGAATCGAGAGTGGCGTTTATCATTGGGCATCTCGAAGGGGGGGGGGCGAAAGACTGGGTGAGGCCCCTCGTGGCAGCGAATAATAACGTTCTAAAAGACTCGAGAAAGTTTTTTTGCGCCATGGATCTGATGTTTTCCAGCGAGATTGAGCAAGGGGTGGCGTGCAGACAGTTGATGGCGTGTAAACAGGGGAATCGCTCCGTCCGAGAGTACTGGACAGAGTTTACCATGCTGATCCATAAATTGGGATGGGACCTGACTGCGGAACCGATACAAATGCTGTTCGAAGAAGGTTTATCCGTGGCGGTGAAGGATGAGCTTTCCCGCGCGCCCAGGGCGGAGTCTATGGACCAGCTGACTAAATCCGCGCTCACCATAGGAGCGCGCCAGGAGGCGAGAGCCTTGGAGAAGCAGGAAGGGAAAGGGGAACGTTGGAGTGAGTTCCGCATTCCAGAGATGCCAGAGCACCATTCTCCGCCGGTAGAACCGATGGAGATTGGGACAGCGCGCACGCGCGGAGTTTCAAACACCAACAGTGGGGGGAAGAAGGAGGGAAAGAGCGCCAAGAAATGTTTCCTCTGCTAACAGCCAGGTCACTTTGCCAGAGTCTGTCCGCAAAGGAAGGGATGGCAAGGAATGGCGGGAGCTGTTGGGGGTGAAGAAGAGGGGGTTCAGGAGCAGGTAAAAGCCAACGCCTGGTTGCCAGCATCGGGGCACAGCAGCCAGGCCAAAGAGCAGTGAATGTGCCCAAGCCTGAAACCCCAAGACCAGCGCTTGTAGTAGAGGTGGTGCTAGAGCTACAAACGGACACCCGCTAAAGATAAAGGCGCTATTGGACTCAGGCAGCTCCTGCAATTTTATGAGCAAGGAGTTTGCAGCAGAACACCAGATACAGACGATCCCTTTAAGTAATCCCTTACAGGTCACAACGATTGATGGGAGGGAGCTGTTGGGCGGAGAAGTTAACCAACAGACTGTCCCTATGATAATGAAGGTGGCCAGACACACGGAGGTAATAGCGTTCAATGTGGCCACCCTGGGAGGGGCGCCCATCATATTGGGGATGAGCTGGCTAGCGCTGCATGATCCGCTAGTGGGATGGCACCAGCGGGTAGTTTCCTTTGGGTCAACACATTGCCTAGCACACTGCAAGGGAGGAGAGGCTCAGGGAGGAGCCAAGGCCACCCTAGCAGGGATGGAAGTAGCTGATAAAGGGAAGGTACCACGACAATACGCCGACCTGGGTAACGTCTTCAGCGAAAGAGAAGCAGATAAACTGCCCCCGCACAGGCCCTTTGACTGTCAAATTAACCTACTCCCAGGAGCCCAGTTACCAGTGGGCAAGCTGTACGCTATGTCCGACCGGGAGATGCAGGAGTTAAGGGAGTTCATTGACAAGAACCTCAAATGAGGTTTCATCAGGGAGTCACGAGCGGTGGGGGGTAGCCCAGTTTTCTTTGTGGACAAAAAAAACACGGATAAACCCAGGCTTGTAGTTGATTACAGGGCCGTGAATGCCGTGTCAGAACCCGTGACATTCCCCATGCCAAGAATCGATGACATTTTGAACCGAGTGAGGAAGGGGAAAATCTTTACCAAACTGGACCTGAGGGGGGCGTATAACCTGATACGAATGAGAAAGGGAGACAAATGGAAAACTACCATGTTCACCCCCCTGGGGGCCTTTGAATATCTCGTTATGCCCTTCGGTCTACAAGCGGGCTTGGCCTGCTTTCAATCATTCATAAATCACGTCCTGGGACCTTTACTTTACAAAAACTGTGTGGCATTTTTAGATGACGTATTGGTGTACTCAGAGAATGAGGAGCAGCATGTGCGGGACGTAAGAGAGGTACTGAGCAGGCTGCAAACAAACCAGCTGTGGGTGAAACTGGAGAAATGTCAGTTTCATACCAGAGAGGTGGAATTCCTGGGGTACCGTTTATCAGACAAAGGATTGGCCATGGATCCCAGCAAGGTTCAAGCGGTACTGGAATGGAAGACACCGAAGACCAAAAAGGACGTACAAAGGTTCCTGGGGTTCGGAAACTTCTACCGGAAGTTTATCAAGAACTTCGCCCACTTAATGGCGCCCATCACTGACTGTCTCAGCAGCAAAAAGAAATTTGTCTGGACGGAAGAGGCGCAGCGAGCATTCGAAAGATTAAAAAGGGCGTTCGCGTCGGAAGAACAACTTTTGCACGTGGATCTGCAACAACCGATGAGAGTGGAAACAGATGCATCAGACCGCGTGGTGGGGGCGGTGCTTCTTCAGCCGGGAAAGGAGACGTCGGAATGGAGACCGTGTGCATTCTTCTCTCGGAAACTGAACAAGTCTGAGAGGAATTACACCGTGTACGACCGAGAACTACTTGCCATTCATGAGGCGTTCCGGAGGTGGCGACACTTGCTGATCGGAGCGCAGCACAAGGTCCAAGTGTGCACTGACCACAAAAATCTAGAATACTGGAGAACTGCCCGAGTACTGAACCAGAGACAAGTGAGATGGGCACAGGAGTTCTCCAAATTCAATTTTGAGATTTGTTACGTGCCAGGGGCAGAGAATGTCAGAGCGGACGCTCTCTCTCGAAAACCCAGTATTTAGAGGGGGAGGGAGCACCCGAGGAGAGACATATCATCCCAGAGGACTGCTGGGTGTGTGGGGCGGCATTGGTGGGGCCGAGAGAATTGGTGGAGGGAACCCAGAACGATGAATACGCCCAAGATAAGCTCAGAGGACTTCGGGGAGGTGGAGAGAACACAGGGGGTTTTGAGGAAAGGAACGGAGTGTTGTATTATAAGGGGGCACTGTACATACCAGAAGGAGAATTGAGGGGTAGAGTGCTCAAACAATTGCACGACAGCCCCACAGCGGGGCACTTCGGGCAACACAAAACCATGTGGTTGGTTACCAGGGAGTTTTGGTGGCCCAAGGTGAGGGAAGACGTACGGGAATATGTAAGGGGATGCGACCGCTGCCAGAGGGCAAAAGGGGAGAGGCTGGCACCGGCGGGGCTACTGGAACCCTTACCCACACCAGAAAGGCCATGGGAGGCAGTATCCATAGATTTTATGACGGATCTGCCAAAATCCAAGGGGAAAACAGCTGTCATGGTGGTAATAGACCTATTGACCAAGATGTGCCACTTTATAGCCTGCTCGCATGCGGTCACAGCAGAAGAAACCGCCAAGTTGTTTGTAAAACATATTTTTAGGTTGCATGGCGCCCCCTTGAGGGTGGTCTCAGACCGAGGGAAACAATTTACTTCCAGGTTCTGGAGGAAGCTCATGAGCTTACTGCACGTGGAAGTCAATTTTTCGACTGCCCGACACCCAGAAACTAATGGGCAGGCGGAAAGGGCGAATGGCATTCTACAACAATACCTGAGGTGTTATGTAAATGACAGAGAAAATGATTGGGTAGATAAGTTGGCTCTGGCAGAATTTGCCTATAACAACGCGGAGCATGTGTCCACAGGGATGAGTCCCTTCCTGGCAAATTATGGGTGTCATCCCAGGGCATTTCCAGGAGAGTGAGGGGAAAGATGGAGTGTCCCGGCAGCGGAACACTTTGTAGAAGAGATGGGAGCGATCCACAGGCAGCTCCAACTTAATTTAGAGAGGGCCAAAGAAGAATACAAGAAGCGAGCAGACAGAAACAGACGGGAAGGTGAAACCATAAGGGTGGGGGACCGGGTGTGGTTATCCACCCAAGGGTTGCCGTTTAAGGGGGTGTAAGAAATTGAAACCTAAACGGCTGGGACCATTTGAGGTGATACAAGTCAACCCAGTGGCATTCAAACGTAGGTTGCCCAACCACATGAAACTGCACCCAGTTTTTCACAGGTCCTTACTGTTGCCGCACCGAGGGGGGCGGGAGTGAGGGGGACATGAGAGGGAGGTCACTCAAACACCAGTGATAGAAGAAAGGGAATGCAACAATCATGTGACAGGAATCGTCGATTCCAGGTGGAAGGGGGATCGGGTGGAATATCTGGTAGAATGGGAAGGAGAACCGGAGGCAGAGAACACCTGGGTACCGGCAAAGGAGGTCAATGACGAGGTTTTAATAGAAACGTTTCATCAACAGTTCCCAAGGAAACTGCAGCCGGTAACACGGTTCAGGAGGGAATACTTAGGCACTACCGATGAGGAAGAGGAGTTCGAAGGGTTCCCAGAATCAGGGCTGGAAGAAGGTGTAGATTCCGTTGAGGAGGAATACTTGGGGGGAGGAGATGGAAGTCAGTGGAAAGAAGTGTTCGAGTCCTCTGACGACGAGGAAAGTTCTTTCCGGGGTTTTCCGCCCTCACCGCCCGTGGAGGAGGGGGCGGGAGGGGGTGAAGGGGGCCCTGGAGGGGAGGTGGATGTCAGGGAACTGCCATCGGAAAGGCAGGCAGTGGAAGGGCTCTCAGACGCTAAGAGAGACTCAGCAGCAGAGGAAGGCACCAGCAGGGGAAGGGAAAGAGCTCAGAGAGAAAGTGAGTCGGAGGGAGGGCTCCGAGAGACTGCCAGCGAAAACAGTGGAGAAGTCTCAGGACCCCCCTTAGGTACACCCACTCCTCGCCGGAAACTGTCTCGCCGAGAATCCCGAAGACGTGTTTCCGTTAAGGAACTTTTATGTTGGAGCAGATTCCGCAAACGCCCACTGTCGGATTCTGCTAGCGATTGAGGGAGTCATGTTTAAGGGGGCTCCGCTTAAGGCAGAGTTTGAGGAACATGCCCAAGCTCTGAGGGACTAAGCTTTAACGCACAAGCAGCTCATCATCCCATCATACTCAGCTTCAGGATCTGTCCTTCCAGCGAGCACTCAGGGCTGATTTTCTTCAGAATGGATAGGTTTGATTTTCTTGCAGTCCATGGGACTCTCAAGAGTCTAAATATACTTAGCCAGCAGCAAATAAAGATTGCTTATGCTACCAGGAAGACAACGATAAGAGTAGTTTGTAAGCCTCATTCAAACAAATAAGCTGCAATGTGGTGGGCAACAGAAATCAAAGTCATGCTGAGGCTGTTTTGTGTGGCCAAGCAATGCAAATGATTCTACCACAGCACAAGCTTCCAAAGAAAACAGTCTGCTGTGCCACGATGTCCAAGCCCAGTGGCCACACTCAAGCAGCTTGCCACATATGGACCTCAAGCAGTTTTGGATGTCAAGAGGCTGCTGCTTTATGCAACTCGAAACTTGAAATATATTTGCATGAATGTAGAACTTGTTGTTGTTTAGTCGTTTAGTTGTGTCCAACTCTTTGTGACCCCATGGACCAGAGCACGCCAGGCACTCCTGTCTTCTGTTGACCACATCCAGCCTACCAAGGTTCATGGTTCTTACATTCCAGGTTCCTATGCAATATTTTTCTTTACAGCATTGGACTTTCCTTTTGCTTCCAGGCATATCCACAACTGAGTGACCTTTCAGCTTTGGCCCAGCCGCTTCATCAGCTCTGAATCTACTTGTACTTGTCCTCTGCTCTTTCTCAGTAGCATGTTGGACGCCTTCCGACGTGAGCGGCTCATCTTCCAGCGTCATAACTTTTATACTGCCTTGCTGTGGCGAAGGGGCTTGAATAACTCAGAGAAGCTATGAACTATGCCGTGCAGGGCCACCCAAGATGGACAGGTCATAGTGGAGAGTTTTGACCAAACGTGATCCACCTGGAGGAGGAACTGGCAAGCCACTCCAGTATCCCTGCCAAGAAATCTTCATGGACAAATGTAGAACTACCAAACCACAAAACTACATTAAGATGCACAAAAGTAAAGGCATATTTTTATCAAATTAAAACCAGCAAGCACACACACAAAAAGAAAAAAATTCCTTCCAGTAGCACCTTAAAGACCAACTAAGTCAGTTCTTGGTATGAGCTTTCGTGTGCATGCAAGAAGTGTGCATGCACACGAAAGCTCATACCAAGAACTGACTTAGTTGGTCTTTAAGGTGCTACTGGAAGGAATTTTGTTTTGTTTTGACTATGGCAGACCAACACGGCTACCTATCTGTAACACAAAAAGAAAACAGGCATCCAGAATGATGCCCTTAGGGTAGGACGTTGGGGCAGAAGTCCTGGTCCCCAATCAGCAGAAGATGCAGCAGACCTGCTCACCATACTTTCAAGTAACACACATTGCCATCCTAAAAGACCACTGACTTCAGAGTCTACGATTGCATAACTACATCATTTGGGCATACAAAGATGTGCCAAAATATGGGTACTCAAATTACTGTAGAGAATAAAACTACGCTGAGTCACAATGTATTTTGCTAGCTACCCAATATAAATCAGGCCACCACAGTTTGGAAAGGCATGTGCCCGAATCACTGAAACAAAAGGCCAGACACACACACACACACACACACACACACACGGAGAAACATCTGCTAGAAAGATGCGAGAGAGAGAAAAGAGGAGAGGGTTAAATTCAGAGAGGTATCTTAGGGGTGCATTTGAGAGAGGATAAGGGAGAAAAGCTGGTCCCAAAGTGAATCAAGTTGGCAGGCAGGAGACACCAGATCCAATGGCAGCAGAGGGCAGGACGTAGGTAGGTAAGGGAGCATCTCAACCCAATGAGTGCTGCGGCGCTGTTGAATGACGGGAGGTGCGCCCAATAGAGGCATACCTTAGGTGGGAGCTAGGGTACCAAACAAAAAAAAGTGGACATTTTGGCAAATTTTAAAAATCTGCCTGGATAGACACTTTACCAAAAAGAAGATGTGTCCAGGAAAAACTAGACATATGGAAACCCTATAGTATGAGGGATGCTGACATTATTTTGTGGGGAAGGCATGAGCTTTCGTTTAAAAAATAAAAGCAAGTGGGTGTCCTATAAATAAAGTGACAAAGCCATAGTTACAGGCAAACCTTAACTTTCTGAATGATTTCTGTGAGATAGTTACCGTAGCTGCTCCCAAATTTCAGCATTTTTAGACAGTGAGTGAAGCCAAAGCTGTGATTGATCAGCAGATTGTTGGATGCCAGGAGACAGGACTCCTTCTCTGCACTTTCTTTCCAGCTTCTGTCTCCTTTCCAGCTTCTTTTCCATTTCTTGGAAACACTGTACTTTCATTCTGTGAGTTACTTTCTGCAAATGTTACTATACAGTAAGTGTGAGTATGGGTTAAAGACTTCTCCTTCTTTTGAATGTGTAATGGAGAGCTCAATCCACATACAATATTCCACTCCCCCCACCCTTGGCAGCCCAGGATGTAATGAAGGGGTGGAAAGAATCAGGTTTTCTTGGAAAGAACCTGAGGAGTGTTAATAGCATGTCACTTTTACAGCTTAGATCTAGGGGGAAACTACATGGATGTTGGCATGCAATTCTGTTCGCTGATAGCTTATTGATTCACTCTTCATAGAAAACAAATAGGAGATGAATGAACAGCCCCGCTTCCATCTTGTCTGCTAGACAGGAGAAATGCTATGTTGATCAACTTGACTTACATTAGTTTGAGCTGCTTTAATCCTGGGGAGAAAAGACATGTTGCAAGTTTTGGACAAAAATAATGCATAGCAAAACTTTATCACTCAGGAACTCGCTTCTAATTTTTATTAGCATGACTTACCACAACTCACCCTGGATGGGAAATCTGCTTACCCTTTGCAAGTCTGTATAACTCCCATGGCATTCAGTGGCCTCAGTTGCCCATTTGCTATTGGGTGGTTGGACTGACACGTGGGGTGGACAACTCTCACAGCAATCCTGATTTCTTCCCCTCCCCCCTATTTTCCTCCAGTTAAGGGGACACAGTCATTCTCACTAGCCAGAGAAAATCAAGACTCTTGGGCAGGGCTAGAAAAAGAGGTTCAAGTTCTCAACATTTCAGAGAGAAATAATAGAAAATGATAGGAAGCTATTATCAAAAATGTATAATCTTTTGCCAGAATGGGAAACGAAAGATGAAGAGGCTAAATCAGTTATGATTACATGGGCACAAGATGTGGGCACAAGATGGAGGATTAGGAAAAACTATGGAGGACTGAGATAAAATTTACTGCAAGTGTGGCGATTAAAGAAAACTATGAAAATTATGTATAGATGGTATCTAACTCCAGTAAAATTAGCAAAAATGTACAAAAATAATGAAAGTAAGTGTTGGAAATGTAAATTAGCAGAAGGGACATTTGTCCATATGTGGTGGGATTGCAAAATTGTTAAGAAATATTAGGAAATGATTTATAATGAAATGAAGATGATGTTTAAAATAACTTTTGTTAAGAAACCAGAAGCTTTTCTATCAGGTATAACTGGAGTGGACATACCAGGACAACAAAAAGACTTATTTAAGTATACAGCTACAGCTGCACGAATACTGCTAGCGCAGCATTGGAAAGAAGATTAGCAAGTTAAATCAATGTAATATGCTAAAATGGCAAAAATGACATTGAAACTAAGAGGAAGAGACGACGAGTTTAAAGAAGACTGGAAGGACTTTATTGCATATATACAGAAGCAATGTACATAGGTTAATCATTAGCAGGATTCTAGAAATATTTGTAAGGAAATATGAATGGACAATAAGTAATTTTAATGATTTTTAAAATTAAAATGGACATGCAGTATGATGATAAACAATGGAACCAGGGAAGGGACTGGGGAAGTCAACTTTTCTTTTTTCTTTTTCAATTTATTTCTTTTTTCTTTTTCCTTTTTTATGTCCAATTATGAATATGTATTATTGGTGCTATTGTTGATGTTATTCTTTCTTTTCTTTTTCTGTTTTATATTCAGAAAATAAAAATGAAAAAAATAAAAAGTTCCGGAACTTGCTGACCTTTTTCAGGAGAGCACCCACCCAAAGTTGTTGAGCCAGACAGCACCTCTGTAGCACAGCCTCAAGCACCATGCCACCTGCCACCTCTGCCACGCAGCCCCAAGCGCCATGCAGGGTGACAGAACTACAGAACGGCTGGAACACAACAAAGAGGGGCTGGAACTCAGTTCCAATGAGCTCCAGCTGGAAAAAAAAGTCCTGCTCTTGAACCATCTTTCTGCTTCAGCATATATTTTGCTAGGTTGTATCAAAACTCCTTGAAATCGCGTGCTTTAACTGTGCAATAAAGGTGCTTAAACATTATTTCATGATCAGTAGCTAAGAGCAGGCTACAGTGTTCTCTTTAAATTTGCTTTGCCTTTCTGTGACAATGATGCAAATGTAGAAAATGCTTCTAATAGATGATGTATGGGGCAAGAAAACAGGTGGAGAGATCAGTTGTTGGCAGGCAGAGTAACAGGCACCAGAAAGGGTTGCTGAATCTAGCAGTTAAAAGCACGCCAGTGCAAGTAGATAAATAGGTACTGCTGTGGCAGGAATGTAAACAGCGTTTCCATGTGCTCTGGTTTCTGTTGCACCAGAAGCGGTTTAGTCATGCTGGCCACATGACCCAGAAAGCTGTCTGTGGACAAATACAGCTCCCTTGGCCTGAAGTGAGATGAGCGCCATAACCCCACAGTCACCGTTGACATCCAGGAGTCCTTTACCTTTACTTTTTACCTGTTGAGCCGAGAATGTGGCTTCATATTTCAGTGGTTACATACTCACGGCTCTGAGGCTTTTTGATGGCTCTGGTTCTTTAACCATAGTTAAAGAGGAAATTTGCATTTACCCATAATGCTAAGTCATAGTTAGCAGTAACCAAGATTTATAAACCAACTACAAACCTTGGTTAATCTCCATTCTTTAACTGTATAGGTAAGCTGCAGGACCAGGTTTGGACCATAAAAATTAACTCTGGTTAATGAAATTATGCATTATAAACCAAGATTTAGCATAATATATAAAAGGATGTCACATAGAGGAGGGAGAAAGGTTGTTTTCTGCTGCTCCAGAGAAGCGGACACGGAGCAATGGATCCAAACTACAAGAAAGAAGATTCCACCTAAACATTAGGAAGAACTTCCTGACAGTAAGAGCTGTTCGACAGTGGAATTTGCTGCCAAGGAGAGTGGTGGAGTCTCCTTCTTTGGAGGTCTTTAAGCAGAGGCTTGACAACCATATGTCAGGAGTGCTCTGATGGTGTTTCCTGCTTGGCAGGGGGTTGGACTCGATGGCCCTTGTGGTCTCTTCCAACTCTATGATTCTATGATAATATGTCTTCCTTCTCCATGTAGAAAGGAATGCCTCTTGTAATAGGGGAGCCGGTGCTGTAACTTTGTGCACATGAAATGTTAAAAGTAAACTACTGATTTCTTGTTAGTCTAAAGAGGTTAAGTAGGTGTGGTGTCTCTATACATTTTTAAAAACAGAAATGCACCACCAACAAGAGGACACCAGTGTCAGGCAAACATAGGTCCAACTATCATGAAGAATAATTTTTCTGGCACAGTGGAATGAAGAATAATTATTGCGCTGGCTTCCTCTTCATTGTGCTATAGAAGACTATACGATCAGCTATGATTGCAATGTGATATTCCTGATGAAACCACACTCTGAGTATTTGTGCTTTGAGAAGCACACAAGATATTTCTCGGCCTGTTTCCATGGGAGATGGAAGCTGCTTTGATGGAAGTGTTGACAGTGTAGTCTGCAGCTCCTCACTGTCCTCTGTGGACTCATTTCATACTTTCTTTTGCAGAGATCCTGGCACATAGTCATGGGGGGGGGGGGAATCGTTCAGGCATTAAGATACTTTAACATTATTTCCCCCTACCGCTCATTCTCAGTGATCAAGCCAGCCAAACCCACAATAATGTGAAGCTGCTTTTTAAAGGGCATATATCCCACTAAAATCACCTTGCCGACAAAGGTCCGTGTAGTTAAAGCTATGGTTTTCCCAGTAGTGATGTATGGAAGTGAGAGCTGGACAATAAAGAAGACTGATCACCGAAGAATTGATGCTTTTGAATTATGGTGCTGGAGGAGACTCTTGAGAGTCCCATGGACTGCAAGATCAAACCTATCCATTCTTAAGGAAATCAGCCCTGAGCACTCACTGGAAAGACAGATCCTGAAGCTGAGGCTCCAATACTTCGGCCACGTCATGAGAAGAGAAGACTCCCTGGAAAAGACCCTGGTGTTGGGAAAGATGGAGGAAACAAGGAGAAGGGAATGACGGAGGACAAGATGGTTGGACAGTGTTCTCAAAGCTACCAGCAGGAGTTTGACCAAACTGCGGGAGGCAGTGGAAGACGGGAGTGCCTGGCGTGCTCTGGTCCATGGGGTCACGAACAGTCGGACACGACTAAATGACTAAACAACAACAACAACTATCCCACCAGTGTCTACTTTGAATGACAGCAGCACCCCATAGTCTCAGGCGATGAGAAGCTACTTAAGAATCTTTTGGGCCTGAGTTATAGGGAAGTGAATCCAGGAGCTTCTGTCCGCATGGCACTTGCTCAGTCTGTGACCCTCTTGGCTAGAATCCTAAACTGTCCCCAGAACAGCATGCCCCCTTCAGCCACCCTTGAAGGATATCGTAGACAAGGCTTCACAGAAGTCTTACTATAATTAACTGAATTTTTTTCAAAGGTCTCCAGAGAGCATGTTGTTAGTCCCTGCTAATAAACTAAATTGCCATAAAGAACTGTAAAATTGCATCAACTTAGTTAAATGACCACCAACTGTGTAAGAATAAGAATGTTCTGTACTGGAACACTGTCCTGTCTTGGTTTTACAGCCATTTATGATTATTCTTATATTACTGACCTGCTGTTTTCCAATAAATTTTATGATTCTCTCCTTTCTTCAGTTGAGTTTTAGAAAACATAAATTAGTGATTCTTATAACTGTTACCTGTTAAATGCAGTTTGCATATAAAAAACAATGGTTCTCTTCCAAATGAATTAAAGTCTTGATTGCTAGGACTGTGTGGGAAGTTTGACTATTAATATAAGAGAGAGAGAGAGAGAGAGAGAGAGAGAGAGAGAGAGAGAGAGAGAGAGAGAAGTGAACAGGAAAAGGAAGTCTAATCACTGATGTGATTTAATGTTTCTGGATTTGTAAATTACTGAACATTATCCTGTGCTTTATAGAATCATAGAATCATAGAGTTGGAAGAGACCACAAGGGCCATCAAGTCCAACCCCCTGCCAAGCAGGAAATACCATCAGAGCACTCCTGACATATGGTTGTCAAGCCTCTGCTTAAAGACCTCCAAAGAAGGAGACTCCACCACACTCCTTGGCAGCAAATTCCACTGTCGAACAGCTCTTACTGTCAGGAAGTTCTTCCTAATATTTAGGTGGAATCTTCTTTCTTGTAGTTTGGAACCATTGCTCTGTGTCCGCTTCTCTGGAGCAGCAGAAAACAACCTTTCTCCCTCCTCTATGTGACATCCTTTTATATATTTGAACATGGCTATCATATCATCCCTTAACCTCCTCTTCTCCAGGCTAAACATGCCCAGCTCCCTTAGCCGTTCCTCATAAGGCATCGTTTCCAGGCCTTTGACCATTTTGGTTGCCCTCCTCTGGACACGTTCCAGTTTGTCAGTGTCCTTCTTGAACTGTGGTGCCCAGAACTGGACACAGTACTCCATGTGACATCTGACCAGAGCAGAATACAGTGGCACTATTACTTCCCTTGATCTAGATGCTATACTCCTATTGATGCAGCCCAGAATTGCATTGGCTTTTTTAGCTGCCGCGTCACACTGTTGGCTCATGTCACGTTTGTGGTCAACCAAGACTCCTAGATCCTTTTCACATGTACTGCTCTCAAGCCAGGTGTCACCCATCCTGCATTTGTGCATCTCATATTTTTTTTTGCCCAGGTGCAATACTTTACATTTCTCCCTGTTAAAATTCATCTTGTTTGTTTTGGCCCAGTTCTCTAATCTGTCAAGGTCGTTTAGAAGTGTGATCCTGTCCTCTAGGGTGTTAGCCACCCCTCCCAGTTTGGTGTCATCTGCAAATTTGATCAAGATGCCCTTGAGTCCATCATCCAAGTCGTTGATAAAGATGTTGAATAAGACCGGGCCCAAGACAGAACCCTGTGGCACCCCACTAGTCACTCTTCTCCAGGATGAAGAGGAACCATTGATGAGCACCCTTTGGGTTCGGTCAGTCAGCCAGTTACAAATCCACTGAGTGGTAGCATAGTCAAGACCGCATTTTACCGGCTTCTTTACAAGAATATCATGGGGCACCTTGTCAAATGCCTTGCTGAAATCAAGGTAGGCTACATCCACTGCGTTCCCTTCATCTACCAGGCTTGTAATTCTGTCAAAAAATGAGATCAGCTTAGTCTGACATGACTTATTTTTCAGAAATCCATGCTGACTATTGGTGTTCACAGCATTCCTTTCTAGGTGCTCACAGACTGTTTGCTTAATGATCTGCTCCAGAATCTTCCCTGGTATTGATGTCAGACTGACTGGGCGGTAATTTTTTGGGTCCTCTCTTTTCCCCTTTTTGAAAATAGGGACAACATTTGCCCTCCTCCAGTCTGCCGGGACTTCACCTGTTCTCCAGGAATTCTCAAAGATGACTGCCAGTGGTTCTGAGATCACATCTGCCAGTTCTTTTAATACTCTTGGATGCAGTTCATCTGGCCCTGGAGACTTGAATACATCTAGACTAGCCAAGTATTCTTGTACTATCTCCTTAGTTATTCTGGGCTGTGTTTCCTCTGCTGAATCATTTGCTCCAAATTCTTCAGGTCGGGCATTGTTTTCTTTATCGGAGAAGACTGAGGCAAAGAAGGCATTGAGGAGTTCAGCCCTTTCTGTGTCCCCTGTTTGCATTTCACCATCTTCTCCTCTGAGTGACCCCACTGTTTCTTTGTTCTTCCTTTGGCTACGAACATACCCATAAAAGCCTTTTTTGTTGCTTTTACCCTCTCTAGCAAGCCTGAGTTCATTCTGTGCTTTAGCTTTTCTGACTTTGTGTCTACACGTGCTGGCTATTTGTTTGAATTCCTCTTTGGTGGTTTCCCCCCTTTTCCATTTTTTGTACACATCCTTTTTTAATCTTAACTCAGTTAAAAGTTCTTTAGATAGCCACCCTGGCTTCTTTAGGCACCTTCCATGTTTCCATCTCATTGGTATTGCCTGAAGTTGTGCTTTTACTACATTTTCTTATTTTGTAGATAACATCTACTTTTCTAATTCTCGCTGACAATGTCAAAAAAATTGTGTTTTACATTATGATTTTATGCTTGCATTATTTTTCGGGTTAATATGTTTCCAATATAACCCTTAGACATGTTTACATAAGCAGTCCTGACTTCCTTTTAAAGTAAATTATGGTTTTAAGATCAGGCCAAGTCCATGGGCAGTTGCACTCCAATCAAGACCTTGAACATGTGTTCTCTATCTCATGTGCACTACTTTGTTGACCAGGCTGAGGGCCAGGGCAGAAGACAAAGAAGATTCCCTCCCATTTTGTCATTTATACTTCCTGTCAATTTCAGGGGGTTGTGTTACATATTCCTATTCCCTTCTGTGTTTGAAGAGGGCTCTAAGGTAGTGTGGCGGCTATTCTTGTAACTGAGACTATGCAAGGTGAAAAGGAAACATGCAACATTTTTTCATCTATATGCGCAAACAAGCACTTAATTAAAAAACCAATCCTGGTCTTCTGATTACTGAATTGGCTGGTTGTCACCTTTCTCCATTGGACTGATTGCTATCATTTGGACCCTTGGTTCCTTTCTCCCCCACCCCCCCATAAGGGTCTCTTCTATTTTTCCTAGTACTTGATTTTCCTTTTTTGTGTAATTCATGATATTGTGGATATCATTGGTCTGTGGTTGTTGGGAAGCTCTGCCATGTTTGTTTTTTTAAAGCTTCTCTTCAGCCTTGACATCAGTAAACCCTTCTGGGTAAACAGTTGGCACCCCCCCCCCCGATACTTTGTGCTATTGCAGCAATCTTTCTAGGTGAACAGTCCTGCACACATTCATGCAGGTTCTTGCAAGGACCAATATGGCGGCTCTTAGCTAAGCATATAGAAGCAAGAACCACTGGGTCCCAAGCTCAAGAAGTGAGTTAGTTCCTCATTTACACCCTAGAGTCCCTGACAAATTGGATAGGAGTCTTTAAAATAAATAAATAAAAATGAAGGCTCATATTCTATAAATACAAGGCGAGTCCTTTAAAAGAGGCCCTGTGGATACAGAGTACACATGTTAAAAGACTCACCCTGTATTATAACAACTAAAATTATTATGATTTGTTTGTTAATGTTGTAACACACTTCACCTTCAAGTCTAGTTTAAAAGAATAAATTTAGGCAAAAAGAAGAAACATATGGAAAGTGTTTTTCTTTCTTCACACTGATTCACTGACACATCTGGTATTTAGCACAGTATTCTGGAAGTTATTGCATAATATTGTGAAATGTTTGTAGATACAACATTGTGTAGCATCACTGAATACATGTGGCATCAAGCATCTTCTCTGAATGCCCAATGTGAAGCACCCGGAGTTTCAGAGCAGGAGTTCTGATCCAAGAGATCCAAGTGCCTGTTTCTTGCCATGAGGATGACAACTTGCCAGAAGAGGGACCTGTCTGTGTGGAAGCAGCACAAAGAGCCACTTCTTGTTCCTCAGCTGACACAAAACTCAATGGAGCAATACAGCACTGGGGGCATGTTTCACCTTTGCAACGGTGAAACTTGGGGTGGCAATCTCTTCAGTTGGTTTTTCAGGTACAGTTGCATTCCAGTATTTAAAAACACACGGTTTCAACTGAGGTGATATCATCATGAAGTTAAGTGCCCTTGTCAAGTGTTGTCTGAGTAAAGGGTGGGTATGTGGATAACAAAGGAAATCCTGTTGTGATGTCATGTCTCTCACTTGGGGGTGCAAAATCCAGCATACATCTAGCTCAGCTGGTAGAGCATGAGCCTTTTAATCTCAGTGCCAAGCCCCACTTTGGGCAAAGACCTGCAGGGAGTTGGATGAGGGGTCCTTCGTGATCCCTTCAGTCTCTAGAATTCTACTATTCTGTAATTTCACAGGACACATTAGTGATCTGCGGGGCTCAAATTACAAGTGGGCCAGAGGGATCCCAGCCCATTTACCTTTGAGGCAGCCTCCTTAATTAGTGTACTGCTGGTCAGAGACTATAGGGGACATGATTTAGCTAAGATTAGGGGTGGTAGCCAATGTCAGTCCTACTCAGAATAGACCCTTTAAAGTTAATGGACATAAGTAACTTTGAAACTAATGAATTTAAGAGTTTATTCACCACAGGACTTTGTGGAACATAGCCCTATTTAGCTTAGGGCTCATCCAAATGTTTGTCTCAGTTGAATTTTTCAGCATTCAGTCAGATCATATGAAGAGCAAAAACTCATCTAAAGATGAGTCTGGCCTCATCTAAAGATGAGATGTTCAGGTAGGGTGAGGGTAGCAAGTTCAAGTTGGTAGGATGAGTAGTATTTGGTGAGGTGACTGGGTAGACTTTGCCCAAATATGTTAAAGGCATGCTGCTGCACCCAGCAGATGGCTGCTATTCGGTTCGAAAACCTCTTGAGAATGAAGGTAGTCAACTCCCGATACAATGCAATCCTGTAGCAATATTCACAGTGCTGTTTTCAAATAGATTTTTAAACTGACTAGTAGCCAGTTGCTGAGGAGAGTGGCTTGGCTCTGTTTAACGTTAATAAAAATAGAAGGAAATGGGAAGGTCACTCACTTGCCTATTAAATAAGCAGGTATTCTTTCCACCCAAAAGTTTTTTGGTTTTCATGGGGATGCCATGAAAATTGCAGAAATTCTCACAAAATCTTCATTTGTGAACCAAGGTTCAGCAAGGAGGCAAGTGGGGTTGTGTATAGACTTAACTAAGTCCCATCTTGGCATCAGGTATCATTTTCAGTTAAGTTGAATTTGGGCAGACACCAGTAAATGACATTCAGTAAGTAGTCTTACATAAACCAGCCGTGCTTCACTGACTGGCATGAATTTTAAACTGCTTACTTGGAGGATGAGCAAACCGTAGGGTATCTTGATTTAAGGTATGTTCCCGTAGCTCTGCATGTCAGCTCAACGCAAAAATATGCTAACTGCATTTTTCGCCATCGTTGAGCAGGTAAAAGGGACGCTGCCTCCCACACGTGAGTGGCACAACTAACTTTAAGGTCAGATCACAGCAGACAGTTAACAGCACACAGAAGTACAATTCTGCCTCTGGGCACATTCATTTGAAATGAAAGAGAAGATAGGTACATGGTGGCGGGCATGGTATAATTAATGAATCTGGAATGCTGCCATGTAGTCTGCATTAATACCTCTCCCCTTGTAAAAAGGACAACCACTTTTTTTTAACTGCTCACTAAGAGCAAACGTTTAGTTTTGTATTTTTGAACGAATGTGGTTAGATTTAGATTAGAACTCTATTTCCTTCTGGTTGGAAGAAAGGCATATTACATCTTGCTTAATAGAACTTGCATAATAGAAGAGCAAAGTGAATTATAGAATCCTAGAATTGTAGATTTGGAAGGGTCCCTGAGGATCATCTAGTCCAACCCCCTGCAGTGCCGGAATCTCAACTCAAGCATCATTACAGGTGTCCATCCAACCTCTGCTTAAAAACCTCCTATAAAATCCTTCACCTTCTGAGGGAGCCCGTTCGACTGTCAGAAGTTGTTTCTGATGTTTAGTCAGCATCTCCCTTTTTGTAACTTGGTTTGAGTTCTACACTCTGGAGCAGGAGAGAACAAACTTGCTCTATCTTCCATATTGAGATATTTCTCTCAGTCTCCTCATTTCCAGGCTAACTAATTTTGTGTTATGCTACACTCTGACTGGCACCCACAATACTTCCTCAAAAAGTGAAATGGTCCTACTGGTCCAAAAAGGTTGGCTTTGCCTGCTCTAGATCTGTTTCAGTTCTGGTTGGGAGGCTGAATGTGTAAGACTGTTTGCTTATCCAAAACTATAGTTGGCACTGAAAGGGAAACACTGTATTTTTAAAGGAGAACAAAGTATAAATATTATCAAGCTCCTATTAAGTCCAATATGTACTGTATTTTTCTATCTATAAGACGCCCCCATGTATAAGAGTCCTCCCTATTTGGGAGGACTCCGATTTAAGAAAATGGGGAGAGACGCGTCCTAATTTTTGACATCACTTTTTAGGGGAAAAACCTGGTCTTATACACGGAAAAATATGGTACTTACTGGGTGATAATCTCACAGAATTTAGCCAAATAGATTTCCATAGGAATAGGCTGAAGAACATCTTGGAATACATTTTAAAGAAAATAACTCATTTAAATATAGAGGTGTAATTTGGTATTGCAAATTATTTGAGAGATCAGTAGACTCCCTCTAGTAGGGTGAATTTTTAGCAAACTGACTTCATGAAATCTCCTCTTGTATACCTTGACCTAACCCAATTCTTCCAACAGGCATTGCAGCCTTGTTCTAATCTGGTAATTTTCCTTTCTTGCCCTAATTTTGAACAATGTTGCATTTCCCAATTAATTTCCCTTTCTTCTCTTATCCAGCATTCTTTTAATATTTTGTTTTGTTTAAATACTGAGGTAGGGTGTGCTTGTTAGGCTTCCAGAAGGCAAAAAGGAGTCTGCAGCTATTGCAAAATCATATATTCCCAGCCTGGTTGTTGCAAAGGAAGAGAGGCAAAGAACATAGAAGGGTTGTAATATTTTCTTTATTTAAAATATATCTAGGCTGCCATTCCAGGTACAGTAGTACCTTGGGTTAAGAACTTAATTCGTTCTGGAGGTCCGTTCTTAACCTGAAACTGTCTTAACCTGAGGTACCACTTTAGCTAATGGGGCCTCCCGCTGCCGCCGCCGTGCGATTTCTGTTCTCATCCTGAAGCAAAATTCTTAACCCGAAATACTATTTCTGGGTTAGCGGAGTCTGTAACCTGAAGCGTCTGTAACCTGAAGTGTCTGTAACCCGAGGTACCACTGTATATTCTTCCCAAGGTGGCTTGGACGATCATAAATGAGAACCACTGGCCTCACCCTAAGCTCTGTGCGGGGTGTGTGTGTGTGTGGCTGCCGGGTGTTCAGGATCTGCCCGTGTGCTTCCCATTGGCATCTGGTTGACTCCTGGGAGAAGAGATTGCTAATTGGCTTGATCCAGCAGGGCTCTTGTGATAGAGTTGGAAGGGACCCCAAGGGTCATCTAGTCCAACCCTCTGCAATGCAGGAATCTCCACTAGATCATGGATGGAATGGCGGTTCCTACAAAATAAAAGCACAAAATACATTGATGTTCAGCAGTGAAAGGGGCTCCTTTGGGAAGTTGTGGGCTCTCCTCAATAGCTGAGATTTCTGCATTGCAAGGGGCTGGACTGGATGACCCTTGGGGTCCCCTTCCCACCTCTGCAATCCTGTGACAAAGAAAACAAGAGCACAGACTGGAAAACAAACCAACCATTCCCATCCTAACAGTTGCTCAGGCCGAGATCCAAGCGTGCGTGGCCAGGCCCCTTCCCGTTGGCTTGGCCTTGCCCAGAACTTACTCGGAAGTAAGTGTCCAGCGTCCGCAGGCTGCTTGGGAGTAAGAGACGCGCCCTCCGCCGTTCGCCTGCCTCGGCGCGGGCCAGAGAGGGCGCCCCCGACTCGCCGAAGGGCCTGGCCGGCTTTCCGGGGAGGAGCGAGGCATCTCGGCCGCTGTTCCGACCCCCCTTCCTCCGCCCAGGTAAGGCCAGGTGGAGCAGGTGGCCAGCCCGGCGCAGGTAGAGCCACAGGCGCCCTGTCCGCGAGGCGGCCCCGGAGGAGGCGCCTTCGGGCGAGGGACGCGCGCGGCCCCCTTTGGCCGAGCCAGAGCGACGGCGCCGCCGCCACAGGTCGCCGCTGCCGCCTTTGTGCAGCCGCCTTCGCCGTCTGCGGCAGGAAGGGAGGCGGCGGCGGCGGCAGACGGGGACCCCGCCCAGCGGCGGCGGCGGCGAGCCCACCGCTGCCTGCCTGCCTGGCTCCCCGGCGGGCGGCGGCGGCGGCGGCGGAGCTCCGTCCGCGCAGTAGCCGGAGTGCCGCTCGCGTACCCTGGAGCGAAGGCGCGCCATGCTGCGGTTCCTGCGCAGGACCTTCGGCCGGCGGTCGATGCAGCGCTACGGGCGAGCAGCCGGCGAAGGAGACGAGCGCGACGGGGCGCCCCGGGCGGCCTCGGCCGGAGCCCCGCTGGCCGCGCCCGGAGCCCCGGCGCCTCCGCACATCCAGGCGGGCGCGACGGGCGGCCGAGCGGCGCTGCAGTGCCGGGTGCAGCTGCTCGACGGCACCGAGGTCAGCGTGGAGCTGCCGGTGAGTGGGGCCAGGGGAAGGCGGGCTGGGGCTGCGGGACCTCGGGGGACCCTAGGCAGCAGGGAGTCTCCAGCCCCCCCCCCCGTGTCACGATCCCTCCCCAGGCTTGCCTTCCTTCCGCCACGTGAAATTGCAGTGTCTTTAAAACATGGCACCGGTTGCCTTCCTTTGCTCTTTTGTACCCCCGTGTATGCATTCAGACGTGCGGCTGGCGCCTTTCCGTACAATTTGCGCGCCGGAAAAGCGTTCGCTGGCTGCCAGCGGCCTCCTCCTGCCTCCCCCCCTCCCTCCCCGTGCGAGGCTTGCAACCACGAGGGGGGCGCGCCTGGGACCGACGGCTCCTCCCCTCGCCCTCCGACTCCCCGGCAGCTGCCTCCTTAGCCCCGGAGGGATACCTGCTGCTCCCACCACGCGGCGTGTTTCCAGTAGCCCAGCCCCCCCCCCCAGGCTCGCTCCCCGTGTCCACTCGTGTGAACAGCCGCCCGCAGCTGCATTTTGCAAACTTCCTCCTCCCACCCAAGGAGGGGAGCAGAGCCACCTGTAGCTGGCGGGGGGGGGGACACAAACCTGTGGCGCTGCCTTGGGCGTGGCTAAGGGAGGCAGGGGGGTAGCTGCCCCCCAATCAATTAAAAACAAAAATACATAGCAAACTGAGGTTCTTCCCCCCCCCCAACAAAAGGCCTGCCCCTCCTTGGCTGCGCCCATGGGAGCTGGTGCCTGTTTGTTTGTGCCTTGCCTGAGGCAGGTGGGACCTGAGAGACCGGCCTTCTTTCTTTTTCATCTTCGACTTGACAGGCGCATTTCGTTGCCCACTTGGCACTAATGAATTCCTGGCACTGGTGAAATTCTGCTACAAGTTGTGGCCATGACCCTCTTCCCCTGGCAGGGGCATAGCTAGACTTTATATGTGGGGAGGGACAGAACCTCAGTTAAGTATTTTTATTGATTTACTTGATTTAATGGGGGGAAAGCTGCCCCCCCTCCCTTGGCTACTCCCCTGTCTCCAGGGAAGAGAGTTTTCTGACCCGTGGATCAAGAGCCTTTTGAGTTTTCACAATACCAGTTCTGCCTGTCCCTGGTTATTCCACCTGTGACTGGGCTGCCTCTAAGCAGAGGATTGCCCTTTTCAGGGCAGGATCCAGTTCTTAACTGTCTAACCACCCTGCCTTCCCCATACAGTAGAAAGAATCCTTGCTGGGGATGAGTGTCAGGTGGGGGTCAAACAAGCCCCCTCCCCTCCCCATGTCCAAAATGGTTGCTTCTGCTTCCTGCAGGTGTCCCCCTCACTCCCTGTTTTTATGCTTCTTGGGTTCCTTGTGAAATTGCCTTTACAGTGTGTTGAATTTCTAAATACAGCAGTGTATCTGAAGAAGTGTGCATGCACACGAAAGCTCATACCAAGAACTAACTTAGTTGGTCTTTAAGGTGCTACTGGAAGGATTTTTTGTTTTGTTTTGACTATGGCAGACCAACACGGCTACCTATCTGTAACTTGAATTTCTAAAGTGTTGGATATTGTTTTTAAAGAAACATGAGCAATTGTAGCTTTGAAAGTATGGAATTCAGCCACGGAAATTGGCCGGATAAGCTCCTGTTTCCTCTCAGTAAAAATAAAATAAAATGCAAATCAGATATGATTTTAAAACAATATGGAATGTAAGCAAGTTGAAACTTCTTTTAAATCCCCAAATCATCAGAATTCCATATGAATTTGTGTAGAGTCTGATTGTGTATTTTACTAATAATGACCTTGGAGTAAATATATGTGTGTGTGTTTAAGGTGGTTTGGACAGTGCTCAAATACACCAGATTACCAGTGTAGTAGGTATTAGTCTTGCATGAAAATACACTCCAGAAATCATGTGAGAGATCTGTGTGTTTAATCTCCATACAGCAGGTCACTTATTTGTATATCAGAACAATCAGGTGACCTGTTTTCTGGAGATTTTAACACAAAGATCTCTCACATGATTTCTGGTGCATCTGTATATCCAGAAATTGTGAAACTTCTGTGTTAAATATCAGTACCTTGAAAGCACATACGATGCTAGTTCTGCTGCATATAGTATTTCTGTTCTGATCATAGTATTTGTGCTTAGATTCCTAGGCTGGTTATTTTAACTAGGTCTGCCATAATTAGTTCTGATACTCAGGAGGCAATATGTTCTTCTAAAGCAGGGCAAATGGTCCCAAAGGAATGATTATGGGGCAGAGGGCCCAGAAATAATTTACTAGAGGGAATGCAAAACAGATGTATGGTTACACACCCTCCAACGTTTCTCTGATGAAAGTAGGGACATCCTATTCCATAATTATAATTGCCCCTATCCACTTTATTTCCCCCCTAAATTTTTTTTTATTCAGTTTATAACACAACTAAAAAACACAAACAGAACAAAACCAAACAAATTCTTTTCTTATCCTTATTTTTTCTAAACATTGTTAGGTGGGCTTCCCCATGTGCCCAATCCCCTATCCACTTTGGGCAGCTTATCTCCTTAGCTCAGAGATAACTCCATACCTTCCAACATTTCTCTGATGAAGATAGGGTCATTCTGGGATCAAATCAGAAATCAAATCAAATCATACATATCACTGTGTTTCTCTACTTCAGCGGACATTTTAAGAACTGAGCCTTTCCAAAATGTTGTCTGCAGAGCACTCTAGATTTTTATTTTTATTTTTAGTTAGAGGACAGTGGTGGATACCTTTTTTTAAAAAAAAAAAAGTTCAAAGCTCTATTTCATTGCTGCTCTTTTTAACCAACACAAAACTCAGAACTCTTCAGAACTCCACAGGCAACATCACAAGCATGTAATGCTGTAAGGCCTGTGAGACCTGTTGGAGGACACAATCAAGTGCTAGGAAGGAAAGCCAGTGGGATGCCGCAAAGTGTTTTTTAAAAATGTGCAGGCAAGAATACACTTCTCAGCTGCCTCTTTATTGTTTTTGAGTCAGAAAGAGTAAGTGGCAAGTCCATGCCCCCACTCCAGATCATGGAGGAAAGTGAATCCCATTTGCTTCTGCTGCAACCCCACCCAGACCTATTTGTCTGCAGTTTGGCAGGCGTAATCCACTCTATAACCAATGCAATAAAGGGGGGGGGGGCAGACAAAAGGCCCCTTTCCCTGCCATGGATGGACCTTAGGGAAAGGGGGGGGGAGGGTGCAGGGGTTCCCTGGCTGTCCAAGAGACATGAGAGACGAGGGCCCTGGGTCTGGAAGAATTTAGTTTAAGGGCACGAGGGGAAGGCCAGAGTGAGCGAGAAAGGACGGCCAGGCCATTGCACATGAACCAGGAACTTCAGAGATTTGGGAGGTTGAAGTTCATTGACTGATCTTTGAAATAAGCAGGCATCCTTGGCTTCAGGCCTTTGTTTTTAGATGAATTGCTCAAAATATCCATTGATTTTATTTTTGCCCACTTTCTTGCATTTCATTTTACTGTGCAGCTATTTTTAAAAAATAAAAAGCCTATTATTTCCCTCTTCTCTGAAGTGCATAACCTCAAAAGGCTACTAGAAATTGTGCTTGCCTTTTAATGTAAAGGCAGTTTCCTCATCAGGCTTTTTAAGTCTTGATCTCCTAGTTCTTTCACGCTCTCTTCCTATGCTTTTAAGTCTTTACAGTGCACTTTTTCAAAAGGGCTCTCTCTTCTTTCTAAATGGAGTGATGCACTCTCTAGCCTCTTGAAGCTAGAACTCCTCAGGGTCTTCCACGCCAAACGACACAGATTCTGACACGAATGTCCGTTCATCTGTTGCTGTGGAGGAGGGTGTAAATGTAGCCATTAGTTCCCGTTGACCTGATCCCATGTGATTCACTGTTTTAGAGAGTAGTGAGAAGTGAGAGGAGCACTTGGAACACAACCCTTCTCTCTGCCTCAGCGTCTAGGCCAGCTAAAAGCTTGCTGCTCTCTATCTCAAAAAAATAAAATTGCAAATCTGCCCCTTCCTCTAGCTATGAGAGAGACCCGCAACTCCGATGAGTATTGCACTCCAAGTCTGAAAAAATATTCAGGGAACTTGTTGAATCATCTTACTCCCAAACCCACAATTGTTTCCCTTAGTTTCAGGAGGAAAGCCTTTGTGACATCAGCAGTCATGACAACACTTCCCACCTTCAGCTCAAGAGAAATGTTCATACCTAGCAACTAACCCAGCAGAAGCAGGAGGAGGGAGGAGTTTTTGGTGTCTCCTGTTAATTCTGTGAAGGGATTCCTCCCCCCCCCCCAACACAAAAAAGGTCTAATGTAGCCACTGCACTGGACTAAAGCTGAATGCAACAGAAAGGGAAGTGAAGGTGTGAGAAGCAAGCGAGGATAAAGGCAGGATTCAGAATTGTAGAGTTGGGAGGGGTCCAACCCCCAGCCTTGCAGGAACCAGGAATCCTTGAGGGGCAGCACAGAATAAAGGTGGGTCAATGGCAGCTGCCACTCAGATGTCGTCCCCAATGCACAGCATTTGAGGAGCGTCATGTGAGTCTTTTGATGAAGAGCAGCTAACCACAAAGAAATCCTATTTTTAAAAAGTCATATAGACTGACACTACACAAGCTTGCTTCTCTGCTGCATTGTTATGATTTCTTTATATAGATATGTCCACATATTCTTAAAACCCACGTTTCTGTTAATGAATTAATTATATAGTATGATTTTTGAAATACACCCAAACACCATCTTGCTATTTTGCTACTGAAAGAGCTGTTAGACAGGGGAACAGTCTCCCTGGAGGTTATCTGAAGAAGTGTGCATGCACACGAAAGCTCATACCAAGAACTGACTTAGTTGGTCTTTAAGGTGCTACTGGAAGGAATTTTTTTTGTTTTGACTATGGCAGACCAACACGGCTACCTATCTGTCCCTGGAGGTTGTGGACTTTTCTTCACTGGAGGTTTGTAAGCAGAGGCTGGATGGTCACCTGTTGTGGGTGCTTTAGTTGAGATTCCTGTATTGCAGAGGATTGGACTAGATGATCCTTCCAACGCTACAATTCTATGATTCTAACTCATAATTGTGCCCAGCCCTGAGCTTGCACTATTCAGAGGTGTCATAGTTAATAGCTATTGATACACTCCTTTTCCATGAGCTTGCTTTAATTCTTTTTAAAACCCATCTGTCAATGTCTTCTTTCTTTTTTTAGAACAATTAGTGTAAGTCTGAAATAATTTCATTTTAAACAAGTGTTAGGAATGGCTCATCACTGGCAGTTAATACTTGAGTGTGGCTCATGAATGAAAATGTTGGCTCTCATCTTCATACTGCTTCTCTATTCTAGACTGGTCCTGGAAAATATGGTAATAATGCCTAGGACTTCAGTACACCATCCTGTAATCCTTGCACTAACTCTATAAGACGTGGTCAGTCAGTGTCCTCTGGAACTTGGTGGGTCTACTGAGAGTTTCATGGTGGGGTGTTGGCCAACTTTTGGTTTTCTCCCTATCTTTCTCTCTTGCATAGATACTTAAGTGGACACTTAAGCATTGCTGTTTTACAAATAGCACCAGGGTGGATTTGATTTAAATCAAATTGATTTAAATCACAATTTAAATCACTAGTCAGTAAGACTTGATTTAAATCATTTATTTATTTTACAGAAAACTCATTCTTGCTGGTATAATCTTAATATTTACAACTAGATGAAGGTTTCATTTTTTGGAACAACAAATTTTCAGAGTAGTTTTTACAGTTACTGTATATAAAAAATTACTGATTTGGTTATACTATTAGAAATACATAGACAGATAATTATGAAATTATTGTGAGGTTTAATAAGTTAGCTGTTTATAGGGGCTATATTTCCCAGCAGCCCTGGCTTTGGAGAGGCTGGTCTTTCTTTTTCTAGAGGGGAGAGAGGGGAGGAGGAAAGATAAAGTTGTTAGGCCTAGGCTGGAAGAGGCTTCCAGAAAGAGCAGGCGGAGGAGAAACAGGCTGGTGGAAAGCTGGAAAAGGGGAACCAAGGACTGGAGCGGAGAACTTCAGGGATTCCTGCTGCAGGACTGAAGTTCCCGGTAGAGGCTTTGTTGTTTGGAGAATGTCAGGCCAGCCCCGGGAAGAAGGGCCTGGAACCAGTGAACTCTTCTTCGTTGACCTGCAAGCACTTCAAGGACTTCCAGATCCCAGTTATTACTTCCACCCCTTTGGATTTGCTTCTGCATTCAGGTGCCTATTCTGTACAGTTGGGTGTGAGTGCAGTTGTTGGGACTCCGTGGGATTGGGAAGAGGTTGCCAGCCCCGAAGAGCCTTCAGCACTTGCCTCAAGTCTAAGTTGCACACAAAGCATCCCTGCTGCCAGAATTGCATCTCTGCTGGGAGAAAAGTTGTCTTCTTTTCCACCTGTTTTGGCACTCTCCCTGTCCTCTTTGCAAAGAAACAGTGGACATTTGAACATTGGCATTTTATACTTAGCAGTTTGAGCTGTTTGCAGATGTAGAAACAGCTCTGAGCATGCTCAGAACAGCCCGTGGGTCTACCCGAAAAGTAGACTAGTTCTTGTTAGATGCATTATCTGGATTGAAATAGTGACAACAGTGAGGAGGGGAAATTACACATCCAGGACAAAGAGCTAGTACTTCTGGTAAGATAAAAATTGGGTTTGGTGCTTAGAGACAGATGGGCAGATCATGACCCCCTGGTCTGAGAATAGTTTTGGACTGAGATTAACTGAGTGGTGGAGAGAGCTCATTAGCCATAGAATGGGAGATTGACAGAAAAGTACCCATGGCACACGCTACATTGACATCAATTGTGGAATGAGGTGTGGGACAGGAAAGAGTGTGGCTTTGAGATTTGAGGACTTAAAAAAAAATTCTGGGCATTTCACTTGGTAAGGTGAGCCCTGGTTGTCCCAATGAATCAGCTTCCACCTCATTAGGTAAGAATTATGATTTGAAATTTGCTAGGTGCAGTTTTTCACTTGACTCTTGGCCCTTGTGACTGAGTGAAGATGCCTGGGCACTAGGATGGCACCTGACGTCTCCGCCATCTGGAGGTTCCTGCCTGGGGATTCTTGGATCCTGACTATTTTCAAACACTAGCAACACATCCTGTAGAATTCTGTTTGTGATATTTTATCTGCACAATCAGAATGAATCACAGCACCAAAAAGTCATATTGAAAAATATGACTTTTGAGCCATCTGGCCCCAAAATGGCAACTAGGCATTCTGTTTTGGCGACTGTAACCCTGGTTTCAGGAGCCATTTGGCACCTAGCTTACATATCGGAGTTTCTAACATTGATTATAGGGTTATGTGTGGATTGAGGGCTTTGAAGAGGGTTTGCTTCAAGTTACTTAGTGAGTTCAAAGACGAGGTGAAATTTGAACCAGGTTCTCAGGATACTCTTTATTGGAGCAGCTATAGTGTTGAGAGTAGCAAGCTTTTCTTTCAGTGGCTCTGAAATGCCCATTACCACATAATACCTCTTTTCTGTAGAGCTCTGTGTCCCTTATCAAACTTTTGAGTATACCAAATCAATTTGGTCTAGTGGAAACTCTCGCATGAACAAAATTGGATTGTGTTTGACAGTAGAATTAAATGCTTCATCTCCTTGAGTACCTGAGCTGCCAAAGGGAAAGTTTTGAATGTGTGTGTTGCCTTTCACCCTCATTACTGAACTGGAACTGAATAGTTTGAAAGGCCTGGCGGGAGAAGCTCCTGGCAGGCCACAGTGCGTGTCTTGAGGGCTGCATTTGACATGTAGGTCGCAAGCTGTGCTAATCCACCCTAAAGCTAATTTTAAAAATAAGGCTGGGGCTTTCCCCTCCTCAAACAACGTTATCCACCAAATCTACAAAAAATAATGCTTCACCATTTTTCACAGTTGCGGTCAATTAGGCAAATATGTTACCTAGAAAATATGCTTATTCCTATGATGTTTGGATTGCATGAAGTGAGCAAAGTGGTTCTCCATTAAGGCTAGTAACCCACTGGTTCCATTTGTTGCTTTGGTGAAGATGCTTTTCTCCTTTCAGGCCTGGGAAACTGCCTTTACCAGATTAGACTGTTTGTCCATCTTGCCGAGTGATGTAAACTCTGACTTCAGGCTCTCAGATAGAAGTTCTCCCCCAACATCTGTACTTTGTGTTGTTGTTGTTGTTGTTGTTGTTGTCACCCTGCCTATCTGGCTGGGTTTCCCCAACACTATGGGTGGCTTGCAGTGCATATAAAAACATAGTAAAACGTTGCACATTAATAACTTCCTGATACAGGGCTGCCTTCAAATGTCTTCTAAAAGTTTTGTAGTTCTTTATTGCTCGACATCTGATGGGAGGGCATTGCAAAGAAGGGTGCCACTGCTGAGAAGGCCCTCTGCTTGGTTCCCTGTAACTTCACTTCCCACAGTGAGGGAACCGCCAGAAGACCCTCAGAGCTGGACCTCAGTGTCTGGGCTGAGTGATGGGGGTATATACTGGGCCAAGGCCATTGAGGGCTTTAAAGGTCAGTACCAACACATTGAATTTTGCTCAGAAATGTATTGGGAGCCAGTGAAGATCCTTTAGGACTGGTATTATAAGGTCCTGATGGCTGCTCCCAGTCACCAGTCTAGCTGCTGCATTCTGGATTAGTTGTAGTTTCCGGGTCACCTTCAAAGGTAGCCCCATGTAGAGTGCATTGCAGTAATCCAAGCGGGAGATAACCACAGCATGCACCACTCTGGTGAGACAGTCTGCAGGCAGGTGGGGTCTCAACCTCAGTAGCAGATGGAGCTGGTAAACAGCTGCCCTGGACACAGAATTGACCTGCACCTCCATGGACAGCTATGAGTCCAAAATGACTCCCAGGCTGTGCACTTGGTCCTTCAGGGGCACAGTTGCCCCTTTCAGGACCAGGGAGTCCTCACACCAGCCTGCCCCCTGTCCCCCCAAAACAATACTTCTGTCTTGTCAGGATTCAGCCTCAACCTTTTAGCCGCCATCCATCCTCCAACTGCCTCCAGACACTCACACGGGACCTTCACTGCCCTCACTGGTTCTGATTTGAAAAAGAGGTAGAGCTGGGTATCATCTGCATACCGATGAACACCCAGCCCAAACCCCCTGACAATCTCTCCCAGCGGATTCATGTAGATGTTAAAAAGCAAGGGGAGAGGATGGAACCCTGAGGCACCCCACAAGTGAGAGCCCAGGGGTCTGAACACTCATTCCCCCCCCCCCAATTTCTGGACACGGCTCAGGAGGAAGGAGCAGAACCACTATTTCATGTAGATGCTGAACTTTTCAGTCCAGGTTAGTAGTTTATTTTAAACTCATTTGCCCTGCTTGGAGCTTGGCTACTCCTTATAGCACCAGAGAATTTAATTTAAATTCTGTTGCTCTTTGGCTGCAGTCCTGACACTGCCTGCCTGCTTATAAGCATACCAATAGCCTGAAAATTGCAACATTAGGTTAGCATTAGACTAGCTTCATGGACCTTCTAGAGTGCACTGTCAGGTTTAAATAAGTAAAGGACCCTTTTACTGTTCAGATTTCATGATAATGCTTCTCTCGTCTCACAACAGCAAAGTGCATTTCAGAGAACGACTGCTTTTTAAAATCATAATGGCATTTCACTAGACTCTGGATAGTTTTATGTTGTAATGCGAAGATGACATCATAATGAAACATTGTTCATGTGGGAACCTTGAGTCAACATTTTCAAGGAGTTAAAATCAAGGCTGTACCATCACTTAAAGACATTTAGGTTGGTCATTTTACCATTTAATCAATTAGTTCGTTTAAATTTACATATGCATATTCATACCTCACTACTGTATAGACCTGCTTCTTAGATTTTGGATGAAGTGCAAAGCTAACAGTAATGTTAAATCTCACCATTTGCAATAAATGATGTAGAATGCTTTCTTTTTTAATTCCCTATTACAGTAGCATCAGCACCAAAGTAGTTTCAAAAATAAAAAATGCATTTTACTGCAGCCCTACTAATTAAAATTTTGCCTCCCAACCAAATTAGTTATTTTGCAGCTTTAGTTCTTTAAAAATCCATTCAGTACAATTTCCAGTGCTACATATGTATAAGTGCGTTCAACATGTTGGAAGTATTTTCTGTAACATGTTTACAAACCATGAACTTTGCCCTCAGTGTTCAGTGAACCTTTTGCATTTCAGATATGAATAAATGTTGCAATTGCTTCCTCTTAAAATTAAAAAAAGATATGCTAAAATGAGGCAAGACAGCTTTCCAGGAGTCGGCGAAACTCAGGAGGCACTGTCAGGCTGCAGAAACTTGCTCATCTGTCATGGTTTTTGTTGCTATTTGCAGTGTGTGGAATGTTTGCATGATTCAGGAAGTTGCCCTTCAGCATCCAGGACTTAGGTGTGCAAATAGAAAGCAAGTTACTTTCATTTTCTCTCCCTCAGGGTGTTGACAGGCGGCCTTTGTAAGAGGGCTATTTGAGGTGTGTGAAAGTTGGCAAATTTGGCTGAATTTTCAGGATCTTTTCAACAAACCTTTATCCTTATTTTTGCCATACTTGTTCCTTCCTCTGTTTTCATCCTAAAAGGCTTCTGCTGAGGATGTTAAAATCCTTAGGAGGTGCTTTGTAAGCAGGATCTTATTTTGTACCTTTTAAATATGGTGACAGGTGTTTTCTAGTTTTTTGCTGCCCTAATTTTTTATGTGTGAAGTGAGTCCTTTAGAATTTGCTAACTATATAATGCAGTTTACTGAATACAAGCATGGGATGTAAGTGCCCTGCCACTGAAACACAGTTTGGGACCTGAAAGCTTGCTTACTATTTTGCAATTACTTTGGTTGATTCTAATACATAGTTTGTCCAACTATGGATCATGGTATTTTCCTATGGACAACTTTCTTAGTTTTTATATATTTGGTCAGTACCTGTTTTCATTTAATATCTCATAATTAGCTGACTTAGTTTCTCCCCCAAAAGTGTGCTGTTACATGCAGGAACATTATTGGCTGACTAACCTTCAGGGCCTGCTGACCCATGAGGCAAGGTGAAGAAACTGCCTCAGGTGGCAGGATCCACAGGAGCAGCAGATCCAGCTTCCAAGGAATGCATTGGCTGTTGCTGCTGCCACTGCCATGATAAAAGCAGAGGGCTGGGGCACACACGTTGGAGGATGGGGCCTCTGTAGCCCTGCCAATGCTGCTTCTTTTCTGGGTGAATAGGAGGTCTGCTGGTCTCGTCCCGCCCCCAGGAGAGCAAGGCTGCTCTCTGGGGTCTGCTGGGCTCTGCACCCCCCCCCCCCAGCGTGATGCAATGACCGCTGTTAACTATTTTGCTTTCATATAATTTTTAATATCTGTACAATATCTGTAGTTCTCAAATCCTTGGGTGAGAATCAGACAAAGTTTTGTTATTTGTAACAAAGCCACTTGGTATAAAATTAAGTAAAAAACAAGGTATCTCATTCTCTGATCAATATTCTTAAGGGATAATGCTTGTTATAATGCGGTTGGCATTTGAGCCATATGTTTGTTTTTTTAACTGGTCAGTTTTAATGCTATCAGATCCAGGCAGGTAAGAAAGCAACATATAAATGAACAACTTCCAAGGGGAAAGTTAACATTTTTCCCTTTTTCTGTTTCTTACTGGAATTCATGTAATGTTAAGTCAGTCCACAGTGAGCACATATGCTGTAGGCTACCAGAAGGAAGGCTGTGGGCTCTTTGCCCCTTCCTGGTCCTGCTGCTGCTGCTGCTGTTTGGCTTAGCATATTGTCTAAGCTCAGGCTCATGGTTTAGCTTTCTTCCAGACAAACCACAAGGTGTCACCAAGGCTTGTCCTGTGGTTTGTTTGGGGGACAGCACACCACAAGGCTGGTTTCAGATGACACATTAAGCTAAACAGCAGCTGAGTTCAGTGCAGTGCTGCAGCAAGAGAGCCAGCGAGGAGGAAATTTCCTCTCTGGAAACCCATTCATTTGCATTGACTAAGCCATCATTTGGCTTAGCTTTAATTGTTACCTAATTCATACAAGCACATGACAGCATTCCTGTATCAGTTTTATTAATATTTTGATGGTGTATTTTCATGTAGCATACGGACTCAGTTTACTATTTATTTGGCAAGATTTTGACAGTGTATATCTTATTTTTAATGGCTTTGCTGTACATGACTCATGCAACAAGGTGATCTAAATAATTGTATATTCACACGGAAGGCTTTTACTGTGTATGTTTTGGAATGTATTACGCAAACTATACTTTTACTTCAACTCCTTTCTGTGTGGAACCTTGCCCAAGGTTAGAGGATGACATTCTCCAGCCCTGTGCACGGATGAAATAATATTCTGAATCAATAGACTAGTAATCCCTTGCAGATGATGTAGTTACTAACCCATGGCATATCATTGTTTTCTTAGAAAGAACAGAACAGTCACTCTACCACTTAAGACGTAGGTCATTGTTATGCTTCTTTTCCATCCTTTCGAGGGACCTCCAGCTTCTGCCAAATTAATGTTCTCTCTGTCAGTGCTGCCAAGACTCTTGAAGAGCTTCTGTTGTCCAACAATAGGAACAATTGGGGGTTGGAGAAGGCTTTCTAGGGGGAGCCAGCCATCCCTTCTGGGTTCCGGCAGGATCGAGTGAGATGGGTGCATGCCCTCAGAGGTGCCCCTTGGATTCCACTGCTCAAGGCAGGTGCCTCAGTTGGCCTTAGGGCTTGTGCATTACCAGAAGGAGACTCAGGTCTCTTTGGCCAGGCTCCACTAGGGGCGGGAGAGCTCCTGTCCCCAACGGAGCCAGCCCAGATTTCCCTGCTGCTTGCACTTGAGCAGCAAGGACCTTGGGTCTCCTTGGCCAGACTCCCTCTGCGTTCGCTGATGTGGGGGGTGGGCGAGCTACCTTGTCCACTCGCCTCCCACTCCCTGATGACGGATCAAGCAGCAAGAGCCAAGCACACAGGCTCTGTGCATTTGACTGCCTTAGCCTTTGCCTGTGTGGGTGTGCTGCCTCTTTCCTGGGGAGGGGGGTTCATTCACCCCAGGAGAAAAGACGCAGCCCACCCTCCTGGGTGAAGGCGCCTTGTGGAGAGGGGCTGCTGGAGGCTGCTAGTGAGCACTAGACCCCCCAGTAGCATCCAAGAGCCCCTACACCACCTGGCTGCCTTCCACTGAGAGGGTGGACTCCAAGCAAGGCTGCAACCCCAATCCCACTCCTACTCATGTGCAAGCAGGAGCGGGTTTGGGGCTCTCTCAGCTGGGAAGGGGGACCAGTTTAATGAAGCCGTTGGCTTGTGTGAGCCGGTGGAGGGTCGGGGGCTCTGAAAAACTGCTTGTTTCTCCCTCTGCCTGTCAGGGACTGGGCAGAGGAGGAATGTTGGAGACTGCCTCCCCAGGAGGAGGAGGAGGAAGAGGAAGATTGCACTCAGCACTGGGGCTGGCCTGGGACAAGCCACCGCCGGGCATCCTTCCCTTGCCCTGACAGGATGCGGCAAGCAGGGCAGAGGCGCCCGAAAGGGAGACGAGGGGAAGCTTTGACTTCTCAGGCGGCATGAGCAGGGCGGGTGGGTGGGACTGTTTTACCCTTGCCCTGACAGTTACAACCGCCTGCAAGTGGCGCTCAAAATTGGAGCACGTTCGGCTTCCAAAAAAAGTTTGCAAACTGGAACACTTACCTCCGGGTTTGCGGCGTTTGGCTTCCAAGTTGTTTGACGACTAAGCTGTTCGAGAACCAAGGTGCCACTGTAATGGGAGAGGAGGAGCAGGCAGAGTCAGAGCAGCAACTGGCTGACACGTTGCCATTAGAAAGCATTCCAGACCCTCCATCTCCCAGAACCCGGCGAGCCTTGAAAGTAGGAGAGCAAAGAGCTTGAGGACAGAGGGCACGTAGCAGCACCCGTAGAGGAGAGGATGATGACGAAGTGGGAGAGAAGGGGGTGGAGATTCACTCGGGGCAACACCACTATCCAAGAGGTTGGGTTCTATAGCCTCTCTCTGTAAAGATTGAAATAAAAAAGGACTGTAAGAAACTTTGCCTTGTCTTTCTACTTTCCTGGGCAACTAGCCGGGAGCCGCTAGCAGCATCCTGACACAGGCAGGGCAGAGTGTGATATACCGCTGGTGAAACCGTCCCTGCTTGAGTCCTTGTGCCTCCAGCTCCTGGCTAGTTTGTTTGTCCTTCGGTGCGCTAGGCGCTGGAGACAGAGGGACTCAAGCAGGGATGGTTTCACCAGAGATATACCGCTGAGTGAAGCTGCCATCGCAGTCTCCCCCCATACTGGTTCTGTGAAATATATTGCCCTGGCCCAGTTGTAGCATCATTCCACATCTTTGTATTTTTGTGGCAGGCTATACAGTGGTACCTCAGGTTACAGAGGCTTCAAGCTAACAGAGGCTTCAGGTTACAGACGCCACTAACCCAGAAATAGTACCTCGGGTTAAGAACTTTGCTTCAGGATGAGAACAGAAATTGTGCCCTGGTGGTGCGGTGGCAGCAGGAGGCCCCATTAGCTAAAGTGGTGCTTCAGGTTAAGAACAGTTTCAGGTTAAGAATGGACCTCTGGAACGAATTAAGTACTTAACCCAAGGTACCACTGTATAAAGTTTCTACTTTTTAGTCCTGTGAACTTGAGCAAATTATTTGTGGCCCACTCTGCTTATTGCGATGTTTTTGATCCCTGAGTTTGCCAGGAGTGAAAAGTTACCCCTGGCTGGCACAATTGCTGGTGTTTGAGAGGCAAGCAGTTACCACATAGGTGATGCTGCTGGTGCGACCTGTGATATGTTTTTTGCCTAATTTTGAGGCATTGCAGCAAGAAAGGGTGTGTGGCCACTGGGCTCTGAGCTGCAGATTACAAATACTGTTAACAGCTTTCTCCAACTCCTCCAGTTATATGCAGTGTTAGTTTGTTTTTTACTTATTTATATATACATTTCTGTCATACCCTTTTAGTGGCTGTGCATCACTCAAGGCAGCTTATGACAACTTAAAATTGCATAAGGATCAGGCCAGTAGCCCATCTAGTCGAGCATCTGCCATGACACTCGCCAGCTGGGTGCCTGTTGGAAGCCAGTGCGCAAAACCCAAGTGCAAGAATGCTCTGTTCTCCTCCACTTTTCAGCAACTGGGATTGAGAAGTATTTCTGCCTCGAGCCATAGATATAAATTCACATAGAAATAATTAAAATAAAATAATGAAATTACCCCCCCCCAAATAATAAATAGGGTTTCTTCACCATTATGTCACTTGAAAAATGACTTTTGGCATATACATAACCTTGGCTATCTATTTATCCAGTCCTTGCGTTTATGTTCTGTGTTTGTGCCAAGATAAATAAAGATTCTTTCATTCTATACTCTGCATTTTGCTGTCAGAAGTTAGTATGATATAACACTGATTTGTATGTTGAGCAGTGAAGTGGAGATAGTAGCTTTGAATGTAGCCAAAATATTTAACAGCAATGAATTTTGTGGGGTTTTTAAAGTACATGAGTATTTTCCCTACCAACCCCCCCCCACAAAAAAACCACTGTATGTTTTATAATATTTTTCCTGTGAAGAAAAGGCATGTTATCTCTGCAGACACAAATTCACACTTTTGAGAACAGCAAAAACAAGCATCTGTGATAATATCTTCTCATTAGAAAAAACTGCCCCAAATAATCTTACAGAAACCTCTGGAAGAGCATGACATTGTGAATGGATTAATGGAATTCGTTTACCAAAAAATCTAAACATTGCATATGAAGCCTCATGCTACATAATTAAAAACAAATCCTTATTTCCTGATGAATAGCCTTTGGACTATAATGTAACTGAAATGGAAAACCATCTTTAGAAAGATTTTTCCTCCAAAAGCATTTTTTTTAAAAAAAATCTGATTTAAATAATAAAAAAAGATTAGATAGATATAGATATAGATATAGATGATATAGAATCATTGATTTTTATCCACCCTGGTTCAATCACGGTTTCTAAGGTCACGACATAACACTACAAGTCATGCCTAGGAAGGTCAAAACATGGTTTGTGGCCAATTCTTGACCATCGTTTAGGCATTCAGAGATCTTCAGGGGGGAAAATAAGGAAGCCAATATATATATGTCAGAACTGACTTTTTCTTTCTGGTGCACTTAGCTGCATGTTTTTTGGGCACTCTTAGAACTGGACTTTCAACTCTGCATTCTGCTTGAGGGCCAAAGAACTTGCTTTAGGTGGTTGTTGTTGCAGCAGCAATGTCATTCCTTCTGAATATGTGAATTTGTAAATATAATTTTTGGAATACGTTTCAATTTATAGTTCACCCTGTCCAGAAGTTGCTGTCCAGACTGTACAGTGGCTTTTCCTTACTCGTTCTTGCAAACTTTTTAAATGGCAGCATAGTTTTAATGATAAGAAACGGCGGCTGTAATACAATGATTTGCTAAAGTTGATGCCTGAACTTAATTTGAATCCTTATCTCCTATGTCTGAGTCTGTACAGGCTGTCTTGATTTCTCTCATAAAGATTAGGAAGATTTATTTTGACTTAAAAATGCTTTCAGAAGTTATTTTCAGACAAATTCTTTTTCTGAATTAGTTGTATAAAGGGTGACATACTTACTTCTCTCCTAAATCTTCTAATCTTCAGTGATCAGAGGAGGACCATCTGGTTGGGAGATGAGACCCTGGATCCAAGACCTTTAAGTTGTTGTAACAAGATACATCTGCCTTGAAGCAAATATTAAAAGGGTTTCTCTTAAAAAAATAACTAGAACAACTGCCTGAAGATTACCACATACCTTCCAAATTCCTCATTTTCATCTTGGCATCGTTTAAAAATGCTGCATTTGTTTGTGAGGGACATGTCACCTATCCTTTTTTAAGTGTTCCTTTTCTTATGATTCTAAACCTTGTCCACATTCATATTTATACAGTAGAATTATGTAATTCTGCTTAGCAACAAGGCATCTATACCTGCAGTTATACTAAGATTTCAAGGTAGGTATAGCAGGAGTGGCGAGCCTCCAGTTTGGGGTCCTGATCCACACACACCGGCATTTTTTCCCTGGCCTTCCAAGACACTCCCACCCCAATTTTGGTGGCAGTGGCAGAAACAAAAATAAAGTTCACACACCGCAGCCCTGGGGCGATAAAGCTCAGTGCCCTGATTGGGATGCCAATCACCCCTTCCTCACCCCTCACTTGGATCATTTGAAGAGTGGAGATGGGGCAATGCGCCCCTGCTCTGACCTGCAGAGGTTGGCTGAGGAGAGGGGACTGTGTGCGTGTGCATGAGAGTGCATGAGAGAGTGTGAGGTGGTCATAGCCACTTTTGCCCACAGCCACTACTGGCATGCAGCACCTAATAAGGGTGACTGCAGCCCTTGGAGGACCATAAAACGTTAGCCACCCACGAGGTGTAGGATTGCAGCCTGATTTGAAAACAAGTCCACTGAACAGAGTGGAACTGCTGAGTAAAAATGCACAAGTTTGGGTCGTAACAAGTGTCCAGTACTTCCCAGAGGCAAATAAAGGGAGTTACTGGGGGAAATACTCAGAACTGATCAGAGAGTTCAGGCATTTCAACAAAAAATAGGAGTACAACAGGACTGAGGTGTTTTAACTCTTGTCAGGGCCGTTGACTCATATGTAGGGGATATAAAAGCCATTATCCGGACTGGATGCAAGTGGAACCAGAGTCTGCATTATATGGGGCGTGGGGGGGGGCATGTTGGTATGTTGTAAGGATATATACACCCTTTGGTTGAGAACAAAACCAACCAAAAGTTTATTTGGAATTATAATCGTCTTTTTCTTTTCTTTTCTTTTCTTTTCTTTTCTTTTCTTTTCTTTTCTTTTCTTTTCTTTTCTTTTTCTTTCTACTTCTTTGCAATCTTCTTCACACATGTAATAGAAGTTATTCCAGATCAGTCCAATGTGAGTTTTCCAAGCTGGGACAAGACAATTCAGTGATTTGACTGAAAGCAGTGTAAGATACCTGCTTGCTTGCTAGCTGTGAAATCTGCCATTTTGCATTTTGGGGAGCTCACACAGTTGGTTTGTGGATTCTGATGAATTTATCACATCTTTGTTTGCATTGATGTATAAGCTAGTTTCAGTGGAGGAACAAAATGTCCCCATGCAAGGATGGCTAAGAGAAACAGGTTCGGGAATTGGAAGAACAGGATATATGCCGTTGGCTAATAACAGCTTGACAGTTGGGAAAGTGTTATGGAGATCACTTCAGGTGGCAGATTTATATGTGGGATTTGTTCTCCTGCATCCAGGCTAACATGCAGTGATATGAAAGCTGTAAATGTTTTTGTGAAAGCATTTAGCTCAAGAAGTAAATTCTGATACTTCCACACAGCACTTGCAAAAAAAGAGCCTTTCGTAAGCTCTTATTTTGAAGTTCAACTTCCTGACTTCTTTGATAAGGCAGTTGTGACAGAAGGGGCCCTGCCCACACCTGGCAGGATGGCTCTTGAAGATGAATGATGTCGCTTCCAAGCTTCTACTGTCAGTGCTGGAGACTCCTTGCTTTGGGTTGCTGCTTGCAGTGCAAATAATTTACTCCCTGCATGAGCAACATCATTCCCAGAAATCCATGTAACAAACACATCAAAACTTATTTTAGGAAGAGGCAAACTCTTGTTTTGGCTTCAGCAACCTGCCTCTGTGGGCTGACAGTTTGGCTTCAGAAGACACGGATCATCTCCCCAAAGAAGCCAGAGGTGATCTGCATCAGAATATTTCTGCTGCATTCCTAGCTGGCCCTTAGATCCGATTCAGTTCTTGACCTGAGCCCGGCTCATGGATGCCAGAAGCAGCACACAGCCGCCCAGTTGGATGCAGAGCCTGTCTCCCAAAATTGCCTTGCTTGTGATTCGTTCTCGGGTTCCAAGCTGTTTGGTGAGCCCCCACAGTGCAGTTTGGCGTGTGGTGAATAGATGACATGGTTGCTTAGTTATGCATCCAGCTTGTGGCCCAGCCGGCTGCATTTTAGCATGTTTGGGCTGCTGCAAGCTAGATTAGCAATTGCACAACCTCTTTATTTATTTACAGTACTAAAGGCTGTTCATATCAGCATTTCTCCATGTCAGAATGACTACATGAATTTAAGGCAAGGTGTATTTTTAATAAGCTCATTTCCTTCAAAACCTACTTCGTTGTCACACACAATATTTGCTTTTCATTGCTGCTACAAGAAAAAGGTTTAACAAGTGTTAAGAAATTGCATAATAATACCCAGGGCTCCTTTATAACCATGTGAACAAAGTGTTCAATTTGGGGCCTGCTGCCTGAGAGGTTAAACCATGTAATCTTGGCACAAAAACAGTAGTCAAAGACTGGGCTAAACTGATATTACCTTAGTGATATTTGGTTTTAACCAGATGGAATGTTAAGCATTAACACATGAAAGGATTACGTTGAGGTTGGAAATGCAGCTGATGACAGTCGCGTACAAAAGAGGCAATTCACTAAATTCTTTGTACAGTACTGCTGTGCCTATTTTTGTAAAAGAGAGTCAATCTGGCATAAATGGCAGGTCATAGCCCCCACCCCAATGCATGGGCCTGTTCTAATTACCTGAACTCTTGTAGCCTTTCTCTATTATAAGCTAACAAAACTTTGGGACAAGTAAGTAGAGAGAAACTCTGAAGTGGGAAGACTCCAGGTGATGGAGAGGCCTGCATGTGCGGATCCCTGCTCTCCTCAGTGGGAGACTGTTGCTGCTGCTGCTGCTGCTACTGCTAAAACTACAGTTTTTATTTATTTTCATGGTACAGAAGATAAATTTTGAGAAAACAGTTGTTACAATAGTAAACAACAAATAACTTGTCCTGATGAAATTACAGACTTTTATCAGGCCATGTGTTAAAGTTTCATTTGATTACTCTAAGAGATCATGCCGCATTTTCCCATGAGGGCTGGGTGGATTTCTGCCACTGCCTGAAGAATTTATGGATTCAATAAACACTTGCCATATAAGAGGAATACATGGATTGTGTTTGCCCTTTGCTGCTCTCACCTGGCATGTTAGTTTCTCAGCCAGTGCCATTGACTGTACTCTTGTTATTCCAACACCTGTTTTCCAACATCTGGCTGTCTCCGTATGAGCAGCAGTCATTAGAAAGGCTAAGAGGTCATCTTTGGAATAATCAGGAGCAGGCAGGATCCTAAGCCCAGGTAGTGCTAGTGCAGGGGACACTTCCATTGTTTTTTGTATATTCAGCTTATTTCTTTGAAGGGTTTGATGATGTCTCAACACCACCACATATGGAAATATGTACCTCTGACTGCACATCCCCTCCAACAATTGGGATTGACTTCCTTACATATTCAAGACAGCCTCACCGGTGTATAATGCTACCTATGCAGAAGTTTTAATGAAGCGTCCCTTATTTTTGCAGAAACTAGACTATTGGTATTTGCACATCTAGGTCCATTTCCCATGGTATTTTTGTGAACAATAGCCATATTCTAGTGTTATTAGAGCTTTGTAAATTGAGGAAGCTATGAGCGGAAAGAAGTTAAAAAAGATGTGCTCTATTGCTGTTAGTTTCCTGTTTGCTTGAGTTGAAATGTCTGTGTTTAACAGGAATCTTCACAGCCGGTTGAAATGGTACCATGGCCATTTAAGGTTTGGTATGGCAGCTATGAATTGTTCCTTTCATAGTGAGATACTGTTTGCATAAAAATCTTTTAATCTGTAAAGGCCCACCTGTTCCCAACCATTCGAATCTAAGTATTGTCCTGTTTCTTTAAAAGATGGGTGAAAGCAAAGAGGGATAAGGGGAGATAGTGGGGGAGCCAGTTTTTTAAATGTTGCTTTCCACACATGTGGTGCAGAGGACAGGGTACGCAATCGTATGGGTTTTAGTGAGTGAGGAGGGTAGAAAGGGATATGCTCTATATACTGGATCTGAAATGTCTATATTTATACATGGTTTACGTTTTTGCCCATGGTTCAGTGACATGCTTTAGTTGGAAGGCATTGTAATAAGTTTGAAGATGTGGGATTCTGAGCCCACCATTTTGGACCCTTCCATATATAATTCTGGAGCCTAGTCGTGCTTTCCCCCCGTCTTGAATAAACTTGTTTATTGAGCACTGCCAAATTTTAAATTGTTTGGGTGTAATCATAATCGGCAGCACTTGAAAGAAAAATGAATTTTTCAGCAGGATAGCCATCTTTACTGCAGCTGTGCTCCCCGACCATGAAAAACGTAGGTCTTTCCAATATTCAAGACTTTCTTGCACCTGTAGGAATACTGGTGTGAAGTTTGCTTTCCTTAGAGCTGATAGATTTTTAGTTATCTGCACTCCCAAATATTTTATTACCTTGTGGCAGGTTTTAAAACCTGTCTGATTTTGAATGGTGAAGGAATGCCTATATATATTAGTTCTGATTAGGATTTGTTGATTTTTAATCCAGCCACTACACCACAATTGCCTATTTCTTGCATTAATACAGGCATTGCATCTTTTGGGTTAGAAAACATTATTTTTGCTATATCATCTGCAAAAAGGCTTATTTTATGTACTTATTTTTAAATTTCTACTCCTTTTATCTCCAAATGGCTTCTAATGGAGAGGTCCACTGGTTCAATTGAGAGGGCAAACAAGAGGGGTGGCAGAGGGCATCCCTTTCGCACCCCTCTTGCAGTGGAGAAGGCTTCAGAGTCTATACCAGTTACCCTAACCTGAGCGTATGAGTTTTTGTATAGTCTCATGATAGAATTCATAAAATATAGCCCCATATTCATTTTTGGCAACAACCCTTATAGGAACTGCCAGTTGACTCAATCAAAGGATTTATATGCATCTCTTGATGTGACTGCTAGTGGTAAATTTTTGCTTTTGCTTGGATGGATAACATTTCGTAGACGGAAAATTGGGTCACAGATCTGTCTCTGGGGTATGGACCCAGCTTGATCTATGAAGAAATAAACGTGTTGAGGCTTGCAGTAAAGATTTTAGCATCTTGATTTTTCCCTGGCTTGGGTATAATTTAGGGCTGGCATAGGTCCTGAATTTCCTGGACATAGCCAGGATTTGGCCCTTGGAAGCAGCATCCGGGTGGAAAACTGAAACGTCCAGGGAAGAAATAGCTCAACCACTTTGGCAAAATAAATAAATAAATGCTCCAAAACTCACATAGATTTAACAAGAATCCCCTTCCCTAATGAGTCAGAAATTAAGGACTTAAGCTGTGGATTTAAGGCTGTGTAGAGATAAACTTTTGATCCAAAGCAATGTTTCAAGATGAAGCTGGAAAGCTAAGAGTTTTGGAGTGACGCAGTCAAAAATGCCGTCGCCATTTTGGGAGGCATTGTTGGAGCTCTTGGGTCTGGGAGGAGAAAGAGAGAAATAGAGTTGTTTACATATCGTGAATCAACTTATCGGTGGGACTTAAGAGCGACAAATGCCAAAATTTACGATGGAAAGAGTGATGTTATCTACGAAGGAGATATATGGAAACCATCTGGACTTAGTGGAGGAACGGGAAATCCACACAGGAATATTATACTTGCTATCGGCTTAAGGAGACTAACAGAAGAGATCGTAAAGGAAAAAGAGAAATTATGTGAACAAGATATGATGTGGCAACACTAAGATAAGACTGGATAGAATTATGAACTTTGTTTGGACTGATTGGGACTGATTTGGACATTAACGCAGTAATAAGAAGATGATCTGAATCCCCCTTTGGATCTTGAAGTATGGGTTCCCCCAACAAAATTTTAAAAATTTGGCTTTGTAATTTGGAATTTATATGATGTGATTTAATTTGATGTGATTGGCCAGTTAATAAAAATTATATTAAAAAATAAATAAATGCCCCAAAACTTTGCCAAAAATACGAAATATGGCAACCCTATATAACTATTATTATAGAGTGTTTCCAGGAGATTGGTACTTGACCACCTGAAAGAATATCATTAAACAGAGAGGTTAATCTTGGGATCAGAATCTCACTGAATCACTTATAGAAGTTTGCAGTGTAACTGTCTTAACTTTATACCCCTTCAGTTTTTTTATTACTGCGACTACCTCATCTATAGGCTGGTTTAAATACTCCCCGTGGGTGTCATTTAGTTTCGGTAATGCAGGTGGTGATAGGATCTAAACATAATATACTTACTGTTATCATCATATTTAAGGGTACCTTATCCCTTAGCTGGTTTACTCTCTTAATGTTCATTCTTTTCTGAATACGGTTAGCAAGCATCTTAGACTTCTTATCACCATGTTCATAATATTTTTGGTTGAGGAAAAGCAAATTTGTAGAGATTTTTTATGTTTCCAAGGCTGTGACTTCTGCTCTCCTAGCATTCAAGGTCCTTAAAGTCTTCTTCCTGCCACCTCTTTAGTTCAAGCTGCCTTATTTCCAGTAGGAGGTGATCTGATTCTTTGGCAGCCTTTCTTTTGATTGCTGTCGCTTCACTAATGCAGGTCCCCTGATGATGCCTTCAGAGCTTCCCAGACTGTTGCAAGAGGCATTCTCTCTGTGGTGTTAATATCCAAGTAGTTATTTATTTCTGAAAAGAGGTGGTCTGTTGCTGGTTTATTCGGTAGGAGAATTGCAGGAAATCTCCAGCAAGATGATATGACTTGGGTTTTTCTTGGAGACGTAAGGTGGCCCCCACTGGAGCGTGGTCGGAAACAGTGTGACAACCAATCTTTGATTCAACAATTCTTTGAAAGTCTGATGTTGAAATCATGACAAAATTGAGACAGGAGTATTATGAGTAACAACTTGAAAAAATGAAAAGTCTTTAGTAGTTGGGTGGAGCTCTTTCCATATGTCTGCCAGGTTGTGTTCGCAAAGTATGGCTTCCAATGCTGAGGGTTTTTTTCATGACTTGGTTACAGTGGGACCGGTTCTGTCCAGGTGGGGATCTCATACAAGATTTAATTCCCCTCCTAATAGCACCATGCCTTCCTGGAATCCAGATAGTTCTTGCAGAGTGAGTCGGAGAAATTGTAACTGTCCTTTGTTCGGAGAGCAAAGTGAGGCTATAGTTGGTGTGATGCCTTTCCTTGGGCCTTTGACATAGGGGCCTCTCTTGTCTGTCAAAGTTCCCTTGAGGGTAAAAATCAGACTGTTGGAAATCAGCACCGCTATCCCTCTTGCTTTTGATGTGCCAGGAGATGAGATTTGGACATCAAAGCCTTTGAGACAACGAATTCTATCCATTTGCTTCTTACAGTGCGTTTCCTGTAGGTGTATTATTTTAGGATTTTCCATTTGAGCAGTAGCTCGATTCTTTGTTGTTTCACTGGTGAGTTGAGACCATTGACATTTATGGTGAGTATTTTTAAATAATAATAATAATAATAATAGTAACAACAATTTATACCCCGCCCATCTGGCTGGGTTTCCCCAGCCACTCTGGGCGGCTTCCAACACAATATTAAAATACAGTAATGCATCAAACATTAAAAGCTTCCCTAAACAGGGCTGTCTTCAGATGTTGTTTCTAGTTTCCATATCATCCATTGGCCAGATTATTATTATTATTTAAATTTGTTAGTCATTTTATTTTGCCAAGGGTAACCTAGAGTGACTTACAACCAACCAGACAGATGGATTCTTCCACATAGATACATTAAAATAAAGGGGGGGGGGAGGGAAATACATTAAAAACATTCTGCCCCCTTTCAAAAGGCCACATATAGTTAATGTTTTAGCCCAGCACCTAAAGATATGTAGTGAAGGCACCAGGCAAGCCTCCCTGAGGACGTTTTACTGCTGTTGAGATCACTCCGGGTCTGAGGCTTTTCACTGGGGGGGGAGAGTGGTGGTTCTTTTGAGTCTAAGGAACCCCCACCCTTTCATAGTAAAACATGAAAGGGGATAGGAGATTTCTTTTTCTGATGCCACCGCTGCTTCTTGAGGCTCAAGATCCCCTCTTGAGCTTTCCCAGGGTTGCATAGCCCTTGCATAGCCCCCAAAAGACCCCTTTCGGTGACTGCTCCGTCTCCGAGTAGCTCAGGTGTGCACGCGCTTTGATCCGCGGTAAAACAGGAAGTCGGCAGTCCCACCCCAGCCTGTGTCATGCTGCCGTTTTCCAGAACTGCCCTCCTTCTGTTGCTTGGTTCCTCAAACATCAGAGGCTGCGAACACAACCATGAACCACAGAACCTGGACACAGAGTTTGCCCTCGCTCTCTACCAGTGCTGGGCAGAGCTCCACCACGGAACGAACCTCACTGTTTCCCCAGTGAGCATGTCTCTTTCTTTGGGGCTCAAGGGAGCGCATTGGCCTAGCGGCAGCATGCTCTGGAATACAGCACTCATGGTGAGGCATCCCTTTGAGAAACAGCTTTTCGGTCATGAACTTCACTTTACAGATTGGACTGTCAAGGCAGTGGATGGTATATGTTAGGTCAATACTGACCACTGTCTCTCTTCAGCCACACGTGAAGAGTTTGGGTCATGGCAGGTTCCGGAGAGCGGGGACGAGGGAAGAAGCGTCGGCACTGCCATGGAGGACCAAGGGGCAGAGAGAGCCAAGCCCATTTCCTCCCAGAGCTGGCCCCGCCTGACCACGTAAGCGTGTTGCAACGGAGGAGGCGGGCCCAGCGGGGAGGGAGCTCCATCCTTATTTCAGACATCGTGATATATTGGTATACTGCAATGTTTAGCTGGTGTTATATTGTGATGTTGAAAGCCAGATACCATCCAGCCCTAGTGGAGTGCAGGGATTGCTGTTACTGCAGCGTACATTGGGGCTGTGACTCAGTAGAGAAGCACATGGTGTGCATGTAAAAGGTCCCAGGTTCAGTCTTATGAGCCACATGGAGACTTCTTGGCAGAGCTGGTCAGAAGGAGAGAAGGAACAGGACAGGACTGTGGAATTGGATCCTGGGAAGGGGCCCATTGGCTTGGGAGGTGCTGATCTTGACACTGGGGAGGGACCAGGTTGGTTGTCAAATGGAGGTCTCATCCCCAGTACAATTGGACATCCCAAGAGCTGAGGAAGAGCCCCCTGGTTTGACTTCAGCCCTATTTCCCATTGCCTCTGGATTGGCAGCTGAGGCCGGAACAGACAGCAAATTAGCTGTGAGACTCTGTCTCCATATCCAAGGATGTGGTGCTAGCTGTGCCAGCACAAGCCGTTCCAGCCTACTCTCCAGAAAGCCCCAGTGGGCTCTTCAAAAGGGGAGCTGCAGGGGCATGCGAAGCATTGGGACAATGTCTTAGTTATGCCTAGCCATGAACATTAGGACTGATATAACTGCTGATTGCACACCTTGTAACCTGATCTTTGTTTAGCCATTGCATTTGGCGAAAAAGGAGCCAAGAGTACTGTGTCTTCAAGTGGGAGCCAGAACAATGCCCTGCTCGTGATCTTCCAGGGGCCAGTATTAGACACAGAATCCTGGACAAAATAGACTTTGTTTCTGACCCAGCTAAAGGATTCTTAAGTTCTGATTACAGTGTACCATGATGCTATAATTTAGACTGGTACAGTAGTGTTTTTACTATTGTCTCCAAAGGCAGTTTGCAACAAACATGTTTTGCTATGTGCGCCTTACAGGTGCAATGAACAGAGGACTGTGATAAGCTGTGGGTCCTTGCTATGCAGACATGCGGGGGCGAAGCACACATGACATTGCATGCTGTGTGAAGCAGCTGTCCCTTGTACCTCATTCTCAGGCATCAGTCCTCTTCCAAGTTGGCCTAGGAAACAGATGGTATATACTGCAGGTATTCAGCTGTCCATTCAGAATCCATTTATCCATTCTTCCTGAGACCTATTTTTAACTTTTGTCAATTCTGTTGTTGTTGCGACAGGTTTGTGTAGCAGAGTTGATTGGCTATAATAAAGATAAAGTAAATTAGCAGAAAGCAAACTTAAACTATTGATATACACTACAATTTCTTATTCCAAGCATGCACATTTCCTAATAGCATGTACTAATTGGTTGACAGAGTCATCAGAACATGCTGATTTGCCCCTAAATGTAACTTTTATGTTATTCAGAAGAGTTTAGCATACATGTTCATGCCTGCACATGCATTATGTATATGTTAAGGTGCATAACAACCAGCTGTTGAGCACATTCTGCAGGTGTCACAGATAATGTATTTTTCAGAAATATAATGCATCTAGTGTTTAAAAAATACAACAAATTCTAGTGTACTAGAAACTCATATTGGTATTTTGGGATACGTCAACATTCCCCAGACCCCGTAGAGACTTTTCCATGAGGGGTTCCTGAAGTGGCGTTGGGGCAGACATGTGGGTCTTTCACATGGAATCAATGCATCTGGCAGGAGGCAGACTTAGCACATGTGATCCACACAATCGCCCTCTGTGATGGGGTCATTTAAATTTTATCCCAGCGATGTGAGAGCTTGTTCACAGAGAAGAGGCTTCTGTGAATTTGGATGCAGGTGTAAAGAGCCCCGTGCTCATGATTTATGTCCGACTGCATTTGGCTGATATTTGGATCTTGAATAAGGAAACTATATTTAAATTTCAAAATGTGGACTTCTGCCTATCTCTTTGTACCCCTACAAAGTCTCCAAATGAGGCTACTTGCAATCCACATTCTATTTTAAGTCGACACCAAGGCCCCAGAGATCATGGGATCATAGAGTTGGAAGGGACCCTGAGGATCATCTAGTTCAACCCCCTGCAATCCAGGAATGTTCACCTGTCCCTCATAGGGAATGAACCTGCATCCATGGTGTTATCTTTTTTTTAAAAAAAATAATATTTATTAACAGTTTAGAGACTACAGAAGAAAGAGAAAGGATTAAACAAAACAATACGATAAAATACAAATACAAAAACACTACATAACACTAACACTAAAACATTAAATTAACAAAACAAACACAATTTAAAACACATCCAATAATTTCAGTATCTTATCTTTCATTCACTTGTTTCCACTACCTCCTCACACCTCCCTTTTTGTATTCCGCTTCAATTAACTTTTTCAGCAATTCCTTTCCATCTTCCTCTGTTTTCTGTCCTGTAATTTATAACTTATTCTAACCTTATTTTTTCCTTTTAATACATTAATAATCTATTTGTACTTAGTTCCTTATAACATTTCTGCTAAAGCCGTATAACTTCATTCCAACATTTTTCTAACATTCATTTATTTTGCAGTATTTCTGTAAATAATCTTTAAATTTTTTCCAGTCTTCTTCCACCGACTCTTCTCCCTGGTCTCGGATTCTGCCAGTTATTTCCGCCAGTTCCATGTATTCCATCAACTTCATCTGCCACTCTTCCCGGGTGGGTACATGGTGTTATCATAGCATAGCATACCATGGGCCGAATCATGGAATTGGAGGGTGCCTTGTTAAGCTGTTCTGTTGACTCCCATGCTCAGTGTGGGAATCATAGAATCATAGAATCATAGAGTTGGAAGAGACCACAAGGGCCATCGAGTCCAACCCCCTGCCAAGCAGGAAACACCATCAGAGCACTCCTGACATATGGTTGTCAAGCCTCTGCTTAAAGACCTCCAAAGAAGGAGACTCCACCACACTCCTTGGCAGCAAATTCCATTGTCGAACAGCTCTTACTGTCAGGAAGTTCTTCCTAATGTTTAGGTGGAATCTTTTTTCTTGTAGTTTGGAACCATTGCTCCGTGTCTGCTTCTCTGGAGCAGCAGAAAACAACCTTTCTCCCTCCTCTATGTGACATCCTTTTATATATTGGAACATGGCTATCATATCACCCCTTAACCTCCTCTTCTCCAGGCTAAACATGCCCAGCTCCCTTAGCCTGGAGAAGAGGAGGTTAAGGGGTGATATGATGGGAAAACCAAACGTGAAGTATCCCCAACAGATGGCTGTCCAGGCTCTGCTTGAGAAGCAGATAACATACTTGGTATGGAGACATAAATATTGGAGAACGGAACAAAACTGCAGTGTGAGAGTAATTAAGGAGTAATTCAACTCTCTGAATTAACCTGGAGAGATATAAGGAGGAAGGCATTTTCTTTGTAATATTTCTTTTTAAATTTTCATTTTATAATGTTATATAAAACAGAGAGAACAATTGTAACAGATGAAAATCAAAATATAAAAACAAAGTAAAATAGGCACCAAGGATGAGTGCAGTTGCACATGCAATAAAATAACAAAGTTCAAGGAAAAATATTAACATTATCATCAGATTATCAAGCCAAGGTAAATATTTGGAATGTTGTCAGTCAGTTTTGCCAGCCAAACTTTGAACAGGAGCTTTCAAACTGTGTGTGTTTGTGTTTGGATGTTCTCTCTCTTTTCTTACACACACACACACACACACACACACACACACACTGTCTACATGTATATTTTGTGTGTCTATTGATATCAAGCTAAAAGCATTTTTGATTAGAGTGGCCTACCCAGATATGTAGAATGTTGAGGGGTGTGTGTGTGTGCTTAATATAATTTACTGATTTTTCAAAATAACATGTAATAACAATCCTCCCAACCAACATCACCCACTTCACCCACCTCACCCACCCTCCAAATACAGGTTCCTCATGGGAAAACATTGTTCCAAAGAGTCAGGTGTGAGTCTGGTGGACCTCATTCTGAGTGACAGTCAGTTGTGTGTGTAATAAAAGAATGCCGCTATAAAGTTATCCTCTTCTCCTTTTCCCTCTAATGCCTTGATGTCCTTAGTTAATTTTTTGAAAGTGCCAGTATCCCTACTTTCTTTTTCCACTGTGATGATAATAATTAAAGGTAAAGGACCCCTGACAGTTAAGTCCAGTCGCGAACGACTCTGGGCTTATGGCGCTCATCTCGCTTTACTGGCCGGGGGCGGGGGGGCGACGTTTGTCCACTCCGCAGACAGTTTTTCTGGGTCATGTGGCCAGCATGACTAAGCCGCTTCTGGTGAAACCAGAGCAGCGCACGGAAACGCCGTTTACCTTCCCACCGGAGTGGTACCTATTTATCTACTTGCACTTTGAGGTGCTTTTGAACTGCTAGGTTGGCAGGAGCAGGGACCGAGCAACAGGAGCTCACCCGATCGTGGGGATTCGAACCGCTGACCTTCCGTTTGGCAAGCCCAAGGCTCAGTGGTTTACACCACAGCGCCACCCGCATCCCACGATGATAATAATAATGATTATTAAATCTGTATACCACCCTTCATCCGTAGATCTCGGAGCAGATCACAGCACAAAAATACAAGATAATAACAGAAGATGCATAATAAAAACAAGTACAAAACAAACCTATAACCCCCTCACCTCACCCCACTCCCACTAACACATTTGAAGGAGTATAGGATGTTAATCAGCCAAAGGCCTAGTTAAAGAGGCATGTTTTTGCCTGGCTCCTAAAGGTGGATAATGAAGGCACCAGCAGACTCTCCCTGGGGACTTCCTATTTTGAGCTATGTAGTATTCTAGTGGCAATGTAAAGGAAGGTGATTAGTGCTTTGTATGTCAAATTAACACTATCACCTTAAAAACTGTTAGCAGAACCAAGGTTGGGGTGTAAGTAATGTTATGGTTTGTAATCAAACTTCTGTCACTAACAACAGTCTTCCAGAATGCTTGCGGTTTATAACAATCCCACCACATGTGAATAGTTCTGATATCTTTACACCCTCTAATGAAGGCGTTTTCTGAAGCACCCCAGTGCCAGTGATAAGTCCATAATAATAAAGATTGAGTTGCGGCTGAAGGTTCCTCTTCTTGGGTGGAAGGACACTTTCATGTTAAGCTTGTGGTCCACCAAGACCCCCAGATCCTTTCCACATGTATTTCTAGTAAGCCAGGTGTTCCTCATCCTCTATTTGTACACCTGGTTCTTCATGCCCAAGTGCAGAACCTGGCATTTGTCCCTATTGAAATTCACTTTGTTAGCTTGCGCCCAGTTCTCCAATCTGTTAAGGTCATTTTGAATTCTGATTCTGTCTGCGGTATTAGCTCCCCCTCCCAGTTTGGTTTCACCTGCAAATTGGATGAGCATCCCCTCAATTCCTTCATCCAAGTCATTTATAAAGACGCTGAACAACAGGCCCAGGATGGAGCCCTGAGGCAGACCACTGGTCACTTTTTTCCAGTCAACCAGCTACAAATCCACCTGTTGCCTTATTCAACCCACATTTTACCAGCTTCCTCGTGAGAATATCATGGGGGACTTTGTCAAAAGCCTTGCTGAAATCAAGATGCACTATGTCCACAGCATTCCCCTGATCCAACAAGTTTGTAATTCCATCAATTATTTTTTAGAAACTCATGCTGGGTCTCAGTGATCACAGCATCCTTTTCTAAATACTCACAGACTGACAGTTGAATTATCTGTTCTGAAGTGAAATGCTATTCTTTCTTTGCATATAACATTTATATATTGGGGGGTGGGGGTTGTATATGATGAAGGCATGTTCCTGGGCTCTCCTCAGCACAAACATATAAATATAATAATAATAATAATAATAATAATAATAATAATAATAATAATAACAACTGTGAGAATGATCAGGTACATGTTGTTGTTGTTGTTTAGCCATGTCCGCCTCTTCGTGACCCCATGGACAAGAGCACGCCAGGCACTCCTGTCTTCCACTGCCTCCCGCAGTTTGGTCAAACTCATGCTGGCAGCTTCAAGAACACTGTCCAACCATCTCATCCTCTGTTGTCCCCTTCTCCTTGCACCCTCCATCTTTCCCAACATCACGGTCTTTTCCAGGGAGTCTTCTCTTCTCATGAGGTGGCCAAAGTCTTGGAGCCTCAGCTTCCGGATCTGTCCTTCCAGTGAGCACTCAGGGTTGATTTCCTTCAGTATGGAGAGGTTTGATCTTCTTGCAGTCCATGGGACTCTCAAGAGTCTCCTCCAGCACCATAATCCAAAAGCATCAATTCTTCGGTGATCAGCCTTCTTTATGGTCCAGCTTTCACTTCCATACATCACTACTGGGAAAACCATAGCTTTAACTATACGGACCTTCGTTGACAAGGTGATGTCTCTGCTTTTTAAGATGCTGTCTAGGTTTGTCATCGCCTTTCTCCCAAGAAGCAGGCATCTTTTAATTTCGTGGCTGCTGTCACCATCTGGAGTGATCACGGAACCCAAGAAAGTAAAATCTCTCACTGCCTCCATTTCTTCTCCTTCTATTTGCCAGGAGGTGATGGGACCAGTGGCCATGAGCTTATTTTTTTGATGTTGAGCTTCAGACCATATTTTGCACTCTCCTCTTTCACCCTCAATAAAGGGTTCTTTAATTCCTCCTCACTTTTCTGCCATCAAGGTTGTGTCATCTGCATATCTGAGGTTGTTGATATTTCTTCTGGCAATCTTAATTCTGGCTTGGGATCCATCCAGCCCAGCCTTTCGCATGATGAAATCTGCATATTAGTTAAATAAGCAGGGAGACAATATACAGCCTTGTCGTACTCCTTTCCCAATTTTGAACCAATCCATTGTTCCATATCCAGTTCTAACTGTAGCTTCTTGTCCCACATAGAGATTTCTCAGGAGACAGAGGAGGTGATCAGGCACTCCCATTTCTTTAAGAACTTGCCATAGTTTGCCGTGGTCGACACAGTCAAAGGCTTTTGTGTAGTCAATGAAGCAGAAGTATCAGGTACATACCAGAGAGTAAGTCCTATTGAACTCAGTGGGACTTACTGCTCAGTAAAAGTGCTTAGGATTGCAGTGTAAAACTCCTGGCAAACTGGGGAAATATCTCCTCCCTCACGCAGTTTAGGACATCCTACACCTTTCCTCAGCAGTTTCTTTTTCTTTGAGAAAAACAAGAAGCTCATGTAAATGTAAACTGAGCTTTAATAATAAAGAAAACTGTTAACAAAATAACATAATGGGAGAAACTAAATACAACAACATGAGGCAAGTCTTGAGGCAAGAAACAAGGTGGCAGTTGGTCCCTCTTAAGGAATCACACCCTGAAGGGAGGGGCTGATCCAGAGCAGAACCTCAAGAGACCCTCCCCAGGGTGAGAGAGAGAGAGAGAGAGAGAGAGAACACACAGAAGCAAGCCAGACTCCCAAGTGCTTATCTTGTGAACTTGCCATTTAAATTGTTTAATCATATTGCAAAAAAGAGGACCAGGTGAGGAGATCTGATCTCTTCATCACTTTTAATGGATCTCAGAGATGTGAAGGAGAGGGAAAAGCAAAAGGAGGAAGGATCTTTCTGGGGGCTAGGATGCGAGGTCCCTTCCAACTCTGCAACGGATCCTCTTCGTCCGCTCCCTGCCCCTCCAGAATTTCTTTCTCACAGGGAGCCTATCTTCCGCTTCACTGCAGACAGACTCTCCAGATTTTCCAGCTCTCCCTCTCCCTGCATCACACTGTAAATAAGGCACCTTCAGCCTCATGGGGAAAGGGGACAGTAAGAGCTGGTGGCTGCTGTTCACTTTTTCATATTCCTCTCCATTTGAAGCACAGACATGCAGGGGGGCTGGGATCCTCAATGGTGCTCCCCAGGAAGCTTCACCCAGGACAGAAATCCTGGCTGCCCCCCCCCCAGCTGCAGCTCTGATTGAGTTCACGTACAAAACCCACTGTAACACTGTCCTTTATGCAGCCCTCTGTGTCTAGTTTATCCTTCTCTTGTGCCCTCCTTTTTTTTTGCCACTGCTCCCAGCTCTAAAGTTAACTTTCAGCCAACAGAGTGCTGCGAAGAGAATAGAGTGGCCCCCAGAAAATGCCCCCCCCAATTACCAATAAAAGTTTCCTTCCTACGACTGCTGCCAATGCAATGCAGGCGGCCCAAAAGTTAGTTAGTAAATGGACAGAAAAGGCCCAGTGTAAGTCCTGTAAACCAATCCTAAATGCAACAATTATATCACCTTTCCGAATGTGTAAAGTGGCTGGATCTGGTTGCATGGCTGACTGCAGAACAGAGGGAAAGCGGAGTCCCTGAGTGCAAGGCAGCCTGGCTCCCGTATTGAGATTCACTCCTCTTGTTTACAGGAAACACAAGCTCTGCAGAGTTCAGCGTCCTAGAAAAAAAGCAGCCTTGTACCAGTTATAACTTGTACAACAAGAAGTACCTAGTTAACAGTAACAAGCGTGGAATAATCATTACAAACGCCCATGCAGAAAACTGAAGTTATGTGTTCATGCTCCTGTGGAATTAAAAGTATGCATGGGGGCTTCAACGTATTTTGAGTATGCCAAGTTGCATTTTGTTCAGTAGGATGTGTTGTCCTTGGGAGCCACATCTGGAATTATATGTTCACGTTACTCTGCACACTTTAATTAAACTTGGGAAAATCTCTGCATGCCGCAGAAATTAGCAAATACCATGTAAGTAATGAGAAGGGCCCAGAGGGCACGGCTCGACAGCCACAAAATTCTTGCAGAATTACAAAAAGTACAAGGGGTATATTTTCTCCCCACCATCATGCACTTAGTTTTAGGGGAAATCTAGAAGCATGAGTTCCTCTCCAGCTGATTTTTAGGTACTTCAGAATTTATTACTCATCTAAGAAAACCATTCTCTTACATAACTTAGTTAAGCGTTAGATGCACAAAGCTACTGGTGTTCAAGTTCTGTAACTGTAACTTCTCAAGGCTTTGTAAAACCAAGTTAACCCTCAACATAATGTTGGAAACGTGCCTTTTGCCCTCCAAGTCAGTCAACAGTGTGAGTCATACTCTGAACTTTATCAGGCAGTAATCTTACACTTTTAAAATTGCAAATTCATTACAGTCATCTGTGCTTTATGTGGAATAACAGGCTCAACAGGGTTCTCTAGTCCAGGTTGTGGTTACTCATTAAACATGCAAATCGAAAAATATTTCATAACTCTAAATGAAGCAACTGACATTGTTTTTCGGGGGTGGTGGTGGTAGGTATTTGAAAATATGAATATGAATTTTCATGCCCCTCTGTTTATGTATGTGTTCATATTGAAATAGGATTAACTTTGAATCAGAGAATTGGAAAAAGACCGAAAGGGTCATCTATTTCAACCCACTGCAGTGTGATACATTTCCCACTCCTGATACCTTGCCACTTGGAAATCAGTGTGGAAGAAGGACTCTGTGGGTGAACTGAAAGATTCTCAATGGCTTAAGATCTGGTCCACTCGTCTCTTTAGGTCTGTGTCTGCTAACCTTAGGGATAATTCTTTGAAGGTGGTCCACCTCTGGTTTTTAGACTCCAGTCCAACTAGCTGAGGTCTACTTCCTCATTATGTTGGTGGGATTGTAAGGTACTACTACTCAATCCACCAGAACCTGTCTCTGCATGCAGGGAAGTGTTTGAGACCCATCAGCTCCCCTCACCTGGTCAGCCGGCAAGTCAAAGTCGTTTCCTGCAATGTGGCCGCTGTCATATGCTGACAGCTTCTAGGAACCACAGGTGAGAACTGAGTGCAGCGTAGAGCCCAAAGGTGGACAGACTACTCCAGAAAGAACACAAAATCTCCCCCACCATCGGTACTACCCTTCCCCCCACCCCATACACCCCTTTTTAAGTAAAATAAATAAATCAAAAGGCAGCAAGCAGCAAATATTTGAATTCATGATCCTTCTATCTCTGGTTTTATTTCATGTGGTGGTGGTAATTTTATTTTTTCTTTGATTTAGTAGCATAGGAAGGGAGGGGTGGGGAGGCGGGGCACCCAGGACAGCACTGGGGCTGCAGGGTGCCAAACAGCTGCATCCCTCCTGGGTGCCCTCCAGCAGACCCAGTGCTGATGTGAAACGCAGCTGGGGTGCTCTGCGGGTCGGCACACACCAGCTGCACCCCTGCCAGGTGTCCCTTGCCCATTTGGGACCCCCTGCCTCCATGGCACAAGCAGGGGATGCTACACCAGTGCTCCTGCCTTCTTCCCACAAAGAGCCTCAGGAAAAGAGGGGAGAGATGGCAGGCAGAGCCCAGGAGACAGGTGCCCTCAGGGATTCAGTGTGCAGGTCACTCACTCTTCCTCACTGTTACTAGACAAACACATTCAATGAACAATTTCCCATGGAAATGTAAAGTGTCAGAGAACCTTCCTGATCATGTTGTTTTTGGGAAAACTTCATGCGGCCCCTCCAGGCGCCCTCTGTGCACAGCCACCCCCCCAAACCCGGCTCCCCAGAGCAAACCACCTGGTCCGAAACTAGACCTCAGACTTATCTTGGGCAGCCCTGCCTAGCCCAACGGCGAGAGGACCAGACAAGGGGCATTCTCACTTCCCATTCACTCCGGTGGCACACCCTGCCCACTTCTACCCCATGGCACAGCACATGCAAGCGCACCTCCAGCCCCCCAGGCGCAGGTGGGTGGGGCTATGCCAGTGCTTTGATTTGCAAATGTTGGAAGAGTTACCCTGCCAGTGCAAACAGGGTGGATTTGATTTAAATAACTAATCAGTAAGACTTGATTTTAATCATTTTTTAATTTTTTTACAAAAAGACTTGTCCTTGCTGGTATAAGATTTCATTTTTTAAATAATAAATTTTCAAAGTAATTTAGATACTCATATTTATGGTATGGGAAAGGGAAAACACATAAAGGCTTTTCAAACTGTATAATAAGAAAGTCATTAATAAGAGTGTGGGAAAAATAAAAAGATCTGTTAGAGCGGAAAACACCATGGTGGCTGTCACCCACTGAAGCATTTTCACTTAAGTCGACCAAAAAAGTAAGCTGGTTGACATATAGAGAGAGTTGTTAACAGAAGAAGACGGTAAACTAAAAGAGTATGATGAGCTGAAAGACTATCTACAAAGTTGGTTACACCATAGGCAATTAAATGAAATTTTTTAAGGAAGACAATAAAAAGGGGTTTAAGTTATACAATCTCCAGATTTCGAAAAGAAATAGTGAAAGAGAATGTTAAATTGTTAAAATAAGCATGTAGTATTTTATTAGAGTGCGAAACCAAAGATGAAGAGGTAAAATCAGTTATGATTAAATGGGCTCAGGATGTGGGACACAACATCCAATTTGAAAGTTGGGAAAAATTATGGAAAGTTGATATAAAATTCACAGATTGCATACTATCAAGAGAGAATGACATTAAAATGATGTATAGATGGTATATCACACCAGTGAAAATGGCAAAGATGTTTAGGAAAGAAAATAACAGATGTTGGAGATGTAAGGAAAAGGAAGGAACATTTTATCATATGTGGTGGGAATGCCGCCCAGAGTGGCTGGGGAAACTCAGCCAGATGGGCGGGGTATAAATAATAAATGATGATGATGATGAGGCAAATAGATTAAAAATATTGGGAAATTATATACAATGAATTGAAAAAAACACAAAAACGTTTAAAATGAATTTTGTCAAACACCCTGAAGCCATTTTGTTAGGTATCTCAAATCAAGAGCTATCAAAAGAAAAATGGACATTATTTGTGTATGCTTCAACAGCAGCAAGAATCTTGATTGCACAATATTGGAAGACGGAAGAAACACCATCAAAGGAACAATGGCAACAAAAGCTGATGGAACTATGTAGAATTGGCTAAGCTAACATACAAACTACAAGAGGACGAAAAGGACTTCAAAAGAGTCTGGGAACCATTTACTGTTTATTTGCAGAAATAACAGAATGGACTGGATTCACTGGCAGGATTTGAATAAACTTTCACAACTTCATTTCAGTAACGGATATTTTAAAGAAATGATAAGGGGTTTTATTTTTGGGTAGGAAAAGCAGGATACAAGATATAAAACTAAATAACTCAGCAGAGGGGGAGTTGAGGGAAGTCCAGAGGAGGGGAGGGAGAATAATTGTAAATAACATGATGAATGAGATTGGTATTATTAATTGTTATAGAATTCAATAAATAATCGGGGGGGAAGAAATACATAGACAAATAATTATGAATTATTGTGAGGTTTCATAACTGTTTATATTAGGACAACTTTTCTCCTGCACTTTATTGGAAGGAGAAAAATAATCATTTCCTTAATAACTATTTAAACAATTTATTTAACTAAAACAATAATATTACATCATATGTATCCATGTTTGTTCACTGATGTGGTGTGAGACTTTATTGTTTGGAGAATGTCAGGCCAGCCCTGGGAAGAAGGGCCTGGAAGCAGTGAACTCTTCTTCGTTGACCTGCAAGCACTTCAAGGACTTCCAGATCCCAGTTATTATTTCCACCCCTTTGGCTATGCTTCTGCATTCAGGTGCCTATTCTGTACAGTTGGGTGTGAGTGCAGTTGTTGGGACCCAGTGGGATTGGGAAGAGGTTGCCAGCCCCGAAGAGCCTTCAGCACTTGCCTCAAGTCTGAAGTGCACAGATATGCAACTGACTTGCACAATTAATACACAAAGATCCCAAAACTTGTGGAATATTCTGCTCACAAGGCTGCACTTTCATTTTCACTGCTTCACATTTAGCTAATTCCACTCCAAACAATCCATTCACTGAACCTCTTGGAACTTAGCCTTTCAGAGGCAAGGGCTTGGTTCTGTGTATATAAATTTGCAAAGGAACGATGGGATTAAGGTTTTCTCCTCAACTCTGTATGTTTATTTTATAACATTTTTCCTGTGAAGAAAAGGCATGTTATCTTTGCAGACACAAATTCACACTTTTGAGAGCTGCAAAAACAAGCATCTTCTTGTTATCTTCTTGTTAGAAAAACTGCCCCAAATAATCTTACAGAAGCCTCTGGAAGAGCAAGACATTGTGAATGGATTAATAGAATTCATTTATCAAAAAAACACTGCATATTAAACCTCATGCTACGTAATTAAAAACAAATCCTTATTTCCTGATGAATAGCCTTTGGACTATAATGTAACTTACCGTAGATTTCGGCGTAGTAGATGACCCCCCCCCCAAATTGGCAGCTGCAATTTGGGGTTTCGTCTTATAAGCCCAGTTGCCTAATACACTGGGCTGCTCCGCGCTGGGAGAAGGCTGCCTGGAGCGGAGCGCAGCCCGCCGCCCCTGTTGCTGCTTCCGAAGCAGCAGTGGGCGGGCTCCGCGCCAGGTGGAGGCTCAACTAGATGAAGAAATGTTTTTAAATGTTAAAAGCCAGAAGCCGTGCAGTAACTCATACAATACTCTATTACAACGAACGAAGGTATTTTATGAAAGTGCTGAAGCCTTTGGTGTGAGCAGGGCTGATGTCACAAAGGCCCAGCAGTGATGCTGCCACAAACAGACTAAGCAGGAGAGGGGAGTCCAGGCAGCACCAGAGAAACAGGAGAGCTGAACCAGATGTAATGGGGGCAGCTGTGTTTGTTTCATCACAGAATTGCTGGGGGAGCCAAAAATCTGCCTTAGTAGCGTTTGGAAGCAGCCCCTCTGATTCAGATCCACTCTGCCATTCCACTCTGTGCCCTATGGCTGGGTGCGTCCTGCAGAACGAAAAATACGGTAGATAACTAGGTTCCGCTCTGGCAGAAAGGTAAACAGTGTTTCCGTGCACTGCTCTGGATCGCCAGAAGTGGCTTAGTCAAGCTGGCCACATGACCCAGAAGCTGTAAGTAAAGCGAGATGAGTGCCGCTACCCCAGAGTCGGCCACGACTGGACCTAATGGTCAGGGGTCCCTTTACCTTTTACTAATTATATATATTTAGAATTTTATTGAAAATTAAGAACCTCTCCCTTTGTTCCTGGGAATGTGCTGGGGAATATTTTTTCTTTGAACTTGGTGTTCTTTGATAGCTGACCTGTTTATAGGGACTAGCTTGAAACATGGTGACTTAATTGGTCCTTTTGTTAACCTTAAAAATGTGTTCTTCGTATTCTTTTTCATAATTGCCATTTGTGCCATCCTGTTCAGATGCCCTGGCTTATGTGTGAGTGTGCAAGAGAGAGAGAGAGAGGGGGAGAATCTTGATGTGGGCTGCACTGCTTTAGAACGCAGTTAGAGGGCTCACGTGTTTGAATATTCCTTCATATTTAAAATAAATAAAATTAAGATTGCTTGATGCAGGAAACCAGATGTCAACAAAGCAGGCTCTTGATATGCTGGTTTTCTAACATCTCTTCCTGGAGAAGACTTGGATATTTTTCACACCAGTAAGTTAAGCAAGAAAGCCTTTGCAGGGGTTTGCAGGTGGCAAGTAATGCATCAAAAGACCCGTGAGAGTTTTGACCTGTTCACTTACTGCTTTCTGGGGAGAAATCCCAATTCAGTAAGAGGATCTAATGCACTGTAACATTTATTTTGAATGTTTAAAAAACATGGTTCAGGGACAGACCGGAAAGTGGTTTCATTCAAGTAAGTGGCAGAGCCTGACTTAACTTGTGATGGAGATGCCTGTTGAAACCATTTCAATTGCTCTGGTGGATCATCTATACCAGGAGGAAGACAGATTGTGGATTATACTGGATCCCTCAGTAGCTTTTATACCTGGTATGCTTCAGGATAAGTTCTTGGGCTGGGGACTGGACACACAATTTTTCTGTGATTTTCTACTCCTATCAGGAGGGCCAGTAACCTTGAGACTGGATTGCTGCAATGCACTTTATGTGGGGCTGCCTTTAAAGAGAGTCCAGAAATTGCAGTTAGTCCAGAACACTCTAGCTAGGTCACAAACAGGGACTGGACAAAGAAATCTTACTTTGCCTGTGTTGGTCTTAACGTTCATGGGTTAGGACCCAAATATTTCTTGGGCTGCCTTCTGCTCTTTTGATCTGTCCGCTTCCTGAAAGTATCGTCTGGCACTTTTTGAGGGGTGCCCTTGCCTTCTGAAATATAGTGAGGAGCGACCAGAGAGGATCCCTTTTCCTTTGGTGGCTCCTTGCCTTTGGAATACCTACTTCAAGGAAGTCCAGACCTTCTTGCCACCATTTAGGCACCCCCCACCCCACCCCCGGCATTTAAAAACTGCTATTGTAAGCATCTTTAACTCAGAGCAGTTTGCTTTTACTGTCTATTTGAACAGGTAGTTGCTGCTCCAGTTGCTTAAATTTTCTGTATTAGCTTGAGTTTGTTATGCTGTTGTACTTTTTCTTTACTACATTTCTGTTAGCTGAATGCGCAATATTGTGTTGAAGTTGTCAGATGTCAGTAAATAAATATTGTTTGTGTGAAACATGCATGTAACTATATTTCCTCCTTTTTATGTAATCCTTTCTTGTAGAAACACGCAAAAGGGCAGGATTTATTTGACCAGATTGTGTACCATTTGGATCTTGTGGAAACGGATTACTTTGGCCTTCAGTTCATGGATACATCCCAGATTTTGGTATGTAAAGGAGCTTTATTTTATGGTAATTATGGTGTCTAGAAGCATATACTAAAAGCTCTGATAAGGAAGACCTTGTTTATATAATGTTGTGTGCCAGGTGGACCATTGTTTCCCGACTAGGTCAGAAAACTGGTACAAGTTTCAGAATTGCTCTGTGGAACCTAGTGTGTCTTCAGTCCTTGGGTCTGGCTCTTATGCCAATAAGATACATCTTACATTTAGAGGTATGAGAAGCATTTTTACATCCTGGCTGCATTCTACTGAGAGAGGGTGTGGGATGCTATAGAAAGGTATTCTTTATTGGCTGTGTTTTGCATATTGCCTCCAGTGGGATGTAAGAAGCCAAATATGTAGTACAAGAATGAAGCCCAAGAGTTGGGATTCAAATGAGAAAGAAAGTGTGTCAGTGCAGATTTGCTCTCCAGGACCTTCCACCTAGTGGGGGAAGTGATGAATACTGCTAGCACCTCTTTCCACCTGAGCAGAGCTTGCATGTTTTCCTGCAGATATTCAAGACTGATCCGTGCTCTGAGGCTCACTCTCTTTCTCCCTTTTTGCTCCCTGCAAAGAAGCCTTCTTATGAACTGAATGGTGATTGGTTTGGTGTGGTGGTTTCCAGGGATCTTTCCACCAATGTGTGCTCCCCTTTCATCTGAGATTTTTGGTAGGCATGTTACAAAGGAAAAGGTATAGAAATGAGGTTGAGGGCTAATCTGAGCTATGTTATGTGGGATGGCACTGGAGGCACTTCAAAATCTGCTTGTCATCCCGCCACTCCTTGGTGTGTGGAGTGCCCCAGGGTGCAATACTCTCCCCGATGCTTTTTAACATCTTTATGCGCCCCCTCGCCCAGCTTGTCCGGAGTTTTGGGCTGGGCTGCCATCAGTATGCTGATGACACCCAACTCTATCTGTTGATGGACGGCCACCCTGACTCGGCCCCAGACACACTGATCAGATGCTTGGAGGCTGTGGCTGGATGGTTATGTGGGAGCCGGTTGAAGTTAAATCCTTCGAAGACAGAGGTCCTCTGGCTGGGACGGGACAACATGGGACTGAGGGGGCAACTCCCATCTCTTGCGGGGGTGCAATTAGTGCCAGCACCGTCCGTTAAGAGTTTGGGTGTAATCTTCGATACCTCCCTCTCCATGGAGGCGCAGATTGCAGCTATAACAAAGGTGGCATTTTTTCATCTCCGCCAAGCTAAGCAGTTGGCTCCTTACCTCTCTCGCCCTGACCTAGCCACTGTGATCCATGCGACGGTCACCTCCAGACTGGATTATTGTAACTCGCTCTACGTGGGGCTGCCCTTGAGACTGACCCAGAAACTCCAGCGGGTGCAAAATGCCGCAGCGAGACTCCTTACGGGGTCTTTGCTTAGAGATCACATTCATCCGGTGCTATACCAGCTGCACTGGCTCCCGGTGGAGTACAGGATCAGGTTTAAGGTGCTGGTTTTAACCTTCAACGCCCTATACGGCCTAGGACCCTCGTACCTACGGGACCGCCTCTCCTGGTGTGCCCCACAGAGGAACTTACGGTCTTCAAATAAAAACACCTTGAAGGTCCCAAGCCACAGAGAGGTTAGGCTGGCCTCAACTAGAGCCAGGGCTTTTTCGGCTGCGGCTCCAACCTGGTGGAACGCTCTGTCACAAGAGACAAGGGCCCTGCAGGATTTGACATCTTTCCGCAGGGCCTGCAAGACAGAGCTGTTCCACCTGGCCTTTGGTCAGGGTGCAGCCTGACTCCCTCCTTTGGCAATCTTTACAAAACTTTAGTTTATGGTTGCCATCAATTTTGATTTTAATTCATTTTTATAATGTTTTATAATGTTGTACTGTTTTAGTGTTGTTAGCCGCTCTGAGCCCGGCTTCGGCTGGGGAGGGCGGGATATAAATAAAATTTATTATTATTATTATTATTATTATTGAATCTGTCACTTTCCAAGTCTGCCAGGAAGTCGTATGTGACTTGGGGTAAATCTACATCTTCAGTAGATAAACAAAGTACAGCTCTCTTCATCACAGAACCATTTCCGAGTAGGAACACTTGGAACACTTGTTTGTGTCATAAACTTCCTGCACGTTGAACAACTTTTGTGTCAAGGAAAGGCGTGGCAAAATAGGAGGGGTGAACTGAAATCCTTCTTGCAGTGTAATGTCTTTGGCAGCCCCTAAAGCTTGCCTGGCCTGTCTCTTTTGGAGTCTTTGTGGCTTCAAGGCTGAGAAATTGCACCCACATACAAACTAGCTTTGAGTACAGAATAGCTCTGTTTCTTTAGTAGACTGAATTGCCCTCGGTATCAAATGGAAATTGTCCTGGCAGTTTAGAAGAATTGGTGCTTAGAGGGTAATCTGAGAATATCTGAAACTGTCACTTCCAAAATACCATACTAGCTTCTTTCTGAATAGATAAGTCATTTACTTGAGATGCAATAACATTTTTAATTATCAGGCTTCAACTCTACAGAGGAAGAAACCAAAACACTTGGGATTCAATTTGTATCATCTGGCAGAGATGGCACAATAGAGATTTGCTGAAGCCAGAAGTTGCCTGAATTATCCATAGCTTATTTTTGGGTAACAGAAGTGACAGTGTTCATTGAATGAATAACAGCAAATAGTTGTGCTCCTCGGCCCCTGGATGAATTGTATGCATTATCTTAAAGGAGATCTTGTAAAGAATCTCCACCTCTGAAGGAGCCAGGTGTATTAAAAGTGGGCATTTCGTCCGCCTGCCCCACCCATTTGAAGGGGCTGCTTCAATTCATTGTTTCCCTGTTGTCATGCTATTTTAGTGCTGTGTTCTGTGTGTTCAGTTTTTAAAATAAATAAATGCAAACACACCTATATTTCATTTTTTTTATTTACAGTATTTATATTTATTTTCCCTTTTTTGGTGAGATTATCTGTTAAGATTTGAAGAGGAGCTCGTTGCACAATGAGAATGGGGATTAAAAAAAAAACACAGAACCAACCAAAAACATTTGGGCTCTTCCTCTCTAATGTGGATGGAGCTTTTCTCCATCAGGCAACCTCACTCTGCTTGGTCCAGAGGTTGGGGAGGCACAGGGGATTAGGCTAGTATAGGGAAGGGAAGTTGGGGCAGGCACTCAGCACCAAAGCAGCTCTGGATTGCAGCCAAGTATGCAAACAGTGAAAGGTCTCCTTATTTTTGAAGTTTTTCCAAGGTAGATTTCCCTTTCAGTTCTCCTGTTTTTGAGGGGAAGGTTTTACAAGTTTCTCAATACAACTTTTGAACACCCCCTCTTCCAGCTCTAAGCTGGGATGGGGAGTCTGTGGCCCTCCAGAGTGTAGTTGGGCTGCAGCTCACATAAGTCCCAGCCAAGGTAGCCAATGACCAGGCTTTGTGGAAGTTCCAGTCCAACAGCATGGAGAGGGCCATAGGCTTCCCCACCCTGGTTTAGAGTGGGACGTGGGGGTGATCAGTAGTTGTACTGAGAAACCTGAAATCCTTTCCTCACCCAAGCAATTCAGTACCTCTCACTTATCATATCCACATGTGTCGTAAGGTAATTTTTCTTTTTAAAAGGGAAATTGAGCCTCCTCCATCTCTTAACAGTTGTGGCATATAAGGTTCAGCTCCAGACATTACCCAAGCCAAAGTCACATCTCTCAAGAAAAACAGAGAAGCACTGCTAAGGACTGTGGAGATGGTGCTGTTTTTCTGGACTTTCAAAAAATATTAGATTTTTCTGTGGTGTAAAAAGTCAGAAATCCAGGGGATATGAAGGATGGTATTATACATGCCACATTTAAAAAGTGCAGTTATTCCACACAAATGCTTGGTGTGGAAGCAGCACATGGAAATGGTCAAATGCTTATTGAACATGGTATTCTTTGTATGTTTCTTTCTGAACTATTAAAAACGAGCAGAGTCCTTCCTTTTTTTAAAAAAACAACAATTTTCTTTTCCTAGCACTGGCTAGACCATTCAAAACCCATTAAGAAGCAAATCAAAAGTAAGTATGGTGAACCTAAATCTTGAGTCATTGCTAAATATTTCATATTTTTCAAATTACAGATTCACGTTGCCCACTATTTGCCATGTTGCTCACTAGTTGAAAGGTGTTTGTATGAGATCCCTAAGCACCCCCCCCCCCCGATACTGCCTCCTTCAGTATTTTCTCTTGATCAGATTAATGATATGCTATTTGGTAGTTCCCCATCTGGGACCACAATGCAGAGCTGATGAAACTAAGCAGGTATGAACTTGATCACCGTCCACCAGGAGCTCTTAATTAAGTTTGATAAGGGCTTTCAGACTGCTTTTTGATAAGCAAGAATGCAAACTTCTGATTGGCTTTGCTGATCTGAGCACCTAGATCCTGAGTGTGAACTCTCAATTTACCGTAAATCATAAGAAGTGCCTGGTTGAATCAAGCTAATCCCTGGACTAGCAATTGGCTGGTAGTTCTGTAGTGAAATGCAGTCATCCTTTAGTCCACCTCTGCTCTTCTTACTCCGTATTTACTGAGCATTTGATATGTCCTGTGTCTCTGTGCTCTGTTGATAGTTAGTTGAATGTGGAAGTGGAGTGAATATACACCGGAAGAGTAATTTATATGCAATGTAAATGTGCACTTAGATGAGCCCCTTAAATAAAAAAAAATACACTGCTTTTTAGAGCACATTACCAGACATTAATTTTCCATAAAAGCATTTACAATAGAGTACCTACCTAAGTCTCCCAGTTGAAATGTATTTCAACCAGTGATGCTCATGATCTATATTTCTTCTCCTGTAGCTCTTACACCCATGGCCCATTCTGTCCGCCATTGTTCGTTTCCTACTTTCTCTGCCCATTCTGCCTTCAGTGTTGCCCTTTCCTTAAGCACCCCTCGGCCTTTCTGCTTCAAGCTGTTGCCTCCTCCACTATCCTTTTCTTAAGATAAAACAAGATGTAATAGTAGCAACCCAACTTACTTGGAGTCCACTTTTGCAGAAGTGCTGTACTGCCGCCTGAAATTTCACCATATCTCCAATTTTAATCCACTTTTTAAAATAAAAGTTTTCCTGCAGAAACCCCCACTGAATGGATTGGCCTGAAAATTGCCAGGCTTAATCCACTCCGTTTGAAGAGGCAATTTTTTGATTTATAGTCAAGGAAGGGAGAGAGAGGGAGCTTCAGATTTAATGGATCAGATTGGGATGACTAGTGAATGGAATGGCAGAGTGGATCTGAATCAGAGGGGCTGCTTCCCAACGCTACTAAGGCAGCTTTTTGGCTCTCTCAGCAAATCTGTGATGAACCAAACACAGCTGCCCCCATTACATCTGGTTCAGCTCTCCTGTTTCTCTGGTGCTGCCTGGAGTCCCCTCTCCTGCTTAGTCTGTCTGTGGCAGCATCACTGCTGGGCCTTTGTGACATCAGCCCTGCTCACACCAAAGGCTTCAGCACTTTCACAAAATACCTTCGTTCGTTGTAATAGATGTATTGTATGAGTTACTGCACGGCTTCTGGCTTTTAACATTTAAAAACATTTCTTCATCTAGTTGGGCCACCATATACGTTGCACTTTCGAATCAAATACTATTCATCGGAGCCAAACAACCTCCATGAGGAATTCACAAGGTAGGAAGTGATTTTGAGTTGCAACCCAAACATCTGGAAAGGAGGGTAGAGTTAAGGGTAAATCTGGGGTTGGTTTATTAACCAGGCTGGATAAAAATCAATGGCTTGTTGTTGGGTTTTTTTTTTAAAAACAAGATGAAAAAAATGATTTTTTAAAAATTTAAATCGGATTTTTAAAAATAAAATGCTTTTGGGGGAAAAATATTTCTAAAGATAGTTTTCTATTTAAGTTACATTATAGTCCAAAGGCTATTCATCAGGAAATAGGGATTTGTTTTTAATTACGTAGCATGAGGTTTGATATGCAGTGTTTTTTTTGTCATGCTCTTCCAGAGGCTTCTGTAAGATTATTTGGGGCAGTTTTTCTAACAAGAAGATAACAAGAAGATGCTTGTTTTTGCAGCTCTCAAAAGTGTGAATTTGTGTCTGCAAAGATAACATGCCTTTTCTTCACAGGAAAAATGTTATAAAATAAACATACAGAGTTGAGGAGAAAACCTTAATCCCATTGTTCCTTTGCAAATTTATATACACAGAACCAAGCCCTTGCCTCTGAAAGGCTAAGTTCCAAGAGGTTCAGTGAATGGATTGTTTGGAGTGGAATTAGCTAAGTGTGAAGCAGTGAAAATGAAAGTGCAGCCTTGTGAGCAGAATATTCCACAAGTTTTGGGATCTTTGTGTATTAATTGTGCAAGTCAGTTGCATATCTGTGCACTTCAGACTTGAGGCAAGTGCTGAAGGCTCTTCGGGGCTGGCAACCTCTTCCCAATCCCACTGGGTCCCAACAACTGCACTCATACCCAACTGTACAGAACAGGCACCTGAATGCAGAAGCAAATCCAAAGGGGTGGAAGTAATAACTGGGATCTGGAAGTCCTTGAAGTGCTTGCAGGTCAACGAAGAAGAGTTCACTGCTTCCAGGCCCTTCTTCCCAGGGCTGGCCTGACATTCTCCAAACAATAAAGTCTCTCATCACATCAGTGAACAAACATGGATACATGTGCTGTAATATTATTGTTTTAGTTAAATAAATTGTTTAAATAGTTATTAAGGAAATGATTATTTTTCTCCTTCCAATAAAGTGCAGGAGAAAAGTTGTCCTAATATAAACAGTTAAGTTATGAAACCTCACAGTAATTTCATAATTATGTATTTCTAATTGTATAACCAAATCAGTAATTTTTGATATAACTGTAAAAACTACTTAGAAAATTTATTATTCCAAAAATGAAACCTTCATCTGGTTGTAAATATTAAGATTATACCAGCAAGAATGAATCTTTCTGGGAAAAAATGATTTAAATAAAGTCTTACTGACTAGAGATTTAAATCATTATTTAAATTGTGATTTAAATCAGTATGATTTAAATCAAATCCACCCTGTTATTAACAGTGTTCTTTTTAATAGCATTATGTGCAGCTTTTGCCTAAATGTGTGTTAAGCGAGCTGCCATCAAGTACAGGATCTTCTGCATTCTTACTGAGTTTGGTGTCTGTAGGGACCATGTTCACGGGAAATTGACAGAATTTAGCAATGGTTAAAAAAATTCTGTGCTTAAGTGACTGTATCTTCAGAATATCAAGGACTGATTTTGTCTTAACTGTGGTTAAGCTTCATTCTAGTACCTTCTTTCTCCCTGGTTTATCTGTGACACTAGACTCCATGTTCATTAAACGTAGGCACTGGGAATAACTAGCCACTGCCAACAGCTAAGGAGGGCAGCTCTCAGATCTCCTTATCTTTCACACGGCTAAAGGATGCTGGGTCACTGTCTTTATCAAGAGAGTCTTATAAAGCAGCTGGTATCCAGTTTCTTATAAGATTTTGACTTATTCTTTCCTATATAGTCTCTGGAAAACACATGCAAGGTGATGTCTTGTCCTTCCTGCATTCTGTAATTCTAAAACTGGAGGCTTAATTTTGTCAGAGGTTGGTTTGGATGGGATGGTGCTGTTGCCTCATGGCAGGGAGCAAGGATCACACTTGCCAGATAGGAAGGGTCCCTCTTTAAACAGATGGTGCTTTAGTACATATCACACACTCGCTCTCATCTCCCCAAGAGAGGAAAATAACCTGACTGATGGGTTTTCTGTCTGCCTTCTCCAAAGACAGGTAATCCACCCTGGTCTGGAGTCCAAACCATGAGAGAAGCATCTAGGAGTGGCATTTTCAGGTCAGGTCATGTTGGAAAAGGTGATACAGTAGCATTCTCCCTACCTAGTTTCCTTGTGCCTTGACTTTTTCCTCACTAGTTCCATTTTAGTACACTGAGATGTCTCCTAGGTTCTGGTTCCTTATAAGAAAACTTGGATACCTCTTGGCTTACCCAGCATCCCCTACTCCTGCAAAAGCTGTCAGGGTTTGAGAGTTGTCCTCTTGATTCACCTGGAATGTGAAGCCCCTGGCTCATCTCCTGCGAAAGGGTAGCAGCAGCTGGCATGGCTTGGTTGTTCATTCTTCTCTGAGGCCTAGCTAGCTAGAGTCTAAGTGGCCCAAACAGAAACCCACCTCTCCCTATTCACTTACCCAGAGACCCAGCAAGTGAGCAGGCAATGCAGCAGATGGTTGGACACAATCTCCTCTTTCCCCACCTTCGCCTGATGTGTACCTTCTTTTTCAGGAGTGTGGGTAAATATTTCTTACTTCTTCCTCAGAGCCTGGCTATGTTCGGTTTCTGGAAGAGAAGGGAGGGCCAGATTTGGCATAGCAGGCCTTTCCTAACTCTTCCTTTGACCAAGCCAGTAACTTCATTGTTGGATGAGTAGGGCAGAGTGGGAATGAGGAAAGAGCTGCAGTTCTATGTTCCTAAACCTGTCAAATTTGATGAACATTTAGCTTTAGGTATATGCAAGTTCCTAACGTTCTGTCACACTGTAGCACGACCAAAAAAAGCAGAGGAGTGAGAGGTGAGGAACTTCCAGATGTTGTTAGACTCAAACTTCTACCACCTTTAACCATTGACTATGCTGGCTGGGACTGGTGGAAGTTGGAGACCCATGATATCTTAACAGCCACAGGTTCTCCATCCTTGAGCTTTGCCAATAAGAGTGGGTTCTGTCACCAATGACTGCCATTGAATTCTGTAGAGCAAAGTAAATAAACTGCTATCTGGGACACACCTGAAAGGTGGGGGTAAAGCCTGGGCCCTTGAAATACGGTACAGAGTCACTTTCTCTGCATGCAGATAACCTGTCACAGTGGCTGACATTTCACTAGTCAAATGATAAAATAAATTGTGTGCTATTATGGTGAACTGGGGTTCTATAGATGGACTTCACAGCTTTGGGGATACTGGAGGCTGCTGAATCTCCTCAACATCTGCTGGAGTAATAGGAAAGGGGTGCTTTCTTTTGGCCTAAAAGTTTATATAACTAATTCATACCTAACAAGGTCAGTAAGAAACATCCATGAGTGGAATAAGTTCTGGTTATGGTTCTTGTATGGAACATACAAATCTTCCAGAAGTCATGGAATGCAGGCAGTTCACACACTACTCTGAAATAATACATTTGGTTTTATTTGAAGTGCTTTTGGTGTGGGTATGAGAACTGTTGCTAGGACCTTTTTCAAAAGTTGTGATCCAAAAGGGTTTTATTGTTTCACAGGGTGGGGAACTCTTGGGAAACATGATTGATCTTTTTTCTTTTTCTTGTGTATTTGCTAGGTACCTGTTTGTATTACAGCTGCGGCAAGATGTTCTTTCGGGAAAGTACGTTCCTATTTTTCTTTTCGTATTCCTTGAACCCGAGTCCCGTTTTTCAGGAGGAGATGCTCTAAGTAAAGTGTATCAATTGAAAGCTTAAACCTAATAAGAGGGAACTCAAATTCTTAATCACTCAAAGCACTATCATCACCTGACATAACATTTCATTAAGTAATAAAATAAGGGTGGCTAATCTTTGTTCCTCCAGATGTTGCTGCACTCCAACGCCCATCACCCCTGACGTCCATACAGACGGGCTGTCTGAGTCCAGCAACATCTGGGAGCCCTGAGTTAGCCCACCTATGCAAAAACACTTCAAGTCACTTGACAAGAGTGAGAAACCTGCTGTTGGACTCTGTCATTCTCAACCAGCATGACCTGGAGTGATGGGAACGGAAGACAAAAGTGTTCCATCTTCCTCTTCTGGTGTGTCTGTATGTGTCTATGTTAAGTACCTTCCCACACTCAGATGACACTAATCTGATCTGAGCTAAGATGAAAGGAAGGTTTGCACATCACTGCTCTGCATATTGGGGAGCAGGTGGTGCTGTGGTCTAAACCACTGAGCCTCTTGGGCTTGCCGATCGGAAGGTCGGTGGTTCGAATCCCCACGACAGGGTGAGCTCCTGTTGCTCTGTCCCAGCTCCTGCCAACCTAGCAGTTCGAAAGCACGCTGGCACAAGTAGATAAATAGGAACCGCTGTGGCGGGAAGGTAAACGGCATTTCGGTGTGATCTGGTTTCCATCATGGTGCCCCATTGCACCAGAAGCAGTTTAGTCCTGCTGGCCACATGATCTGGAAAGCTGTCTGTGGACAAATTCCGGCTCCCTCGGCCTGAAAGCGAGATGAGAGTCTTAAGCCCATAGTCACTTTTGACTGGACTTAACTGTCCAAGGGTCCTTTATCTTTTTTACCTTTATATTGGGGCTTGTTATTGTTATTATTATTTAATTTATATACTGCCCTATACCTGGAGGTCTCAGGGCGGTTCACAGAATTAAATCAAAATATAAACCCACAAAATACATAATCAAAATGAAAACAGCCCAATAACTCCACCCCCAAAACCCACATTTTGAAAGGACATAGGATCCTCACGACATTTAAAAGTATGGCAATGAACAAACCTGGACAAGGGCCTCTTGTTGGAAAGACCATGATCTCAGAAATGTCTGCAGCAATATTTATTGGCAGACAAATTGGCTGAGTGCCTTTCTGATACAAAGACAAAAATAGCTTTGAAATAAGAGTGGAAGGGGGGAATTAGCTTTGGTTATTGAGCAGATGTAACACTAGGGTTTCATCTTCTACAAGGGAAAAGCCTGTCCTCTTTGCTGAGTTTCATATTCTTTCTTCTGGGTGCTGTTTCCACTGATGCGCTTCCACCAGAACGTGGCTTGTCCGCCCCAGGGCCACTGTGGCTTTCTGGATCAGCCTCTTGGTCAGAGTCTGTGTTTCTGTCTGGGTCTGGAAGGATGCTTGGATGAGAGAGCTTTATTTCAACAGCAAAGACTATATCATGAAGGCTATCTAATAATAATAGAAATATGTTTTTACTTCCATCTTTCCACTAAAAAAGCCCTCAAGCCAGCTTGCAAACACAGTTAATAAAATATAAAAATGCAAACAATAACTAAGATAAATTTGAAAACCATAACAAAATACAAAAAAAGAAATGCAGGGAAAGAACAGTCATGGCCAGTAAATATTAATTGCTATTACATGCTTAAGCAAACAGGACCAAATTATTCTGGCATCTAAAAGGTGCTGTTAGTTTGCTTGGGGAAGGGCTATTGCCTGTAAGGGGCTGGACTCGGGGGGTCACTCCCCTCCTCCTGAACCCTCTCGAGAACAGGAGGACAGTATAGATTTAGAACTGTGGTTTGCAGGAGGACATAGTTCAGAGACTGCAGAGGGGGAAAGCTGGGAAATATTGGGAGAGGAAGAACAGAAAGAAGAAACACTGGGGCAGAGACAGCTGACAGACTCCGTGTCTTTGGAGAGCATTCCTGAGCCCTCCTCTCCCAGGACTAGGCATGCATTGAGGGTCGGAGAACAGAAAGCTGAAGGGCAGAAAGCTCAGCTTAGCCAGCACAGGAATGACACAGGATAAGAGAGACGGAGGGGGTTGGGCTTTACTCGGAGCAATGCCGTTATAGAATAATCCTTTGTCTCTCTCTGTTAATACGGAATAAATCACGTGGTAAGGACTCTTCGTGTTTATCTGCTTTTTGGCTGCCACCGGGGAAGGGACAAGATTCCCTGAACCTTGACGTTGCCAGAGGAGAGGTATGCTTTCTGGAAGCCGTGCCTCTGCCAACTGTTGGAAGGAGGTAGCAGCTTGGCAAGAGCCTCAGATGAAGATCTGAGTTGACAGACCAGTTCAAGGGAGGAGAAAGCAGTTGTAGAGTGCAAGTGAAACTTTGTCTCTCTGTGTTATGGTCAACATAAATAGCAGATGTCATCCCAAATGGAGCCTTTACTACAAGTCTCTGCTCCAAAATGTATTTTTGAAAAGGAAGTGATACCTTTAAAAAAAGCCGGTGGAACTTTAACTGGTTTCCACCTGTATCTGATAAAAGTGGAGAGTTTTGCAGAGCAATCCTGAGTGTATTTATTCCCATTCTGCCCTGCATGCAATCCTAAGCAAGTCTATTCAGAAGCAAGTCCTGCTGAATTCAGTGGGAATTACTCTTAGGGAAGTATGTTTAGGATTGCAGTGCACCTTTCTCCCTTGTAAGAGCTCATTCATACTTTCCTTTGCCCATGTGTCTAGGCACAGGGCCAGGCTTCCCAGGTCTGTGTCCGAGGGGTTTTGGTGTGTTTTTGGTCCCAGCGCTTTCCCCAGGAAAACCCACGCTTTACCACTTAATTGGAGCAAATGGCAATTGGGTTTTCTGCCGTTTGCTCTGATTCAGTGGCAAAATGCAGTTTTGCCAGTGGAAAGCTTGGACCTGTGACTAGAAAGCATGGATGAGCTGCAGGTGCTAAGGATTGCAGCCTTGGTCAACAACAGAGAGCCTTTCTCTGTAGAGTCCTTGGGGAAAAGTTTATCTTTTGAAAGGGACCCTTTCTGATTGCTTGTTACATGGAGTATGTAAAATCCTTTGAGCCACTTCCTTCTTCCTCATGGAAATAAAGTAACATGTTATATTTGCAGCTAATAGTAAGTATTTCACCTTTCGTGTTGAAAGGGCATGAGGAGCTCTTACATGCTAAGATTAGGCTTGGCATTGGTTACACTGTTATGCATGTAATTATTTGGTGTGGGGGCAGGGGAGGTCTGAATAACTGGTGTAATAGGAGTTTGCTCTGTTTCCATAGAAGGGAAACATGAATCAGGGACCATTAAGTGGGCTTGGCAAGGCACCCTCACTTCTGATCTGGCAAGTGAGGATGGGAAAATGGCAAGGCTTGTACCTGCTGTTTAACCAAGCTTGGCTCTACAAGGGTGGTAAATCCGTTTCTGAGTTGTACCCCTTCATCCTGTCAGTGGGAGCTCATATGGCCAAGTGATTCTCTACACAGAGCAGTTTCCTGCACATAGAAAATTAGCTTATGGAGACGGCAAGGCCAGAAACTTGCCCCCTTGAATACTAGTTTTCTGTGTGCACAAAGTGGTAATACCCAAGCATAGAGTTAGCACCTCACAAGGTAGTGGAAGGGACAGGGGTGTTGCATGCTCTGGCAGCCACAGCCAAGGCCAGCCAAAAATTATTTATTTAAGCATTTCCATACTCCATGGATATGGAGTTCATGGATATGGCGTTTTAACATTGCAGGAGAATTCATAAAAGGTTTTAAAAAATGGCTTCACTTGTAACTACTATAATTGGATTGTGTATCAAATTGTTTGCAGTTGGCCACCTTGAATGTCATTTAAGAGAAATAATATGAAATATTTTAATGAATAAATAATAATGTTGAGTTTAATTGATGGAGGGAAGGGGGGCTTCTTTGTGAGGGATTATTGTTGTTTACTGAAATATTTGTATCTTTCTTTACAGATTGAAATGCCCTTATGAAACAGCTGTAGAACTCGCTGCTTTGTGTCTCCAAGGTATGTCCCTGTGTTGGTTGCTCATTCACATATGGCTGCCAAAGGCCACCTGTCAGAGCTATGGTGGTGCCTGGAACTGCTGCAGACAGAGTAGACCTACATACTGCCTGTTTGAACTTTACTTGAACTGAACTTTAAGGGGGGGGGGGTAATAGGCTCCGTAGTTCTTGTCTTCCAAGAGAAGGCAGTCTTTCTATTTCCCAGTAGCCTTTGCCTGTCAGAAAGTCTGATGGAAGCTCTTCTGCAGCCTGTGAAAACTCTCCCATAGTTGCACGTTAATTGCTGACAGGGGACTGACAGCTAAAACTCATGTATGTATGTTAGGCTTCAGTTCCTGTCCCAAATCGCTAACCATGTTTCTATGAAATAATGCTTTCACAGAAATAGTAAATGGCTTGGTTGTAATACTTAAATTTGTTCATTTGAAATAATCTGAATTGGCTAAGTGGAAACAAGAGAGGAGAATATATATATATATATATATATATATATATATATATATATTTGCTTTCGTAGATTTTCACGGGTACAGGAATGCAGGTTTTGGTGTCCTCGGGTGTCTTCCCGTGTAAAAGTTGGGGTGTCTAGGCGACGTTTCGACGAGGTCTCACTCGTCATCTTCAGGCTGGTGCTTTCGGCTTCTTGTTACTGGAACAGAGCGGGATCTCAATGTTTGAGTTCCTATAAATACTGTAGAGGGGGTGTGGTGTCTAGCCTCCAATGTTCTGGGCAGAGAGGAAGTTCCCAGGCTAGTGTGCCTTTTCTTCTTTTGTTCCTTAATTACTTGAGAGATATCTTGAGTGATTTCTTGAGTGATATCCTGAGTACCACTTAGGTGGGTCATTGGGTGTGGATTAGTTGCTAAAGTCTTTGTGTCTTGACCTCTTGAACTTTGTGAAGAGTTTTCCTGAGAAGATGGCTGTATTGCACTTAGTTGTGCTTTGGCTTGGCTTCGTGTATATGCCCCAAACTCTACGGCCTCCCCAAGATACACAAAGAAGGAACACCACTCAGACCAATAGTCAGCTCCATAGGCTCACCTCTACAAAATCTCGCTAAATTTCTCGCCAAGCAACTTCAGCCCTATGCAGAATCCATCTCTTCACACGTACCAAACTCCTTCCAGTTCATAGAAACAATAAAGAAGCAAAACCTACATCCTAATGACCTACTTGTGAGCTTCGATGTTGTATCTCTCTTCACACAAGTGCCCATTAATGAAGCCTTGACAGCTATTCAAAACAAATACAATCCCCCCGAATACATCTTGGACCTGACCAACCACTGCCTAACCAACACGTACTTCATCCACAATGGACAAAGATACAAACAGATAGAAGGAGCACCTATGGGATCACCCCTCTCACCGGTCATCGCAAACCTGTACATGGAACACTTTGAAACCAATGCTTTAGACAAGTCAGAACACAAACCCAAACTTTGGCTCAGATATGTTGACGACACCTTTGTAATTTGGCCACACGGGAAGGAAAAACTGGATAGCTTCCTCACACATCTCAACAACTTACACCCCAAAATACAATTCACTATGGAAATAGAAGCCAACAACCAACTTCCCTTCCTTGACGTCCTAATCTACAAAAACGCCCCTATACACGAAGCCAAGCCAAAGCACAACTAAGTGCAATACAGCCATCTTCTCAGGAAAACTCTTCACAAAGTTCAAGAGGTCAAGACACAAAGACTTTAGCAACTAATCCACACCCAATGACCCACCTAAGTGGTACTCAGGATATCACTCAAGAAATCACTCAAGATATCTCTCAAGTAATTAAGGAACAAAAGAAGAAAAGGCACACTAGCCTGGGAACTTCCTCTCTGCCCAGAACATTGGAGGCTAGACACCACACCCCCTCTACAGTATTTATAGGAACTCAAACATTGAGATCCCGCTCTGTTCCAGTAACAAGAAGCCGAAAGCACCAGCCTGAAGATGACGAGTGAGACCTCGTCGAAACGTCGCCTAGACACCCCAACTTTTACACGGGAAGACACCCGAGGACACCAAAACCTGCATATATATATATATATATATATATATATATATATATATATATATACCGTGAGGGGGAAAAGTATTTGATTCCCTGCTAAATTTGCCCATTTGCCCTCTGATGAAGAAATGACCAGTCCATAACTTCAATGGTCATCGTCATCATTAATCTTTATTACGGTCCAGAGACCCAACAAATCATTACAAAGCAATACACAATTCATACAGCCTACCTCCAGGTTAAACAAGCATTTTGTTTAGTATATAGGGAAACTTTAATGGTAGGTTTACTGTAGCTGTGAGAGACAGAATAACAACAGGAAACCCCCCCAGAAACCCAGAAGACAAAGTCAGAGAGTGATGTGCATTATGATGGGTGAAATAAGTATTTGATCCCCTATCAACCAGCCAGATGTCAGGCTACCTGGTATCTTCACTGTATGTAATGAGCTGAGGTTAGAAGCACCTGCTGTAAGGGAGAGGTCTTATCTGTAATCCCAGCTCGTTACAGTACCTGTACAAAATACACCTGTTGACAGAAGCAATCAATCCAGCAGATTCCAAAGTAGCCACCATGACCAAGACCAAAGAGCTGTCCAAGGATGTCAGGGAGAAGATTGTACACCAGCACAAGGCTGGACTGGGCTACAGGACTATTGCCAAGCAGCTTGGTGAGAAGGTGGCAACAGTTGGTGCAATAATTTGCAAACGGAAGAATCACAAAATAACTGTCAACCTCCCTCGGTCTGGGGCTCCATGCAAGATCTCATCTTGTGGAGTTACAATGATCAGGAGAACAGTGATGAAGCAGCCCAGAACTTCATGGGGGGAACTTGTCAATGATCTCAGGGCAGCTGGGACCATAGTTTCCATGAAAACAGTTGGTAACACACTACGCCGTGAAAGACAGAGATCTTGCAGAGCCCGCAAGGTCCCCTTGCTCAAGACAGCACATGTACAGGCCCGTCTGCAGTTTGCCAATGCACATCTGAATGACCCAGAGGAGAACAAGGTGAAAGTGTTGCAGTCAGATGAGACCAAAGTTGAGCTCTTTGGCATCAACTCAACTCGCCATGTTTGGAGGAGGAGGAATGCTGCCTACGACCCCAAGAACACCATCCCCACCGTCAAACATGGAGGGGGACATATTATGCTTTGGGGGTGTTTTTCTGCTAAGGGGACAGGACACCTTCACCGCATAGAAGGGACGAAGGACAAGAGCATGTATCTTGGGTGAGCACCTCCTTCCCTCAGCCAGGGCATTGAAAATGGGTCGAGGATGGGTATTCCAGCATGACAATGACCCAAAACACACGGCCAAGGCAACAAAGGAGTGGCTCAAGAAGAAGCACATTAAGGTCCTGGAGTGGCTTAGCCAGTCTCCAGACCTTAATCCCATCGAAAATCAGTGGAGGGAGCTGAAGGTTCAAGTAGCTACACATCAGCCTCGAAATCTTACTGACTTGGAGAGGATCTGGAAAGAGGAGTGGGACAAAATACCTCCTGAGATGTGTGCAAACCTGGTGGCCACCTACAAGAAATGTTTGCCACCAAGTACTAAGTCATCTTCTGCAAAGGGATCAAATACTTATTTCACTCATTATAATGCACATCAATCTCTGACTTTCGTCTTCTGGGTTTCTGGGGGTTTTCCTGTTGTTATTCTATCTCACACAACTACAATAAGCCTACTTTTAAAATTATGGACTGGTCATTTCTTCGTCAGAGGGCAAATGGGCAAATTTATAGCAAGGATCAAATACTTTCCCCCCTCACTGAACAATGCCAATAACTGTTGGGATAAAGAATGAATCTTGCTACCAAGGAAATTAAGAAATGATCTGTTCATAAAATGCAGTTGTTCTAGAGATCTTTCAGATAAGAGAAAAATGTGATGTTCTTCACATAGTTGCTCTTTTACATTCTCTCCCCGCCTCTTGAAAAGAGATCCGTGCATTCAAAAAATGCGTAAAGTAGGCCACCCAGACACACCCAGCACAGCACCCAGCAGGGTTAGGGTTAGGGTGCATTTGGTACACAGCTCTTTTGTACAAGGGGGTGGGATCCAAATCAACTCGTGTGTGGAAGGTTGAATGCGCAGCTGGTGTGACCTGGCTCCTGGGCATGAGCAGCAGGGAACGTGGCGACTGAGAGCAAACCTGCTCCCTCCCTCAGCATCTATGGGATGTTCTTCCTTAGGGCAAGAGGTTGTTCCGCTTAATCTAATGCCTTTTTTCAAGTGAAATTATTTATTTTATATATGCTCTTAATACTCATAATAAATCCAGGAGTACCCAGTGAATTTGTGTTACAAATCTGAGTAATACCTTTTCTCACAGACCAGAA